>NC_138998.1:58621015-59821015 GCF_964374135.1 Grampus griseus
TGCACTCTAGAGCCCGTGAGCCACAACTACTGAGTGCTTGCACCACAACTACTGAGCCCTTGCACCACAATTACTGAAGCCCACACGCCTAGAGCCTGTGCTTCGCAACGGGAAGGCACTGCAATGAGAAGCCCATGCACCGCAACGAAGAGTAGCCCCCACTCATCACAACTAGAGAAAGCCTGCGTGCAGCAATGAAAATCCAGCGCAGCCAAAAAATAAAATAAATTAAATAAATAAAATTTTAAAGAACTACCTACCTTTTCAAGATTTTCTTAATCTCTTGATAGAAGAACATATTAAGCTCATGACTAGAAGAAAACTAACCACTGGTCAACATAACAAGATCTCTTAGACCTGTCAAATGAAACTTCCATTTGAAAATAGCCAAGTTAGAGGGCAGAGAGCAGAAGCAAGAAGAACTACAATCCTGCAGCCTGTGGAACAAAAACCATATTCACAGAAAGAAAGACAAGATGAAAAGGCAGAGGGCTATGTACCAGATGAAGGAACAAGATAAAACCCCAGAAAAACAACTAAAGAAAGTGGAGATAGGCAACCTTCCAGAAAAAGAATTCAGAATAATGATAGTGAAGATGATCCAGGACCTCGGAAAAAGAATGGGGGCAAAGATCGAGAAGATGCAAAAAATGTTTAACAAAGACCTAGAAGAATTAAAGAACAACAAACAGAGATGAACAATACAATAAATGAAATGAAAACTACACTACAGGGGCTTCCCTGGTGGCGCAGTGGTTGAGAGTCCGCCTGCCGATGCAGGGGACACATGTTCATGCCCCGGTCCGGGAAGATCTCACATGCCGCAGAGCGGCTGGGCCCGTGAGCCATGCCCGCTGAGCCTGTGTGTTCGGACCCTGTGCTCTGCAGTGGGAGAGGCCACAAAAAACAAAACAAAACAAAAAACAAAAACAAAAAAAACACTACACTAGAAGAAATCAATAGCAGAATAACTGAGGCAGAAGAACGGATAAGTGACCTGGAAGACAGAATGTGGAATTCACTGCTGCTGAACAAAATAAAAAAGAATGAAAAGAAATGAAGACAGCCTAAGAGACCTCTGGGACAACATTAAATGCAACAACATTTGCATTATAGGGGTCCCAGAAGGAGGAGAGAGAGAGAAAGGACCCAAGAAAACATTTGAAGAGATTATAGTCGAAAACTTCCCTAACATGGGAAAGAGAATAGCCACCCAAGTCCAGGAAGCACAGAGAGTCCCATACAGGATAAACCCAAGGAGAAACATGCCGAGACACATAGTAATCAAATTGGCAAAAATTAAAGACAAAGAAAAATTATTAAAAGCAGGAAGGGAAAAATGACAAATAATATACAAGGGAACTCCCATAAGGTTAACAGATGATTTCTCAGCAGAAACTCCACAAGCCAGAAGGGAGTGGCATGATATACTTAAAGAGACGAAAGGAAGAACCTACAACCATGATTACTCTACCCAGCAAGGATCTCATTCAGATTCGTTGGAAAAATCAAAAGCTTTACAGACAAGCAAAAGCTAAGAGAATTCAGCACCACCAAACCAGTTCTACAGCAAATGCTAAAGGAACTTCTCTAAGTGGGAAACACAAGAGAAGAAAAGGATCTACAAAAACAAACCCAAAACAATTAAGAAAATGGTCATAGGAACATGCATATTGATAATTACCTTAAACGTGAATGGATTAAATGCTCCAACCAAAAGACACAGGCTTGCTGAGTGGATACAAAAACAAGACCCATATATGTGCTGTCTACAAGAGACCCACTTCAGACCTAGGGACACATACAGACTGAAAGTGAGGGGATGGAAAAAGATATTCCATGCAGCTGGAAATCAAAAGAAAGCTGGAGTAGCAATACTCATATCAGATAAAATAGACTTTAAAATAAAGAAAGTTACAAGAGACAAGGAAGGCCACTACGTAATGATCAGAGGATCAATCCAAGAAGAAGATATAACAATTATAAATATATATGCACCCAACATAGGAGCACCTCAATACATAAGGCAACTGCTAACAGCTATAAAAGAGGAAATCAACAGTAACACAATAATAGTGGGGGACTTTAACACCTAACTTACACCAATGGACAGCTCATCCAAAATGAAAATAAATAAGGAAAGAGAAGCTTTAAATGACACAATAGACAAGATAGATTTAATTGATATTTATAGGACATTCCATCCTAAAACAGCAAACAAGTGTGCATGGAACATTCTCCAGGATAGATCACATTTTGGGTCACAAATCAAGCCTCAGTAAATTTAACAAAATTGAAATCATATCAAGCATCTTTTCTGACCACAATGCTATGAGATTAGAAATCAATTACAGGGAAAAAAAACCGTAAAAAACACAAACACATGGAGGCTAAACAATATGTTACTAAATAACCAAGAGATCGCTGAAGAAATCAAAAAATACCTAGAGACAAATGACAATGAAAACACGACGATCCAAAATCTATGGGATGCAGCAAAAGTAGTTCTAAGAGGGAAGTTTATAGCTATACAAGCCTACCTCAAGAAACATGAAAAATCTGAAACAATCTAACCTTACACCTAAAGGAACTAGAGAAAGAAGAACAAACAAAACCTTAAGTTAGCAGAAGGAAAGTAATCATAAAGATCAGAACAGAAATAAATGAAATAGAAACAAAGAAAACAATAGCAAAGATCAATAAAACTAAAAGCTGGTTCTTTTGAGAAGGTAAACAAAATTGATAAACCATTAGCCAGACTCATCAAGAAAAAGAGGGAGAGGACTCAAATCAATAAAATTAGAAATGAAAAAAGAGAAGTTACAACAGACATCGCAGAAATACAAAGCATCCTAAGAGACTATGACAAGCAACTCTATGCTAATAAAATGGACAACCTGGAAGAAATGGACAAATTCTTAGAAAGGTATAACCTTCCAAGACTGAATCAGGAAGACATAGAAAATATGAACAGACCAATCACAAGTAATGAAATTGAAACTGTGATTAAAAATCTGCCAACAAACAAAAGTCCAGGACCAGATGGCTTCACAGATGAATTCTATCAAACATTTAGAGAAGAGCTAACACCCATCCTTCTCAAACTTTTCCAACAATTTGTGGAGGAAGGAACACTCTCAAACTCATTCTATGAGGCCACCATCACCCTGATACCAAAACCAGACAAAGATACTAAAAAAAAAGAAAATTACAGACCAATATCACTCATGAATATAGATGCAAAAATCCTCAACAAGGGCTTCCCCGATGGCGCAGTGGTTGGGAATCCGCCTGCCAATGCAGGAGATGCGGGTTCGATCCCTGGTCTGGGAGGATCCCACATGCCGCAGAGCAACTAAGCCCGTGTGCCACAGCTACTGAGCCTGTGCCCTACAGCCTTTGAGCCACAGCTACTGAAGCCCATGCTCCTAGAGCCCATGCTCTGCAACAACAGAAGCCACCACAATGAGAACCCGTGCACAGCAACAAAGACCCAACGCAGCCATTAATAAACAAATAAATAAATTTATTTTTTAAAAAAAGAAAAATCCTCAACAAAATACTAGCAAACAGAATCCTACAACACATTAAAAGGATCATACACCAGGATAAAGTGGGATTTATTCCAGGGATGCAAGGATTCTTCAATATACGCAAATCAATGTGATACACCATATTAACAAATTGAAGAAGAAAAACCATATGATCATCTCAATAGATGCAGAAAAAAACCTCTGATAAAAGTCAACACATACTTACGATAAAAACTCTCCAGAAAGAGGGCATAGAGGGAAACTACCTTAACATAATAAAGGCCATATACCACAAACCCACAGCAAACATCATTCTCAATGGTGAAAAACTGAAAGCATTTCCTCTAAGATCAGGAACAAGACAAGGATGTCCACTCTCACCACTATTATTCAACATAGTTTTGGAAATCCTAGCCCCGGCAATCAGAGAAGAAAAAGAAATAAAAGGAATACAAATTGGAAAAGAAGTAAAACTGTCACTGTTTGCAGATGACATGATACTATACATAGAGAATCCTAAAGATGCTACCAGAAAACTACTAGAGCTAATCAATGAATTTGGTAAAGTTGCAGGATACAAAATTAATGCACAGAAATCTCTTGCATTCCTATACACTAATGATGAAAAATCTGAAAGATAAATTAAGGAAACACTCCCATTTACCACTGCAACAAAACGAATAAAACCTAGGAATAAACCTACCTAGGGAGACAAAAGACCTTTATGCAGAAAACTATAAGACACTGATGAAAGAAATTAAAGATGATACCAACAGATGGCGAGATATACCATGTTCTTGGATTGGAAGAATCAATATTGTGAAAATGAGTATACTACCCAAAGCAATCTACAGATTCAATGCAATCCCTATCAAATTACCAATGGCATTTTTTACAGAACTAGAACAAAAAATCTTAAAATTTGTATGGAGATACAAAAACCCCCAAATAGCCAAAGCAGTCTTGAGGGAAAAAAACCGGAGCTGGAGGAGTCAGACTCCCTCACTTCAGACTATACTATAAAGCTACAGTAATCAAGACAGTATGGTACTGGCACAAAAACAGAAACATGATCAATGGAACAAGATAGAAAGCCCAGAGATAAACCCACGCACCTATGGTCAACTAATCTATGACAAAGGAGGCAAGGATATACAATGGAGAAAAGACAGCCTCTTCAATAAGTGGTGCTGGGAAAACTGGACAGCTACATGTAAAAGAATGAAATTAGAACACTCCCTAACACCATACACAAAAATAAACTCAAAATGGATTAGAGACCTAAATGTAAGACCGGACAGTATAAAACTCTTAGAGAAAAACATAGGAAGAACACTCTTGGACATAAATCACAGCAAGATCTTTTTTGATCCACCTCCTAGAGTAATGGAAATAAAAACAAAAATAAACAAATGGGACCTAATGAAACGTAAAAGCTTTTGCACAACAAAGGAAACCATAAACAAGACGAAAAGACAACCCTCAGAATGGGAGAATATATTTGCAAATGAATCAACAAAGGATTAATCTCCAAAATATATAAACAACTCCTGCAGCTCAATATTAAAAAAACAAACAACCCAATCCACAAATGGGTTGAAGACCTAAATAGACATTTCTCCAAAGAAGACATACAGATGGCCAAGAAGCACATGAAAAGCTGCTCAACATCACTAATTATTAGAGAAATGGAAATCAAAACTACAATGAGGTATCACCTCACACCAGTTAGAATGGGCATCATCCGAAAATCTACAAACAACAAATGATGTAGCGGGTGTGGAGAAAAGGGAACCCTCTTGCACTGTTGGTGGGAATGTAAATTGATACAGCCACTATGGAGAACAGTATGGAGGTTCCTTAAAAAACTAAAAATAGATTTAACATATGATCCAACAATCCCATTACTGGGCATATACCTAGAGAAAACCATAATTCAGAAAGACACATGCACCCCAATGTTTATTGCAGCACTATTTACAATAGCCAGGTCATGGATGCAACCTAAATGTCCATCAACAGATGAATTGATAAAGAAGATGTGGTACATATATACAATGGAATATTACTCACCCATAAAAAGGAACAAAACTGAGTCATTTGTAGAGACGTGGATGGATCTAGAGACTGTCATACAGAGTGAAGTAAGTCAGAAAGAGAAAAACAAATATCGTATATTAACGCATATATGTGGAATCTAGAAAATGGTACAGATGAATCAGTTTGCAGGGCAGAAACAGAGACACAGATGTAGAGAACAAACGTATGGACACCAAGTGGGGAAAGCAGCGGGGGTGGGGGTGGGGGTGTGATGAATTGGGAGATTGGGATTGACATATATACACTGATGTGTATAAAACTGGTGACTAATAAGAACCTGCTGTATAAAAAAATAAGTAAAATAAAAATCAAAAATCAGAAAAAAAATAGAATAAAATAAAACTAGGAAAAAAAAAGAAAGAAAAGAGCCAAGTTATCACAGACAGGTGCGCGCACACACACACAAACACACACACACACAACAGATTTAGATTGCTATGCTTTGCCTTGTATGCTTAGGAACATTCTAAAGTTTTTACCATATAATCAAACTTTATGTAGGAAAACTGTAGAGGTGAAAGAAACATTGTAATGCTACTCTCAACAACTTGTAATAGTCTTATTTAGCTACTGTGTGAGGTAATAAGTTTTAATATGTTTATTTACAGAGAAGGAGGGAGAGACAGGCTGAGAGGGAGAGGGAGGGATATTGAGAAACTATGTAAGAAGTAACACAAAAATCCAAATGCAAAATTGTTTCTTTCTAGGAATGGGCTGGAATTTTTATTGTGAGAGAGGGAGTAAAAGGGAGCATGTTTGTTTCCTTTGGGACTACACTGAATTTATCAAATATTCTGGTCTTTTCCCCTGTAGCTGCCACCTCTTCCATTAGGCCACAAGGTATGTCCTTTTGGAACAGTAATGGAGTCCAATCAACCTAACTTCATTGATCTCCAAGGACAACTGAAAATTATAAAACTTGCTATGGGATTCTGATGTGCCAGAAACCACTAGAAAGAGAAGTTTTATATCTCAGAGATTCTCCTCATCTTTGGATAGAGACCAAAATACTTTCAAGTAAGTAATAATTTCCAATATTAGCCTATTGAGTGAGATAAAACTGCTTAGTGAAAAAAATTGTTAGAATTAGAGATTTACCAATCAGATACTGTAGGCACTGGCTGTGTGTACTGTTGGTATTATTATGAATGATCAGGAAATTTAAGTATTTCTTTTCCTTTTTACTCAGAATTCCTTGGCCATTGTTTTAGAGAATATTTTGACAAATTCTCAGTTCTTAAAGCCTCTAGGACATTTTTGCTTCTTATTTGAGTACAGAGAAATGTTAGGTGGTTAAATAATTGCAAAGAACTAAAAATAAACCATAGTTTATTTTTTCAGATTTTGAATTACAAAATTATTTAAATGTTGTCAGTAATCGAAGTGCTACATTACTACGTAATGAAACTACAATACTGCTTAATGACATTAGGAAACTGCATGCAAAAAAATATCTGTACACAAGGTGGTGATGTTAGCAACCAACTACAGTACTTTTATTCTGCTAAAAACCACAATAAATAACAACATTATTTTCCCTGAGTGTATGTTCGAGTGTTCATACAGTGATAGTAGGTAAGGGCAAAGAGCACATAGAAAACCTGTCATCACATGTCATTAAAGTAGCTGGGAAGGAAGAGCAAAAGGACAAATCACCAAAAAAGAGGGTTAGTAACTTCTAAAGAATAAGATTCTATTTACATGTAGTAAAGATTCAAGTAACCAGCTTTTAATACCTAAATTTCTATTGACACCTATTTGTTTATTTAAGTCCAAAGATTAAATCCTAAATGTAAAATTGTTTCTAAAAATAACTCTAATAAAATATTCCCACTTCCCAGAAAGATTTCTTCAGAAAGCCTTTGCCTCACCACCCTCCCTTGCCTTTGCAAACAAGTTTCCTTATCCCAATCCTGACTACAATGTTGATCGATGGAGGTCAATGTCTTACCCTCTGTTCATGTTTCTTGTGTAGAAATTCAAGTTCTTAGATTTATATTAGCATAATTCAGAGCAATTAAAAAGTGAAGCTGATAATAGTAAGTCACAAACCTTATTCTCATGAAATTTTGGACTCATTAACCTTATCATCAATACTAAAACATAAATTAACTAATATATGCCAACACAAATCAGTTCATATTTTTTGAGTACTAGTACATTAATAATGACATATAAGATGTAATTAATTTTATTATCTAGCCCCCAAGTCCAATTATTTGTTATAGTGAAATATATTTATACTCAGATACTTTTTCTTAAAAAAAAATTAAGTGATAGCACCAGCAGGAATGCAGAACTTGTTGGTTACAAGGTGAAAAGCTTGTGTGCCAGGAATCAGAAAGGTAGGCAAATGTGTTTCAATTTTAAGATTCTTCTCCCAAGATGAAAAGAGCAGCAATCGTTATTTGCAAGCTAAAAAGCAAAATATCTGTTCTTGAATTATCTAAGGATGAGTCAGAAACTTAAACCCAAAGAAAAGTAATAAATAATGACAACAGATGTTTGTAAACCTGTGCTCCCCTGTTCGGTGTTTCTACGTGTTGTTTTGCCTTGATGTGCTGTCAGCCGCCTCTCACCTGGGAGTAGTGATATCTTATCAAAGCCCAAACAGTTCCTCTTCACAACAGACAGATAATAGTGCCTTTCAATTTATCATACTGGAAGTCTAAAAGAACCATGGGAACGATTGGTCAGGTGACAGCCTGATGGACAGTTTGACAGCCCTTAAAGCATCATGGGAAATGGTTGTCACCTGATTTTCAGAGCGACCAGGGAGATAACCTTCAGAATGATGAGGAAAACAAAAATCTGAATATTTGTATAAGATCCAATGGCAGCATCAGTGTTCACTTAAGTGATAGTAGGTAAGAATTTAGATGATTCAAAATGTTATTATCAAACCTGAGAGGTTTCTCCAAGTCCAGAAGTGCCCTTCATCTCTTTCAATGCTTTTTAGAATTTTATTCAAATGTCATTTGAAAAATATATACATAATATAGGGCTTTTGACTTTAAAAAGACACAATAAAACATATTAAGTATTTAACCACATGCTAAATATATTGGCTGACCATTAATATTCTCCAGCTTTGAAAAACCCCTTGTACACCTTTTCCTAAATATAATTTGCACATTATAGTTCTACCTAGAAAGGCTGTCATAAAGAATCATACGGATCAAATTTCACACTCTGGGCTAACTCAGCTTCATGAAGATCAGTGTAGCCTTGGTGTAAGAAACAAAATAAGAGAAATCAATCTGAAGATCTTTTGCACAAAAATGTTTGAATCTGTATTTATTCATTTATACAGCCAATGAACATGAATTGAGCACTTAGTACACACAAGGGCCTCTGCTGGGTGTATAAAGATGAGAAAGATAAAACTCCAACTTACAACTTGCTTACAGTTTGAGGGTGATGATAGAGTTTTAAATTAATAGTAGTTGGCAAATGAGATCAAGAGATCAGTCCAAATTTACTGCCTTTTAGTTGGTGAAGCTCATACACAGCCGTTTACAAAGCTGTCTCTTGCATATTTTCTCTTGTGTATTGTATATACAGTTTACACTAGTTTTATGGTCTGATCTGAGGAAATTTTGCCTGAAAATTGGGATTCCAAAGAAAAAAATAAGCACTCAATGTTTATACATTTACTGAGTGCCTCCCAAGTTGAAAGAATGATTCCAGAAACAGTACAAAGGTAAGAGAGACTTAAGATGCAACTCCCACAATTAAGGAGCACTCTAGACATCACAAACCCTCAGTCCCTTAGATATTTCAGCTACCTTTTCTTTTTCAGAGCATACACAATAATTTTTTATTTTAAAATAATATCTAACATACAGAAAAGTTATAAGAATAATACAAATAACTCCTTTTCTACTCATCGTCCAAAATTCACCAGTTGTTAACATTTTGCCACATTTGTTTTTATCACTCCTATTCTCACTCTCTCTTTCTCTCTCACATACAACCCTCTCTCCCTCCCTCCTCCCTCTCTTATTTAGCTATCTATATAATATTATATTTTTTATATTTTTAACTGATTTTAATAGAGGGATATATTAGATTTATTTTTTATATTTTTAAATAATTTTAACAGAGGGAAATGAGATTAGTGTCTGATTCATCTTTATACTCCTTCACAAAACCTAGCAACTGCCTTTATACACCAAAAAAAATATATATCAATGAATGAATGATAAATAGTATTCAACCTAAATCTAGTCTTTGCTCTATTAGATGTGTGTTTATACATAAATATAAAAGGGGTTATATTATTTATCTAAAACATATGTAGTATTTTACAAAATATGAATCTTCCCTCCATCTATGTCTGATCAATAAATGATTTAGTAAAATAAAGAAATAATAAAACTGCAGCAGGAATGTCAAACACTTTCCAAAGGAAGTAAAAGATAAAAGCTTCAGGTGCTGGTGGCTCTTTGTCTCTCTGGGACAAATAGACCAACTATAGATGCCAGACAAAAAGCTGAGATTTAAACAGAAACTGTCTTTCTGAAAAACACTCTGGCACTATTGTTGAAACTGGTACCACTTGGCTGCTTGACACTTCTGGGATAACACTCTGCTTTCATAAAATGTTATGCTTTGGATTCACATTCCAACATGATTTTCCAAATCCAGTTGTGCCAAAGCCAGACAAATTGTGAGAGCACCCTTAGTGTTTTCCAGGGAACTGAAAAAAGCCAGTAAATAATTTAAATGACTATTAACAACGAAATGTTCTCCATGTAATTCTTCACAAGAAGACATATTATTTAAAAGAAAAATGAAGCCAAAGTTTGCAAATGCAAAGCAAAATGCTTTTGAGTGCCATATGTAAATTCAAATACTTAGAGACTGATAAAAACACATTTAGCTTGTTTCAAATTGGGAAGGCAAGATGTAGAAGGAAGATTTATAATAACTGATATATGGACAAGGTCCAAATGCTACAGAACAACTGAATTCAGAGTCCTTTCTGAGTCACAGCTGTGGTTAAAATACTTTTCCTTTCCTTGTTGAAATAAACCCATGCAGCATCAGGTCCTAACAGGTCCCAGATGTAGTCTGTAGCTCACCTGATACGAATTAAGTTTCATTGTGAACAATTAATGTAGCCACTTAAGCCAACTAAATAAGCTAAATATAAACCCGGAACCAAAGTCTTATAACAATTCATAGTAATGCCAAAATTTGTGGTCTGGAAACAGAATAAATACTAGTGTTGAATTTTCAGTCAGACTAAAATTTTCAAAGAAAGAAATTTTCAGACTAAAAATTCCACAGAAAGAAAAAATGATTTATTAGTTAAGCCATAAAACCATTTTAAAAATATGACATGCACTTTTCCATTATAAATTTCAACATATAAAATCAGCTTTGGGGGACTAGATTAAGCAGCATTTTGAAGGACGTAAAAGTCTTAAATTATTGGCTAATGTAGGTTATATGAATCATGTACTTTTTAAAACACCATGCTTATTTAGAGTGTATAAAATTGGTGATCTTTTGGCTCAAAAATGTAAGCACTGCTGTTTGGACTCTTCTATGGTATGAGGTACAAAGAGAACCCTGAGTCTTATGACCCTAATTTGAGCATTAAAGTTATTTCTGTTAGTTCTTTCTTCTTTCAAGGTATGTACAGTACACTTCAAATGTGGGAAATTCTGAACTCATTTTCTCTTATTTTTATGAATGCACCTTTTCACAATTTGGTATTCAAAACACAAAAAGCTTTCCTGTATAGATGCCTTCTTTTATATAGGCTTTTTTTTGGTATTAATTTTTAATGATTAAAAACCATGTACCCTGCACACTTAGAAAACAGGTTTAAGATTTTAAAATCTGAGCTAATCATACTTGTTCTGTACCTTTCCAGTAAAATGGAGACTTGTCAGAGAAGTGAATCAATGAGTTTGTTGATTTTTTTAAAAGGGTATTTAGAAAAGCTGTTTAATCTTCTTAATGCCAGAAAGTAACCACTAAAGAATCTTACCTAAAGTTACCCTGTTGCTATGGCTTTTACAACTTCTTTACAGATAGAAAGGCTTGATTTTTGTTTCTTTATTTCAATAAAAATGTAAAAATGCTGAAAAAGAGGGGACTATGATAGCATATCTCACTAATACTATTTTAAACATTTCCTATTAAACTATTTAAACTGTGTATTTACATTTATAAAACCATGTTTTGAATGCAGAAAGGGAATGATTCTTAGCTTTCTGTCCAACTACTTCTCAGAATTCTGATTTGTGATTATTCAGAGATTTATGATAAACTTTCTGAACCTCACATGTGCTGTATAATCCTAGGATTATAAAAACGGCACCTTACATGGTTCAACTTTTACCTTTACCTAATTATTTTAATAAATTCTTCTTTTGGAGGATGTTAAGAAGAAAATATATGTATGAAATTAGGTTTAAACTAATCCTTAGAATCCAAGTGGTATTAGTACCTACATTAGTACATTTATTTTTCTAGTCTGTAGCTATATGGAATGAAGAAAACCCAAAGTGGAAAGTGAAATTATTGCTCAACTAAGTGATTATTTTATCTACATTATATCAAATTAACACTTAGACTTTTTCCACTGAGTATGCTTAACTAGCAGTTGTGTTGGAATTTTATAGGTGCGGCTATAGTGTTTAAACAGTCAAGCAGCAATCTTCCCATTATTTATTCTATATGGCATTTTAAACCCACCATTTTCTTTCTAGCTTTATAGTTAATAGAGAGCAAATGAACGTCATTACTTTCCACCCTTGTAATGTTCCTTATCTATTA
This sequence comes from Grampus griseus, assembly GCF_964374135.1. Taxonomy (NCBI): domain Eukaryota; kingdom Metazoa; phylum Chordata; class Mammalia; order Artiodactyla; family Delphinidae; genus Grampus; species Grampus griseus. Next base: position 58,633,444 of record NC_138998.1, read on the forward strand.
TGCTGGAAATTTGCTCTCTCCTCTTCTCTCAGTCAAAAAAGGCTTAATTCTTTGTTACTTCCTTTCCCTCACCATCTTTTTTTTAAAATTAATTTATTTATTTTTGGCTGCATTGGGTCTTCGTTGCTGTGTGCGGGCTTTCTCTAGTTGTAGCGAGCAGGGGCTACTCTTCGTTGTGGTGCATGGGATTCTCATTGCGGTGGCTTCTCTTGCTGCAGAGCACGGGCTCTAGGTGCGCAGGCTTCAGTAGTTGTGGCACGCAGGCTCAGTAGTTCTGGCTTGCGGCCTGTAAAGCACAGGCTCTGTAGTTGTGGCGCAAGGGCTTAGCTGCTGCGCGGCATGTGGGATCTTCCCGGACCGGGATCAGACCCATGTCCCCTGCACTGGCAGGAGGATTCTTAACCACTTCACTTCCAGGGAAGTCCCTTTTCTTTTTTTTTTAATTTTTGATTTTTATTTTATTTATTTTTTATACAGCAGGTTCTTATTAGTCATCAACTTCAGTGTATACGTCAATCCCAATCACCCATCTTTTTTCTTAATATTTACTTTATTTATTATTATTTTATTTTTATTATTATTATTATTTTGCGGTACGCAGGCCTCTCACTGCTGCGGCCTCTCCCATTGCGGAGGATAGGCTCCGGACGTGCAGGCTCAGCGGCCATGGCTCACAGGCCCAGCCGCTCCGTAGCATGTGGGATCTTCCTGGATGGGGGCACGAACCCGTGTCCCCTGCATTGGCAGGCGGACTCTCAACCACTGCGCCACCAGGGAAGCCCTATTTATTATTTTTAACATCTTTATTGGGGTATAATTGCTTTACAATGGTGTGTTAATTTCTACTTTATAAAAAAGTGAATCAGCTCATCTATTTAGCTGCATCAGGTCTTAGTTGAGGCACGCAGGATCTTCATTGCAGCATGTGGGATCTTTTGTTGCGGTGTGCGGGCTTCTCTAGCTGTGGCATATGGGTTTCTCTCTAGTTGTGGCATACAGGCTCTAGAGCACTAAGGCTCAGTAGTTGTGGCGCACGGGCTTAGTTGCCCTGCAGCATGTGGGATCTTAGTTCCCTGACCAGGGATCGAACTCACGTCCCTCGCATTGGAAGGCAGATTCTTAACCACTGGACCACCAGGGAAGTCCCTCCTTCACCATCTTAGGAAAGTTACAGCTCTCTTGAGACTCGGTTTCCTCACCTGTAAAGTGGAAATAATTACGCCCACCTCTAAGATTTGTTATGAAAATTAGAGATTACTAAAAATCACTGCATAGTACCTCCCATAACACAGTCTGCTCCCAATAAGAGCTAATTCCCTTCTCTTTGATTAGTATTGGAATTGTTATTGATTGACTTGTGTCCAAAGATGGATTATTCATTGTCTTAAATTAACCTCTTTCCTTCAATTACACTGAAGCATAAACCAATGTGTAAGCAGATACTACTCTTTCTGCTGGGTTGATTCATTAAAAAGGATTCAGCACAAAAACAATCCTAAATCATAAGACTGACACTGACAACATTCAGAAAACACGATCCTTCCCAAAGACAGGAAAAAAGATTCTTTGCCTGCCTTACTAAAAGCCAAAACAAATTTCCCCTTAAATATTTTTCCCTACAATTCCATGAAGCAATAATAGAAGAATATTTGGTTTATATTGTCCAGCACATTTATACAGATATCTGAAAACTAAAAAAGATATACAAGGTATTACTCACATTTTATTACTATAGAATCAAAGAGCTATCCCCAAAACAATAACAACACAAGAAATACTTACACAGTGACAGGCATTGTGTTCAAGTACTTAACATGGATTATCTCATTTAATCCTCATACCGCTATTGAAGTAGGTATTATCATTATCATTATCATTTTATAGATGAGAAACATGGTCACGGAGAGAGTAAGCAGTCTGGTGAAGGCTATATAGTCTGTAAGCGGTGGGGCTGAAATTCCAAATGATCTACAGAAAACTCATTATGTTCATCTGGACATGAGCTTTAAAAGTATAGCATCCTTTTATTCTTTAAAACAAGAAAAAAGAAAATTATATAACTATTTCATTACTTTTCATCTCTCAGGCAATAATAAAATCTAATTCTAAATATTTAAAGCATTCATAGCATTCATTTAGATGTGGTTTTCAAATTTTGCTGGCCTCGGAAACCCTTTACATTCTTAAAAATTATTGAAGACCCCAAAGAACTTTTGTTTATGTAAGTTAACTCTACCAGTATTTATCATATTAGAAATTAAAACTGAGAAACTTTGAGAACATTTAACAATTTATTTAAAAATAAGAACTCATTATATGTGAACATAACCAATATATGAAAAATAACTAGTTATTTCATCAAAAAAGTGGCACTACTTGACATTTTTTCAAATCTTATAATATTGGGCTTAATAGAAGACAGTTGAAGAATCTGTAATTTAAAAACTCCCTACAAACAAAAGTCCAAGACCAGATGGCTTTACAGGTGAATTAAACCAAATATACAAAGAAGAACTTACACCGATCCTTTTCAAACTCTTCCAAAAAAATTGAAAAGGAGGGAACATTCCCTAAGACATTCTATGAAGCCACCATCACCCTGATACCAAAACCAGACAAGGACACCACCAAAAAAGAAAATTACAGGCCAATGTCTTTGATGAATATAGATGAAAAAATTCTCAATAAAATATTGGCAAACCGAATCCAACAATACAGAAAAAAGATCATACACTATGACCAAATAGGATTCAACCCAAGCTCACAAGGATGGTTCAACATATGCAAATCAGAATGTGGGATCTTCCCGGACCAGGGCTCGAATCCGTGTCCCCTGCACTGGCAGGCAGATTCTTAACCACTGCAGCCCCACTCTCACCTCTTCTATTGAACATACTATTGGAAGTCCTAGCCACAGCAATCAGATAAGAAAAAGAAATAAAAGGTATCCAAATTGGAAAGGAAGAGGTAAAATTGTCATTATATACAGATATGATACTATATATAGAAAACCCTAAAGACTCCACACAAAAACTACTATAACTGATAAACGAATTCAGCAAAAGTAGCAAGATATAAGATTAACATACAGAAACGGTTACATTTCTTTACACCAACAATGAAATATCAGAAAGGGAATGTAAAAACAATACCTTTTAAAATCACAACCCCAAAAATAAAATACTTAGGAATAAACCTAACCAAGGAGGTGAACAACTTATATGCTGAGAACTATAAAACATTAATAAAGGAAACTGACAATGATTCAAATAAATGGAAAGATATCCCATGCTCTTGGATTGGAAGAATTAGTATTGTTAAGGTGGCCCTACTACCCAAAGCAATCTACAGATTTAATGTGATCCCTATCAAATTACTCATGACATTTTTCACAGAACTAGAACAAATAATCCTAAAATTCATATGGAACCATAAAACACCCAAAATTGCCAAAGCAATCCTGAAGAAAAAGAATAAAGCAGGAGGCATAACATTCCCAGACTTCGGACAATACTACAAAGCTACAGTAATCAAAACAACAGCATGGTATTGGTACAAAAACAGACATATGGGTCAATGGAACAGAATAGACAGTCCAGAAATAAACCCACACACCTATGGTCAATTAATCTTCGACAAAGGAGGCAAGAATATACAATGGGAAAAACACAGTCTCTTCAGCAAGTCGTGTTGGGAAAGTTGCACAGCTACATGTAAATTGATGAAGTTAGAACACACTCTCACACCATACACAAAAATAAAATCAAAATGGCTTAAACACTTAAACATATAACATGATAAAACTCCCAGAAGACATCATAGGCAAAACATTTTCTGACATAAATCATACCAATGTTTTCTTAGGTCAGTCTCCCAAGGCAATAGAAATAAAAACAAAAATAAACAAATGGGGCCTAATCAAACTTACAAGCTTTTGCACAGCAAAGGAAAACATAAACAAAACGAAAAGACAACCTACCAAATGGGAGAAAATATTTGCAAATGATGCAGCTGACAAGGGCTTAATTTCCAAAATATACAAACAGCTCACACAACTCAACAGCAAAAAAAAAAAAAACCAACCCAATACAAAAATGGGCAGAAGACCTAACTAGACATTTCTCCAAAGAAGAAATACAGATGACCAATAGGCACATGAAAGGATGCTCAACATCACTAATCATTAGAGAAATTCAAATCAAAACTACAATGAGGTATCACCTCACACCGGTCAGAATGGCCATCATCAAAAAATCTACAAACAGTAAATGCTGGAGAAAAGGGAACCCTCTTGCACTGTTGCTGGAAATGTAAATTGGTGCAGCCTCCATGGAGAACAGTATGGAGTTGCCTTAAAAAACTACAAATAGAACTACCATATGACCCAGCAATCCCACTACTGGGCATATATCCTGAGAAAACCATAATTCAAAAAGAGTCATGTACCACAATGTTCACTGCAGCACTATTTACAATAGCCAGGACATGAAAGCAACCTAAGTGTCCATCAACAGATGAATGGATAAAGAAGATGCGGCACATATATACAATGGAATATTAGTCAGCAAAAAAAAAAAAGAAACGAAATTGAGTTATTTGTAGTGAGGTGGATGGACCTAGAGTCTGTCATACAGAGTGAAGTAAGTCACAAAGAGAAAAACAAATACCGTATGCTAACACATATATATGGAATCTAAAAAAAAAAAATGGTTCTGACGAACCTAGGGACAGGAATAAAGACAGAGATGTAGAGAATGGATTTGAGGACACGGGGAGGGAGAAGGGTAAGCTGGGACAAAGTAAGAGAGTGGCATTGACATATATACACTACCAAATATAAAATAGATAGCTAGTGGGAAGCAGCCGCATAGCACAAAGAGATCAGCTCGGTACTTTGTGACCACCTAGAGGGGTGGGATAGAGAGGGTGGGAGGGAGTTGCAAGAGGGAAGAGATATGGGGATATATGTATATGTATAGCTGATTCACTTTGTTATACAGCAGAAACTAACACAATATTGTAAAGCAATTAACTCCAATAAAGATATTTTTTAAAAAAAGTCTACAAATAACAAATGCTGGAGAGGGTCTGGAGAAAAGGGAACCCTCCTACACTGTTGGTGGGAATGTAAGTTGGTACAGCCACTGTGGAAAACAATACAGAGGTTCCTCAGAAAACTAAAAATAGAATTTCCATATGATCCAGCAATTCCACTCCTAGGCATATATCCCAACAAAACTATAATTAAAAAAGATACAGGCATCCCTATGTTCATAGCAGCACTATTTACAATAGCCAAGACATGGAAACAACCTAAATGTCCATCAACAGATGAATCGATAAAGAAGATGTGGTACATATATACAATGGAATACTACTCAGCCGTAAAAAAGAATGAAATAATGCCATTTGCAGCAACATAGATGGAACTAAAGATTATCATAGTAAGTGAAGTAAGTCAGAAAGAGAAAGAAAAATGCCATATGATATCACATACGTGGAATCTAAAATGTGACGCAAATGAACCTACCTACAAAACAGAAACAGACTCACATAGAGAACACCTGCGGTTGTCAAGGTGGTGGGTGAGGGATGGAGTGGGAGTTTGGGACTAGCAGAGTCAAACTATTATATAGAATGGATAAAGAACAAGGTCCTACTGTATAGCACAGGGAACTATATTCAATATCCTATCATGAACTATAATGGGAAAGAATATTTTAAAAAAGAATATATACATATAACTGAATCACTTTGCTGTACATCAGAAATTAACACAACATTGTGGGGAGTTCCCTGGTGGCCTAGTGGTTAGGATTCCAGGCTTTCACTGCTGTGGCCCGGGTTCAATCCCTGGTCAGGGAACTGAGGTCCTGCAAGCCACATAGCACAGCCAAAAAAAAAGAGAAATTAACACAATATTGTAAATCAACTATATTTCAATTTCAAAAAATTGATTTAAAAAATAAAAAAAGATAGCTGAATGCTCGCACTCAATCTGTTGTGATTCTGAAGTATATCAAGAAAAGTCTGACCTTTTACAAATGTGCAGTTGGAAAAGGGAGTGTTTAAACAGCCTTTTCAGATAGTTATGTTTATTATTCTTTGATACCACACCAAAACTAGATGAACATGGTTTCTTTAAAGGTTAGTTTTGATATGGAATTGGAAACAATATCAATGAACATTTTGTACACTGTTATATTCAAATCCATTGGCTTATTTGGTACTTTGAATGGATCTTTTACCTATACCTGGTTTTGAAATATCATGTTAGTCCTTTGGAAAATATCACTCTTCTTCAAATCTTCCAAATGTTGACATATTTCATTATATAATATTTAAAAATCAAACCATATTAATATTACCACTGATCCCATCAGAAAGTCAGCTTGCAACTCAATCATGACAGTGCTTTCCTTGAGACAACCATCTTACTTCAGTGCACAGCAGAAATGCTTTATGTGTACTTCCCATTTTGTTACACAGACTATTAAAAAAGACATACTCAAGGAACAATATTTAATAAAATTAATAACTTTTATTGTTTAATTGAGGAAATTCTTAAGTGCAACTGCTTTTTGTGTGTGTGTGTTTTAGTGTAAGTGTGTAGAGGTGAAGAATATAATGACTGTTAGTACAGTTTAGTGCCACTGCCTTAGATCATCAGCAGTTTACCCACTGTTGTTTGTGCACAGTCAGTGCAAAATGCCAACACAGTGAAAAAACAAGTAACGTCTTAGTATTATCATAAAAATAGTTTTGATTTCATGGACTACTTGAAAGGATCTCAGGGACTCCAAGAGTCTGTAGACTACACTTTCAGAACCATTGATTTAAGGTTATACTCTCCTTCTGCCAAGCAAATATTCTGTAGGCAATTCAGGAGAAGGAATTAAAATGGGATGGAAAAGATGCAGGTAAAATATTTTTTATTCCTTTGATTCTTGGGTCTGCTTGTTGTATTATAAGAGCTAAAATTTGGCCTTTTCACATACTGTAAAACGCTGAATTCATTTCTTTGTAATTGCTTGTCCATGTTATTAAGGTCTCAGTCTATGCCTACAACTTATTACACTGTTTGGAAAGGTTTTTTGAACAATATATTAGGAGAAAGACAGCATAAACAAGTAATAAGATTTTCCCAGCCTATATATTATTTACTGTGTGTAAACTGCTCAGCAGATAAAGTCATTCAGGTCAATAGGGTATGTCTCACTAATCAACCTCTACATTAATTTACTAATTTCTCTGTACCTCCCAAAGTGAGAACTCTATTCAGATGTGTTATCTGTGTTCCCTAATTTGAATAGATTATGAATATATTACGATGTAACTGAAGATAACACAGATTGTGCATATTAGATCTTTTCTGTAATGAATTCAAGAATTAAATAATACATGTTGTTTAGAAGTCAGTCGTCATGGGTAAATGATAGAAGCTGGCCCTAAATTGAACCTCAGAAGAATTCCTTTAGTCTAGCCCATTGTAAAGTATTTAGTTCTGAAAATACCTCCTTAAAATAAATTTAAAAATCTATCCCAACTAATCCTTTATGAATAAGGGTTAAAGACTTAATCTTATGAGTTTATAAATCCATGTGTGTAACAAATTACATGTTTATTTAACTCTATTGTCTAAATCAGTTCATACAAGTTCTTAAACAAGAAAGTAGATGCTGAACTATAAGACACCTTGTGATCTACGAACCCTTTATTTTAGAGTCATTTTAGACTTTGAATATGTCACTAGTTTATTATTTTCTTCTTTTTCTGGTTGTAATCTAATAGTAAAAGACAACAGAGGACTTTTACCAAATTTTCGTTCTTCATATAAAATTTTAGATAACTTTATTTTGAGTAAAAATAAAACTGAAATATTTCTCATAGGAGTGGTACAAGTGAGAATAGTGTGAAGCACCTGCCAATTCTCTACTAAGGCAGTGCTAACCAGGGGCCCACCTCTGAGCTTTCGCGTTTCCCTTTCCTGATATGTCAACACCACACACACACCTTCTATCTTCCTTCTTAAATGCTACTCATTCTTCAAGGTCCTCCTCAATAAAGCCTGATGACTCCAGGTTCCATACTTCTCCCTCTTATATATTTATAGTCTAGGGACATCTCTTGTATTTCTGCAGCATTGTCTCCAGCTCATTACCATAGTGCTCAGTTATTAATAGGCAACCAAGGAAAACTGTTATGATCAAATATAAACTGTCAGAAAAAAAAGTTCACTGGAAGAATGATTTTGTTTAAATGATTTGCCGCATATTATGATTTTGGAAAAGCAACACAAAATTAAAGTTGGAGACAATGAAAACTCAGAAAAACAATTTCCCTAAGGAAGTTACAAATTGCTTTATCCTCTAAGCACTGAATAATTTTGAGTAATGGGCTTTTTGCAAAAGAAAGAATAAAATGTTACCTATAAGACTGGCTATGGACTGAACAATATTTATAATAAAGAGTAAAATAAACAATGTTGTCTGACTTGTTTTCTCAAAAGACCATGTATTTAGAAGAATAAAGCAAGTTTGACAGGTTTGGAGAAGAAAGTAAAATTGGAACTCAGCTCAGTCCAGTTACATGGGCTTAAGATCCACAAAGGAGCTTGGATTCACATCTATAACAATAATTTAAAATATCCATTTCTGTTGAAATGTGGACCTCAATAAGGCTGCCATAGTATCATCACTTTCTCAACTGTGTGGTTAGACTTTTAACAGAAATAGGAATTATAAATATTGCAAGACAATTTCCATTTTTGTAGATGTACTGTGTAATTTTCATTTTGTAGATATACTTTAAATTATATGTATTTATGTATATATACATAATACCCACATATGTCTATGTATCTAATTTCTACTCCATTTAGTTTCTACTATAGTTTCTACTATATATAACAATTTAATATATGAAAAAATGTTTACTATAACTTTTTTTTTTTTTTTTCGGTACGCGGGCCTCTCACTGTTGTGGCCTCTCCCGTTGCGGAGCACAGGCTCCAGACGCGCAGGCTCAGCGGCCATGGCTCACGGGCCTAGCCGCCATGCCGCATGTGGGATCTTCCCGGACCAGGGCACGAACCCGTGTCCCCTGCGTCGGCAGGCAGACTCTCAACCACTGCGCCACCAGGGAAGCCCCTATAACTATTTTAATGAGGAAGGGAAGGATTATACAGCAAACAGGAGTGGGAAATGAATTAAGGATTTGAAAAACTGCCAATTAAGGTGGCCATTTCATACTACATACTACATACACAAATAAAATATATTTGTTCTGAGACGAGATAAAAGGAAAAAGCTACTATGGGAATTCTGTAATTTTGTAACAGGAAAATCTTAGATACTACTCATATCCAAAGAGTGTCCATTTGATTTTAATTCCCAATGGTTTTTGCAATGTATGCATCTTTGTCTCACTAACTACTAGATCTGAGCTTTTCACACTCTAAGTGTACAATGTACTTTTTGATAGGTAGTTGATAGATCTATTCATTCATTTACTCATTCAATTACTATTACTGAAAAATATTTGGCTACATTCACTTTTAAAGGTATACTTTTTTCCTCTAAAAGGAGTACATTTTGATCCATCTTTTATCTTTATACACACATAGTTGTATCTGTTTTGCTTGGACTGTACTTTCATGTAAAAATAAAAACAATAGCAACAACTAAAAACTGAAGACAACCTGTGCCTTTAGTTTTTGAATCATACCATGTTTTCCGTGAATGGAGCAGTTAGGTAAATCAGGCTTTAAGATACCAGAAACGTAAAAAGCGGAGCCTTTCGATGACTTTCTTCATGCCATAATTCAAACACACACATTTTCCCAGTATAATGATTTTGGTCATGGATAATTTGTAGCCAAGGTCTCCATGCTAGAATTGGTCTCATTTCAGGACAAAAGATTTGTATGAGAACAGCAAGATGATGGTCAAAATAATCTTTTAAAAGTCAGGAGATAACCTTATCTCAAGAGAAAAATACTGTCCAGTGACCACATGTTCTAAAATAAGGGCCTTGCTACTGATCTCACTTTTCTATCAAGGCAACTGTAAAAATATGGTAAAATAGAGGCTATTACTTGAGTTCTGGTAAAATTGAAGGTATGATACAATTTCATGGTATTTTGATAGAATTTTGTACCTAAAAGAAATCTTAATATAATTTGTATCATTGACCTGAAAGTTCAGAGGCAACATTATCAAATAGTAAGCAATGTCTGAGTAAAATTTTATTGTTTATGACAAAGGCATCTCTATCTTGTCTGGACATGTTAGTCAGTTGTGCTAAAAGTACACTCCTCAGTCCTTTATAGATTGTGTTTATTTCTTCCTGTGCTTTTAGAAACCTTAAGTCTAAATAAATGTGGGGGTTCTTTTCTATTTGAGTAAAAACCGCTTTCTTTTCTTCCTCCTTCTAGATGGTTGCACAAGTTCCCTTCCAGGTTCATGAACCTATGACTGCTTAGTGAAGTTCAATATAATATAATTCCTTACAGATGCTCACGTATTACTTTGAATTTCCAGAGGCATTTACGGGAAAAAGAACTGACGATATGTACTACCATGTCTTGTAACGGGGCACTTGCTCTCATATAGTCTATTTTGCTGAACACTTTAGGGCCTATAGTGCTCTGTTAAAGCTGGTGATTTTGGCAGAAACAGACTCACAGACTTACAGAACAAACTTACGATTACTGGGGGGAAGGATGGTGAAGGATAATTGGGAGTTTGGGATTGACAAGTATACACTGCTATATTTAAAATACGTAACCAACAAGGACCTACCGTATAGCATGGGGAACTCTGCTCAATACACTGTAATAACCTAAATAGGAAAATAATTTGAAAAAGAATAGATACATGTATATGTATAACTGAATCACTTTGCTGTACACCTGAAAATAACACAACATCGTTAATCAACTATACTCCAAAAAAAACAAAACAAAACACATACACAGGAGTTGTCTTCATAATATAAACACAGCCTAAAATTGCAATGAAGATATAAACGTAAGAAAAAAAACAAAACAAAAGAACTATACTCCAATATAAAATAAAAAATTTAAAAAGTAAAGCTGGTGATTTGGGGATAGATTGACAAACAGACCAATATGGATAGGTGCGTGGATGGACGGATGGACGGATGGATGGATGGATGATGGATGGATGGTCAGGGAGGTGAAAAAAAAAAAAAATATATATATATATATATACACAATATATAGTTTGATCTCTTCCTGATGAACTCAAAGGCTTAAACTATCTCCCTTCCAAGGCCTTTGTATCACAGACATCATCTATCTTGCTAAATGCTTCTGCAGTAGCCTATCCAATACTCTTCTTTTATGAATGGCATACGGGGCGGGTGGGGGGTCCTCTGAAACTGTGCCAGAGTTTCAGCCAACTTAGATTATCACCCATGAAGATCTTTCCAGGCTTTAGTTATTTGCATGATTGCTGAATCTTACATTTCTTCTCCCTCAGAGCAGTGGTGGACTAATCAAATAATTCCTGTTCTTTTTTCTGAAATGAGTTAAATAACATTTTCCCATGTCGTATTTTGAAAATTATATAAGGAATAAGTAGGTCTTTTAAAATAAATATTGATGGTTAATCTTTAAAGGAATTTATCTTGTGTAATCCAAAAACATGAGCAAAGGAATGGTTTATAAGAATGGATTTATTTTTCTGTATAAAAATGTCATAAGCATTTAAGTCTTATTTTTAAAAGAAAATCTAAAATCTAGAGGTAGCACTATGAAAGACTAACATTCATACATATTTTGATACATATTACCCTGCTAGATTAGAACAAATCATTTTACCTCTACTTCCTCTCTGAAAAGTGGGAATAATCTTAGCCACTTGACATTAAGATTTTTCAAAATGGCATGAATGATCATTCTAAAGAATTTCTAGAACCAATCAGGATATGCAGGCTAATAAGCACATGGACATTACGTGGGTTGTGATTTAACTTTCTCAGAGATGGGATATCAAATAATCTTTGATAAAGAATATTTAGGATGACATTAGATACTGAAAGACAATAACAGCATAAAGACAGGGCCATTTTCACAGTTAATATAGGATTTGTATCTAAAATTAAGTTCTGGCCATCCACAGGAGCAATATCTCCAGTTAAAAGTCTCCATGCTGTGCTTTGTTATAGGGGAATTGTAAGATATATGCAAAATATATTCATCCAACAATGATTTCAACAGAAAGAGAGCATCATATGAGGCTGACGTAATGAGAATAGTTTGGCCATTAAGAGATTGAGAGACCAAAACCTATCTCAGTTCAAGATAGTTTATAATACCAATGTCATTCAACAAAGATCTTTCCTGAGAATACTATGGAAGTAACAAGTTAGAAAAACGCTGATACTCATCCTACCCACCTAGAAATAGGTATGTACCGTGAATACAATAGCAGCAACTGGACACCTCAATTTAATAAAGTTGTGTGATGGGGATATTTGAAGCCTTTTGGCAGTAAGATAGTATGGACCTGACATCTGATGAACAGCTACAATAAACAGGCACTATAAAGATTATTTTGATCATATGAATTCAGTGAATGCTTAAAATATTCCTCACAAAATAGATTTCACAGATGAGGAACTGAGTTTCAGAGAGGCTGACTTTCTTAAGCTGATAAATACCACAATGTGTAAAGGGTTTGTTCTTTTGGTTATATTTGGTGTCTTCTAGGAGCTGTAGAGGAGTACAGAGATAGATGGAACATTTTCTTTTTCATCAAATAATTTGTAAGTTGGTGAGGTGTATACAGATATACATACAAATGTAACAACACTAGGATAAAAAGAAAACAATAAGAAACACAAACCTCAGAAGAATGGTTACTCTTTTCTAAGGAAAGACAGGAATTAGGGACAGATACTTCTACTTCTTGACTACAGTAGAGAGTACATGCATTTTTGTTTTATTATTATCATATATTATATTTATATGCATAAAACAATATAAATATAAAACAATATATATTTTTCTGTTTTGTATGTATAAAATAAGGGATTTCATGTTTTAAAAAACATGATTACAAGTAGCTAACCTATATGTGATTTACAGGTACTATACCTACTAGTGGAAAAGTCCAAAATATAATTTACATATCAATCAGATGCAAAGTGATTTGAAAGAAAATAATTTTTGTGTGCATATATAACAGATGGGCTCAGTGTCAGAATAAGCCATTTGATAACTGGTGAAACTAATAAATGCTTAGAGGCAGTTAAGCACTTTATCCTCAAATCACTTCAGGGGTATTATATATTTGTGACAACTCTTTGAACCAGATGATAAGAATATGAGAAAACAATGGCTAATACAGTGATATAACAACTTCCTTCTTCATAACTCAATACCAGCCATACTATAAATCCACATGTCCCTTACAGCAATTATCACAGGGCCTTAAACATAGTAGACACACAAATGAGAGCTTAATTTAAAATAACTAACATACACATACACACAATTAGCCTGGTCTAGGTAATTTTCATATATTATTTTTAAATTTTTTTATCCTCATCCACCCTGAAAGGTTGGCAGTGTACAGAAACTGTCGCTCAGAAGATTCAGTATTTTGCCCAAGGTCACTACAGGGGTAGTATTATATAGTAAGACCAGTATTTGAACCCAGATCTGTTCCACCATACAATCATCTAATCACAGGTAATACTAATCCTTACAACCACCTTGTAAGACACGTTCTATTATCACCCTAAGTTTACAGATAAGGAAACTGAGACATGAAGAGATTGTCATATGTCCACAGTCACACACTTGATTTGGACTTGGGGAGACTTAAGTGGGACGGAAATTGGACCAGATCTCATTTCCTCAGATCTGCGTTTGTCACAACCACTGTATAGAAGAGAAAGAAACAATTTCATATACGAACTTCTCCAAGGCAAACCAGGAGAGAAGCCTCACTGAAATACCTTACTCTCTGGATTTAAGTGGCCTGAAACTAGCAAAAGTGTCCCCTGCCATTTGGCCTCTTAAGATCCTCTTAGGAGTGGACACAATCTCCCAAGTAGCCCAGAAGACCAAAATCCACAGCAATATACACTTAACACTTGAGTACATTGTCCCATTAAACTGGCAAGACAAGAATACCCCAAAAGCTGTCTCTAATCTTCCTCTCCTTCTCACAACGAGGCTTCTGACATCAAAGTTCATTGTTAAAAGCATCCTTAATAGAAATATTACTGTATATATTTTCACTAGAGAGAAGAATGTCAGGGAAATTTGTCATGATAGGTGTTTACCATAAGTCTGACATGCATTATTGTTAGATCATCCTGCTCTCCTTCCATAATTTTTCTATGCAATTTATTTATGTGCATATTTAAATGGTTTGCCACTTGATTGAAATTATAGTGTGTTCAAACCAGATTTAACACTGACTGGCAGTTGCTGTTAAGGAATACTTGGAACCTATGAACAGGTCATAATATGGTTGTATTATCCAGCAGAATATTTCAGGAAATCAAATAGCTGACATTGCCAATACAAGTACCCTGTTCATTTCAGGCAAGATTATATCATATTCATCTCTATAGTCCACAACCCTAGATCCACATATGACATAACAGTGGTACCACTAACAACTTCTCATACAAAGACTCTGCCTACAAATCCAAGGGTCTTGGAAATAACTTAAAAAAAAAAAGTTCAATCGTTGGAGCAATTCTTTAAAAATGTAGGTATTTGTACTGTGTACAAAAAACAGTATTTTATTCAGTTTTCTGTAGTTTTCATCCAGATATTTGTTATAGAAAAGTACAGCCTGTGACAAAGGAAACAAATCCACACTATCCCAGAGAGAAGGTTCTTGATAGGGCAACAGCCCAAATAGTTCAAGGAACCAACGAAAACACCAAATAGCCTCAGATTTTAGTTTTGAATTTAGAAAAGCTAAAATTTTATAATAAACAGATACTTTATCATTTTTCCCTCCCCTTTATGTTTCCTACTTTACATATCTACTTTAGATCTCGGGCACTTAATCACTCTGTGCCATTTCTCAACTGTAAAACAGGATAATAATAATACCTTCTCTTTGGGTGTTGGATGTATTAAATGAGGTAAAGCAGTTAAAAGCACACATCAGATACTTGGCATGTGGTAAGTGCTATATTTTAGCTAACGTATTATTTATAATTATTGTTCCATTATTATTATTCCATGATTGTTATACATCATACCTTACAGTAGCTTTTAAAAAGTAAATTAACAAAACATTTGGGGCACCTCTATGAATATAAAAAATAAATTATAAACATAATGAAATGAGAATTGGTATATGATCAAAGATCACTTTGGTGATAATACTCATAAAAATTACAAAATGGAGCCACTATTGAAATGTCCTTTATTTTTCTGCAGACTAGATTACATGACATCCTAATGTGTTCTGCAAAGAAACTTCAACCCTATATCAAATGTGCCTACAGTGCAAGGTACCTCGCTATAAGAAATATCTGACAACCTTGATCTTGATCTCTTTAAGATTATATTTTCTCCTGTAGCTTTTGTTTGTCAATTAGAAATCAAGTAAATAGGTAAGTGATCAGTATATTGTAACTCTTTGGGATGCAAAAGGGGAAAGGAATTAACATTTGTTGAATACCTTCTAAGTGCCAGCAAGTTTGCTATGTGTTTTACATTGGTCATTATTTCATTTAATCCCCATAACTGTCCCCCGAGACAAGTATTATCCCTATTTTAACAAATGTGGACATTGTTTCTCAGACACTTTTTTTTTTTAATTTTATTTACCAGCATTCTTTTTTTTTTTTTTTTCACGGTACGTGGGCCTCTCACTGTTGTGGCCTCTCAGACCATTGCGGAGCACAGGCTCCGGACGCGCAGGCTCAGCGGCCATGGCTCACGGGCCCAGCCGCTCCGCAGCATGTGGGATCTTCCCGGACCGGGGCACGAACCCATGTCCCCTGCATCGGCAGGCGGACTCTCAACCACTGCGCCACCAGGGAAGCCCCTCAGACACTTCTTTATTATATGATTAGTCAATTAAGAACTGATAGATCAGAGTCTAGAACCTAGGTTTATTTGTCTCTCAAGTCTATTCTCTGTATACCATACAATGTTTACTTTGAGCAACTACATTTTTAATTGAAGTATAACTGACACACAATACCATATTAGTTTCAGGTGTGCATCATAGTTATTCAATATTTATATACATTTTGAAATGATCACCACAATAAGTCTAGTAACAATCTGTCACGGTATAATGTTATTACAATATTATTGACTATATTCCCTATGTTGTACATTACATCCCCATGACTTATTTATTTTACAACTGGAATTCTGTATCTTTTAATCCCCTTCACCTATTTTGCACCAACTCCCTCCCCTCCGGCAACCACCAGTTTGTTTTCTCTATCTATGAGTCTGTTTCTGTTTTGTTTTGTTTGTTCTTTTGTTTTTTAGATTTCATGTGTAAGTGAAATTATATGGTAATTGTCTTTCTCTGTCTGTCTTATTTCACTTAGCATAATGCCCTCAAGGTCCATCCATGTTGTTGCAAATAGCAAGATTTAGATCTTTTTTATAGCTGATAATATTCTGGTGTGTGTGTGTATATGCCACATCTTTATCCATTCATCCACTAATGGACACTTAGGTTGTTTCCATATTTTGGCTATTGTAAACAATGTTGCAGTGAACATAGGAGTGCATATGTCTTTTCAAGTTTGTGTTTTATTAGGATAAACACTTAAAAGTGGAATTTCGGGATCATATTTTTAATTTTTTGAAAAACCTCCATACTGTTTTCCACAGTGGCTGCATCAACTTACATTTCCACCAACAGTGCACAAGGGTTCCCTTTTCTCCACATCCTCACTGAGTAACTACCTTTGACTGACCACTCTTTTATAGTGCCTGATAACTTGTTTCCCAAAATTATCTGAGAATCACCTTTAGAATAGCATACCATGACCTTATGGGAAATGCTAAAAAAATTTTCTTATTTGCTGACTCTAATTAGTATATTTCTGTTTAATTTTTGGGAATCCTGGCAACAAATTTCTACAGAGAATGGGTTCCTAAGTAGCAGCTTAGAAAAATCTCCATAAACACTTCATTTGATATTCTCATATTTTACATTGGTGCAAGCATTTTGTACACCCCAGGGATGTGAAATGTCCTATAAGAAATGCGGTGAGCTGCCAGTCAATGCCCTGCAGGGGGGATTTATGAAATGAAATCCTGCAAATGTTGTTTGTTTCTTTTCAGCCCAGACTGCATGAATTATTTGAACTAAATCGGGGGATGGATGAAGGAGTGCAGGAAGCTAATACACAGCTCTGCACCCCCATGGATGCCGAATAAATACTTGTGGCCTGAAAGACTACTCACTACAAAAGTCTAAAACATTTGAGATATTGGTTTTATGTGGCTCCTATAGTTGTTTTTTTTTAACAATTACCCCAATTATCATCACCATCCTTCTTAAGTGAAAGCCAGACTCGCCTCCTTGAACTGCTCTTCTCTCTCCCACCAGGAGAGAGGCTGCATGTGAGGTCCAGGTGCTTTATTCTGACTGGATTTACCTTCCAAGACAGAAGAAAGGTTAGTCTCAGGAGGTGGAAGGAGCTAGACTGACTGGGGAAGCATCATGCTTTCATGGAAAAAGCCTGATCTTCTAAGGGCCTGAGTTTTACTCGAAGCTCTTCTGATTTCTAATTGTGTGACTTGGGCAAGGTTGCTTTACTTCTCAGAGACTCCACTTTCTCATCTCTAATAAGGAGGAAATATCATGAGCATTAAATAAGATGGAGTTTTTAAGATACCTGGTACATAGTAAGCATATCACTTACTAAATACTAGCTACCTTTGTTTTCATTTTTGATGAAGCAGTAAAACGAAACAGTATCATATCCTGAATATATACTATTAGATACCTGGGAGATTTTACATCATTAGTTGCCACTTAAAGACCTTTTTGACCTTTTTTTTTTCCTAACAGTAGTTATCATAAAACAACCCAGTAGTGTTCCCTTTTCACTCAGTGGCTGTACACATAGTTTGATTGAAAACTAACATCCTCTTTTTCAGCTGCCTTATTCTCCAGGAATCTATATAGTACATTGCCTCAGATTATCTCACTAATTACTTAAATCCTGTTATCTAAATATGAGTTGTAAAATCATCATCTACTTCTAGATACGAAGAGTAATATAGAATGTAAATATATGGTCAAAAGAATTTATCTTCACCGTACATTTTATTCTATATGTCTAGGGATATAGCTGGACTCAAGTAGGATTATTATTATTCTCAAAAAGCCTGTACTGGAGTTCCCTGGTGGTGCAGTGGTTAAGAATCCGTCTGCCAATGCAGGGGACACAGTCCGATCCCTGGTCTGGGAAGATACCATTATGACGCAGAGCAACTAAGCCCGTGCACCACAACTACTGAGCCTGCGCTCTAGAGTCCGTGAGCCACAACTGCTGAGCCCGCGCACCACAACTACTGAAGCCTGCACACCTAGAGCCCGTGCTCTGCAGCAAGAGAAGCCACCGCAATGAGAAGCCCGCGCATTGCAACAAAGAGTAGCCCCCGCTCGCTGCAACTAGAGAAAGCCTGTGCACAGCAACGAAGACCCAATGCAGCCAAAAATAAACAAATAAATTAATATCAAAAAAATAAGCCTGTACTACCTGGAATTAATGTTGAAGCTATCTATTTTCAAAAACTAGGCAAAATGAAATACTCTTTACAATTCCTCTTGGGCCATTCTATTTCATTATTTTTAATATAGTGGCAGGTGTTTTAATCTGCAAAGAGCAAAACTTATCTTAAACAGTGAAATGTGTTTCTTTAGAGTTGTAGAGAATGTTTCATCCAGAGAGGCAGAATAAGCTTTTCTATTTACTTTTGTGAAAAAGTGTGTGTATGTGTGCGTGTACGTGTATGGTGTCTACCAGACCAATTACACTTCAAGTATAAAAACTCAATATTTCTGTCAGTCATCCCAATGTTCCATTTTAGAGAGCTCCAAACTTCTATATATTTGACTTTAACTAGATCACTGTTTTCCAAAGTGGTAAGTGAGGTATTAGTGGTGTACAGGTAAAAATTTATTTTATTATTTATTTATTTTAGTATGCTTTCAGAAGCTTAATTACAATATTAAATTATGATATAAAGTTTTAACTTTTAAACATACTAAAACATACCAAACATGTGTAAAAGAAACACAGCTTAAAAACAGACATTCCCTTTTTTACCTGCTTTGCAAAATAAAAAAATTTGATAGATATATGAATATATACATTGTGTATCAATGTACCCAAGAGTGTGGAAGAGGATTTACAAAAGGGAGGTGAAAAGGAAAATAAATTATCTATTATTGCTTTTTATAAAATTTTAGCTTTTCTAAATTCAAAACTAAAATCTGAGGCTATTTGGTGCTTTAGTTGATTCCTTGAACTTGTGCGGGCTGGATGAAAAATAGAGAAGACTGAATCAAATACAAGTATTTTATGTACACAATAAAAATATCTAGGTTTTTAAAAAGAATTTAGATGACTGAATAAATTTTTTAAGTCGTTTCCAGGACTCTTGGATTTGGAAGCAAAGACTTCTTATGAGAAGATGAGGAAGTTAAGAGTCTGTTTATGCAAGTCGGCATTAAATGCTCAATTCTAGTGCCCCATGTCAATGCAAGCACTGCTGGAGCAAGTGATCAAGGGAGAGAGTGGTAGGAAATGAATTGGGAGATAACGCCAGAGGTCAGGTCTTCTGGGCCTTACAGGCTACGTAAAATATTTTCGACTTCATTCTAAGTGTAATATGCAATCACTGGAGGTTTTTATTTTTAAGCATGTCATTTCTAATGTGACCTGATATGAATTTATAAATTACAGGAGTCTATAATAGCCATTTTCTAACTATCTATGGTATCTCTTATTCTTTATAGCAAAGAGTATTTTGCTTTTTATAACATGTATTATTCTAATTTTTAGACTACAAAAGTAATTTTTGTTTTTCTTCCTGTAGAAAATTGAGAAAAAATATTTAAAAAGGAAATAAGTGCATCTGTTGGCATTTTATGGCCAACAAGCCTGTTTTTTGTAAATCAAGTTTTATTGGAACACAGCGATCTATGGCTGCTTTCCACACCACAACAGCAGTCTAGTAGTTGTGACAGAAACTCTATGGTCTGCAAAGCCTAAAATGTTTACATTAGCTGACACTTTACAGAAGTTTGATGACCTTTGTTCTAACCCTCTGAAATAATGTTAATTTATTAGTATATTTTCAAAGGTATATTCTAGACATATTTTTAAAGAGTCAAGACCAGACTATACTGTTATATATTTTTCTGAGTTCATTTACCACTATACCATCAGCGTTTTCACATATAATTAACATTCATTACGAAGGATAGAGGCCAACATTTTTTTTTTTTTTTTGCGGTACGTGGGCCTCTCACTGTTGTGGCATCTCCCGTTGCGGAGCAACAGGCTCCGGACGCGCAGGCTCAGCGGCCATGGCTCACGGGCCCAGCCGCTCCGCGGCATGTGGGATCCTCCCGGACCGGGGCACGAAGCCGCGTCCCCTGCATCGGCAGGCAGACTCTCAACCACTGCGCCACCAGGGAAGCCCAAGGCCAACATTTTTAATGCCTGTATATATTCTACCTTATAAATATGCTATCATCTATTTAAATAATTCCTTATTTGTTCCCCTATTTTCTGACATTTAGTTTTAAAAAAATTTATTCATCAGTAATGCTATGGTGAATATTTTTGTTTATAATCGTTTGCATTTTTATCATTTCCTTAGGCTAGGTTCCTTAAGGTAAAATTATAGAATCAAAGGGTATCAACATTTTTAAGACTCCTGATAAATATACTGAGGTTTTAAATCATTGTTCCCCAAAACTCTGGGCCTCTGCAAGGTTGTATAACAACTTTTGGGTAAACTACAACAGTGGAGATTGGGGCTTCCCTGGTGGTGCAGTGGTTAAGAATCCGCCTACCAATACAGGTTCAAGCCCTGGTCCAGGAAGATCCCACATGCTGCAGAGCAATTAAGCCGGTGCACCACAACTACTGAGCCTGCGCTCTAGAGCCTGTGAGCCACAACTACTGAGCCCATGCACCACAACTACTGAAGCCCGTGCACCTAGAGCTTGTGCTCCATGACAAAAGAAGCCACCACAATGAGAAGCCGGCACACTACAACAAAGAGTAGCCCCCGCTCACCGCAACTAGAGAAGGCCCACACACAGCAACAAAGACCCAACACGGCCAAAAATAAATAAATAAAAATAAATAAATTCATTTTTAAAAAATGAAGATTGCTTTGGAGTGTCTTGGAGAAATTACTAATTTTTTCATATTTTAAATGTGAGTGAGGATAATTATAAACATAACTAATCTTTATTTTGGATAGAACATTGTTCTAAGTGATTTACATATATTAACTCATTTAATCCCCATAACAACCCTTTGGGATAGGTTTTATTACCCCTATTTTAGAGGTGGAACCAGGATTAAAACCTAGATCGTGTGATACCAGAGTTCTTGCATTTAACCCCTATACTAAACTGCTGCTTGAGTATTCCTGTATCTTGTTCATTTTTCTTTTCATATTCACTCCTGTCATATTCCACTACTATCAAGAATTATGTTCTGTGTTAACCTTCTAGGAAATATGTTTTGACTCTAAAGATCTCTGACTTCAAAAAGTTGGAAACCCATTGATATCAAGGACTGCATCCTGTTGGCAATAGAATTATTATTAATTTACATTAGATATTTATCCCTCCATTCCCCTGGGCTTTCTCTGTGTTTGTTCCCTCATTTTCTCATCTCTCAGAATTTTGTCTTGTCAACATTGATCTCTAAAGTTTAAAGTTTACATATCATGCTGTTATTGAAAAAACAGTCTGGTGTCATTCCGAATTATTATTACCACCATGAACACAGAGACAGGCAGAAGTGGCTTCCGGAAGTTCAAGGAAAATTTTCTCTCCTATAATTTTTTTAAAAGATAAATGCAGACACAACTTTGGTTTGATGTTATAATTACTTCTTTTGGGTTTCCAGCTATTTTTAAAACAAATTTACACCATTTGTGCTTGTGTGAAACCTCAAGGATAATGTTCAAGAGATCCTCCAATTATTTTTCCAATAGGTAAGCCCTACCTCTTAATTGTTTTAATTAGCAAACCTATGAAAATTAATTAAAACTGGCATCATACTTCCAAAATTACATACCACTGACTACTGAACATAAAAATCTTAATCAAGACGTTGAAAAGTTTGACTCCAACTTGTTTTAATTGTCTAATATGCTTGCTTGAGGGGTAAAATAATTAAAACAATAAGGTGAGTAAAAAGAAGATGCCTGGGCTTCCCTGGTGGTGCAGTGGTTGAGAGTCCGCCTGCCGACGCAGGGGACACGGGTTCGTGCCCCGGTCCGGGAAGATCCCACATGCCACAGAGCGGCTAGGCCAGTGAGCCATGGCCGCTGAGCCTGCACATCCGGAGCCTGTGCTCCGCAACGGGAGAGGCCACAACAGTGAGAGGCCCGCGTACCACAAAAAAATAAAAAAATAAAATAAAAAAATAAAAAGAAGATGCCTTCTTCTTGTAGGGAGTCTACAAGACCTTTTAAATGGATGCTTCAAAAAGTAATAATGATAGGGACTTCCCTTGTGGCACAGTGGTTAAGAATCCACCTGCCAATGCAGGGGACACGGGTTCAAGCCCTGGTCCAGGAAGATCCCACATGCCATGGAGCAAGTAAGCCCATGTGCCACAATTACTGACCCTGCACTCTAGAGCCCACAAGCCACAACTACTGAGCCTGCGTTCCACAACTACTGAAGCCTGTGCACCTAGAGCCTGTGCTCCGCAACAAGAGAAGCCACCACAATGAGAAGCCCGTGCACCGCAATGAAGAGTAGCCCCCTCTTGACACAACTAGAGAAGGCCCGCGCGCAGCAACGAAGACCCAATGCAGCCAAAAATAAATAAATAAATATATTTTTTTTTTTTAAAAAAAGTAATGATGATGATGTGGCCAGTTTCTTTTTCATTCTACCAAGATAAAGAGTTTTTCAGTAGAGGTGCCTATCCTGATGAGGGGGAAGCAATTCAGTCGCAGCGAGTTCCTGGCAGCTTTGTATGGAGATGAAATGTGAGGGCAGCCTAGGAAGGGGCATCAACTGGGGTTCAGACAGAGCAAGGAAGGGAAAAGAAAGAGAAGCACATGGTCTGCCTGTCAGGAGAGTAAATTGCTTCTCCTACTAAGTGCCAAACCCACAGTTAACATCATACTCAACAGTGAAAAGCTGAAAGCATTCCCTCTAAGATCAGGAGCAAGACAAGGATGCCCACCCTCGCCACTATTACTAACATAGTTTTGGAAGTCCTAGCCACAGCAATCAGAGAAGGAAAGGTAATAAAAGAATCCAAATTAGAAAGGAAGAAGTAAAACTGTCACTGTTTGCAGATGACATGGTACTGTATGTAGAAAATCCTAACAATGCCACCAGAAAACTATCAGAGCTCATCAATGAATTCAGTAAAGTTGTAGGATACAAAATTAATATTCAGAAATCTGTTGAATTTCTATACACTAATAATGCACTATCAGAAAGAGAAATTAAGGAAACAATCCCATTTACCATGGCATCAAAAAGAATAAAATACCTAGGAATAAACTACCTAAGGAGGCAAAAGACCTGTACTCCAAAAACTGTAAGATGCTGATGAAAGAAACTGAAGGTGACACAAACAGATGGAAAGATATACCATGTGCTTGGATTGGAAGAATCAATATTGTTAAAATGACCATACTACCCAAAGCAATCTAAAGATTCGATGCAATCCCTATCAAGTTACCAATGGCATTTTTCACAGAACTAGCACAAAAAAAATTTTAATTTGCATGGAAACACAAAAGACCCCGAACAGACAAAACAATCTTGAGAAAGAAGAACAGAGCTGGAGGAATCATGCTCCCTGGCTTCAGACTATGCTACAAAGCTACACTAATCAAAACACTATGGTACTGGCACAAAAACAGACACTAGATCAATGGAACAGAATAGAAAGTTCAGAAATAAACCCACACACTTACAGTCAATTAATCTCTGACAAAGAAGGCAAGAATACACAATGGAGAAAAGACAATCTTTTCAATAAGTAGTGCTGGAAAAACTGGACAGCTACATGTAAAAGAATTAGAACATTCTCTAACACCATTTACAAAAATAAATTCAAAATGGATTAAAGACCTAAATGTAAGACCAGATACTATAAAACTCTTAGAGGAAACCATAGGCAGAACACTCTTTGACATAAATTGCAGCAATATTTTTTTTTGGATCCATCTCCTACAGCAATGAAAACAAAAGCCAAAATAAATGAATGGGACCTAATTAAACTTAAAAACTTTTGCACAGCAAAAGAAACCATAAACAAAACAAAAAGACAATCTATGGAATGGGAGAAAATATTTGCAAATGATGCAATAGACAGGGGTTAATTTCCAAAATACACGAACAGCTCATACACCTCAATATCAAAAAAACAAAAACAAAAAACAATCAAAAAATGGGCAGAAGACCTAAATAGACATTTCTCCAAAGAAGACATACAGATGGTCATCAGGCACATGAAAAGATGCTCCACATCACCAATTATTAGAGAAATGCAAATCAAAACCACAATGAGATATCACCTCACACTCGTCAGAATGGCCATCATCATAAAGTCTACAAATAATAAGTGCTGGAGAGGGTGTGGAGAAAAGGGATTTGCTAAAATACACTGTTTTAGTGTATTTATTTGGTAAATACACTATTTACCAAATACACTGTTGGTGGGAATGCAAAATTGGCGCAGCCACTACAGAAAAGTCTGGAGGTTCCTTAAAAAACGAAAAATAGAGTTACCATATGATCCAGCAATCCCACTCCTGGGCATATATCCAGAAAAAACAAAAACTCTAATTCAAAAAGATACATGCACCCTAGTGTTCACAGCAGCACTATTTACAATAGCCAAGACATGGAAGCAACCTAGACGTCCATCAACAAATGAACAGATAAAGAAGATCTGGGGCGTGTGTGTGTGTGTGTGTGTGTGTGTGTGTGTGTGTGTGTGTGTGTGATGGAATATTATTCAGCCATAAAAAAGAATGAAGTCATGCCATTTGCAGCAACATGGATGGAGTGATTATCATACTAAGTGAAATAAGTCAGACAAAGACAAATGTCATACCACTTATATGTGGAATCTAAAAAAATGATACAAATGAACTTATATGCAAAACAGAAATAGACTCACAGACATAGAAAACAAATTTATGGTTACCAAAGGGGAAAAAAGGGGAGGGATAAATTAGGAACTGGGGATTAGCAGATACACAATACTATATATAAAATAGATAAAGAGCAAGGACCTACTGTATAGCACAGGGAACTATATTTAATATCTTGTAATAACATATAATGGAAAAGAATCTGAAAAAGTAAATATATATATTTAATTCATATATATATTTATATCTGAATCACTTTGTTTTACACCTGAAACATTGTAAATCAAGTATACCTCAATAAAAAAAAATATATGACAGATCCAATTTCTCTGCATCCAAAATAAAATAAAAATTGGTGATCTGCATAGAATAAACTAAAACTGTTCTGCA
Organism: Grampus griseus; assembly: GCF_964374135.1. Classification (NCBI taxonomy): domain Eukaryota; kingdom Metazoa; phylum Chordata; class Mammalia; order Artiodactyla; family Delphinidae; genus Grampus; species Grampus griseus. Next base: position 58,659,203 of record NC_138998.1, read on the forward strand.
AAGAAAGCAGCATTTTCTTAAGAGCTAATGCTTGCCTATGCAAATTGGATGATTCCTCAAACATATTTTCAGTAATCGCCTTTATAAAAAAAAATCACTACCCCTACTATTTTCCCTACTTTTATTCGAGGAATACAAATATATCTTTCCACAATCTTCCCACCTGATTTAATGTTTCAGAGCTAAGCACTTTCTCCTGTTATGTATGTATTATGTAGTTTATTTGTAATATATCTCTCTTATTGCAGGTAAAGACGTGCAAAGTAAAGGAAATGGTGATATGAATACTTTGGGCCATTTGGTTTGGAAAGTTTCCTTGCCATACTAGCCTTCATCCTTATTATTCTTCAAGCATCATGAATGCATATTCTTGGATTTTTCTCTGGATTCTCCAGAAGTCTAGTAGTACATTTAGTATATTTTTCACCATTGGCATATGTATGTGTATCATGTATGCTGCAGCAATAGACTTTAATCAGTGATACAAATGCATTTTCATTATCATATTTATAATTTTATTTTGGAGTTCTTAAAACCTCTCTACAGAACCCTGGGTTCCAGAAAACCATAGCTGTAGGAAATGGATAGTCATTAAAGGTGAGGGACATAGACAGATCTGCATTTTAAATGGAGGATGGTTAAAGAGGGAACATATTATTAGAACCCAAGAGATCTGTTAGAAGGTTATTGTAACAGACAATGGAGGGTTGAACTTCAAGATATGAATTAGAAAAGATGCAATATTTGAGAAGTAAAATTAATAAAAATAGACAATTATTAGTTATCAGAATTGAGAAAGATGAAGAGATCATTGATAGCTTCTTGCTTTGGAGACCACTGTAATTAATGGGGAGTGTGGTAAAGACAGACAGGAACCTGAAGACAGGGGAGCATGTTTACATTGATTCACAGTGAAGCAGATAAAGAATTTGATTTTAAACACTGTTAAGCTGAGGTACTGAATGTCCAGTGGACAGCTAAATACAGATCTAGAATTCAAGAGAAAGACTAGGGCTGGGTTTGAATTTGACAACCAATTTGATAAAGACATGGGAGTGATGGCCAAGGAGAAAGTGGAGACTGAATAGAGAAGAGGGCTAAGGGCAAATTCTGGGGACCGTGACCTGTTATGGAGCATGTTGGGGAAAGAGCTACTGAAAAGTCAAGTACTCTAAGTCAAGCAGGGAAGAGTTAACATTATAGAAGTATGCAAAATAGAGGCACGGAATTAAGGAGAGAGCCAGTACTAGGCCACAGAGAATGCATTTTTTTCTCATTCCGTTTTTTCCTCTTCTAAATCTCTATGCACCTTTACCTTCTGCCATCTCTTATCCAAAAAATGAAAAAAAAAATTAAAGCCTTAGTGAATGATTTTACTCCTGTTTCACAAAGAAGTTTGATGTCATCGGGTATGACCTATTTCATATTCTTTACCTTCACAAACCATTCTTCCACATAAATCCTTCTTTCTTTTCTTTTTCCACTCCTAAGGCAACTCTGAGTCCTTTTACTTCTTTTCTACTCCTGACTTTGTTCTTTTATCTCATGATAGCTCCTTTTCCCCACTTCTTCAACAAATTCAGTCTCCTGAAGGCTTCTTCCTTTAGTCCTTAAAATATGAATACTTCTGTCCTTACACTGGCTTCTTAGAGCCTGCTGCTCCCAATCACTGCCCTCCTTCCTTCTTTCTCAACCAGTCTTTATATATATATATATATATATATATATATATATATATATATATATATATATACATACATTTATTTATTTTTGGCTGCGTTGGGTCTTCGTTGCTTTGCGCGAGCTTTCTCTAGTTGCTGAGAGTGGGGGTTACTCTTCTTTGTAGTGCGCGGGCTTCTCATTGCATTGGCTTCTCTTGCGTACAGCACGGGCTCTAGGCATGTGGGCTTCTGTAGTTGTGACACACAGGCTCAGTAGTTGTGGCGCACGGGTTTAGCTGCTTCACAGCATGTGGGATTTTCCCGGACCAGGGCTCAAACCCGTGACCTCTGCATTGGCAGGCGGATTCTTAACCACTGTGCCACCAGGGAAGTCCCCCAACCAGTCTTGAAAGATATTTTTTATACCTACTGCCCCTCTTTCTTCTCCTCCCATTCTCTTCTGAATCTCCAGAGTCGGACTTTTCCTCTGCCCCAGTATTAAATTCCTCAGTCAAAAGTTATCAATGACTTCCTTCTAGCCAACTCCTTTGTCCTTTTTTTAAGATCAGCCCAATCAATTGCAGGCTTCATTTGACATTGCTGATTGGTCAGCCTGTCTTCAAGTTTTTATGCCACTGTGTAGTCCATGTTCTCTTCCTGTCTCTCTGCCAGGTTTCTTTCTCCTCTGGCAGTGTTTCTTCCTCCTCCTAATTCAAACTGTGGGTATTCCCTGAGTTGCTGACCTTGTGGTTCTTTTCTCACTGTACATGCTATGTTCCCTCAGACCACTCATCTACTCTGCTAGTTTACACTGCCATTTCTATTACAATGGCTCTCAAGTCTGTATCTCCTGTCCTGGCAGACTGATTACCTCTGCACTCCCATCCCTCTCAAGCCATCTGTGAATTAAAAGTGAAGACTCCATCCTGAAGACAGAGGATGCAGCTGGTCCAGGACAATACTTTGAGAATCGCTAGCTTACAACAATGGTTCTTAAACTTAGTTGCACATCAGAATCACTAGAATAGCTTTTTAAAAAATTACTGCTACTCAGAACCCACTACATACCTATTAAATCAGAATATCTTATGGTAGGCTCCCCCTGTTAATTCTAATATGAAATCATGGTTAAGATCCACTTGCTTAGAAATAAAGAGAAGTACTCCCTCCCTATCCCTGCCCTCCCCCCCAAAAATCCAGCAGCTTTGGGCAGAGTTTTTTAATCTTCAACCCCATGGTTTCCAAAAACGTCCATAAATTCCATGAAATAATACATAAAAAGGTTGTGTGTAACTGAGGAGGGAGCCTTCAACATACTCTCAAAAGGGTCCATGACTGTCTCCCCCAAATCAAAAATCACTAAAGAAGCTGATTCTCAGGCACAGCTGCCTGCACAATCTCTTACATCTCACACACACCACCACCGCATGTATTTCTAAATCCCTTCTCTTCATACGTTGAAGCTTCTATGGAAAATAACTGTTTTACTTACATGGCTTCAAGGCCTGAAATTTTAAACCTTACATATTCACTTAGGCTGAGTAATTTTTTCAAAATGCTTACATGAAAGAAGAATCCAACATCTATCCATCATTCACGTGTTAGCAAGAACTGCTTCAACTTCAGTGTAGTTTTATACTCCCACATGTCCTAAAGTAGTAGCTGTTTTGACTAGGCAGAGAAAGATGTATGAAGAACTTTGAAGGTCTAAGTAGGGGTCCACAGAGAATTTTTTAAAAATTAAGACACTGAGAACCTGAAACATTGAGGAAGACCTCTGGGTCAGTAGGAAATGTGTGAAGAAAGAAAACTCAGAATACACAAAGAAAAATTTTTAGCAATGATATTCCAGACTGGTTGTGTGATGAAGAAATAGGAAACTTTCCTCCTTTTTTATTTTCCTCCCCCATATTTTTCCCTTACAGACTCCCAAGGTTATTAACTGAGGAATAATACCATCTGCACTGTCAGAGTCAGTTTTGAACAACGTAAAGTGTAGAGCCAGATAGGACTGGCTCCAGTCACAGCTGTGCTATTACTGACCAGGTAACCTTGAGAGATTCAGTTAACCTCTCTAAGTCCAAGCTTTCTATTTGTAAAATGACAGTGATAATAACTACTTAATAAGGTAATCCTGAGAACTAAATTTATGTGAAGAACTTATTACAGGGTTCAAACTAGCAAATATTCAATAAATGGCTGTGTTATCACAACTTGGCAAGGTTACGGACCAAGCAGGCAATTTGTAGACTGATCTAAAAATGCAACTATGTTTCTATGGGAAATTTCCATATTCCAAGCAATTGCCTTTGATACGGTCCTCATTACACAAACATTTAAATGCTAACTTTAAAAATTCAGTTTATTGGGCTTCCCTAGTGGCGCAGTGGTTGAGAGTCCGCCTGCAGATGCACGGGACACGGGTTCGTGTCCCAGTCCGGGAAGATCCCACATGCCGTGGAGTGGCTGGGCCCGTGAGCCATGGCCACTGAGCCTGTGCGCCCGGAGCCTGTGCTCTGCAACAGGAGAGGCCACAACAGTGAGAGGCCTGTGTACCGCAAAAAAAAAAAAAAAAATCAGTTTATTTACATATATACAATGGAATATTACTCAGCCATTAAAAAGAATGAAATAATGCCATTTGCAGGAACATGGATGGACCTAGAGATTGTCATACTGAGTGAAGCAACTCAGACAGAGAAAGAGAAATATCATATGATATCACTTATATGCAGAATCTTTAAAAAAAAAAGATACAAATGAACTTATTTACAAAACAGAAACAAACTCAGACTCAGAGAACAAACTTACGGTTACCAGGGGGAAAGGGTGGGGGGAGGGATAGTTAGGGAGTTTGGGATTGACCAAAAAAAAAAACATTGCATATCACTATATTTTACACCTGTGACTTACATAATATTATACATCAACTATACATCAATAAAAAAGAAAGAAGAAAATTCAGTTAACTTTTTAAAGGAATTGCTGATCTTTCCAACTGCCAATCCTTTTTACTTATTCAGCTACCATCTTAATCTCACAACTAATATAAACTCCACTCTAAATTGAGAGTTCCTTAGGACTGTGTCTTTATTGAATAATCATTTATTGAGCATCTATATACCAGTAACTGGATAGAAAAATGTGCATACAATACAGTTTCTTTCCTAAATTCTACTTAGGGAAAATGACATCCAAATACAATCCAATACAATGTGTATTATAATAAACGTGTGCCAAGAAGTATGGGGCATAGTAGAAGAAGATATTCATTTTATTTGAATTGATAAGGAAATCTTAGTAAAGGGGGTGACATTCAAACTGGGCCAAATGTGCACTGAAGTCAATATTAAATGAAACACATTAGGGAATAGAAAGAAATATGTGAGCTGCTACTGCAGGGAAAGATTCATAAGTGGACTATGATTTATTTGGACCCTGAATTCAGAAGATAAGGATAAAAGATGGAACAGCTTGGTATGCATGTAATAGTAAGATATACTATTATTAAATAGTTAGCTTGTTGATGGGAAATAAGATTGGAGAGGTACTACCTTGGAAATAGATTTTGCAGTGCCCTACTAACCAGCAAGGAAGTTCCCTGGACTTGAAAGTTCTAACAACTTCATGCCATATGCAAGAAAAAGAAGCATTGTAGATTCTAAAACCAAGGTGTGTGTAACATGGTAAAAGTAGAGCTGGAGAAAGGTTATTTCAACAGTGACGTTGTGGCTAAAGATGGCAGATCAGATCATGTCGAAAGCAGTTTTGTTAACGCTGGTATGACCTGCTATAGATCTAGACTAGTACGCAGGTCTTTGGAGAGCAAAGGTAAAGAAATAAAAGTGACATTTCATGAATTTTATCTGGGATATTTGAATAATAATATCATCGACAAATATAGCAAAGGTAACAGGGAAGATGATAAATTGTTTTTTTAGTAAACAAAATTTATTTAGTGCTGTCAATATGCCAAGTATCACGTGACAATATCTAATGCTGTCATATATGTGTTATCTATATAATGTGTACATTATGTTTCATTCAGCAGCTATTTCCTCCTGTATATCATTTCTCCAAATAAATTATCCATTTCTGCTGGGCAAGATCTTATCTCATGTTTCTTACACATTGTGGAGCTTACCACTATAAAGGACATAAAGTCAGCATTTAATAAAATCTTATTGTTTGATTAAATATCTGAAGCCAGAATTATCAGAACACTAGCCCAAGTCCTAGGTGGAGTTGGCAGTGAATAAAGGAATCTACTTTCCTTTATTGCTATTTAACTTCCTAACAGTGATAGAGTGGAAGAAGTTCCAAACAGTGCCCAGTCATTCTAGACAATAAAACTCTAGTTCAGTTTACCTTGTATTATTCAGTAGAACAAATTTTACGGATCTAAGACATCAAGGGAAATAGTGAGAAATCGTGTTTCCTGTCTGTTTGGGTGTGTTTTTTACTTTGAAAACATGGTCTTAGAGAGGGGTGGGAGCAGAATAAGAGAGTAAATCAGTCCCATCTTTCATAGCAGCATATTTACTTCATCAAAAAAAATTAATTAATTAATTGGGATAAAAAAAAAAGTTTGAATACCTTTCCTTGACAGGATTCAGGACTTTGATGTGAGAAATAAAATACACATTTACAGTAAGTTTAGATTTGGTGGTGGAATTTAAAGCCCTTGTCCATCAACATATCATAATGGATGAATGTAACACTTGCATAATAGCACTTGTTTGAGCACTTTTAGAAAGAGCAAGGTCGTCTTTGCAGTGTAGTAAGGGAGTTTAAAATTTTAAGGATGTTTTCTTTTCAATGAGAAATAACACCTACTCAAAATAAGTTGGAGATTCGTGTTCAGAATCTATGTTGTCAGCCTGATGTTCAGGAATGGTTACAGAAGGAAAGAGAATCTCAAGGTCACTGGGAATAGTCTTTAGAGTATTCTTATAGGGCTTATCTGTGCTCACACGCCTAATTTTTTTCCAAGTGCAAAGAATGGCCACTTGCTTGAGACAGGCCCAGTGCCATCCTTTATTCAAGTTCCTTTATACTCCTCTTTTTAAAGAAGCTGTCAAGTTCTTTTTTTGCAGCTGACAGAAAAGGCCAAATCTACGTACAGGAAGGGAGGCGCAAAAAGAAACTTTTTTGTGTTGATGTTTTACTAAGTGAGCTAAGGAGAATTTTAGAATCATGTAATTTACTCTGGAGGCATTTACTGTACATAGCTATAGTGATGGTAATTTCTTTCATTGTTGAAGTGAAAAGATAACCATCAATCAGTTGTCAATTGGTCAATTGCAGAAGTGATGAAAAGAAAACTGGTAGGAACAATCACTTCTGTGGCTACCTAGACCATTTGGAGGCTCAAGAAAAGTATGGGAACTGGATTGCATCTTAAAAAGGGATTGGACCAGATTTTCAAAAAGGTTAATAGGCATAAATTCCTTGCAAAGAATGGCTTTGCAGTTAAACATAATCAGGAAATGCATTTTAAAAAATGAAAAATTAAAAGACATGGGGTTAAAAAAAGTTTTAAAAAATTTACTAGATATCAGGTAAGTATGCCCCCCTAATCTTGAAGTTCAGTGTGTTCTTAATGGAAAAAATAAATTAGTATACTAATAACCCAACACATGTATTTTAGAACAAATTAATGAAAATTACTTTGTACTCAGTCCTTAGTCTCAATATTGGGCACTTTGAAATAAATAACTTTCCAGGTATTTATCATAAGAAATTGAAAGTCCAAGTTAATTTTGAACACTGTTATTAAGCAAATATCTACAAATATTTTAATTTTTTAAACCTATGGAAGCTCACATAAAGGTTAAGATAAGTTTAAAAATCATTAACTTGCATAAAAGGCAAATGGTACTTTGGGATTTAGTGTTACAAGCAAGATTTCATTTTAATTTATCCTATTTACCTAAGAATAGCAATGTTACTGATTTATTCTGAAAGAGTTTCCCCCCACACACAGTGATTTTTTTTTTTACTGTGGTAGGTAATAAAAAGGATTACAGGCCCCCAGAAGGATGAGATATCATCAGTTTGTAATCCAGCCCATGGTTTCCTAGATACCGTATTGTCTGTTCTGTTCCGCTATGTGAAAAATGTTGAATATCAACAATGGGTTTCAGTGCTGTATTGTTGAGTTTTGTATGAACTAATCTAGCTTCACTAAGGAAAAAAAAAAAAAAAAAGAAAGAAAGAAAAGAAAAGAAAGAAAGAAGAAAAAAAGAGAAAAAAAAAGAACCACAGCTTTGGACAAAAGTCTATAGCCAGTGCATTTGAAACTCCCCTTGCACAAGGGCTGACTGTAGCTGGGGAAAGACAGTTTACTCATTTGCTCTCTCCTTTCATATAGTCAGCTGGCCCTCTTCTCAGGTGTAGATCACCAATTATCATTTCACCTGTTTTGATTCTCTGATGAGGAAAGTCCCAGGACTTATCAGCTGGGATAGGCCTCATTTACAAGACAGCTCTGTTCAGTATTTGGAAGGTAAGCTATTTGTACAACTTCTCTGCTGTAGTGTGCTGGCCTAGCTCTAGAACTTTTGCAGCATATCACTTATTTTTAACTTTCACTTTTTCTTCTCTTTTCTTCTTTTGGAGAAAGAAAGCCTGACAGGTTTCTCCGGAAAAGTGACCATCCATGGAATGAATGAAACGTTCTCTTTCTATTCCAGTAAGTAATTGACTTGTAACTAAAAATTGAACTGGCTGCTATGTCAACTGCAATGTGAGCTGCTGCTCACACAGGTGTTGCTTACTCTTTAGCCTGGAAAGAAAAGGGGCTTAACCTGTGATTAAATTTCAAGTCAATTGACCTCAACATGATAGTACATAGTTCTTACCTGCCTACCGAATGGCCTGAGTCTCATTTTGACCCTGATTCGGGCACCTGCGCTTTTAATGTTTAGTGTAGCTAAGGCTAGAGTTGCTCTTTTGGTTAGAAATAAAGTGGGTGGAGAACAGTTCTAAGCAAATAACAAATGATGGTTAGCCGACTAAGTCTTTAATCCAGTGCTCAATGTGTTCTATTTTTTTAATGCATTAACTATAAGTTCATGTAAATTATTATTCAAACTTTTATTTTAAAAGGTATAGATTCATGGGCAACCATTTTATTACTAAAGATACACAGTAAATCCAAATCGGTGAGTTATAAACAAAGGATGTGAGAATTATGATGCTTTCAAATGCTTAAGTTTGATTACATAACCTATCACAGGCTTTCTAAATAAGCCTTGCACTTTAATGATTTTTTTAGCCTTAGGAATTAAATAGCAGCATTGTTTTTCCTGGTTTCTGTAAATAAATGAAAGACTGTTTAACTTTAGCAAAATGACCCTATTTGAGTTCTGGAGACAAACCTGTATCCACTTCCCAAAAGCAAAATAAAAATCAGTGACATCTAAAATTACCATTTACCCTTGAAGCTATTCTCCATTCATTTTATGTAAAATGGTTGCACGCTAAGAATTGGTCTGTAAGATGAGAACAGCCTGGACTGTTGTTTTTTCTTCCTCATTTCCTTTTTAACCTGAGAATTAGAAGAAAGTGCTGATGATGCTTGCTTAACCCTGCTTTTAGTGCCAGCCTGTGACCAGCTCTCTGTGAAACCATTTCTGACCCTCTGCTTGCAGTGGTGAGCCTGAATTTTTCCCCTTCCTTGCCCATCACTGTCAGTCAATTATAGGATTGAACTGAACCAGAAAATCTGGTACAGTCTGGTAATTAGTACAAAGGGTTTCCAGTCTAGTGTAAAGACGGGGATGCAAGAGCCCCAGCAGTCACAGAAATCGTTTTGATTGGCCATAGACATTGCTTTTTAGTGCTGCTCGGTGACTTCCTAAAGATATTGCCTCCTACCCTATAGGTCTTCTCCTTCAAGTACATTATGGACCTTTTATAAAGTCGTGTGTGTGTGTGTGTGTGTGTGTGTGTGTGTGTGTGTGTGTTTCTTTTTTTAGATCCAAATTCTCCCATTTTTAGTCTGTCATTTTTGCCTATCAAACAGACACATTTTGACTTGCCCAACAAAGAACCAAGTTATCAACACTCACAGAAACTGACATTTTTAATTCAGGCTTCATTATGTCTTTGAATTATGACAGTGAAGTACAAAGACATTTTAAGAGTTTTTTCATTATTTTTTTTTAATCCAGCATTGGGATGTTTATCTTTCTTTAGTGTTCATATTTCCTTTTCTACCTTTATTCTCAGTAATATATAATTAGCATTATCAAAACCATCAGCTATTATCCTTTATGACTTTTGACCTTAATTTTTTTAATATGTCTCAAGCTAGAGCACTCTCTAAAATAAGTAAAAACTCAGAGATTTTAATGAAATATTTTAGGGTTATAAAACAATGAAATAATTAAAAACATGAATCTCTTTTAAACATCAACATTACGTTATTAGGCAAGTAACATATTATATGATAAAACTACAGTGACAAAATAAATTTCAGAAAAAAATTATTTTGTAAAGCAAACTTGCATTTGATGGTAAGTGCAATTTTATCATCTATATTTCATCACACATTTTTTTAACCACTACTATGGAGTTCCTGGCTTAATATCAATGCTAGTTTGGGGTAAATTATATATTTTTTGCAGAAGCAAACATCCTCTTTGATTATAGATGACAAAAACTCATTAGTCACACATTAAATACAACGAAAGTGGTTGGTAGCTTGTCAAAGTAACAAATTCCTGCCTTCAAAAAATAGATATATGTATATTTAAGGGTAAATTTAATGTCTGACACCCTGTACAAAACTGCAAAAGCAACAGTGCCCAAAATAACAGAAGCAAAAGAAAGAACAAGGTTTTTCATTTCCAAGAATGCTATCCTTAGAACAATCTGCATCATGGTTTTCATTGCATATGTGTTATGAATCTTCTAAAGGACCATTTATTTACCCACGTCTTAATGGAGCTTTAAATATCTGTTTTATCCTATATACAATCTTAACAAAAGTAGTTATATGTTACTACGTCTGGTCCTGATTTTTACCTGTCTGACTTTGCTATTAAATTTCGAGAAGGTTAATATTGCTTTTGTAACCCCTGTCATGAGTAATATATTTTCCCAGTAAACATGTCATAATTTTAAAGGCTGTTCAAGAAGCAGTATTTCTGTTGAAATAGTTTTGCATTCATTTCTGTATTGTTTTTTAACCATAATATAGTGCATGCTTTGAAAAGAATACACATATTTATGTACTTAACACTTTTTGTTTTTAGCAAAACCTTGCTCATTAAGAACTAAACGAGTCTTAGAAACTGTATAAATGGGCAACTTCTCAGTGACAATATTTGCATTCAATTTTAATTCACCATCAAGTCTATATCTTGAAATGTATCCATAAAGTGACTGAGGAAAGAGTACATTCTGGTAATATTTTTCTATTTTATTTTTTAACCTAAAATATATGTTGAAATTCAAAAGGTGCTTGCCACATGTGGTATGGCAGTATTCTATATTCTGTAATAGCTGAATGCTGTGTGAGTGTGTATAAAATTACAGGGGTTCACAGGCTTTAATATGGACACAAACATTCTTTTCTACCTCAGTCTTACTTCTAGTGGCAGGAGTAAGACTTGGGAAAAACTCTAAAGATTATCTAGCCTTGTGATTTTCAAACTGTGTTTCCTTGAGCTCTTAGGCTCTTTGGGGATACTTAGGGCCATGGGGGAAGGGAGGCCAAGTGGTCTCTTAGCTCTTGCCTTTATCTGCTGTGTCTATTAGAGTTCCATGTAGGATGGGATAACCATGCTGGAAGGAAAAGGTAAAAAATTACTGATGGAGGCTATCTTATAGATAAGGAAAGCAGGGTTTACTTAATGTGGCACTCTGAGTCAGTGACAATGTCAATTTTGTAACCCAGTCTCTTGTACCTTAGTCTTAAACCCACTCTACTAAACTACAATAAACTTTCCCTACACATTCATAGGTCTTTTTCTATAGTCATCCTAAGCAGTATTACTAAAAACACACACTAAGAGATCCATAGCTCAATGTTCAAAACCAAGATACTTACTGAGGATACAATAACATGTTGTAGCCGAAAATCGAGCCCTTTGTTTGGCAATACCATTAAATTTTTGGAGCATTGTTGTAGCCCTTAGGTAAAATATTGATTCATCTATTATTCAGTAAAGTAATATTTTAGGAGTATTTTTAAACTTTTAATTGTGGTAAAAAAAAAAACAGAACATAAAATTCACCATCTTAACTATTTTTAATTGTAAAGTTCACTTCTGTTAACTATATTCACATTTTTGCTTGGAGGCGTTTTGCACAGTGGAAGAAATTAATTAGAACTTAAATTCAAAAGAAAGAGAATTAAAGCAAGTAAAGCTGAATTAAGATGCTACTTTTCTCAAAGTGTGTCTTATGCAATAGTACTACTATAAGATGTGCCAAGTAAAAGAGTAACATGGTCAAATAATCTTTGGAAATGTAGCATGTTACGTCCCTCTCTAGGAAATTTACAGTGAAAATCTGTACCTGAAAAACTCTGAGAAATCACACTGTAAAGATCTCTTTGAATTCTGTATAATATAGAGTATTCTAAACATTTTTCCACAGACTTTCCTCACCTATTCTGCATTTTTTAAAAAATCTATTTTTATCCTTCAGAGCCAATGTTTTGTTGAATACATTTTGGGAAATTCTCTAATAGAACTTCTGCAGATTAAAGAAAAAGACCTGTAAGGTAATGTTTATACTATTTTTGTTAACTGGTTTTGTATTTACCAATCCTTTATCCTCATTTTGTTGACAGGATATTAATGGACATCCCATTAATTCAACAAACATTTTAGGCACAGTGCTAAATGCTAGGAGTACAGTAATGAGTAAATCAAGCAGAGCCCCTGATCTTACAGAGCTTACAATCCAGGAAAGAAATCACAGCAAGTGGTCTAGTGTCTGAAAAAAAGAAAACAGAAATACAGGAAGCACGAGCAATTGTAGCTATCTCTGGCACTCACAGCTTATCTGGCTACGTTTGTTTTGTGTTCCCTAATTCTAAAATGAGAGAAGAGGGAAAGGAAAAAAAAAAAGCAGAACATCAATCTAGAAGTTTACAATCTGTTCTTTGAATAGAAATATGCCATATTTTCCTGAGGTCTACTTATGCATCAATTAGATCTATGGTAATTCTCTAATAATCCAAAGATGGGCTTCCATTGTTTAGAAAGAGGGAGATGGGAAGAAAAGGAAGGGAAGAAAAGAAAGCAGAGGAAGGAAAGAAGGAAGGCAGAAAGGAAGGGAGGGAGAGGGGGAGGGTGGGAGGAAACAAAGAAAATACAACACCGTGTTTCCTGCTCTTTCTTCCTATTTTAACTCCCCAGCTATATAAGGAGATGTTACCTTCTACATAAGACAATTCTTTTTCAAGTGTAAGCTGAAGACCTTGTTTGTTCAACAGTCTGCATGTCATCATTGTCTTTCTAATACTTCAAAGAGTATCCCTCAATCAGATTCAACTCTTGGTGGTAACTACGGGTCCTACCTCTGTCAGGAAATACTTTCTCTAATTAACTAACCAAGCTTCTCACTCAGACTCTGACCTCTATGCTGGGGAATCCGTGTCTTCATCTGAGCAGAAGATGTCTCCTAAGCAAAGGAAAAGACAAACCCATGGGCATAGCCAGTACATGATTCTCTAGAACTGTCCCATCCCTAGAATACCTACACAAAAATGTTAGACATAGTCCTACCAAAAGATGCTCTTGAAAGGTTCAGAAAGAGCCTTGCCTTCTTACTGGACAGTTCCCTCATGTCCTGTTTCTTATGTGGAAGTCAATGACTTGAAGGGTAGCTCCTGTATATACTACTTGAAAATAAATACTGTAGGTTACTGGCCTTTGGTCACAGAGATTTAGGAAGAAGGAAAGGTTGCAAAATTTAAAAGGAAAAAAAAGGCTTACAACTAAGGGAGCAAAAAGGAAGACCTTATGCAAACTGTGGTTTCTTCACTGTATTTGCTGTCATTGATGTGTCACAGGTGATTCTATAAACTGGTTCTGAGCTGAACTCTCTGGGAAATTACTACTTCGTTTTGTTCTTTCCTTCCTGCTCCTCCCAGCCTTTTCTTTGATGGGAATAATGTGAGATAAGATCATTGTCAGAATACTATGAGGAAAGGACTCAGAAAAGAATTTGGGATTTTCAAGTTAAAATTAAGAGCTGTGTTAATCTGGTTTCTTGTTCTAGTTAGCTGGGAATCAATTTTCTAATTCATTCTCCTCTCTGTCATTTGCCTGTTGATAATATGCTAGGCCACTGCAGTACTTGTCCCTTTTTATTCCTTTTAATTAACTTTTTAAAATCAATTATCATTACTTGTATGGATTTCTAGTCTCTCTTCTCATCACATTTGTTTGGCTTATTTTTTATTTACACACCACTACCCACTGCTGTGAATTAACAATAACAAAAAATCTGCACTCTTCCCTTCCACCTCTTGAACTGGAAAAACAGTTAGCTAATAAGAGGCTAAATGAGCCTCAGAGTATAGAGAAGCTGGAATCCTTAAATTATTTAAATTGAAAAATGGCTGGTTTTACAATCAGAAAGACTCAAGTGGACTGTAAGCCCTACTTGATTGTCCCCCCCTTATCTGGATGATCTTGTAATGACAGCTGGAGTTATCTACCATCAGCATCACTGTCCACAAAAGCTTCTACTCTCTCTGCTCAACTCTTCAGCAGCCCTGGGGAGCTGGAGTTGTTTCAGGGGAGAGAGTCCTAGAGGACTGGAAACTTTATTAAAATGCAAAGCTGTCTCTAGTGACAATAAAAGCTCAGTAAACAGTGATGGATCTAAAACCACAGCACCAGAAATGATCTGCAGAATAAAAAACTGAGATTTCATATACTGCCACCAATTGCCTAGGGTCAGTGTAAAATAAAAAACAATGTGAAATAAAGAGTGGTGTAAAATAAAGAGCAAGAGCTGGAAGGAAAGGAAAATATCATGATTCAACGTGAGTAGTGCAACAAATGACATATGTCAGACCAGGCCTTGCAGACTTGTCTCAGGAAGCAGCCCAGTCGGATGTATTGCGGGAAGTCAGGGCAATGTCTGATCGGAAAGATTAGGGAAGTACCCGCAAAACATTCCTGATCTTCTCTCCGTAAGCAACTCATCCTTGAGCTATATCCATGAATTTTCTGAAATTTTGTGGCTAATAGTTTAGTAGTAATAAGATAGTAATAGGAATCCACAATTTTGAAAGCCCTTCACTTAATTTGCCATACGACCATGAGGAATCTAATCTTCAACATGTATTTTAAGTTACTTGCCCAATTTAATCGACTGTACTGCAAAATAAAACCTTAAATTTATTTGACACTTTGTCTGTTTAACTCAAGGGATGTCCATTTAACTCAAGGGACTCCACGTATATTACTCACTAATAAGTTGAGAAGTTGAAATGAAAATTAAGACACCAAAGTATAATTAAGTCATTTGTTGTAAGCAAGGAAAATTTAAAAACAAGATCCAGGTGATTTCAATTTGGGTATACTAAGCTCTTCATAAATCCCTCTTCCTTGATCGTGCATTCAAATTCCTTACTAGAAAAAAAACGACTCTAAGCACAAAGGTAATAAATAATATTTAAAATAGCTCAGTACTCATAAAAACCAAAGTAGTACGTTCCATCTGATTTGAAAAACTTTCTCAGGAGAGATTTATTAACACTATCATCACCACCATGACAACTACCCACAGCCACTTATTGAGTGCTTACCGTATTTCTCCCTAGCCCTTCTTTCTTCTCCAAGCCTCATCTTCCCTTCTGCTCAGGAACCTTGAAAAGGAAAAAAAAACCAAAGTGTTGATCTAAATTACCTAACTGGCAATTTCTCTTTTTATGCAACTAGCAGGTTCAGGTAGCAAATGAAAATGTTAAATGAAGCACCCCGTTCCTTCATCTTCAGCGGAAAACATTAAAATTCCTTGTCAGATCACAATTACTCTATCAGGAGAGCCCCCGAAGTATATAATACTTTTCTTCTTATTTTTCCTAAAAATATTGTGTTTACATTTGACATGTTTATATACTGATTTTTGTGATGAGAAAAGACTGGCAGAATTACTGAAGATTCTTCTCCATTTTCAGTTCAGAGATACCTTAAGGTGTGAACTTGTACACAACTTTCCTTCTCCAATGTAAAAAATCAAGGTCCTCTCTGTCCCCAAAAAACAGACTGGGCACCAGAACACAGAGAGGCCCCTTTGTCCAGCTCTCCCCGCCACCCCCATTAATATGCACTGCTGCAAATGAGGCCCAGTGAGGAACTCCTTTGACTTGGGAAGCTGGATTTTGCAAAACCCCAACCTTTGTTCCACAGGGACACACTCATGTCAAATGACAGTCCCCCATAGTAATTGTAACTCCACCATGTTCTCCCATTCAAGACAGGGTATTGGCATGCAAGTGAGTGAAAACGATGCTGTTACAAGGATAACCTTAAGTTTGCTGGAATTAATTCTTAAACCCCAGAACTTATTATTTCACATTTCTTGTAACATATCTCATGACACACCAGAGTCTCACGACACTGGGGTTGAAAAATATCCGTTTAGCACAACTAGAAGCCAAACGGGCAGAGCTAAAAAAGAAGAGATCCTTAGATCCCTGGAGCTAACCTGAGATGCAAGAGAGCACTCCGAACTACCACTGGCTCTTAAGAATCTTTCAGCAAATGACAGGACCACATTCGACTGCTCTACTCCTTCCAGCCTGGTACCTTTCACACGAAGTTGGCTCAACAGCCTCAAATTTATGGCGCAGGGCAGGTCAGAGGGTGTTTACATTAAACTCGGTTTTAAATAAGCTTAAGATACCAAAACATTATTAACACTATAAAATTAATTTTATGCACTGTGACTCAGTTTCTTTTTATTAACTGTATTATTGGCATGTGTTAACTTGGACTTTACATTGAAAACAAAATTAATTTTGAAATTTTCAGCGTTTGAAAATGCAGTGGTTTTCTGGAGAGCTTTTAACAGGGCCAATACTGAGACTGTACCTCAGACAAGTAAAATCAGAATATCTGCGAATGGGACCAAGGCATCTGCATTTTTTAAAGCTCCATAGGTGATTACAGTGTGTAACCAAGCTTAAGACCCACTGGTCTAAGGAAGGGGAAAGGGCAGGAGAGAGAGCTCAGTACAGGGAGATTTGAGAAACTGTGGTCGTGCAATTATAATTGGTGTTACTTAGATTTGTCAACCCGATATTCTAAGAGCTGCCAATGGCACTGGAGATAGGCCTAAGACATTCCCCAACAGCAGTCATTCCCTGTCTCCCTGTGCAGCCATCCTCGGAGCCTTATATCCCTGGGAGCCAGGGCAAAAAGGAAGTGGTGACTTCTACATGACTGCAGAATTCTCTTAAAATTGATTCAGTAAAACCCTTCTCTACTTCTCTCTTTAGAGGCAGGTAGAAGTAGAGAGTCCTACACCTACTACAGACTTCCTCAGAATAGACAGATTCAGACCAGAGTGGAAAAAAAAAATATATGGAATGTCTACTGCAAGCAAGGTGCTAACTTAATCCTTACCACCACCCCATGAGGCAGGTATTAGATGTGCCTCCATTTTACAGGGGAAGACACTGAGAAAAAGCAACATAAGAAGGCTGCTCAAGGTCATACAGCTAGTACGCGTCTAAGGTCATACAGCTAGTATGCGTCTAAGTCTGGACTTTTTACTCTAAGACAGATGGAAAACTGACCAAGGGTCACCCCAGCCATTCATGGACAGCTGTCTGTGTCAAAGGAATCTTTCATTCTTTAGGTAGGGAATCAAATTAGTATGCTAATTGTGTTCTTTGCTACTATGTGTAAGCAAGCATTATACTCACAGACATAGAAAAGAATCTTAGGATTCAGACACCAGCATGGTATATTTGTCCTTTTTTGAAACATCATCACTAGTTCTCATGACCAATTTAAGTCTATTGGAGTTTCTTTGATTGAAAAAAAATGTTTGGAATAGCTAAGAGAACCCAGCATATGCATCTAAACTCAAGCTTACGTGGAACCTTTGAAAACAGGGTATGACTCCTTCTTGTAATATTTCTTTTTTGGATACTGAATTTTTTAAAATTTTTCTTAGAGTATCGTTGATTTACAATGTTGTTAGTTCCAGGTGTACAGCAAAGTGAATGAGTTATACGTATACATACATCCACTCTTCTTTAGATACTTTTCCCATATAGGTCATTACAGAGTACTGAGTAAAGTTCCCTGTGCTAAACTGCAGGTCCTTATTAATTATCTGTTTTATATATAGTAGTGTGTATATGTCAATCCCAATCTCCCAATTTATCTCCCTGCACCCTGGTCTTTTCCCCCTGGTAAATGGACATCCTCTTGAATTCATGGTGGTAGAAAAGGAAAAACAAAAACATTTTGTACGTTCTCCTTGTGAAGTCCTAGAGTGTGAGCTTGAGATTTGGCATCAACCCCAAACAGCTGGAGCCATCTGTTTCCTACTTTGTAAACTTTTTCCCAACCAGAGATTGCTAGCTACCTAAAGAAACAGCCTAAGGTAAAACCTGGCCTCAACCAGTTTGAAGAAAGCAGTTTATCTTTTATTTACCCAAGCATTGCCTTGAGTAAATTGTGTCTATTATGTGCTAGGCACTGTTGCTCTAGCTATTTCATTTTTACACCTTTCCCAACTTACTGGCACTCCTGTTCCTTTTCCCTGTCCCTCCACACCTCCGGGCCAAAGCCTGCTCTTCTATCATATGAAGGTAAAAATGCTTGATAACAGCTAAAAATAGTTATGATTTCCAAGGTGACATGCATTTTAACAGTGATCAAATCCTTTAATGCTAAAAGGGCAATGGTCTTATGATATGAGTACAGGCAGTGGTTCCCTGGAGACTGATGAAGCCTGCTCTGATCTTGCCACTCTGTAGCGGCCTACTGCTCTCCTGAGGTCAGGTCCATGCCCTTCCATGTTTTTATCCCAAATGCTTGGCACACTGACCAGCATATTTGGCACTCAATGATGAAGGGAGCTCTGGCCTGAGGAAAACAAGTTGCAATAACAAGTTGCTGACACAGACGAATGGAAAGATGCTGGATGAGTTTTGAGCCAAAACACCATGGGGAGAGGCCAGGTGGAGCAATAAGAGGAGATACCCAGTGCCATCATTTGAACTCTCCTAGAAGCCAGTGTCAGTTTTGAGAGATGTCTGGGAGTTCCAGTTAGCTCTAGGATCTACAGATCTGGTTTTACTTAGCAGCTCTGCTGCATTTCAATTTGTTGCATTTTAGATGCAATGGAATTGAGATAACGAGTAACTGAATCATTTTCCAAAAATACGTATTGAGCAACTACTATGAACCAAGAATGCTGCAAGGCATTGCAGATACAGCAGCATAAAACCCAGTTTCTGCCCTCATGAAGCTAATATTCTACTTAAAGAGTCTGGTGTGAAAGCATTAATTACATAATTCAGTATTTAATTGGAGTCACAGTAAGTGCTACAAAGGAAAACTGCAGAGTGCTAAGAAAGCATGTAACAGAGAGACCTGACCTAATACAGAAGGTGAGGCAAAGCTTCTCAGAAAAAAGTCATTTAAGCTGATTCCTGAAAGATGAGTAGGAATTAGGGAGGCAGAGAATTCATAAAAGGAGTGGACATTTCTAATAAACACCTTTACCATGTGATACACTAGAGCTAATCCTGAGAATTATCTTGACTTCTTTTCTTGATCTTGTTCATGCAGAAAACGTTTTGAGGTCTTTGCAACAAGCTAGCCTATTTAAGGCTCTGAATTCGGACGAAAGGAAACACTGGCGCAGAGAAAGAAATTTCCATAGATGTCAACAACTTGCTGAGGCACACACAAGTATACTGTGATGCCATCCATTACTGCTTTTCTGTGCTCTCACCTAGGTCATTAGCATGAACATTTGACATACCCCATCAGTACACTCTAGGCCAGCAGCTTTCAAATACTGAAATGGCCACAGAATAGGCTTTCTATATGGCTCTGTCCAAAAACCTTGGGCAAAAGAAAAGGAGTTGGGAAAAAAGAAATGAGTCAAGGCCCTGAAAACCTCAGAGAGTCTGATCTGTATAAGGGATACTTTACCATCCCACCCACCTTCTTTGAATATGGAGCCAATTCTTTGTAAGTTTGCAAAAAGGCATTCCCAAGCTCATCATGCTATTTTATACATCACCCTTCCTTGGCCCCCTTCTTCAGCTAATTAAATTCTTGTTCCTAAAAACTCACTTCTGGCATTTTATCCTCTTACCCCCCGTCCCAATCTAATTTAGATATCCCTTTTTTGTACTTTCATAGAATGCTGCACTTTAATACCTCATCACAGTTATATTATAATAATTGATTTACTTATCTGACTCATCTGCTTCTTGTGGGAGGAAGTTCCTTAAGGGCAAGGCTCATGTTTTAATCATTTTTGTATCCCTAGTTCCTAGCAGAGTACTACTTTAAAAATCCACTGAATGAATTAATGTTCATGCATGATACTTTTTTTTTCTTAGCCTCTAAAGAGACATGGACACTTAGATTTTACATGTCTAGTAAGCAAGTCTGCTTTTGTACATAGGAAACTTTTGACCCTGAAATTCTTCTCCATTTATAGGTAAGCCTGCTGAATTGCCTTAACTAGGCTTTTGCTCTATAGTCTTCCTTTGAAAACATCTTAAGAACTAAATAGACCAGTATACATGGTCCTACTGACCAATATATCAGTCAAGAACACGATTAGTTTTGATGTTCAGTGCTGAATAAGGTTCAGTCACATGCATAAGTCTGATCTTTTAGACAGTGCATTTTAAATAACTTCCATGTTTCATATTCTAAGCTAGAAGCAAGGAAAGAATAAACTATGCCTAGCAAGATATTTATCAAGTAGTAAGTACTTAAATATTTATTTAATGAGAAAAGGAAAGGATACATTAATAAAGGAATAATTGGATGCAGGTATAAATATAGCATAATCCATAGGAATCGTCAAGCCATAAATTAGAATAAGGGATTTATCATTGGCAAAAATGACTAAGCCAACAAACATACAAAATAAAAGCTATTGTAAAGCCCCATTTTCCAATAAAACAGAATCAAAACATCATTCAAATAGTGAAAGAGTGTGTTTAAAAAAAATACTGGGACTTCCCTGGAGGTCCAGTGGTTAAGACTCTGCACTCCCAAGGCAGGGGGCACAGGTTCGATGCCTGGTCGGAGAATTAGGGTACGCACATCGCACGGTGCAGCCAAAATTAAAAAATTTTTAAAAACATACTAACCCGGAGGAGATAAAATTTGATATTTGAAGAGAACGTATTATAAACTCTAAAGAAATCCCCATACAACCCAATCTTTCTTCTCACACCCATCCTCCCCCACCCCAGCACACACAATCACCACCCTCATATATACGCCTCATGCTTGTCTTGTCTACTTGCTCTTCCTGAAATAACCTTGATTTGGAAAAGAGGAAGTTAGAGATGATAGAGGGATAAAAGAAAGTTCCCTCCAGCTAAAATTCTCCTTCCTTCTCTGCCTGTTATTCTTCAAGATCTGCATAATTGCCACCTCTTCTAATGAAAACCTTTTTTGATCTGCTATAGCCCCCCCACCCCCGGCTAATTGCCCCCTTCATCACCACTATCACTACAACTTACCTCTTCCCCTCTTTTGCACTTATTTCACTATCTTTTATTATAGCTCCCTATATCTGTCCTTTCTCTGGGATAGGAGCTTTCAAAGAGGAGTTGCGTCTCATTTCCTGTTTTTTTTTTTTGAATTTTATCTTATTTATTTTTTATACAACAGGTTCTTAATTAGTTATCTATTTTATACATATTAGTGTATATATGTCCATCCCAATCTCCCAATTCATCCCACCACCACCCCCCGCCACCTCCCCGCCTTGGTGTCCATATGTTTGTTCTCTACATCTGTGTCTCTATTTCTGCCTTGCAAACCAGTTCATCTGTACCATTTTTCTAGAGTGCACATATATGCATTAATGTATGATATTTGTTTTTCTCTTTCTAACTTACTTCACTGTGTATGACAGTCTCTAGGTCCACATCCACATCCCTACAAATGACCCAATTTCGTTCTTTTTTATGGCTGAGTAATATTCCATTGTATATATGTACCACTTCCTCTTTATCCATTCATCTGTTGATGGACATGTAGGTTGCTTCCATGACCTGGCTATTGTAAATAGTGCTGCAATGAACATTGGGATGCATGTGTCTTTTTGAATTATGGTTTTCTCTGGGTATATGCCCAGTAGTGGGATTGCTGGGTCATATGGTAATTCTATTATTAGTTTTTTAAGGAACCTCCATACTGTTCTCCATAGTGGCTGCACCAATTTACATTTCCACCAACAGTGCAAGAGGGTTCCCTTTTCTCCACACCGTCTCCAGCATTTGTTGTTTGTAGAAGTTCTGATGATGCCCATTCTGACTGGTGTGAGGTGATACCTCACTGCAGTTTTGATTTGCATTTCTCTAATAATTAGTGATGTTGAGCAGCTTTTCGTGTGCTTCTTGGCCATCTGTGTGTCTTCTTTAGAGAGATGTCTATTTAGGTCTTCTATTTTTTGATTCGGTTGTTTGTTTTTTTAATATTGAGCTGCACGAGCTGTTTATATATTTTGGAGATTAATCCTTTGTCAGTTGCTTCATTTACAAATATTTTCTCCCATTCTGAGGGTTGTCTCTTCGTCTTGTTTGTAGTTTCCTTTGCTGTGCAAAAGCTTTTAAGTTTCATTAGGTCCCATTTGTTTATTTTTGTTTCTATTTCCATTACTCTAGGAGGTGGGTCAAAAAGGATCTTGCTATGATTTATGTCAAAGAGTGTTCTTCCTATGTTTTCCTCTAAGAGTTTAATAGTGTCCTGTCTTACATTTAGGTCTTTAATCCATTTTGAGTTTATTTTTGTGTATGGTGTTAGGGAGTGTTCCAATTTCATTCTTTTACATGTAGCTGTCCAGTTTTCCCAGCGCAACTTATTGAAGAGACTGCCTTTCCTCCATTGTATATCCTTGCCTCCTTTGTCATAGATTAGTTGACCATAGATGGGTGGGTTTATCTCTGGGCTTTCTATCCCGTACGATTGGTCTATATTTCTGTTTCTGTGTCAGTACCATATTGTCTTGATTACTGTACCTTTGCAGTATAGTCCAAAGTCAGGGAGTCTGATTCCTCCACCTCCGTTTTCTTCCCTCAAACTGCTTTGGCTATTCGGGGTCTTTCGTGTCTCCATACAAATTTTAAGATTTTTTTGTTGTAGTTCTGTAAAAAATGCCGTTGGTAATTTGATAGGGATTGCCTTGAATATGTAGATTGCTTTGGGTAGTATACATTTTCACAATGTTGATTCTTCCAATCCAAGAACATGGTATATCTCTCCATCTGTTTGTGTCATCTTTAATTTCTTTCATCAGTGTCTTATAGTTTTCTGAGTGCAGGTCTTTTACCTCCTTGGGTAGGCTATTCCTAGGTATTTTATTCTTTCTGTTGCAATTGTGAATGGGACTGTTTCCTTAATTTCTCTTTCTGATCTTTTGTTGTTAATGTATAGGAATGCAAGAGATTTCTGTACATTAATTTTGTATCCTGCCACTTTACCAAATTCATTGATTAGCTCTAGCAGTTTTCTGGTGGCATCTTTAGGATTCTCTCTATGTATAGTATCATGTCATCTGCAAAGAGTGAAAACTTTACTTCTTTTCCACTTTGTATTCCTTTTATTTCTTTTTCTTCTCTGACTGACGTGGCTAGGACTTCCAAAACTATGTTGAATAATAGTGGTGAGAGTGAACATCCTTGTCTTATTCCTGATCTTAGAGGAAATGCTTTCAGTTTTTCACCGTTGAGAATGATGTTTGCTGTGGGTTTGTCGTATATGGCTTTTATTATGTTGAGGTAGGTTCCCTCTATTCCCACTTTCTGGAAAGTTTTTATCATAAATGGGTGTTGAATTTTGTCAAAAGCTTTTTCTGCATCTATTGAGATGATCATATGGTTTTTATTCTTCAATTTGTTAATACGGTGTATCACACTGATTGATTTGCGTATATTGAAGAATCTTTGCATCCCTGGGATAAATCCCACTTGATCATCGTGTATGACCCTTTTAACGTGTTGTTGGATTCTGTTTGCTAACATTTTGTTGAGGATTTTTGCATCTATATTCATCAGTGATATCAGTCTGTAATTTTCTTTTTTTGTAGTATCTTTGTCTGGTTTTGGTATCAGGGTGATGGTGGCCTCATAGAATGAGTTTGGGAGTGTTCCTTCCTCTGCAATTTTTTGGAAGGGTTTGAGAAGGATGGGTGTTAGCTCTTCTCTAAATGTTTGATAGAAATCTCTTCAAATATTTTCTCAGGTCCTTTCTCTCTTCTCCTTCTGGGACCCCTATAATGTGAATGTTGTTGCATTTAATGTTGTCCCAGAGGTCTCTTAGGCTGTCTTCATTTCTTTTCATTCTTTTTTCTTTATTCTGTTCCACAGCAGTGAATTCCACCATTCTGTCTTCCTGGTCACTTATCCGTTCTTCTGCCTCAGTTATTCTGCTATTGATTCCTTCTAGAGTATTTTTCATTTCAGTTATTGTATTGTTCATTTCTGTTTGTTTGTTCTTTAATTCTTCTAGGTCTTTGTTAAACATTTCTTGCATCTTCTAGATCTTTGCCTCCATCCTTTTTCCAAGGTCCTGGATCATCTTCATTATCATTATTCTGAATTCTTTTTCTCAAAGGTTGCCTATCTCCACTTCATTTAATTGTTTTTCTCGGGTTTTATCTTGTTCCTTCATCTGGTACATAGTCCTCTGCCTTTTCTTTTTATCTGTCTTTCTGTGAATGTGGTTTTCATTCCACAGGCTGCAGAACTAGTTCTTCTTGCTTCTGCTGTCTGCCCTCTGGTGGATGAGGCTATCTAAGAGGCTTGTGCAAGCTTCCTGATGGGAGGGACTGGTAGTGGGTAGAGCTCTGGTGGGCAGAGCTCAGTAAAACCTTAATCCACTTGTCTGCTGATGGGTGGGGCTGGGTTCCCTCCCTGTTGGTTGTTTGGCCTGAGGCAACCCAACACTGGAGCCTACCCAGGCACTTTGGTGGGGCTAATGGTGGACTCTGGGAGGGCTCACACCAAGGAGTACTTCCCAGAACTGCTGTTACTAGTGTCCTTGTCCCCACAGTGAGCCACAGCCACCCCCCACCTCTGCAGGAGACCCTCCAACACTAGCAGGTAGGTCTGGTTCAGTCTGCTATGGGGTCACTGCTCCTTCCCCTGCGTCCCGATGTGCACACTACTTTGTGTGTGCCCTCCAAGAGTGGAGTCTCTGTTTCCCCCAGTCCTGTCGAAGTCCTAAAATCAAATCCTGCTAATCTTCAAAGTCTGATTCTCTAGGAATTCCTCCTTCCATTGCCGGACCCCCAGGTTGGGAAGCCTGACATGGAGTTCAGAACCTTCACTCCAGTGGGTGGACTTCTGTGGTATAAGTGTTCTCCAGTTTGTGAGTCACCCACCCAGCGGTTATGGGATTTGATTTTATCGTATTGCGCCCCTCCTACCATCTCATTGTGGCTTCTCCTTTTTCTTTGGATGTGAGGTATCTTTTTTGGTGAGTTCCAGTGTCTTCCTGTTGATGATTGTTCAGCAGTTAGTTGTGATTCCGGTGCTCTCACAAGAGGGAGTGAGCACACATCCTTCTACTCTGCTGTCTTGAACCAGTCTCCTCATTTACTTTTATATTTATTCCATTCTCCCTCTCTTCCTTCTTCATTCCTAACCCAGAACCTGGCAAAAAGTAGGAACTCAGAAAATGTTTGTTGCATGGAAGGGAAGAATAAAAGAAAAAAAGGAAGTTTATTTCTGATGAAAAAAGCCATTTGTCTTCTTTCTTCAAAATATTTTGTCTTTTCAAATTCAAGGGCAGCCTTTTTTTCCCTAGGTGTTAGGGTGTGTGCCCTCGAACACCTTACTTTGGCAAAGAGCCCAAATTCCATTTCCAACCAGCTGAGTTATTTTCAGTTTCTATGTGGTTCATTCATGCTTTTCCCCTTCATTGACACATTAACACTCCATGGCGAGAGGGTCCTGTTCAGCTGGCAGCCCCTCTCAGCCCCACACCTCTAAGCTGTACTCACTTCACTAGTTCCCAACTGCCTGCCTCTTGGGGAGCTCTCTGTCATCAGCGTCATCTAGCTGGCAGAGGAGTTGTTTGTTTGCTGTTGTCATACCTAAGTTTTGATAATTAACAACATGAAGCAAACTCAGAGAATGAGAGACCTTTGCTAGAGGCTATCTTCTCTTGTATGTTCTTTTCAAAAGCACCTGGCTTGTTTTAAGAAAATGAGAGAAATACAGATAATGAAAGAACTGGACAGATCTAATATCTGCTTAATTTGGTATCTTGTTAAAATCTCTCATGTTTATTCTTCTCAAATACCTACACTCTTTCCCTCCATGCCCTCTGTAATAGTGACTCTCAATGAGTTTCAAGCTTGATCTTGTTTTGTAGGTAATGAATTTATACCTTAGCCTCACAAACAGCACTAATCCATGAGCAAATTTAGTAATTAAAAATCTAGCATCTCTAAAGCATGGCATACAAAGGTTTTGTTTATTGGCTTCCAAAAGGAAATCACACATACACACACAACTATTTGTTACAAGGTTAGCATTTCAGGATTGACTTTTGTGCCTTAGGCCCTTAGTAGGTGCTCAATAACTCCCCACGGACACACTGATTTGTTTTAGTAGCTCCCTGTTATTTCCAAAAAGACAGCATTTTCCAGAATTTTCTGGTCAACAAATGAAATGTATGTTGTTTTTTTTTTAATGCTGTGGAAATAGGATAATTCATATTGCGAGGTTATTTATTACCAGCCAGACCCTCATCTTGCTCTACAGGGCTCTGATAATCACCTATTTCAGAAGCCATTAGCCTTCTGTGTGTTGTAAAGCACTCTTCACTATAATGTGTCTATGCCTTTGTATTCTAGGGGGAGGAATGGTGTGTACTGAAGTAACAGACCTCTGTTGACCAAGTAAGAAAGTCTTTGATGCACAAATAGTTCATTAAACTGCTTTTATTTGATACTGTTGAAATTAAACAGTGTGTGGAATCCCTGCCCAGGTATGGGAACATATAAAACCTTTGAGGATATGTACATTAATTCAAATGCTTAATGTTACTGAAACAGAGACTTATAAGAAAAATGCACATTGAAAGAATGTAACAATCAAAGCTTAGGCACTTATAGGAGGACAGCAGGAGCTGGATTTAACTTATTGATTTTAGAACCACTGTTTTATGAAAAGGAGGCAAAATATTGCTTTTACTGTTTTCAGATAATAATGACTGTTGTTGCAAATTATAAAATTTAATTAGCTATATAAATGCCAGAGGAATAAATAGTGTGCTATTGTCTTGATATCTTTCCAGAAATTAGTCTTTTAAATAAATTTGCCATATTAATCATCTAAAAATATTTTTGATCACTGAATTAATAGTTTGCAGACTGTTTTCAGGTACTCATTGCCATAGGTGATTGCTTCTTAATTACTACATGGGTTCTTTCTATTCACTCATATTAATTCATGTTTTCTGGCACAGTCCCAAAAGGCAGCCTTGCCCTATATCTTCTAATTACTTCTATAATTGAATTTGCCCACTTTTTCTAACCTATTTTTTAAACTGACTGTGTTTGTTCATGGTTTATTGTGTCTTTTTTGTGTCAGTTCTCTGCAAGCAGAATGTACATTGATTCTTTCCTCGTTTCTCATTAATTTTCAAGAGCTTTGCTGCATGTCTGTTTTTTCAGTCTGTCAGACCTATTGCTGAACCAAAAAAATAAAAAGACTCTTATTATTAAAGGTTAGGTAAAATAGACTGAAGTTAATTAATTCATTAGTAACTCTGAGCCAATTACTGAAGGCTTCTCTTATTTATATACTTGTTAACAAGACAGAAATGAGAAAGGCCAATTACAGGCACATGTCCTTCAGAAGTTCAGCAAGCCCAGAGCTTATGCATTTATTAACACTCCTCCAAAAAAAATTCAGCTCATCTATCAGATATGTGAAACTACATTAAAAAAATTGTTGACTAACATTCTATTCCATTCTGTTGATAAATTCTAAAGGGTTTTCCCCCATCCAGATATCTTTAATATGTCTAATATTACTAAATTCTTCTAAAATTATCTCAAAGAGCATTACTTAGCCTTAGAGCAATTACAAAAACAGAAAAAAAAATTATTCTCTGGTTTTCAGTATTTTCTTCTTTCTAAGCTTTTAATTCCTGAATTGGGATACTTGATTAGCAGATTTTATATACTAGAACCCTTTAAATATGTTCCACTTGATTTTTATTGAATATGCCAAAACTTTACAACATGTAGAAAGGCAGGTTTTCCCATATTTTTCCTGGTGACCAATATAAAAAATTGTAACTGCTTCATCCGTACAAACTACCTGCACAGTACATACTATAACCATTACTTCCCCTTCCCTGCCTCAGAAATATTTTAATTTAACTGGGGTTGGGAGGAAAGGGGGTTGGTGACTGATTAGTTTTTTATACATCTGTATTCTCTTTATAGGTTTGTGTCAGCATGGGACCAACAAATCAACAGAATGAATTGACACTAATGTCTCAATAAATTGACTGGTTGTTTGGCTGAATTAAAACTAATTTTAGTTATGTTTTTTCTTTTTCTTTTTTTTTTAACTTTTTAAATATTGTATAGATATGGGTTTCCACAGTCAAGTGATGCCAAAATAATGTCAGGGTTTCTGCTGCCTTAGTTTTTCCTCAGTTCCAAATATATTAAAATTTAATCGATTGTTTTATAGCATGATAATAACAATCACAGCATTAGAAAATAAGAAAGAATCTCAGCAGATGATTAGTTCATGTCCTTGATTCTTGGAAGACCAAAGAATAAAAGTTAAAAATATGTAGTGTCGGGGCTTCCCTGGTGGCACAGTGGTTGAGAGTCCGCCTGCCGATGCAGGGGACACGGGTTCGTGCCCCGGTCCGGGAAGATCCCACATGCCACGGAGTGGCTGGGCCCGTGAGCCGTGGCCATTAAGCCTGCACATCCGGAGCCTGTGCTCCGCGACGGGAGAGGCCACAACAGTGAGAGGCCTGCGTACCGAAAAAAAAAAAAAAAAAAAATGTAGTGTGCCTTATTCAGGAAGCCTTTCTTAATACTTTCTACATCGGAAGTTAATACTTTCTTGGCCTCCAAATTTTCATACCCTCTTATTTATAACCATTTTATGGACCTTTTCACTTTTTACTCTGCATTATAATAACTTGTATCTTTTTCTCTTTGAATTATTACTTAATTGAGAAAGTAACTATATATTACGCACTTTGTAGCCCCAGCACTTAGCACAATGCCTGGGAAATAGTAGGCCCTCAAGAAATATATGTCAAAAGCATTAGGAATAAGGAGTCCATAATCTCCTTTTAATGTGTTCACTGTCAAACCTCCCTCACTGTCTGGGCTAACTAAAGAGTCTCTTGCTTGAAATCAGTTAATGTGTCTTAATTTTATGTGGTAACTACATTAAATGGGTAACAAATGTTGCATTATTAATTCAGAATGTAGGTTTCTCTGCTCAAGATTAAAAATCTATACTAATTTTTCCTCAAATGAACTGTTTCTCATTCCTTTAATTACTACATGACTAATTTATGTATGACTTTACCAGCCTCCAGTTTGTGACTTTGGGCCAAGACCACACAGGCCCTTGTTACCACTTCCCAATTCCATGTGCAGTGACGTCTCGGTATATTCATCAACACCTGTGTGGAACAGAAATTAGATTTCCCAGACTCCTTTATCTTTTACCCATCAGTTCTTCAAACCCCTGCGGCAGTGACTGGTTTTCCTTCTTTTTTTTTTTTTAATATTGTCCCTGCCTTTCTTTCTTTTCACCCTTCCTTCCTTCCTTTCTTTCTTTTTCCTCTCTGTCTCCTCCCCTTTCTCTCTCTTCCCCCTCCCTCCCTCCCTCATTTTTTCTTTCTTTCTGCTTTTTTGAAATAAGGTACCTCATAGCTGTATCTCCTAATAACAGCACTTCATATGTTTATAATGATTTTCCAGTGTATGAGCTCTTTTCACAGACATCAACTTATTTGATTTTTTCAGGCTAAATATTATGCAGATGACGAAACTAAAATTCAGAGAAGTTAAGTGACTTGCCCAAGGCCACACAGCTAGTTACAATTTCAATTTTTAAATTCCTGATTTGTTTGCCAGAGAGAACAAAATCCAGAAGGCCCCCTTTTCTTATGTAGTTCTTAACTCTTATGTGAGGAAACTACCTAACAATTGGATTTGCAGCCAACTAAATGATTTTTCCAGGAATTATATAGGTCATTGTAAGGAAAAGAAATGTGGCCTAGTAGTTTGATGTGCATATATCATGTGAAAATGCATATTTTGATTCAGTAGGTCTGCATTTCTAATGAGCTCTCAGGTGGCCTGGGGGCTGAAGCTGCGGTCCACGGACCTCACTTGCAGTAGTTAGGCCTAGCGGACAGAGTGAGGCTCTGGAGTTGGGGGGACTTGACTCAAGTCCCGGCTCTTCTGTTTACTGTGACTTTGGGCAAGCTACTTAGCCCCTATGAGCCTCAGTTTCTTCATCCTTAAAATGAGGATAGTAATATGTATCTTACTGAAAGCCAAGGGAATTGACTTGCAACGAACTGGCCTTCTTCCTCTCCATACTACTGCCTGATCAATCTTCCTAAGGTCTCCCTCCACTCAGAAACTTTCCAGTGAGCCTCACTGCCTGGTGAATCATGTACAGACTCCTCCCTTTGAGCCTCAAACCTTCAATGGTACAGCCAAAGTCACCTTTCTAACTTGATCTCTCCTTACTTCCTACTCACACCTTATATGTAACCAACATATTAGATTTCCTATTTCTTCTTCTTGATTCAGCTTTGTTCCACCCAGTCTTCATCATATCTATTTCATTCTTCCTTTAAGTCCCTTTTCCCATCCAGGTTCTTAATGGGAGTGTTTTCCTGCTCTCTATCTCCTCTCATTCCTAACTGCCACACATATCTAGATATGTCTCTCTGGATTTGAATTCTCATAACACTGTTTATATCTATGGATGGTTTCTTTTGTATTCTTTCTTATGTTTTAGTTATTTCTACAATGATCCCATATCCTATTAGACTCTAAGTTCCTGGAGGATGGGGATCAGGTATTGTTCAGATATCACAGTAGTAAGACCATAACTTTGGGGCACACTGACCTGGGTACATACCTCAGCTCTACCATTTACCAGAACAAGTCTCCTAACCTATCTCAGCTCCAGTTTTCTCATCTTTAAAGTAGGGGCCAATAATACCTAACTTGCAGAGTTACTGGGAAGAAATGTTGTACATATAAAATACCTCACACAGTATCCAGCACATAGTAAGAGCTCATGTGAGTGAAACTGAATAGATTAGAACTGAGCATGTAATCCCAACAGAACACAGACATGTATTCTAGTGTATGAACAACTGAACCCAAGCCCAGGCTTCCAATTTATGTGAACATTTTAACATTTTCTTTTCTGGCTATGTTTATATCAGTGTTAAGTCTTATTAGAATATTCCATATTCAGCCCTCTTCAAATCAAAGTACACTTGTTGATCTAGCTCCCAGTGAGTATAAAGTGATAATGGAAAGGTAACACAGTATGGTTTAAAAAAAAATCATATGGTTTATAGTTAAACCTGGATTTGAATCCAAACTGCCACTCTCTTGCAATTTCCTAATATCTCCAAACTATAACAATCTCAGAAGTTGGATTTAGGATGTTTTCACTTTCTTCCTTGTATTTGTCTATATTTGGGGGATTTTTTAAAATAAAGAGCATATTATTTCTGTAGCCTAGAAACAATAATAATACTATCATGAGTGACAGCAATAACTTTCAATGCTCCAAATCTCTACTTTTGTAAACTGAATTTATATTTTTATATATATGTGTGTGTGTATATATATTTTTTTTCTTTATTTGTTTGTTTGACTGTTCAGGGCCCTTGTGGATTTAAATGTTTTGCTTATTTCAGTAATTGCTAAGGAGCAGTATATTCTTTTTATATTCTTATCAACTAATTTTAAAAACAACTAAATAGGGACTTCCCTGTGGCCCAGTGGGTAGGACTCTGTGCTCCCAGCGCAGGGGGCCCATGTTTAATTCCTGGTCAGGGAACTAGATCCCGCCTTCATGCCACAACTAAGAGTCCGCATGCCACAACTAAAAGATCCCATGTGCTACAACTAAGACCCAGTGCAGCCTACATAAATAGATAAACAAAAAAATATTTTTCAAAAACAACTAAATATATCAATAAACTGTATCACCATTCAGTTTAAGATGGGGGACAAATAGTCTTTTTATAACTAAAAATTAAATTTTGTCAATGTAACCAAATTTCACTCAATGCCTGGACACAGCGTGAGAGATAGAACCAAGTTCTATCTAAACTTAAGGCAGTCAAAGTCAAAGTCACGGCCATAGTCAGTATGTTGTTTTGTTAATGTGGGTAAAGAGGACTTAAAAAAAAAAAGAATATGGGGCAAACCTTGTTTTAATCAGGGAGTATATGGAAAGAAAATTAAATGCCTATATTAAAACCTATTCTTTCAGACTACAAATGACATTTTCCTTCAGCCTCAAGAGACAATCGTAAAACAATGGCTCATAGTGCTTTTAGAACAGGAACTGAATTTATATACTGTACATGTATTGTCCTATATAGGAGGAAGGCAATGTTTAAAGCTGCTGTCGCCTCCTGGAAAAAAAAAGAATGGAAAAAAAAAACTGGGATTCTCAGTCAAGTATGTATGCGTTTTCTGTTTTTCTGTCTTGTGGGTCTTTATTGTTAAAAATATTTTTATGAAATTGCTCTGTGCTTCAAGCTTCGTGTGGTCTTGTTTGCTTGTTCTCAAAGCTCAAACCATGACATAGTTATGAAACATCTTGAGTTATTAAAAGTAGAGAAATTGTACTTTGTTTGTGAACTGAACAGCAGACCAAGCAATGTCTTCGGAAAGAAAGATCTGATTTTGTATAAAAAAATGTTCTTTTTCATTATAAGCTAAAATGATGATTCCAGGACAAGAGACAGAAATTATCACTTGAAAGCTGTAATGTTGACGCTGTCTACATAGCTGTAAATGAAGTAGAGATTGGTTTCTATTTCTTGGCCTATTTGGCCTTAATGAGTGATCAGATCTTGAAAAGTCACCTTGAGATTTAAGTTACCAGTCTGCAGCATACTGATGATCAACTTAATAACAAAGAGATATTTAATTTCACTTCCTGAGGCATAAACACAAAGTGAGACACATGCCATCAAATGGTTAAGAGCATGGGCTTCAATTTAGACCCACATGAATGTGAGCCCTGGGTCTACCCCTGGCTAACCATATGTGATCTTTGGCAGCATAACCTCATGAAGTCTGTTTCCTCATCTGTAATGTGGGGATTCATATCATATTTCATCAGAGTTAAGATGCATATTCTTTCACATTTTAACATCTCTGATATCAGAATACATCTTAGAATAGATGATCTGTCTTGGTTTAAAGCTTTTTTTTCTTACTAGTACATAAATTGTGGAATTTACAATCTATGACATTTGAGATTCAATTAAGTAATATATACTTCATAGAGTTGTTCTGAGATATAAATAATGATATAAAACCTAGAACCTGGCCCACAGAAGACTCTCAATAAATAATACCCATTAATGTTGTACAGTATGATTTTTCATAATCTCTGGCATTTTCCTGTCCTTTAGTCATAATTTTTGTTTGCCAAAACTGGAAGTTAGTTTCTTTGCAAAATCCTAGTGTTGGAATAGTCTGCCTACTGAATTGTTCATCAAATTTCCTCTAATTTCTCTGGCAGCAAGATATTGACCCTAAGGGTATATAAATCTGAAACATGATCAAAATAAAGGTTTGTGAAAGTCCACACTGATTTGTCAGATTAAGTTGTCTGCAGACAAAAAGAGGAATAAAGAGTGAGCACGCTTCACCAGCTCCTGGCCCGTGGCTAGCACTACAGCAGTGTTGTAGAGAGGCGGCAGCGTGCACAGAATGGTTGAAGAGCATAGATTCTGAGCTAAACTGGCTGAGTTCAAATCTTGGCTCTTCAGTTTACAAGCTGTGTAACACTGGACAAGTTACTTAACCTCTCTGTGGCCTCCATTTCCTCCTAGGGTTGTTGTGAAAATGAAATGAGAGCTGTCTATAGAGAATGCTTTGTAAATTTGCTATTATTGAAAATACACCCTTCTTGTGTTTAAGTTCCTTAAAAAGGTCTCAGTTTTCTGATACTAAAGGAGAATATTCTAATCAATTTATTTTTCAAGACGGTAACTGTTATAATTCTATTAGAGGCTTATATATAAATATATGTTTATATGTGATATAAAACATATAACACACAAACAGTGCCTTTGAGGTATTTGTAATCATATGACCCAAATGATAAAACTAGTCTACCTATCAGCAAACACATGATTGGAAAAAAAAAATCAAATAAGTCTGAGGTTGCTTCCAACAGCCTCTGGGGTGTCCGTACAATATCTTGTTATGGCTTAAAATTCAGTATACTATAGGTCAACCTGTACCCGTTATGATTAAGAATTTTAAAATGGATGGCCTGCTTCTAACATTTGTTCACTTGTAACCTATATTATTCTAATTTTTTATAGTTGTGAACATGACTGTTGTGCCTAGAACAACTATGGCCATCAAGCAAGTATCTCTAAGCACTGAGATTGGGCGTGGCTTTTAACTTTTTGATCACAACTTTAAATATAGAGAATAAACTCTGAAATGAAATAAAGCTTACCAATAGTTAGTCATTATTTTTTGAGTGGTAATTATGTGGTAATTCACTTGAATAATTGTAATCAGTATTATTTTTTCATAACCAAAGCACATTTTTAGCTTTTCTCTCTCTCTCTGTTCAAATTTTGTTCACTCTCTAATGTCTGTCATTAGTGTCAATATCAAGAGACTACAGCACAGTGTGTTAGAATTTTGGTGTCCCAACAACTTGGCTCCAAAACCCAGTCTGTCACTCAATTAACCCCCAAAATCTTTGATAAGATTCGTTCTTGTTCATGTCATAGGTCTGATAAGGGCTGGGTGGCCTTCCTTTATCCTGTAGCTCTGCTATCTAATGCATGCTTCCCACAGTCATCTTTGTAGGGAAAGCAGAACGTGGAGGGAACCAGTCCTGGAAATGACTTATGTCACTTCCATCCAATTCCATTAGCTAAAACACAGTCACACGACTCGAACCGAATTACAAGGGAGGCTGGTAAATACCAACTTCCTACTTGCCCAGTTAGAAATAATAGTGCGGTGAATACACAGCATTTTCTCTGCCACAGCACTTGCTAACTGTATTACTTTAAGCAAGTTACTTAACTTCCCAGAGCCTCAGTTTTCTCATTTGCAAAGTGGTGGTAATAATACCTATCTTGCAAAGCTGCTATGATGAATGAGGAAAGGAGTGTATAGCATGTGGCATATGATAAGTACTCCATAAAACTGTTATGTTTTATTACTAATAATCAATAGTTTCTCCCTAAAACACATACATGCATAGAACCCAAGCCATTGGCACCCAAGTTCTTTGGTCCTCACTGGTTTAGCTCTCTACTGATCATCTAGCTCCTGCCAAGCTTGTTGGGAGTGCAGGACTCAACGCAGCTGAGACTCTTGGCCACGGGACTGATGTCAGTTATAAGGGTCATACTACAGGAACTGGGGTAAGGAGAAACCAAAGCCAGAGCAGTACACTGAAAACGGGCTCTATGTTCTCCAGGAATCTTGGAGGGGGAGACTGACGGGATGAATTAAAGGGGTGGAGGACAGAGGGGAGAACTCACCAGTTGTGTCAACTTATGCTCGACTGGACCGCAAGTCCCAAGATGGCAGCTGCAAGAAAGGGGAAAAAATGAACACATACTGAGTACTTACAATGTAGCAGGCATCATGCTGGGGCTTTCACACAAGAGACCTCATTTAATTCTCACAAAGATCCTTAGGTAACAAACATTAACCCCTGTTTCCAGTATGGTCAAAATAACTCACCCAAATTTACATAGCTAGGAAGTGACATAGCTGGGACTGGGTCTTCAAAATCCTAATGCAGTGCTCTTTGTACTACACCACCACTTTACATCTCCCAGTGATGCTGAATTGTGCTGAGGGCCAGCAGATCTCAGAGAATAGACAGGAAGCTTATCCTCCTCAGGAGAGCAGGAAGTTAACCTCCTCAAGCAATCCCCTCTACCCCTACTTCTCACATGACCAGAACAGCTTAGAGTACAATGGGAGAACCCTCCCAAACACATACAAATATACCTCTATCTGCTTGCTAATATTTGAAATTAATTTCACTGAGGGAGGCAATGAGTTTGTGGATGGGTTTCCATTAACATGTATGTGATATCATTTCTTTTGGGGGGCACACGGAGGGTGGAATGATTTTATTGAATAGAGCAAGGACTTGGATGGAGAAAACTGATTAAACCAAGGCCACATCTCCTTGATTTCACCGGAAAATGACCCAGAAGAACTTCTGAGTCCTCTGTACCCATGTAAGCCTAGAATATGGTGGGAACTAGTTCCATAGAACAGTCTCACAAAATGAACCCTGAGTACCATGCCATAAAGTACGCTCAGGGTATCCAAATATATTTAGACAAACCAAAGGATTTGGGACTTGGCATTTTACAGGAACAATATGAAGACAGAATTACATCTGCAGCAGTATAACTGAAATGAATATAAGACCAGGTTTTTCCAATCTGTCAAAATAAATTTACTTGGAATTGTGAGCAGCATGAACTCTGTAAGTTACAGTCTCTGCCTCTATTTTTAACACATGTTAGGATTCTACCTACTGATTTGGGCTGATTCTATTATACTTAAGTATAATAGTTCATAAGATGCTCAACATCACTGACCATCAGAGAAATGCAAATCAAAACTACAATGAGGTACCAATTCACACCGGTCAGAATGGCCATCATTTAAAAGTCCACAAATAACAAATGCCAGAGAGGGTGTGGCAAAAAGGGAACTCTCCTATACTGTTGGTGGGAATGTAAGTTGGTGCAGCCACTGTGGAAAACAGTATGGAGGTTCCTCAGAAAACTAAAAATAGAATTACCATATGATCCAGCAATCCCACTCCTGTGCATATATCTAGACAAAACTATAATTCAAAAAGGTACATGTACCCCTATGTTCATAGCAGCACTACTCACAATAGCCAAGACATGAAAACAACCTAAATGTCCATCGACCGATGAATGGATAAAGAAGATGTGGCACATATATACAATGGAATATTACTCAGCCATAAAAAGAAACGAAATTGAGCTATTTGTAATGAGGTGGATAGACCTAGAGTCTGTCATACAGAGTGAAGTAAGTCAGAAAGAAAAAGACAAATACCGTATGCTAACACATATATATGGAATTTAAGAAAAAAAAAATGTCATGAAGAACCTAGGGGTAAGGCAGGAATAAAGACGCAGACCTCCTAGAGAACGGACTTGAGGTTATGGGGAGGGGGAAGGGTGAGCTGTGACGGGGCGAGAGAGAGTCATGGACATATACACACTAACAAACGTAGTAAGGTAGATAACTAGAGGGAAGCAGCCGCATGGCACAGGGATATTGGCTCGGTGCTTTGTGACAGCCTGGAGGGGTGGGATAGGGAGGGTGGGAGGGAGGAAGACACAAGAGGGAAGAGATATGGGAACATATGTATATGTATAACTGATTCACTTTGTTATAAAGCAGAAACTAACACACCATTGTAAAGCAATTATACCCCAATAAAGATGTTAAAAAAAAAAAAAAAAAGGAAGATGTGGTACATATATACAGTGGACTATTACTCGGCCATAAAAAAGAACGAAATAATGCAGTTTGCAGCAATAAGGGTGCAACTAGAGATTATCATACTAAGTGAAGTCAGAAAGAGAAAGATAAATACTATGTGATACCACTTACATGTGAAATCTAAAATATGACACAAATTAACCTATCTATGAAACAGAAACAGAATTACAGACATAGAGAACAGACTGGTAGTTGCCAAGGGGGAGGGGGTTGGGGAAGGGATGGAGTAGGAGGTTGGGGTTAGCAGATGTGAGCTTTTATATATAGAATGGATGAACAACAAGGTCCTATTGTATAGCAGAGAGAACTATATTCAGTATCCTATGATAAACCATAATGGAAAAGAATATTGAAAAAAGAATGTATATGTATGTATAACTGAATCACTTTGCTGTACAGCAGAAATTAACACATTGTAAATCAACTATACTTCAATTTAAAAAATAATAAAGGGAAAAATACAGATGGTAGTACAAAAATATTAAAAATAACTGTACTTTTTAAGTTCAAAAAAAAAAATAGTTCATGACCCAAGATGCCTCTCTTACTTGCAATATATTTTAGGACTCCCTTGTATTTTCTGTGAAATGGTGTCTTCCTTACTATTACTTTTCAATGGATACTACTTAGAACAGGGTTTTCACAGTCTACATTGTACTGAGATGCAATTCAGTGTAGTGATTAGTGGTTTTGTTTGAACCCAGGCTTCATCATGTACAAGCTGTCTAACTTTCAGCAAGTTATTCCTGTGTGCCTCAGTTTCCTCATCTGTCAAATTTGGAGGTTAATAGTGCTACTTCATAAGTTCGTTTCAAGGATTAAATAATTCAATATATGTAAAGCAATTAGAAAAGTGACTAACACGTGATAAGAGCCCAATTCTCTAACAAGGACCTCAAGGATGAGGGAAAGGGCCTGGGGGAGAGAAAATCCAAGCTGTAAACACTTTTATATCATGCAGTGGGAATGGAGAAGTGATTAAAATTTGTCTCACTGGTCTATGTTTCAACAGTTCAAAAAAAAAAAAAACCATTGCTTCTCAAATTTTAATGTGCTTATGAATCACCTGGAGATATTGTTAAAATGAGGACCCATCTGTTAGGTCCAAGGTGCAGGTTGAGATTCTGTGTTTCTAACAGGCTTCTAGGTGATGCTGATGCTGCTGGTCTGCAGACCTCACTTTGAGGAACCAGAGTCTAGAGAACACCTATTCTAATTGCCACAAAGGCTCTTTATCTAGGACAAGAAAACTCTCCAGGGATCTTCCTTTAACTTAGTTTCTTTTGTCATTTTGGTCATGGGTCAATAACATGTTTGAAAATAAGTATTGATTCTGAGGAAAAAGGCGTAGATATTCTCTCTTGAATTACATAAAATATTTTTAATCCTTAAGCATTTGATGATTTTTCCCCTTAGGATCCAAAATTGGCTTCTCCTTTCTGTTCATTAATTACAAACTAAAGGACTGAGATGTTTTTTGAGGTAGCCAGAATGTCTCCATCTGCTTTCCAAATAGGGATGGGATCAGCAAAACCAAGCATCCTCTTGCCAAACGGTGACCTTCGCCAAGCAACCAGTTCTTTAATTCTATCCTCATGCACATTTCAAAGGAAATGTAAACCACAAGTTTTGTGTTCCACTGACAAATCATTGACATTTCTCATAAAAAGGTTTTTGATTGTTTAGGAGCTTCAAACTACCAGGCAGTGTTTTGCTAAGACCGAAGTTGGGCCTTCACAAACAGCTAAGTTGAACAGCATTCAGATCTGAAAAGTCTAAATCCAGTCAAATGACCCTTGTTGACCTCACAGATTCAGGTTAAATTAATTTTTAATCATTTAGTCAATTTCTTCACTATCTTCTATAGCTACTTCCTCATAGAAAGTTAGGATAGTCAGAGACTTGAACCTGTGTGTGTGTGTGTGTGTGTGTGTGTGTGTGTGTGTGTGTGTCTTTTAAAACATGTCTACAAGCAAAATCAACAAGCATCATTTCTAATCTTTTCTGAAGCCAGCAAAAAGCCCTCAGGAAGAGTGATCCGTATCCCACCATCAAGTCACCTATGACTAATTCTTACTTCTAATTCCACCGAGATTAAGCCAGAGTCTTACAGGAGGAGTGGGCAAACTTTTTCTGTAAATAGCCATTAGTAAATATTATAGGCTTTGTGAGTTATACAGTATATTAGTTTGCTAGGGCAGCTGTAACAAAGTACCACAAACTGGGTGGCTTAAACAACAGAAAAGTATTGTCTCACAATTCTGGAGGCTAGAAGGTAAGATCATGGTGTCCACAGAGTTGGTTCCTTCAGAGGGCTGCAAGAATCTGTCTCATGTCTTATCCCTGGCTTTTTGGTGGTTTGCTGGCAATCTTTGGCATTCCTTAGCTGCATTACCCTTATCTCCACTGTCATCTTCACATGGTGTTCTTCCTGTGTACATGTTTCTGTCCAACTTTCCCCTTTTTATAAGGATACCAGTCATATTGGATTGGGGCCCATTCTCCTCCAGTGTGACTCCATCCTAATTTAAATGATTACATATGCAATGACCCTATTTCCCCAAATAAGGTCACGTTCTGAAATACTGGGGGTTAGGACTTCAACATATGGGTTTGGTGGGGAGGGGAGAACACATTTCAACCTATAACATATAGTATCTGTCCTAGCTACTCAACTCAGCTCTTGTAATATAAAATCAGTCATAGAAAATCCATTAAAAAATGGGCACGGCTATGTTACAGTGAAGTTTTACTTAGGAAAACAGGTGGCAGGCAGGCAAGCACTAGTTAGAGGAGCCTAGTTTTAGAGTATCTCTGATCCTTTCTGAATATGAAAGAAACCAGGAAGAGATGTGGCACTTGGCAAAGAAGAGAAGAAAAAACTTTTCAACTTTTAAGAATATCTACTTTATATTCTAGTCACAGTGTTTTACATTAGGCTTTAATATGTTATGTTTTTATTCAGGTATAACCTGAGTTAGTATACATAGTTTCAATTAAGCAAACTGGTATAAATTTTATAATGATGACTCTAGTTATCATCATATACTTTGTCTTTGGACTGTTACTAAGTTCTAGAATGACAGAAAAATAGACCTTTCCATTTAACATTATGCTGCATGCTTTGCTTTTTAGTATGAATTGTCCAAAAACATTATAATTATTTGTGATTTTTAATCCCATTAGAAATGTGTGTATATTTATGCTCATGAATACATTTGATATTCCTTTCCATATAATTAATATTTCTAGAATGCCTACATGCACTATATTTGGTTGTGTACAATGAGTCCTGGACAAGACACAAACATTGTCTCCAGGAATTTACTCTGTCCTGGAAGATATATACAAAGGAAATAGATAATATAGTAATAAATATTCAAACATCATCCAAGATTTACATATATACCTGCCAAGTAGGGGGGATTGCTTTGTCCTGCTTGGGTTCATATATATGCATATATATGTGAACCTTGCATCTTCACTTACGGAACCTTAAATGGAACAAAATTAGAGAGTTCTGTAGAGTGTCATAGATGTAAGAGTGCTTAAAAAAGCTTTCACAGAAACCTTGAAAGTTGACTATGTAGTAAAGAAAAGATATCAATCAGCCACATACTATATATTTTATAACAGTAACAGAGGTCATGCTCCCACTTATATTAAAACATAGACTGGGCTTATTAATGTCCTTTTATATTAAGACACTGGGCCTCTGGAAAACCCTGGCACTCTTCCTCTATATGGTTATAAAGATGGCTAGAGTTAGAGGCCAGCATCTGCTTTACATTTTAAGGGAACAGATGTGCAAGTAGTGAGTGGTCTTATTGAGGATGAAACAAACCCAGTCACAGGTATCAGAATTGGATGTTGGGGGCTCATTCATCTTCAGCAGAGGTGCCCCACAAAATCACTTACTTGGAGTGCCCCAAGATTGGCCTTGTATTAG
The DNA here is from genome assembly GCF_964374135.1 of Grampus griseus. Taxonomy (NCBI): domain Eukaryota; kingdom Metazoa; phylum Chordata; class Mammalia; order Artiodactyla; family Delphinidae; genus Grampus; species Grampus griseus. The sequence goes on from NC_138998.1 coordinate 58,700,840, forward strand.
GATCTGAAAGAAAATACCCACTGGATTTTACCAATTATAAAATAGGTCAAATTTGGGGTCCAAAAAATTGGACCATATGCCTTTAATCAGGTTTGTTACCTAAAAGGTTTTCAGTTCAGACAAATTTTCAGAGAAAGTGTCAGCTATGATGATATATATAAAAAATGCTATATGACCTGTAATGTCAGATATATGTGGCTTTAATAATTTTAACTATTTTAGGCCCAAAGAAAACTTCCAAAATCATAATTAAAATGCAGTTGTTCTCTTTATAATTATAGAAACACCACTGCATTTCCTGACTACTATACCCATGACCTTCAATAATACAAGCCAAATCTGCCTTTACACATACAGTGGATTTCATAACCACACATAATTGACTTACTGCCTGAAATAAGATTTGAGCTCAAGGAATAAAACTAGAATTTATTCTACAAATAAGACAGTAGAACATCCCTAAATTTTTTTTATTCTGGAAATTCTTTTAATCTCTTGGATTCCATGGTCTATAGTTTGGAAGCAACTTCAACTATCCTAAGAATTTTGTACACATTTGTTTGGATATGGGGCAGTTTCTCTCTTTTCCTTCTACTTTTCCTAAAATAAAGGGAACGGACATCCATCTTCCCACAGAACTAGAAAAAGAGAATGGAACTAAATGGCTTTTTCTTCTCAACACTTTGCAAACTTTAAAAAAATGAAGCACTACAGCACGTCAATGTAGAATAATGATAATATTAATAATGATGGTGTCGATGATGATAATGATGAAATAGACAATATAATTCTCTTCTTATTCTAAGTGTGAAAACTGAAGCAAAATGATGAAGTGCCTTTCCCAAGATCAGTGGCTCCACAATTAGAACTTGGGCTTTTCCTCCTTTCACACCTCTTCTTCTGAACAAATATCACTAATGTTCATCCTCACCAGGAGAAAACCATACTGGCCCACTCAATGGCCAATTAGAATAAATTGTAAATTAGGACAAATATGATAGGTAATACAAAAATCAAAAGCTCTCTAAAGAAAAGGAACAAAAAACCTGAATAAATAAGCTTAACGGTCCATTGTTTATGGGGAAAATGATGAAATTATCATCAAAATATTCTATGAATTGAGAATGAAGATACATTTTTATGTGGAAAGATTTTACAAAAAAATAAACTACCTAGAAAAGTAAGACTCTTCTAGGACAGGTATTAGTTTTCATAAAAGGGGCATTAGTCTGTGTCTGGTAAGAGAAAAAAAATGCTTTGTGTGACTCTTGGTAAATTGGTTAATTAAGATTCTTCATACTAACCCATATTTAAGGGAATGTTTGTGACTCTGCTAAGCATCTGGACATTAAAACTGTGTCCACACAGGAGCATGTTCCAATTATCCCCAAACTGGCCCCACAGAGTCTCAATCATTCAGGTAAAAACACCCCTTTTCTTTAAGAGCAATTTTAGGGACACAGTAAATACTATAATGCTTCTTTTGCCCTGAAAAAAAAAAAAAAAAAAACTAGTCTAAATATCAATCTGCAGATGCCAAACCTGTGTTTAAACAAAGTGCCAATCTGCTCCCCCATCAAAACTCTGGGTGAGGTATTGTTTCCACATTCAGGGACATTAGCCCAGCAATGCAGGAAAAAAAATCTTCATTTGGACAGTGCATCTTTCAGACATTCCCTTCTTTTATTGATTTGTTTTCTCCTGTCCCTTTTCTCCTTCTTTTGTTTCCTTATCATAGCTTCAGGTTATTACGTGCAAAGTATTGATGGGAATGGATGGTTTTGGTCGATGGAGAGCTAATGCATCCCTAATCCCACTATTGTTATAGAGTTATGCTTTACTCTGGTCTCTGATGGGGGAAAAGGTGCAAAGCTGTTGATCCTAGTGTTATTTGTCACAAACCCATCCATCAATCAAGCGCAAGCATGTCTGAATGCTGAATGACATGTGGGTCTCAGCTGAAAAAATTCGATAACACTGTATTGTCAGGTCTCTCACTCTTTTTTTGATAAGAAATACATTTGACTGAAATAGATAAGCATGCAACTACTAAAGACTTGAAGAGAGAAAGTGACATATTGGCACCAAAGGTTATATATCTTTGGTATTAATGATACTTATGAGTAAATAAAATGGGAGGGGGCAGCTACAGCTAGAGACATACAACATCTCTAAGGCTTGGTTATGTTTAAGTATTGTCACTCTACTATTATTATTCGGATTTTCAAATATTAATCTGACTGTATTTCACAGTTGGCTACCCTGGTTAAAATGTAAGCAAATGTGCATTTGGTGAAGGTGGTGAGGTGCAGGGAATCAAATATCTCTTGTTTATACTGCTCTAAACAATACAGATAGATCCTTTTTTGTTATGTATGGTAGGTAAACCCATGGAACATTTTTGTGTATATATGAACTCGTAAGTTCACAACTGTCTCCTCTTGTGAGTGAAAGCATTTGGGGGAAAAAAAGCTTTAATTATTTTAAACTGGAAATATATATGCATGTCATTTTAATAGTGACTTAACTTATAATTACAGTCTTAAAGATGGTTTTTGTGTGTCCTTTTCATCCTTAGTTACTAAATTAGGTACTTTAATACATTATGAAAGCCTGTCTTTTCAGTTATATACAATTTTCTATTCAAAGTTATTTCAAGATAATTGCATTTGGAAATAGTTAAAGCATTAAAAACAACACTAGTATAATGTAATTTTAGGGGCAAAATTAATCAACAAATCAGAACATTTTAAAAACCATTTTATTTTCTTGTCATAACATTTTAGAGAAGACAAGTATTTTTTAAATGACCTAAAAAAGCCCATCAAGAAAGGTAACAAAAAGATAGTCCTGAATTAGAGGGCACTAAGATGAATGTTTTGTAGCCATAAGTATCACCACACTATGAAAGTAAGCTATTTTTTCTCTATTCAGTGACTGGGGGCTAAAAAACTGCAAAAAAATCAATGTGAAAGTGCTTTAGATTTTTGGGGTAAATTACATGTGCTTGGCCGCTCCATTGTATTTGCCCTATATTCTATACAAGATACTTTAGATGGAACTGTCACATAATACATATACTTTACATTGATTTTTATAGATTTAACAGAACTTGAATTGAACTCCATAATAAGCAAAAGAAACTGCATCTCCTTCAAATCCCTAATACCTGGATTATTCTTGAAATTCACTAAATAGTAACTCCCAATTTTAAATTCATGGTGAGAGACAAAAAAAAAAAAATCAAATTTAATTCCTAATGCGCCTCACTTTCTGTTTTGCTTCTCTTATTGACATTTTTATCTCAACTTTACCACCTCTTTAAAACCATGTTAATTCTTAAAGATTTCCCAGGAGGGCCCATGAACCAGCAAACGGGAGCCAATCGAACCTTTGAGAGTTGCTAGAAGTTCCAAACAATGACCTTTCTATGGACTATTCTCTTGGATTTCCAACGTGCTTTAGTTTGGCCTCAGTTTGCAGTGATTTCTAGGCTGCTGTGAATTCTGATCCCATTCAAATAAAGTATCTGAAGCCACCATAAGGTTCAGGGAGTCCATGGTTATCCCAAGGGCAGCCTCTCCTAGCCAGACACTACCTATGAGGCTCCAAACAACCCTAGTTGAGAGAGAAGCAATTCAGTCCCTAGTCAGAAAAATAGTACGAGTTTGTTCCAATCAACTCTGGATATCCAGGTCCTGGGCTCTGGACAGAACTATAACTTAGTCTCTACATACTCTTCGAATAAGGATTTGTTGAATCTAAGGTGACCTTAGTTCCACAGTGGGTCTCCAGAAAGAATATGGACTTTATAATTTTACTCATGATGATAAGAAACAATAGCAACATCAAGAATACAGGGAACCATCTTGAGATTTGGTGGTATTAGGGACTCATTCCATCCAGAAATGCCTTGGGAAGAAGGATGAAATGTGGGATAAAGGGGATTTATGTTCTGGTGGTATTTTGAAACATTTTTGAAATATTTTAGAAAATATTAAATTTTATAAATAAGAAATGAAGTCACATTGATAATGCCATAACCCACAAGTAGCATTTGTTGCTTTTCTATAATATATATGTGATACAATGAAATATTGAGACATTAATCAATTGGTCTCATGGGAATACCTTTAATATGGCTAATTACACATTGATAATCCTATTCCAAATCTCCTCTGATTAAAGAAAGATCATTAAGAGAAGGTCTATTATTTACAAGTGACTTGAAACCAATATTTTCATATAAATCAATGTTAAAGATAGCCAAGATATTAAACAATATCTATTTTCCCATGGGACACAGAATTTTGAACTCTACTCCAATGATGAACGGATCTAGAAACAGCTTTTTTCCAATGACTGTGAGATAAAGTTCTAATGCCTTCTGCTAGCCCTACTTAGCACAACAACTGTGTGTGTGTGTAAAACCAATTCACTCTGGGAACATTTATTATAGTTAATATTTCAATCAAACCTTTTCTTAAATGGGAACAAAATAATATTAGGAAAAGAGAAAAATATGTATAAAGACAACTCTAAAATTCTACTAAAGAACACAAGAGCAGATTTTTATAAATGAAAAGATATACCATTTTTCTGATTGAGAAGATTCAAAATGATATACAGATTCTTTCCAAGTAAATGTATAAATTTAATATAAACAAAATAAGAACCCTAATACCATTTTTAACCTTAGACAGTAATTCTAAAGTTTACTTGGAAGAATCAATGTGTGATAATAGTCTAAAAGATGTTAAGAAATTTGAGAAAGGTCTTTTTCTACCAGATGGCAAAGTACACCGTAAAGCTTCCATAATTAAATAGTGTGTGTTCTAGAAATCTGTATCCCCTGGGTCTCCAGTTATGATGATGTTCACTCTTACATTGTAGTTTTCTGTAGTCTAAATCACTCTCCAAACCTCAAAGGGGAGAAAATAGGCAAAGCAAAAATATATTTCTTATGTTTCTTAGCTGTGACTTTTTTAAGCTATAAAATTACTAAAAGGAATTATATGAAAATATTTATTTAACCTTGCTAAGGTTAAGTAAAAGCCAGAAACTATAAAGGAAATTTCTGACAGCTTTAACTTTATGACAAAATAACAGCAACAAACTTCTATATAGCAAATAACACTAAGAAAAACTGAAAGAAAAATGGTTGGGGGAGTTCAGATGGCTACAGCATCTCTTAGGGAGAAATCCATTAACATGTACATTTAAAATGTAGATACCCTGTACCCCAGCAATTCCATTTACAAGAGTTTATGCCAAGGAAATAATTGTATACATTGTCAATTATGTGTGTAAAAGGATGTTCAGTGTGGCATTTTGTGTTTATAATTGCACATAAAAGAGGGGACACTAAATGTCCATCAGTAAGTAAATGGTTCAATAGATCATGGTGCTTCCATATAATGGAATACTATACAGCTGTTAAGATGGATAGTATTAAAATTAACCTCTGCTGAGTTCCACTGGCAAAATTCTGAGTTAAACGCAATATCTCATTCAATCCTTTCAACAATGCCTTGATGTAGCTATAATTAGAATTCTCATTTTAAACATGATAGGGCTAAAACTTAGGTTAAGCGGCCCCAAAACATATAACTGTCTCAGTTCAAATCTGGAACTTTTAGAAGATCTGTATGTACTGACACAGAAAGATGTTAGTGAAATACTAATATAAAAAAGGGAAGTTCAAGAATAATATATAATGTGAATAGAATAATAAGAATATAAATGCGGGACTTCCCTGGTGGCACAGTGGTTGAGAGTCCACCTGCCGATGCAGGGGACACGGGCTCATGCCCCGGTCCCGGAAGATCCCATATGCCGCGGAGCAGCTGGGCCCGTGAGCCATGGCCACTGAGCCTGCACGTCCAGAGCCTGTGCTCCGCAGCGGGAGAGGCCACAACAGTGAGAGGCCTGCGTACCACCAAAAAAACAACAACAACAACAACAACAACAACAACAAAAAAGGAATATAAATGTGAAGCAGTCACATTTATATAAATAAATGTAAAAACCTAATAGAGAGAAACGTTAAAATGGTGGTCTCTAGACGGATGGGTCTTTTCTACTTTCTTTTTACTTAACTATATTTCCTGATTTTTCAGCAAGGAACACATATTGCACTTTTTAAATTAATTAAACTAAATAATTCTAAGATACAATAGTGTTTTAGAACAGTGAAGATTATTATTCTAGCAAAGGTAATTATTTAAAATGAAGTGTTTTGAGACTCCCTATGGCTTTGCCTAAAGAACACATTCCCATAAATAGATGCTGTGTAAGTTAGAATATGAAACCCGTGTCCCCTGCATTGGCAGGCGGACTATCAACCACTGCGCCACCAGGGAAGTCCTATGTGGAATAATTTAGAGATTCATACAAATGCTAAGTAAATGAGATGCTACTGTAATTATTTTTTTTCTGAATATAAAGTGAATGTAAATTAACTGAAGAAATAAGGTATCAAAGCATATATACAAGAGAAAATAATCATAGTTCTACTCTTCCAGAGACAACCATCATAAACATTCTTTCAGTGTTTCTTCCATAGATTTTTATCAAAGTTGAGAATTTATTTCACATTCAATTTTTACCCTACATTTATTTTGCTTTGTTATATCATAATCATTTTTGTGTCATCAAAAATGTCTTATGCAGCATTTTAAGGTTGCAAAATATTACATTATCTCAATACCTCAAATTTGGGCACAAACTCACATGCCTAAGTAGGAATCCTGTTCGGCCACTTCCCAGCAGTGTGAATTTGGGCAATTTACTAACATCACTGGGCCTCATCTGTAAAATGTGAATAATAGTACTACCTACATCATAGTTTTATTATTAGGATTAAATGAGTTAATCCATGTTAAATACTTAAAAGTATATTATTGCCCCTGAGATATCACCCTTTATCCTGCCCCAACCACTTTCTGGTCCGCTAGTCTGTGAGGATCGCTACTCATATTCTTATTCTTGCTTACATGACCCTGCCTGGATATTTGATTTTTATGCCATAGTAAGTGTTCAATAACTTTTAATTATTACTGTTGCTACTCATTTTTCTAATATAAGCCATTTAGATTGCTTTCAATCTTTTCATTATTATAAATAATTCTGTGATAAATACCTTTGTAATAAATAAGTTTTTAAAGAAATTCTTCACAATCCAAACTCTTCAGCCATTTTTTAAAAATTTGTTTCGGCTGTGTGCTTTAACTATAAAGCAGTGGATGAATAAATGCTATTTATCCAGAACCACTGGCTTTGTGAATATTTTTTAAGGAAGAACAATATCTATTTCTATAGTTTTCTTTCCTCTCTTTTATTGTGATACAACACACATAAAATTTACCATTACTGACACTTAGTACACTGTTGTGCAATTTGCCAATATGTTGTTAGACCACTTATCCCAAAGATCGTCAAATATAATGCACAGAATGGAAGAAAGAAAAAGTAAATGTTATTAGCCTTAAAATGTCTCTCATGAAAAAGGAAAATTAACTTCCTCATTCTCAAATTTTATTAGGAAACCATTGGGTCCAATCACCAAATTATAACCACCTTAAATCCTTTCTGGAACACATATACATACATACTTATTAAAACTTAAATTGCCAATATCTCTGGAGTCAGGAAGAAGACAGCTGAGGGAGGACTACCTCTTAAGGAGTCCTATTATATTGACAGTGCAGGCATTGTGGAAGACGGTTAACGTAAATTACCCTATTTAGTCCCTATAAAGACTACAAGTTACAACTATTGTCCTCCATATCACAGGTGAGGAAACAAGTTTGGAGATGTGAAGTAATTTGTCTAAATTTATACAGCTAAAAAGTGGCAGAGATGGGACTCAGTCTCAGATCTGCCTGGTTTCCAAGTTCCACACTTTCCATTATACCATGCTGCCTTGTTGATATAAGTGTGTATTACTATCCCAAGAGAAAGCAATTCTCTGAAAGTTATAACAGAAATTCCAATAACCATCTAGATAGAAAATTGCAAGTCTACAAACCAGCGAATCCAGTTTTTGCAACTTTTCTTAATGGTTGATTTAGTTCTCCTAACATTTCATCCTCCTCTATTGCTGTCAATTTACCGCCTGGATATCTCAACATCCCTGAAAGGGTTATTCTGAATGGATTAGGCATTAGCACTGTCAGTTCCATGCCAAAACACACAAGCCTTGTTGACCCAACAAGAAACTGCTTGTAGAGCAGCTTTACCTAAACCAAAACCACAGATCTCAAAAGCTTTCTTCTTCTATCAGTTTTTTTTTTCATATTTGACAACAAACATACACAGACTATCAAGAAGAAAGGGAAAAAAATGTTTTTTCACTGAGTTACTAGAATTTAGTGATAGAAATGAGCAGTGAAAAGTAGTCTTCAATTCATAATCTCATTCTATCCAAAGCCTTGTATATTTGCTCATGTTCTTGAGTTTTCCATGATGCTTAATTTCTCATTTGCAACCCAAGACTAATTTAAAACTGTTCCTAACATTTTTATATAGAAATCCCTTTCTGCTTCACCTGCTCTTACCTTACTCTCCTTGCACCCCTCATTCCCATTCCACCCATACCCTCTCAGGTGGTGTATGACTTTCCTGAGGTATTACCAACCTTCTTCAAAGAAAAAGAGCTAACACATACTGTAAACCTTAGGAAAAAGAAAATCCTTCCTAGATGACTGCAATTTACAACCATACTATTTAGTCTAAACAGAAATTATCAATTTTAAGTTAACTGTCAGCTCTTTAGTGGGGCCTGCGTTCTGCTCTGCTGTTTAATGTTCAGTGTTTTAGGGCGGGGGGTCAGCATGTTTCCACAGAGAACAATACTCTTTTTTTCAGAATGACATTCATCTGCCCAGACAAAACTAACTCCGTCAGCAGAAACAAGTCACAAACAATGACTGTGCAGATTTACAATGACATCTCCATTAAAATCTAGAACTTTCCATGGCATTTTAACCAAAAAAACAAACAAACCTGTGAAGAATTAAGTTTCTCTTTCTCTTTCCCTCCTTTCCTCCCTTGCTCCCCCTCCCACCCCTCATAGTGATATCAATATTCTGTGTAACTTGGATGTTCCACAGGTTATTATAGTAAAAAGGCCATGGGCTGTCATTTCACTCTTTCAGTAGATAAGGTAGAAATATACACAAGAAAAACAAAAGTTTTGGAGAGACATTTTATAGTTTATCAAGGTATCAATACTAGTAACTAATTACTATAACAAAAAAAAAAAAACAAAGCGTTGGGTATGATTATCATATAGAAAGGACTGCCCCAAATAACATTATGACAGGCTGCTGACTTTCAGATATTTTGACTGTGGGACACTCAATGCTCCTTAAACTGCACCATCAACATGGTTGCTTATTCCACCTAAGGACTGTCGGATTCAATTTTCTATGGTGTGACTACAGAATATAAAAAATCAGCCTATATAATAGTTTGAGTCAAGCAAATTGTTAAGAAAAAAATCACTGAAACCTATCCTTTAGGCAATTTGGAAAATATTTATCAAAATTATAAATGCATATATTTTCATATAACAATTCTACATCTAGGAATTTATTCTAAGGAAAAACCTGTGCATAGAATGACGTTTTTTACAAAGTTACTCATGTCGTCATTGTCTATAACACTAAAATATTGGCAATAACTTAAATGTTCATTAATAAGGAATTGTTTAAATTGTAGTAGATTCATGCAAAAGAACATGAAGCCACAAAAAAGAATGAATAAACTCTATATGAATTGATATAGAAAGTTCCATAAAGAGATAGATTTAAATTAGCTGTTGAATTGTAAAAACATAAATTCTTTCTGGAAAACTATGCAAGAAACTGATAACATCAACTGTGAGGAGGGGGATTAGGTGGCTAGGGGTCAAGGATGAGAGGAAACCTTTTTGTTTTGAATTTTGAACTACAGTTGACCCTTGAACAACATGGGTTTGAACTGCGTGGGTCTACTTACAGGCAGATTTTTTTCAAGAGTAAACAGTATAGTACTACACAATCCGCAGTTGGTTGAATCCTCAAATTTGGAACCACAGATATGGAAGAACCATGTACAGAAGGAACCACTGTAAGTTATACCTGGATTTTTGACTGTGCGAGGGGGTTGGCATCCCTAACCCCACATTGTTCAAGGGTCAACTGTTTAGGAAATAGTCTGGTCAATTAGATCAAAACAATTGATATGGACAAGGCCTCAAAAAATAAAACATTATAATTCATGTATCTTTCAAACTGCCCTGCAACAGAAAAACTGCTGTAAATATTCCTCTTATAAATTTTCTCAGATTCCAAGATCTTAAAATTTAGTAAAAAAAATAAAATAAGCAAATCAACAATTGAAAGGCTTTAATTATATTGTTTATAATACATATACCTACACAAACACAATGAAAGGCAAATTAATCTTTTGCTTTTCGCAATGTTACAAACTTACAATGTAGGCATCATTATTTATTTTATCAACTAGGAGAGCAATGATCATTCTTCATTCTCTTAAATATATACGGAGCACCTACAAGGTATCAAGTACCAGGGTGGATTCTGGAAATTCAGTGTTGAATAAGATAGTCTTGGTCTCTGACCTCCTGGACAGTTCTGGTACTCTAGCTATTAAGGACAGAAAAAGTTCCTTTTTTAGAATGATACATGCAATACTCAATAGCTGCCTTACCCTTTCAGTAAAATAGTAAACATTCAAATGTAAAATGAAAACAGCTGGAGCAGCTGGATACAATTTAACTTTACATTAAAAAAGTCCTCAGACATATATTACTACTTCTCTCCACACTCATGAGTAACTCCTGTTCAGGAGGCTCAGTGTGTAAGAACAGAGTAGGAAAAGACTCCCCTCTTCCTCGTGTCCCCATCTTCTTCCTGTACATGCACACCCTCCTTGGCCCAGAAAGAGGAAAATACAGGAGGAGTGCTTTTAACAAGCTTCCATAATGTATGGTTGGATTAAATGATAGTTTACTGGATATAAGCTGTTTTGTGATATGCACTCTATTTTTAAGAGTCTAGAAACACGTTGCTTAAAACTTGTGAGAAAATGATTGGACAGTCCCTGTTAGGATTCACTTGCATACTTGCTCCTTTTATTTGAGTTGAGATATACAATCACAAATCTCCCCAGACTAGTAAAGCATACTTTGGTGAAACGTGACATAGAGGATGGTTTTCAAAAAGCAACAGCAGTGAGAGGAGAATAGGGAGAATGAGGTGAGAGTAACTTCATCCTCGAGTGCCTCCTGTGCACATGAGAGACATTAATTATACTTTAGAACTAAGATGCTCTCCACCTGAGACAACCAAAGGCAGGGATGGAGAGTAGTCCCCAAATGAGAAAATAAACAGAAAATATGAATGGCTAGTTGAGGTACATTCCATTCAACCCTGAGTAAATCACAGGAAGGAGATACTGGTGAGGCCCCTTCTTGGGGAATACCTGGACTACAAAGATGGACGAACACTATAATCACAAATAGAACATAAAGGACTTCCCTGGTAGCACAGTGGTTAAGAGTCCGCCTGCCAATGCAGGGGACACAGGTTCGAGCCCTGGTCCGGGAAGATCCCACATGCCGCAGAGCAAATAAGCCCGTGCGCCACAACTACTGAGCCTGCGCTCTAGAGCCTGTGAGCCACAACTACTGAGCCTGCGTGCCTAGAGCCCATGCTCCCCAACAAGAAAAGCCACCTCAATAAGAAGACTGCGCACCACAACAAAGAGTAGCCCCCGCTCACCACACACAGCAACAAAGACCCAACGCAGCCAAAGATAAATAAATAAATAAATAAAATTTATTTTAAAAAAAATAGAACATCAAGAACATGTTGAATAGCTAAACTGGTCTCATCACTGCTAATCTGATGAAGTAAATTTCTGTCTGCTTCCATGATTCTTTTTAACAATTAAAGGACATATGCTCTTATGCAGGTATGTGCACATGTTTCACAAGCAATAGGCCTTCAGGAAAACAATATACACTTTGCAAACCCAAATTCCTCTGCTGAACGAGAGAAATTATTTTCTAATAATAATTAGAAATGTTTGGGGGGAACCTTTAATTATTCATAAACAAGGAAACAACCTTTATTATTTCACTGCATTTCTTTTGGTTACCAGAATAGTGGATATGATTTGAAGCAACTACATGTCACTAACTTTATGCTATAAAGAATTCCAATCTGCCTCATAGTTTTGCAAGACCACACCGTTTCAGATGTCTAACACACAGTAGAAATAATCAGTGAGTGTTGTACCTCATGTGTTGAGACAGGGCGGGGGAGTTGGGGGAAGGAACATAAATATGCTAACATGAGATGAAGTGGTGAGAGCAAATTTACTGTTGAAAATTCTAATATCCCACAGAAACAGTCCTCTGTTGTCTACTTATCACATATATATATTGGACACCAAAATTTTTTATTTATTAGAACTCTACAGGCTTTTGTATATTTGTAAATTAAATCATCAAGATGCAACTCTCTTATGACAATAGCCTATAAAGTGGTATTTCTTTTGGTTTATGGGGAAATTAAGTCCTGTAAAGTGAAGAGAAATGAAACCTAAATCTTATATTTAATCATATTTCAAAAAGCTAATTTGACCAAAAAAATAAATTCTTATGAATCTCATTCATACTTATTCCTTACTAAATTTTGACTGTTTGGCAAAATAACTTATAAGAAACAATTATAAGCAGTTTGGTTTTTGTTTTGTTTTGTTTTTACTTTTTCTTACTGTAATATAATTGATTTATAATATTGTGTTAGTTTCAGGTATATAGCAAAATGAATCAGTTATATATGTATATATATACATTCTTTTTTAGATTCTTTTCCCATATAGGTTATTACAGAATATTGAGTAGAGCTCCCTGTGCTATACAGCCGATCCTTGTTGGTTATCGATTTCATATATAGTAGTAGACCTAGAGATTATCATACTAAGTTAAATCAGACAAAGAAAAACAAATATCATATGATATCACTTATATGTGGAATCTAAAAAAATGGTACAAATGAACTTATTTATAAAACAGAAATAGAGTCACAGATGTAGAAAACAAACTTATGGTTACCAAAGACAAAAAGGTGGGGGGGGGGATAAATTTGGAGATTGGGATTAACATATGCATATATATAATACCAGTTTGTTTTTAATAAGTATAAGCAATTTAAAAGTAGGCCTGATGCCCAATATCCTTGATGAACACAGATGGCAAAAATCCTCAACAACACACATTAGCAGGCTTCCCTGGTAGTGCAGTGGTTAAGAATCTGTCTGCCAATGCAGGAGACATGGGTTTGAGCCCTGGTCCACATGCCACGGAGCAACTAAGCCCATGCGCCACAACTACTGAGCCTGTGCCCTAGAGCCTTTGAGCTGCAGCTACTGAAGCCCGCGTGCCTAGAGCCCGTGCTCAGCAACAACAGAAGCCACCGCAATGAGAACCTGCACACAGCAACGAAGACCCAACGCAGCCATAAATTAATTAATTAATTTAAAAAAAAAACACACATTAGCAAACTGAATTCAACAATACATTAAAAGGATCATACACTGTGATCAAGTGGGATTTATTCCAGGCATGCAAAGATGGCTCAACATCCATAAATCAATAAACATGATATATCATGTTAACAAAATGGAGGATAAAAATCATATGATCATCTCAATAGATGCAGAAAAAGCTTCTGACAAAAATCAACAGCCATGGGCTTCCCTGGTGGCACAGTGGTCGAGAATCTGCCTGCCAATTCCGGGGACACAGGTTCGAGCCCTGGTCTGGGAAGATCCCACATGCCGCGGAGCAGCTGGGCCCGTGAGCCACAATTACTGAGCCTGCACGTCTGGAGCCTGTGCTCTGCAACAAGGGAGGCCGCGATAGTGAGAGGCCCGCGCACCGCGATGAAGAGTGGCCCCCGCTTGCCACAACTGGAGAAAGCCCTCGCACAGAAACGAAGACCCAACACAGCCATAAATAAATAAATAAAGCAAACTGTCAACAAGTAAAAATAAATAAACACTATTATATTCAAAAAAAAATCAACAGCCATTTATGATTAAAACTCTCAACAGAGTGGGTATAAAGAGAATGTGCCTCAACATAACAAAGGCCATATATGACAAACACACAGCTAACACCATACTCAATGGTGAAAAGCTAAAAGCTTTTTCCCGAGATCAGGAACAAGACAAGTATGCCCACTCTCATCACTTTTATTGAACATAGTATAGGAAGTTCTAGCCAGAGCAACTAGGCAAGAAAAAAAGAAATAAAAGGCATCCAAATCAGAACTGTCATTATTTGCAGATGACATGATACTGTATATAGAGAACCATAAAGACCCCACCAAAAAACTGTTAGAACTAATAAATGAATTCAGTAAAGTTGCAGAATACAAAATTAATATACAGAAATCTGTTGCATTTCTATACACTAATAATGAGCTATCAGAAAGAGAAATTAAGAAAACAATCTCACTTACGATTGCATCAAAAAGAATAAAATACCAGGAATAAATTCAACCAAGGAGGTGAAAGACGTATACATTGAAACCTATGATATACTACTGAAAGAAACTGAAGAAAACACAAAGAAATGGAAAGATATTCCATGTTCATGGATTGGAATAATTAATATTATTAAAATGTCCATACTACCCAAAGCAAACTATAGAATCAATGAAATCTCTATCGAAATTCCAATGGCATATTTCACAGAACTAGAACAAATAATTCTAAAATTTCTGTGGAACCACAAAAGTTCCCAAATGGCCAAAACAATCTTGAAAAAGAAGAACAAAGCGAGAGGTATCATGCGCCCTCATTTCAAACTATACTACAAAGCTATAGTAATCAAAACAGTTATGGTACTGGCACAAAAACAAACACACATATCAATGGAACATAACTGAGAGCCCAGAAATAAACCCACACATATATGGACAATTAATTTATGACAAAGGAGCAAAGAACATACAATGGAGAAAGAATAATCTCTTCAATAAATGGTGTTGGGAAACTGGACAGCCACAAGCAAAAGAATGAAACTCGACCACTATCTTACACCATACACAAAAATGAACTCAAAATAGATTAAAAACTTGAACGTAAGCTGTGAAACCATAAAATTCCTAGAAAAAAAATAGGTAGTAATTTCATTGACATGGGTCTTAGCCTTGCTTTTGTGGACCTGCGTCCAAAAACAAGCGCAACAAAAGCAAAAATAAACAAATGGGACTACATCAAACTAAAAAGCTTCTGCACAGCAAAGGAAACCATCATCAAAACGAACAGTCAACCTACCGAATGGGAGAAGAATTTGCAAATGGTATCAGATAAAGGGCTAATATTCAAAATATATAAAAAACTCAAATAACTCAACAACAACAAAAAATTTTTTTAATGGGCAGAGGATCTGAATAGACAGTTTTTCCAAAGAAGACATACAGATGGCCAACAGGCACATGAAAAGATGCTCAACATCACTAATTATTAGAGAAGTGAAAGTCAAAACCACAATGAGATATCACCTCACACCTATTAGAATGGCTATTATCAAAAAGACAAGAAATAACAAATATTGGAGAGAATGTGAAGAAAAGGGAACCTCCATACAGTGTTGGTGGGACTGGAAGTTGGTGCAGCCACTATGGAAAGCAGTATGGAGATTCTTCAAAAAATTAAGAATAGAACTACCATATGACTCAGTTATTTCACTTCTGAGTACTTATCCAAAGAACACAAAAACACTAATTCAAAATGATACAGGCATCCCTATGTTTACTGAAGCATTATTTACAACAGCCAAGACATAGAAACTACCTAAGGCTCCATCGATGATGGAATAGATAAAGATGTGTTACATAAATACACAATGGAATACTACTCAGCCATAAAAAAGAATGAAATCCTATTATTTGTGACAACATGGACGGACCTTGAAGGTATTATGCTAAGTGAAATAAGTCAGATGGAGAAAGACAAATACTGTGTGATTTCATTCATATGTGGAATCTAGAAAAACAAATGAACAGGGAATTCCCTGGTGGTCCACCGGTTAGGGCTCTGTGCTTCCACTGCAGGGGACATGGGTTCGATCCCTGGTCAGGGAGCCAAGATCCCACATGCCATGTGGTGCGGCCAAAAAAAAATTTTTTTGAACAAACAAAATAAAACAAAAACAAACTCACTGAGATAGAGATCAGATTAGTCATTAACAGAGGGGAAGAGTAGGGGAGTGGATGAACTCGGTGAAGGGAGTTAACTTCATGGTGATGGACGGTAACTAGACTTGTGCTGGTGATCCCTCTGTAGTGTATACAGATGCTGAATTATAACTCTGTACACCTGAAACTTACATAATTAAAATTTTTTCAAAAATAAAGAAGGCCTGATTCAATATGGTACAGAATATCAATAAGATCTTTGAAAATTAGTTTTTCAGGAAAGATGATATAGATAATCTTTGGAATCACTTTCCAACTCTATTTCTTGGTGATTTTAAGGAGCTGATAATGATTTTATATCCATAAATAAGTAACTAGAAGTGAAATTCTTTGCATTAAGAAAAAGTTCACTAAAATTTTAGAATTACTAATGGATTTAGGACCGTCTTAAACCATAATTCTGTTATCTTCTAGTTATGTAAATTCTAGTAGTAGTAGCTGATAAGCAATACAAAATCATTTCACCATCCATACTGTAGTTCGCAGAGCAACTGACGATAAATAAAACTATGTTGCCTAGGTTAAAAGAGGCCTTCAAAAAACTCTAAATTTATTCGCTATTCCTAAAATTCATCTTCTTGGTGTTCTACACGGTCCTCTACCGCTACTTTCCCAGCAGCTACCTTCTCTTTCTTCTTTCATGTTCTTCGTTCACCATATATTTATGGAACACCTACTAGGCACTAGGACCAGAGCAGCAAATAAAACAGGCAAAGAGTTTGTACTCCAGGTTGAATTACCTTTGAGCCTTCATTAATCACCAGCTGCTCATACCATTCCTAATTCATCAAAGTTGCAAAAGTGATAATTCTCTCTTTAATCCTAAATTTAGCTGACTAAACATAAAATCCCATTTCTTTAAGCCAAGCCCATAAAATAATTTCAGAGTCATGGCAAGTGTGACCTTTCAGTTAGCTTCTTCCTTAGCCCATCCATCCCAGGCCAAGGTCACTTTTCACACTTTTTAAACTCCCTTTCAATTCACCTCATGTTATATGTTGCCCATTTGAATAGATTTATTCGTTAAGTTTTGTGTATATATAGCAGACTATATTTAACTGTTAATTTAAAGCATATGTCTCAATGTCCTGACAGAACATTAAACATTTAGTAAATTAAATGTTTTTTGGCACTAAATTTTCACTCTTTATATAGACATTTTAATATTGTATGAAATAGAGTTCCTATACTTCTGGATTTCACAACCATAAAACTTCTAAAAACTAGAGATGTACAAAAAATCGCCACCAAAAGATGTTAAAAACAATTATCTATCGTCACTGTTATGTAATAAACGAATGAACATTTTAACATTTAAAAGTAGGAATAACATATTCTCAGTATAAAGGATAGTCCTAATTTAAACTGGATAAATTTAATGATGAAAAACTCACTATATTGTCCTAATATTCCTGTTTCACCACAGATAGGTGAAAATTTAATCATGAATCACTACTTAGGAACCACTGGTATAGATAATGCCAAGTGTAGACATATCAATTATTTTAGGAACTGCATTTGAAAATATTTGTGAAAATTTGGCTACCTTTATTTTAAATTTTAGATTAAATTAATTATTATTAGGCTTTGCTGACAAAAATAATTATAAGTTCTTAAGACAAAAAAAAAAATCCCACCTCTGTTTCTAGGTAAGGTTTTAATAAAGCCATTTTAGAAATGAGAGAATCTATCCTATTTTTTAAAAGCAGTTTCTAAGAGCTTCCAACACTTCTCAGGATAAACCATCTTGGAGTTTTCCAACTGTGTTGGAGAACGTTGAAGATCTGCTATAGTTGTATATAAGACTACAAGTTGTGTCTGTAGGGGAGCAAAATATCTGTTACCTATTCAATAGTTTGATTTGCATGTACTCTCAAAAATGAATTCTGGAGATAGAAATCACACGTTTCCATAAACATTCTCAGGCAGGTAGACAATATAACTTTTCTATTAATAATGAAAAACACCTTTGATGGACTACTCCATAGCTGTATTCTGGCTCCTCCCATGTGTGAATGGGAGGCAGTCGCTGCAAGGGAATTCATTCCAACCGTATGGGAAAATAGAGCAGTGACGCCTCCAAGTTTGAAATGATGACATTCCCAGAAATTTCTATGCAACACCAAAAAAGATTTAAAAATTGATTCCATCCCCATTTGAATGATTTCTGATTTTTCTTCTAAACATAAAGATTTACATCCTTTTTCAAAAATAAATCTTAATTTAAAATAAAAATGATAGTTTGATCTCATCACGTAGAATAAATTCAAGAGAATGTTGACCTTAATTTAGTTATTAAAGTTGAGTCTGTAAGATAATAATTATTACTTGGAAAAATAAGGAATAATTTAATGATGAAGATGCTATATCAAAAATGAATGCTATAACGTGCTATATAGCACAGGGAACTCTACTTAGTGCTCTGTGATGACCTAAATGGGAAGGAAATCCAAAAAAGAGGGGATATATGTATACATATGGCTGATTCACTTCACTGTACAGTAGAAACACAACATTGTAAAACAACTATACCCCAATAAAAAAAAATGAATGCTACAATTACGTCAATTATAAATATGCATTTTTCATTAATGAAAACATTTTAAAAAGTGGTAAATGTACTATTTTGTATCAACATATGTATATGCCCATAAAGACATGTAAAACTGTAAAAAGCTTCATCAAACTGAATTTCATCTTTGTTCTGTTTTCCAATTATATGTCAGAAATTTGACACCATGTAAATGTATGCTGAACTTGTTGCCCATAGGAAAAGAAAAAAAAATAGTAAGAGAAAACTTATGGCAGTTACAGTATAGGTACAAGGAGTTTACAATAATAATTTGTATTATGTATGGTAATTTATGAATTTAACTGAGAAAACAGTAAGAGGCTTCTTATTCTGTTATTATTCACATACATTAAATATATATTACATTCCAGTAAATATATTTTGATTTACTGGACTCTCAGTTCTTATGGGATATTTTCTATCTGACCAAGTGATTGACCAGCATAGGAACAGTATGCAAATTCAGGAATCAATGGATCAATTATAAAATCTCAAGCTCTGTGACCTGTCCCAGAACTCAGCAATCCAGCTTCTGTCTACATGTACACAAAGATTTAAATAAATTTTTCAATTTTTAGTCAGTTTATTTGGTATAATATAGACAGTATTTTACTGTTTCTAAAAAAAAAAAAAAGGCATAATTCAGAACCACCGGCTCTCATACAGATATCTGTCCATTCACATGGAATAGGTCTTTCTTCAAACATATTTTTATTCAGCTCTGGGAAGTGGAGAATGAGTGGAAGCTCATGAAATGAAAATGACAAGAGAGAGGAAGAAAAGAAGAATAGGAAAGAAGATACTGTCCCAAGGAAGAAAGACAGTGGAGCTAAAAGTGAGTTTTATCTCACGTGTACCATTATCATAACTACGTAATAGTAATGCAATGTCACTGTCCATTTGTTTCACTCATTCAGTCAGTATGTATTAATACATTCAATCTGTATGCAATATGACTACTGAAAATAAGACACCATTAGGTACATCATTTCAATTTCACCTCATCAGAAAACAGATGGATTCTTCTTCCCATTTTCTATCTTTGTAACCATAAAGGGAAATTTAGTACTTGCCAGGTAGTATAAAGCATTTTTTTAATCTGTTAAATTAATGGGTAATATAGTCAAATTTTTTTCAAAATAAAATATATGGTGATAGATAGATACATGGACAACCTATGGACTAGGAGAAAATATTTGCAAATGATGTGACCAACAAGGGATTAATTTCCAAAATAAACAGCTTATGCAACTCAGTATCACGAAAACAAACAACCCAATCAAAAAATGGGCAGAAGACCTAAACAGACATTTCTCCAAAGAAGACAAACTGATGGTCAACAGGCACATGAAAAGATGCTCCACAACGCTGATTATGAGAGAAATGCAAATCAAAACTACAATGAGGTATCACCTCACACCAGTCAGAATGGCCATCATTTAAATGTCTACAAATAATAAATGCTGGAGAGGGTGTGGAGAAAAGGGAACCCTCCTACACTGTTGGTGGGAATGTAAATTGGTGCAGCCACTACAGAAAACAGTCTGGAGTTTCCTTAAAAAATGAAAAACAGAGTTGCTATATGATCCAGCAATCCCACTCCTGGGCATATATCCAGAAAAGACTAAAATCTCTAATTCAAAAAGATACATGCAAGCCAACGTTCATAGCAGCACTATTCACAATAGCCAAGATATGGAAGCAACCTAAATGTCCATCAACAGATGAATGGATAAAGAAGATGTGGTTCAAATCTGCCAGCTCCTTGATTCTGAACTTCCCAACCTCCAGAACTGTGAGAAATAAATTTCTGTTGTTTACAAGCCTCCTAGTTCATGGTATTCTGTTATAGCAGCTTGGATAGACTAAAACAGAATGACAAACAATAAACTAAAATTTAGCAAAGTTAGGTGGTATGTCAGATGGTTATTAAAGGTGAATAAATGCCATGGCTGTTGGTGGTGGCAGGGGCTGGAGAAACAGGGTGGTCAGGCAAGGCCTTTCTGAAGGAGATACTTGGATGAACACCTGAAAGAGGTAAGGAAACAAATCATTCAGATATTGGGAGAACGCTTTAGGTGGGGAGAATAATATCATTTTTTCAATATATAATTCTATTAAAAGAAGGAGTGTGACAAATAGAAGAAGAGAAACTACATATGTAAGAAAAAATCCCAAGAGGATATATATTATACAAGGAAGTGAACAGTGATCATCTTTGGGAATCCGTATGATTTTTTCTCTTACTTTGATTTTGTTTATCTTAATGTTTTGAATAGCTGTTTACCAGTGCTAGTTACATAATTTGTGGCGCTCATTGCTAACTGAAATGTGGAGCTTTTGTTCAAAAGCTAGAAAAAAGTGCTGTTAGCAGTTCAGAAACATAACGCTTTTTCTTTTTTTTTTTTAACATCCTTATTGGAGTATAATTGCTTTACAATCGTGTGTTAGTTTCTGCTTTATAACAAAGTGAATCAGTTATACATATACATATACCCCATATCTCTTCCCTCTTGCATCTCCCTCCCTCCCACCCTCCCTATCCCACCCCTCTAGGTGGTCACAAAGCACCGAGCTGATCTCCCTGTGCTATGTGGCTGCTTCCCACTAGCTATCTATTTTACATTTGGTAGTGTAAAGCTTTTTCTTTTCTTCCACGTTCTTTTTGTCAATTTGCCGTGGTGTTTGTTTTGTCATTTAATGTCATTCTAAACAAAGCAAAAATTTTTAATTAAAAAAAAAAGATGTGGTATATACGTACAATGGACTATTACTCAGCCATAAAAAAGAACGAAATATTGCCATTTGCAGCAACATGGATGGACCTAGACATTATCATACTAAGTGAGGTAAGCCAGAAAGAGAAAGACAAATACCATATGGTATCACCTATACATGGAATCTAAAAAAATAATACAAATCAACTTACTTACAAAACAAAAACAGACAGACATAGAAAATAAACTTATTATCAAAGGGGAAAGAGGAGGGGGAGGGATAACTACATATAAAATAAACAAGGATTTACCGTATAGCGCACAGAACTATATTCAATATCTTGTACTAACCTATAATGGAAAAGAATCTGAAACTGTACACCTGAAACTAACACAATATTGTAAATCAACTATAGTTTAATAAATAAAATAAAATAACCCACATCACAATGATACATTAAAAAAAAATAGTGGCACAAAACTGCTCTATCACTGTCATTCATCACCATGCAGGGAGGAAGCCTAGATTCATTTAAGAATGTGCTCAATGAGTCAGTAGAAATTATTAATTTTATTAAATCTCAACCCTTCAGTACAAGCCCTTTTTAATACTCTGTGTTATAAAATGGGAAGTATGCATACAGCACTTGTGCTGCATTCTGAACAAAGGACCGCTGATTATCTCATGATACTATGAGTTGCACCTGAGTTGCAAGCTGAACTACTAGCGCCTTTTTTCATGGAACACCATTTTTATCTGAAAGAAAAAACTGCAGACAAACTATGGTTTATTCAGACTTGGGTGTTTGGTATTTTCCCAAAAGTAAAGCGAGTCTATAACCTCAAGGGAAAAAAATGACAGTTGCCAATGATAACTTTCAATGAAAACTACAATTTTGGAAAACCTGTATCCACTGCTGTGAGCATCGCAGCTTCCCAATACTTAAGTACTTTCCTGATGAGATCAGTGTTATAATTAACAAATGTGATTTTTTTTAATATTGTATATGACATGCATAACTCAGTAAACCAACACTTTCCAACTGACCAATGCATGAAATTACAAAATCATGCATGGATAAAAGATTCATCAAAGTACAAGACATGCCAATAAATTTTAATATAACAAACTACAAAAAGTTCATTGATAATAGTTTCAGATTTCACACTGAAAGTCACCTTCAAGAAACTATCACTTGTCGAGCTTTGGTGCAATATCAAAGACAAATATCCACGATTAACTGAAAAGGCTGTTAAAATACCTCTCAGTTTTCTAACTACATGTCTATGAAGCTGGATTTTCTAGATATACTTCAATCAAAACAACATTTTACAAGAGATGAATGCAGAACAAATATGAGAATCCAGCTGTCTTCTATTAAGTCAGACATTAAAGAGATTTGTACACATGATGATGCCACTCTTCTCACTAAATGTTTGTGTTGCAAAATATAATTATTTTTCACTTAAAAAATGTTATGTTAACATTTTATGGTTTTATGATAGTTATTTTTAAATTATTAAATATTTAACATTTTTATTTCTAATATGGTAAATAACAAGGGCTCTTTGGGATCCTCAATAATTTAAGAATATAAAGGGATCCCAAGACCAAAATGTTTGAAAGCTGCTGAAAAAGAGTTTGTCTCTCAGATCACTGAAACCTCAGATCAGTCAAGGAAGTCATGCGAATACCCTTCATGCGAATACCCTGATGTTTGCTAGGCACATACCTGTAATTTTACTTCTGCCTGGAATACTATGAGTCTCTCTCAGGAAAGAATAGGAGTAGAGAAGACACCTCAGAAATGCACAGTACAAGAAAAATGTTTCTTTTTTTATTATAAAATAATGTATGACAAAGACAGCCACTGTAGCAAATGACTGAAAACCACCTAAATGTTTGGTTTGTTGTTAGATTTTGAACTTCAGATGCACAGACAGCAGTTTGATCTAATTGTGGCCTTAGTTTGTCTGCATGTTGTCATCATTGGTCCATGTATGATCCCTTTCCTTTGCTTTACTTTTTCTTCACTTTGCTCCTTACTTCACTCTTTCTTCAAGTTTCACACTCATTTCCCTCCTCTGAGTATTAACCCATTTTAAAGAGATGAGAATGTATATTTAAATGTGTATAGTATTACAAAATAGGTATAGTTGTTTTATAAAGAATTATGTGTGTTCTATTTAAATAAATAGCATTTGTGCTATAGCTCTCATTATGTTTCCTATTTTATCTTTCATGATTATGTTTTTAAGATTTTTCCATGATCAATGAGTTCACTGCTTCTTACTGCTGCATAGTACTTCATAGTATGCATCCACTATATTTTACTTATTGATTAAAATTACTTATCGGATGCACCTAACTCTCTACCTCCATTAGTGATATTATAACATCCATGAACATGTTCTCAC
Organism: Grampus griseus; assembly: GCF_964374135.1. Taxonomy (NCBI): domain Eukaryota; kingdom Metazoa; phylum Chordata; class Mammalia; order Artiodactyla; family Delphinidae; genus Grampus; species Grampus griseus. Next base: position 58,724,830 of record NC_138998.1, read on the forward strand.
TAAAACTTTTGCTAGTTCTCTGGAAAAACAGATCCATGAGTAAGATTGCTATGCATATGACTGTACAATTTATATCCCCATCAGCAGTGCAAAAATCTCCACTATTCCATATCCTCTCCAATACTTGGTATTATCCACCTTTCTAACTGCTGCCATGCAAATACTTGTAAAATGATATTTTATTGTTGCTTTAATTTGCATTTCACTTCTTTATAATGAACTTTAGCAACTCTTCATATATTTGCTATTTATTCAGACATCTTCTCTGAATTATCTGTTTAACCTCTTATGAATTTTTCTCTTGGGGTCTCCATATTTTTCATGTTGGTTTAAAGGGTTCTTGCATTTGGGGGATATTAGCCCTTGCTGCTTTTAAACATGGCAAATATCCTTTCCCAATCTAACATCTGTTTGTTAACTTCATCTGCGGAACACTACATTGAACAAAATCCTTAACCTGTGGTGTACCCAAATCCAGCCACTCTTTTTTGACTTACAGTTGGTGCTTTTGAGATTTTGTTTAAAAACCCTTTTCTGGGGTGGGAGAGGGATAAATTAGGAGGTTGGGATTAACATATACACACTATTATATATAAAACAGATAACCAACAAGGACCTACTGTATAGCACAGGGAACTCTACTCAATATTTTGTAATAACTTATAAGGAAAAAGAATCTGAAAAAGAATATATATACACATATATATGTGTATATGTATATATGTGTGTGTATATATATATACAACTGAATCACTGTGCTGTATACCTGAAACTAACAAACACTGTAAATCAACTATACTTCAATCAAAATAAATAAATAAAATTAAATTTAAATTTCCTCCCCTTTGGTCACAAAGATCTTATTTCACATTTTCTTCTATTATCCTCTACTATCTTTATATCTTTATCTTTTTTTATTATATATATATATTTTTTTTTTTTTTTTTTTTGCGGTACACGGGCCTCTCACTGTTGTGGCCTCTCCCGTTGTGGAGCACAGGCTCCGGACACGCAGGCTCAGCGGCCATGGCTCACGGGCCCAGCTGCTCCGCGGCATGTGGGATCTTCCCGGACCGAGGCACGAACTCGTGTCCCCTGCATCAGCAGGCGGACTCTCAACCACTGCGCCACCAGGGAAGCCCTATTATATATTTTTTAAAATTTTGGGCTGCGTTAGGTCTTTGTTGCTGCGCACGGGCTTTCTCTAGTTGCAGCAAGCTGGGGCTACTCTTTGTTGTGGTGCACGGGCTTACCATTGTGGTGGCTTCTCTCATTGTGAAGCATGGGCTCTAGGCGTGCAGGCTTCAGTAGTTGTGGCACGCGAGCTCAGTAGTTATGGCTCATGGGCTCTAGAGCACAGGCTCAGTAGTTGTGGCGCACGGGCTTAGGTGCTCCACAGCATGTGGGGTCTTCCCAGACCAGGGATCGAACCCGTGTCCCCTGCACTGGCAGGCGGATTCTTAACCACTGTGCCACCAGGGAAGTCCTATATCGTTATCTTTATCTCTCATATTATTAGGTCCTTAGTCTATCTGGAGCCAACTTTTTTTTTTTTTTTTTTTTTTTCTGTACGCGGGCCTCTCACTGTTGTGGCCTCTCCCGTTGCGGAGCACAGGCTCCAGACGCGCAGGCTCAGCGGCCACGGCTCACGGGCCTAGCCGCTCTGCGGCATGTGGGATCTTCCCGGACCGGGGCACGAACCCGTGTCCCCTGCATCAGCAGGCGGACTCTCAACCACTGCGCCACCAGGGAAGCCCTGGAGCCAACTTTTACGTAAGTTAGCAGTCTATATTTTTCTCCATATAATGATCCTCACATCATCTACTAAATTATTTGCCTTTTTTCAATTGCTTTGTGATACAAGCATTATCATAGGTCTTTATATATACCTAGATCTATTTTTAAACTCTCAATTCTGTTGTTTTGGTTTATTTACATATTGCTGGAACAACAGCATCATCATCACCATCACCATTTATAGCATGTCTTATCTGATGATTGAGGGTGACTGCTATCTTTTTGGCTCATCTTTTCCTATGCACATATTTAGAAATTTGGGGGCCATAAGCCATCCATATAAATTTTAGAATTTGTTGTGTTTCTCAAAATTCCAGTTAGAATTTTGATTGGAATTTCATTTACTTTGCATGTGTACTTGAAGAGAATTGATAACTTTATTAGGTTAAATCATACCCCCATGCACACAGTATCTCTCCCCATTTATTCAAATCTTATTTATGTCCCTTTCTATTTTTCTACTAAAGGACACAAAAAAAGGAGAATTTATGTTTCTTAAAATAATACCTTATTTTTATTATAAGAATAGTTTGTCTAAAAGGAGTGCCTTTTTGAGTTGATATACAAATATACAACTTCTATTAATCTTGTTAAACTTTTGTTGGTACTCATAGTATGTTCATTCAATTGGATTTTCTATACAGATAATAATATCACCTGCAAATAATGATTTTTATTTCTTCCAATCCTAACATGCCTTTATCCTGCCTGAAAAGATAGGTGGGACCTCTAATATTGTTTAAATGGTAGTGAAAATTGTAAACGTCTTGTTCTTCATTTCAATGGAAATGCTTCTAATTTATTCAAGTTTTTTGTAAATTGGGAAGTCCTTTGATTCTCCTAATATTCTGTAAATTTTTCATAAATAAGTATTAATACTTTATTCTGAAACTCTTATCATAGAGAAGATGTTTTTTCTGTGTCTCATGAAATCATCATATGATATTTCTTCTTTGATCTAATACTAAAGTGAAATACATTGATACATTTTTTTCTGACGTTGAATTATCCTTTCATTCTTGGGATAAATACTACTCGATCAATATGTACTTTTTAGGGAATTCCCTGGCAGTCCAGTGGTTAGGAGTCGGTGTTTCCACTGGCAGGACCCGAGTTCAATCCCTGGTCGGGAACTAAGATCCCGCAAGCTGTGTGGCACAGCCAAAAACAAAAAGTAATTTTTAAAATAAACTATTGGATTTGGTTAGCTAATATTTTATTTAGAATTATTGCACTCACATCCATAATGAAATAGGTTTATGCTTTTCTTGTCTTGTATCTTCCTTATCTGTCTTATATCTTCATCATCCTTATCTTGATTTGATAATCAAGATTATAAAGTTTCATACAAAATGAGCTGGCCAACTGAGCAGCTACTTTCTTGTTCTTTTTTTTTTTCCATTTTCTGGAGCAATTTATATAAAATAAATATTATTTTTCCCTTGAAAGTTTTGTAAAATCCCACTGGAAAACCATCTAAGCTAGGGGCCGTTTTTGGTGGAGAGGTTATAGATTCTTTTTCTTTAATCATTATTTATACACTGACGTACTTTATCAATTTTGTATTATGTGAATGCATATGTTATGCAGAAAATTATGAAACACACCTTTAAAAAACCAGAGAAGTAATACACAATAATGTTTTTAAATTCATACAACACAGTTTGTGCCAAATATCTTCCACTTGCCCATCCAGACGCTTTCCCACCCTGCTCTGCCTCAGGAGGCTGCCCTGTATAAGCATGTTGCCTAGACATCTAGCTCCCTGACTGGATTAGGCCAAACTGCAACAGGAAATCCAAGGCAGGGACAAGAGTACTGATTCTCCTCGTCTCCTTTCTGGAGGTCCCTTCAGGCTTGTTTCCTTCTTGACCAAAGTCACAGCTCCTCCCAAGGTGGTTTTCCCTCCACCACTCTTTGTCTCTTATTTCCAGAAATTGCTCCTTCTCTTCATCCTTCTGGGCCTTAAGGTGTTAACAACCCCGGGATACTACACTAATCTTTGTGGTATCCCAACACCTCATCCACATGTTTGTAAGTAGTCTCTTTATTAACCATTTTTGATTATCCTAATTTGAAAGTGCCATCTGTTTCCTCCTGAGATCCTGACTGATATGCAGGTAATAGAGAAAATCCACCTCCAACTCTTCCAGATTAACAATTACTAACAGTTTGGTGTATATCCTTCCAAATACAGAACATATTTGTGACACATTTAACACCAAAAACATGCAGATAAAACACAGACAGTGTTTTTAAAATGAGAACTTGTTTTAAAAAGTGAACATTTCTGGTTGCTACTGACGTCACCTCATTTTTTTAAACTCTTTCCTTTCTTGGTCCCTACAACCCTTCACAATTCTGACACTCCTTTAATCTTTTTGACAGCTCTACCTCTGTCTCCCTTTATGGGCTTATCTTCTTCCATTTAAGTGTTCAGGTTCTGTCCACAGTTCTCTTCTCTCACAACCTTCTCTCTCTTTTGGAGACTGTGTTCCCCATGGAGATTCAACTATAATTACAATGCAAATGATTCCAAGATATCTGTCGCTAGTTCTGACCTCTCTCCCAAGTTCCTCCGTTTTCATCACTCTCCAATAGCTATATTCACCCTGAACAAACTAACAACTATTCAAATACAACAGGATCCAAACCAAATTCACATCTTTTCCACTAACCCAGTTCCTCCACTTGACTCTCCTCTTTCTACTCCTAATACCATCATTCTCCTTGTCATCCCAGCCCAAAATTTGGTGTCACACTTGATTCTTTTTTATTGCTATCCATCCCTTCTACTTTGACAAATTTTAGCAGTCCCTATAGCCACAATATTCATCCAATATTCATTTCCTCCTTTTGGTCACAACAGCCAAAATCGAATATGAGACTCTTATCCTGGAATCTCACAATACCCTCCCAACTCAGCTCCCCATCTCTAGTTTTTTCTCCCCTCATACCTAGCCTTCCAACAGACTGACAACCTAATCTTCCTAAAAAGCACAACATTTCTATGTTCTAAATTAAAAAATAACTGCCCAGTATTCCCTGAATTTTAGTCTCTACTTCATGGTTTATACCCAAATGTCTATACTCTATGACCTTAAACCTACACAAGCCTTCATCCCAGTACTTCCACCATACTCCTATCACAGAGCTTTAGCATATGCTGTTTTCTCTGCTTATAAAGTCTTCCTCACATCTCTGCTGGTTTAAATCCTTTAGGGTCCAGCTCAAATTCTACTTCCTAATGTGCCTCCCTTGAGACATTAATCATCTTCTTTACATTACATGTGTACTGTCATTTTGTTCACCAGATTAAAAGTTCCCTGAGGGTCGGAACTATTTCTTAATCATTTTTGTTTCCCTCACAGCACCTATGTAACCCCTTTACAGTACTGGTAGTCAATAAATAATAATTAATTCTTGAATTAATCAAAAAATGAAAACAAATCATCAGAAAGAAAAAAAAAAGGTTTTCTTTCCTTTAATGAAGATTCAGAAACCATTTGCTTTTTGTGTTTTTTAAATAGTTTTTTTTTAATGCATGCATGCCTATATTCTGTAACGGTTGTTTATTTTAAATTTTTAAAAGATTATAAATTATATAAATTACATACAGGAGACAAAGTCCAACATAAGGCATGATTGATCACAACATGAACCATAACTGTTGTATGATTTCTAACCTAAAGTAAGTATGACTTTGGTACAAGCCAGTCTTTCTTTAAAGAAAAAGGAGAATAAGAACCCTGGGCCTTTAACTGAAAGACTCTATGTGGTCACTTCCTCTTTAGTGACACTACTATCCAAACCTACTTGAATGGAATTACCTTAATTGTATTTTTGCAGATAACCAGTGCAGACAAACAATAAATATGGTACTTCTGGCTATCAGAAGTTGACTGTATTGAGCGGCCAGCTCATCTTAAAAGCTACGCTATGAAGTGTTATACAGTATATAAATAAAAGAACAACTTGTGGCTTCACAGATGGAGTGACACAGGTGGCTAAATAATCTGTTTATTACTTTAGTGTGAAGAAAAGATTGAACATTTTCCTGCCTTCATTCCTTCCTTCCTAAACCCATCCTATGTGCCAATCACTATGGTAGGCACTGGGGATATCAAGTAGGATAAAGACGTGAACCCTTCTTTAAAGGAGAGACAGAAAAAAAAAAAAAAAAAAAGGAGAGAAAATTATAAACAAATGATGGGAACATAATCTAAATGTAAAGTTTGTGCCAGGCATAGCAGCAACACAGAAAAAGAAAAAAAATTATCGTTACAAACAGTTTTATTGTTGAGAGCCTTTGCTAATCTAGTTTTCTATAAATTACTATAAAATATCACCCACCAGATAAAACCAGGAAAAAAGAATATATTATAACACTTAAGTATTTGAATAATTTATAATGGCTATATTACTTAGAAAACTTCAGTTCATTTAGGCAAAATGATGAGATCACTGGTCTCAAAATTGAAGAAAAAGCATATAGGGCCTGAAAAGAACATACGATTGTAAGTATTTAAAAGTGAGGGCTAAACTAATAAGGACCTACTGTATAGCACAGGGAACTCTACTCTATAATGGCCTATATGGGAAAAGAATCTAAAAGAGTGGATATATGTATATGTATAACTGATTCACTTTGCTGTACACCTGAAACTAACACAACATTGTAAATCAACTAGACTCCAATAAAAATTTTTTTAAAAAAAAGAAGATTGTACTTTTACTATTTAAAAAAAAAGTTGAGCACTAGTCATAATTATTTTCTGTAGCCAGGAGGGAAAATGCCTGTTTACTTCATATTTTAACAGCATACTTACCTGCCTGAGATTTCTTATCTCTGAACTAAATAAATCATTTTAATTTCAAGCAAAGCCACAAAGCATTATTTCTCAAAATACGTATTTAAGTAATTGCTTACTTACTTGGCTTTTTCCTCTCTAGACTGTGAGCTTCTTCTAGGACAAAGATGATTGCCTATTCATCTTTATATCTACTGCCCAAGCACAATTCCTGGCACATAACAGAGAATAAACACTTGTTAAAGGAAAAATGTAAATACAGACCTTTAGATCCTTTCCAGCTCTCAATATTCGAGTTTTTTAATGCTCATCATTTGCATCCTTTTCTTATCCTCCTCCTACTGGTAAAAACAAGGGGGTATTTCCAAACAGCCTAATTTATGGTATATTGGGGTTTCAACAAACTAAAGCCTCAAGACTTACTAAGAAACTTTAATTCTCAAAAAAAATAAGGAAGGAAGGAAGGAAGGAAAGAAGGGAGGAGGGAAGGGGGAGGGAGGGAGGGAGGAAGAGGGAAGGAAGAAAAGAAATCTTCTATTTATATTTCAACTCAAAATTGTACACTTCTTGAAAATGTTCCTCTTGCTGGATATCTATGGGATACCTTAAGCAAATAGAGAACTGCACATATGGCCCTAAACATCACTTTAAATGACTGTATTTATTATTTATATTTTTATCCTCAATTTTGCTGTAGTTGCTGTGAATGGCTTGGAACATGCAAAATATGCTAAGCAAGAAACACAGCCCATACCTGAAGAGTTAGCAGTTGAAAGGCACAAAGAGGTACAATGGATTTAAAAGCCTCTTGAAGAACAGCCTTTTGCTGCACAGATGCCAGGCAAGACAGTATGTGGCAGGAAAAGAGTTGGGGAAACTGCTTTAAAAACCTATTAACTAGGAATGTGAAAAAGCAGGGAACAATTGGGAAAGGAGGGAGGTGCTCACTGCTTAAAAGGCTTTTAAATGTGACCATACGTTGGTTGGCTTTTTGCCTGCAACATAAAATGAGGATGGTGTACTGAATGGCTAGATGGCTGCTGGAGGTGGAATGAATGGAAGCTAGGCTAGGGAGTCAAGGCTGAATTTTGAGATGCCACCCTGGACCATGTGCAGCTGTTGAGACAACTCTCAGCAATGGTTTAGTGAAGTAAACACAACATTCAGTCAGGCTGCTCAATCACCCTTTCATTTTTATGTTTTTCTTGATCCCATAAATATGTGCCTATGCGGTCTTTGCTGCAGATAACAAGGAGTTAATAAATTAGCCAGCCAAACAGGCAGGAATGGAGAAAAGCCACAGAACTTAGAATTGAACAGCTGACAGCAGATTCTGCAGGTGTGAGATGGGAATCAGCTCTGCATTTTCCATGTAGCACAATTTTCTCTGTCTGGGCTGTGGCCTGATTTCTGGCCCCTTCAGGACAAGCTGAGTTATAAGGGAGAGAATTCCAGGGGGCTCTGCTCTATGGTCTTATGAACTCTAACCTTCTTTAAGAAGGAAGCAACCTCCTATGTTTAGACTGACAATATTACATGTTGGCAGTGGCCTTGTAAGATTTTAGTTTTATATTAGGAAGGAAAAATACTCTAGATGCCATCCTTCCTAAATAAGAAATGGTGGATTAAACTGCATAGCACAATGAATCATTCTCCTGCACTTGGGTGTCAAGGGGCAGCCTGCGCGCGCGTGCACAGACACACACACACACACACACACACACGTGTGTGTGTGTGAGAGAGAAAGGGGATCACTACTTGCACTGAATATATAAGTACCACAGCAGATAGTAAGATCATAACAGGGTAGGTGGAAATGAGAGAAATGGACTGCATTACAGTGCATATTTCTAATATACTAGTTTATCATATTCTTCTAATCATTCCACTTGCTGGTAATGGACATTCAAGGCTAAACTCCACATTGTGGCAGTTCTTCCAAATCTTTTTGACCTACAGTGGTAAAAAATACTAATTATATAACAGTTGAAAGGGTTTAATATGATCCCTTGATTAACAAAACATTCCAGTGTTTCTTTCTGTATACGGCTCTGGAGTGATACAAAAGTGATAGTGACTGATCAGATTAATAATAAAAAATGTTAATTTGATTTCTCTTTACACGGTGAGTATGGTCTACACATCCAAACCCTTTTGACTAAACTCTGTTATAAGGTATGTGTTTGGAATAAGGATAGAAAAACTCAGATCTGAGGCTTTTTTCTAGATAGGCTCCGGGAAGGAAAGGTAAATACCTTCAGTTATCAATATTCAAATTAGAAGCTGGTACCTACTATTAAATCTCATTTTGAACCTTCTCTTTCTCTGAGGCCTACTTTATGTCCCTAAAATCCTATGTTTCCAGTTTCTCCATCTAAAATGGAAGATCCTATGATTTAGACTATAAAAGATTAGCTACTTTCAGATATACTGCCCTTAGCAAGCTCTGAAAGTCTCCCCAATCCAAAAATATATTCCATTATTTTGTGAAGGTCTAAAATTTCATCATTAGAGATTTAATATTTAGTGTCTTTGTCCCTTTATGACAAATTTAATTTCAAAACACACAAAAATTAAACAAACATAAAAATCCAAAAATATGTGTACTACAAATGTAATTTTTAATTATCTGTGGACTAAAGATCAGAAAGGAATATAGAAAATTTAAGTTATGTTGTTAGGTTGGTTGTATTATAAAGGACATTTTCCTTTAAAAGTTTCCCTTTAATGTGTTTGTAATAAATATCAGTAAGGAAAAAAATTAATATCAGTTTTAAAGACTCTAATTCTGCTTGACTGCTATATCTCTCTAACTGTTGGAACCTAAAAAATAAAAACATAAAATTTAAAAATTAAAAAAAAAAGATTACTCTCAGTTATATATAGATTTTGGAAGAAAAACATAAAACAACAAATATTCATTTAGGAGTTAATGTATATTTATTACGGGGGAGGCACTTTGTTGAGTGATACAGAGGATACAAAAATGACTAAGATCTGTGCTCACCTCCCCCTTCAAAGAGCTTCTGGCATAAAGCTAGTAACTTTAAAGAAAAAACACAATGTTATTACCAGTCATTACTACATTAGGTTGAATCTATTTATTAGCCATTTGTTTCAGATTTTGAAAACCGAAGGATGGAGCAAGCCTGGGACACTACCTAGGAAAGATCAGCCTGGATTAAGATACTTAATGAAGGAAGATGAGGGCAGTGGGCACAAGCGGGGAGAAGCGATAGCACAAAAGAGGGAGAAGATGAGAGCACGCTGACAGCAAACTATGCCTATTTCAGAGGGTTGATTAGAGCTAGCTCTGACTTCCAGCAAATAATTTTCAACATATAAAATGGACCCTAACAAAGTATTATTTCTATCAATCAAGGAGAACCAAGTAATCAAGGAGGGATATTTAAACACAAATATACCTTCATATTCACAGTATAAACTCTGAGATAGTGTGTATTTCCTTATAAACCACCACTGTAGTGAAGATGGTTTTAATCCAATCATTTTGAAGCTCACTCTGATATCTGATATTGCAGATACCCTTGTTCTATTATTCTGTCCCAAATGTTTAAAACCTGATGGGAAAAAAGTAATATCCTTAAGGTGTAGAATTCATCATTAGAAATAAAGTATTTTCCAAGTTGTTTGGGAAATGGGTTAATTTCTCTTCCCCCCCCCCCCTTAGACATCAAAATACATTGACTTCTCCTCAGTGGTAAAGAAATATGGCACTAAGAAGTACCAAATGAACTCACTTTAACAGACTTCAAAACAATACTACTAAGCAATTATTTTTAAATGTTTCTCTCTGCAAGACTAATTTCTTACAGCTGATAACTCTCCTTAGGAAGTACTGACACTCACAAGGCCTTAAATTTTCATTTGGTCCCTAATACCCCATTTGGTAATCAATATCTTCATTTACTCTTCCCTGAATCCCCATAAGCCTTATTCTTCATCAGTATGTATCACATTTTTCTTTTCCTTTAGTCATTTTCTTTCATTTTTAATCCTTCCTTTCAGGCCAAGTTGTCTGCCTTTTATATCTATATTTACTTCCTCCTTCTCTTTCTCATTTGACCCTTTCCAGACCTTTAGATTACGAACGTTGACATCTGTGACTCACTTTTTTGCCATGCTGGCCCTTCATGAATAAAATTTCCCTCCTTCACAAGACTGTTCTAAGCAAGTATAATTTTAAGCATCCATGACTATTTTCCAAATAGATTCACTTCATTTGATTCTTCATGTGTTAAATCAAATGTGTTCAAGAATATGATTCCCTATTCCTATTCCTATTTAGTATTTTCTGTGAGTCTCCTTTATTATACCTTTCTATTGCAGTGTGGAAACTTGAGCTATCTGTGGTCTAGTCTGAACTGTACATGGGACAGTGATAATGACCTTCTGACCCTACAGTTCTTCCTGGCTGTGGGTAGAATTGAAAGCACTTTTTCAATTTCTCCCTTGTCTTTGCTTGAACATACTGGAATTACAACCTCTGATAAAGGCAACATCCCCTTTGTAGTGGAAACAAAAGGAGTGTGTAATGAATTGGTTAAGATTACATTGCATGTTTAGATGATGAAATCCAACTGCAGCTCAATTCCTTTATTTTCTCTAGCTGGGCCTGATCTTTCAATAAGACATTATTGACTGGCATCTTCCCCAGAACAGGTGCTTTGGAATATAGTCTTGCTGCTTCGAGTTTACACTGAAACACAACTATTGTACAGGTCAAGGGAATCAGATGTGAGACAATAATTCCCAGTACCTTAGGATGAGCACTGTAGATGACCCATATCCAGGTGGCATTAAAACAATGAAGTGTCCCTGGATTTACATGATGTGCCAACCCTTTCAAATTAACTTTAGTTACTAAGATGGCAAGATGTGAATTATAGTTTTATATGCCATTTCTCTGCAAAATTCTAGGACTGAGAAGAGCAAGGAGAGGGGAGGGAGACAATTTTTTATAATTCATCAATACAGATTTTGCTACACTGACATTATAAAACGAATTATTAATCTTTATGAATATGGAATCAATTAATGCCACAATTGTGTGGTATTAAACTCTTTTTATCACAAAACATATCACACCTTTGGTTGCTCTGAAAATCAAATTACTAGCCTCTTCTGCCCTCCCTCTTATTTAACTTGTACTTTTATCTTTTCAAAAAAATCACTTAGAATTTTGCTTTTCGAAATGGCACAATACCAATATTGGCTGCAGAAAATATTTAAAATGTGTGTTTTTCAAAGAATGATCAGATCACTTATTCATCTTTTAGAGCAAAATGACTATATTCATCTCAATTATTTTGCCAAGGATTGTAACACTAATTTTACTCTTTCTAAAAATTAAAATAGCAAATAGTTTATATAAGGTGTTGATAATTACCTATATTATTGTACTGCTGTGACAGATGTTGGCAAAAAAGCCTAAAATGCCTACAGCTGTGCACTCCATGACATCTAGTTTATACTCAGACAGAAGGCTAACAGATGTTCTGAACTGTCACTTTGCCTAAATGTTTTTAAGTCTAAGGACCTGCTTTATAATTCACCAGAGTCTGATTTTGTTTCACATAGGTCCTCAGAATTCCCATCTGTGACAATTAATGTTAAGGACATTGACAAATCAACCCCTGTGTTTTCCCTCTTCTTTAACAAACAGGCATCAGTTTATATATGAATGGTGGATTGTAAACGCTGCTTTTATGTACATCCTAGTTGTGAAATTCTTTCCTTAAACATAGATTTTATTGGGCTACCAGAATTCATGAAGGTCTGTTTTGAGCTGGTGTATGGAAGGAGCCAGGAAATCACCCATTCTTTTCTTTTCGCTAAATTTTATGTACCTTGTTAGTAAAATGTTAACAATCTCCAAAGACACTTATATTTTTTCCAGTGAATAAAAAACTGTTTTGTTATTTTTATTTCAGTATTTTAATAACTCTGCTCATAACAATAACTATTAATTGCGCAGTCTGTTAGGATAATGAAAGAACAAAATAAATGTCATTCACAAAGCATACAGCACATCTTCTCCTGCCTGACACCCTAATACTTCCTCTTCCCAAACATACCTTCAGATCCTTCATACAGAATTACTGCCCCGTGCAAAGGCCATCACTGCCTTATTTGCTGTTGCTCTTAATTTTAACAAGCTGGATTCCTGTAGTACACTTGCTTAATAGTTTAAACATTCTGTTAACAATCAGGTGTTTGGCCTATCCTGTTTCTCTTCCATTCTGTATAGAAATATAACTCCAAATAGTACATCTTTCTGGGTTTGTTTCTAAATTAGTCCCCACACTTAATTATGAGGATGAGAGGGATGCCTTATTCCTCTTTGTTATAGGCTAAGCTCTCAGTAATCCCAAACAAAAGAGCCAGTTCTGGAAGATATAGGATTTGCTAGCAGGATTATGGTCTCATAGATAATGATGTGCAGTCAGCAGAAGCGAAGCTTTATTTTAATTCAAATAAGCTAGTAAACAAACCACTGACAAGTCTGCTGGTGAGAGTAACTGGCTGCTGTTGCCACATTGGCAGCTAAATTATAGAAAATCTATTATACCCTGTTCACCATATGTTTAATTTAATACAAGATACAAATTAAACTATCCACAGTGCCTATTAAAATAACAATACATTTTTATATTTTAATGTCTTAAAATAATTTTTACTGACCTTTTAAAGGGTGGTTTTGCTATAGGTGATTATCTAGGGGGGAAAGGTAGTTAATAGAAGGCAAAAAAAAATTAATTGCCTTTCTGAGAAAATAAAAATATAAATGTTCACTGGTTTGCAGTTGTTAATAAGGTCAATTAGCAGTCATGTGTTCTGTTATTACTATATTTCCCTCCCACCCTTTTGGTTTCTGAGGATGGAGTTTTAAGAGTGATACTTAGTTTGACCTATCTGAGTCTGTCCTCATGAAATCATTACCTTGACCAAGCCAGCCTATGGGTAGCCTTAAACCTGATGCCAACTGAGACCTAAATGCAGAAAACTGAGTTTAAACTCTAGGTTCAACTTTGGTATGGCACGGGAAAAAGACATAGAATTTTATATCCCTGCTTCAAATCAATCTCTTCATAGCCAAAAGATCCTAAGGAGAGCCACAATTAGGAAGCTGCCTTCCAGAAAAAGGAGAGAAGAAAAAGACAAGACCACACACTGTTCACAGTTTCCTCCTGAACCCGCAATAGTCAGTAACCAGTGGTGCTTGCCTGAGTCTATTTGAACTCAGTTTAGCAGATTTTAAAGACCATGATGGGTTTTAGAATTATAGAGCTGGATTTCAAACCCAGATCTACTGTTTCCCAGCCACAGATATTTAAATCAGCTGGATCTTCCCTTACTCTGTTTAAAAAAAAAAGGGAGGGGATAAAAATACCAATTTTATAAGATTATTATGAGAATTAAATAAGAGAAAGTATCTGGTACATAATAGATGGCCATTAAAGGTCAGCTCCTTTGCTCTTATTACCCTCAAGCAAACAGAATGCTGCTCTTTCTTCGAGGGTGAAGGGAGAGTGTTAGGAGAAGGGATTGGAAGGGAAGGTGTAAATAGAAATTCTCCCGAGAATCAGTTTCCTTGGATCATTAACTTCTTTCCACAGGCAAAACCTTAAATGGGATGCTCCTTTTCTCCCAAAATTCACCACAGTTTTTACTCTCTTTAAGACTGTATCAGCAAATGAACTTATTTACAAAACAGAAACAGACTCACAGACATAGAAAACAAACTTATGGTTACCAAAGGGGAAGGGGCGGGGGATAAATTAGGAGTTTGGGATTAGCAGATACACACTACTATATATAAAACAGATAAACAACAAGGACCCACTATAGAGCACAGAGAACTATATTCAATATTTTATATATAATAAACTATAATGGAAAAGAATATGAAAAAGAATATATATATATGCATAACTGAATCACTTTGCTGTACACCGGAAACTAACACAACATTGTAAATCAACTCTACTCCATTTAAAATATATAAAATATATATATATTATATATATACACATTTTAAAAAAGAAGAAGAATGTATCAGTAAGCCATCCATACCAACTGCCCATTCTTGGGCCTCTGAAATAGAGGGGCAAAGAATAATCACACTTTGGGATACCTTTTCAAACATTTATGTACATACAGCTTTTGCAATGGGTCTGCAAATGTGTTCCTGGAGCTGCACTATACAAATTCTGGTTCAAATGTAAACTTACCAAGTCCAACTGTGTACTGGTAGTTACAATACTGCAAAGGTGTACCTTTGGAAAATATCCTCAGTTTACGTTATTCTTGAGGTCCAACAGATGATGATAATATTTTAACTAAAACGCAAGTTAATTTATCTTGGGAGCATGGTACTAGTAAGACTGCGCCAAATGGACACAAGACAGATATCCCACAGTCCTTTCCCCTCGCTCCACTACCCTCAGAGGTTGAAAGACCAGAGACATTTCCATTTACTGAAACTCTACAGTATTGATAAAGTGAGAAATTTTTTTAAAAGTCACAAAATGTGTGGCATATTTTATATGTTCAACATTTTTAAATGAACACTCTTAACACATAAACACAAACATATGATTGCAGGTATAACTTCATTTTGTATATATCAAGAAAAGTTTAAGGAACGCTACCCACAGGCCTTACTCCTACCTCCAGCTTTCCCCTTAATTATAAAAACACACCCTTCTTAGTCCGTTCTTAGCGTAAAACAAAGACTGGGGGAACCTCAGAGAGTTCCACAAGTTGGAACACGAGTGGGGAGGGAGACCACGCTGCGTCTGTGACCACTGAGGAAACAGGCCGCCTTTCAGCCTGCGGCCCCCGCCCTTCGACACCTGGGCTTCCCAGGTCGTGGCCGAGAAGCCGCGAGCCGCCTCCCCTGGGAGCGCCCGCCCTCCTCTCCCACCTTCCTTCCCTGAACCCCTCGAGTCGTCGAGTTGCCCACCGCCCAGCCCTCGGGGAGGACGCCCGGCTCCCCACGCTCCCAGGGCTCTCCCGGGCTCGGTCTCCACACGCGGCGCACTGGGGAACGAACCGAACCCGCCACACTGAGCGCTCGCTGAAACAAGCGGGTCCCAACACGCTTGAGCCTAGAGTCAGGGACACGCGCCCGCCCGCCCCTTGGGGCGCCCAGAGTGGGAAAAGGCGGCCGGGAAAGCGGGCCTGCAGGCGCCCGGGACCCAGGCTTCCACTCACTCGGTCAGCGCCGCCCATCCCTTCGCCGAGGGCCTCCGCCCTCCCTCTCGCAGCCGGAGCCGGAACCGGAGCCGGAGGCGGGGCCGCACGGAGCCGCGCCGGCCGCGCCCAGACGTGCGGGCCGCGCCGGGACGTGCGGGCCGAGAGCGCGGGAAATGCGGCGGCGCGCGAGGGCCGGCGGGCAGGCCGGGATGCCGCGGCTCAGGGGCTGGGGAAGCGCAGCCAGGCCGGCCGAGCCTCCGCTTTCCCACGCGAGCGCAGTCGGGTCAGGCGGACCGGTTCCGCAGGGCCCCGCCAGCCTAGAAGGCCGGCCCCAGCTGCCCTCGGGTTTCCGCTGACCGAGGAAAGGCTGCGGGAGGCGAGAGGGCCGAGCCTCAGCGAGAAGTTTATTCTAGTGGCTCTGAGAAAGGTTTTCTCTTCACACACTCGCGCGCGCTCCCGGGTTAGGTTTTAGAATCTAAAGACCTTGCATTTAAACCACGTCCCTCCCCGGGCTGTGTCCGGCGGAGGGTCGCCCTGGCCGCGCTCCCCTGCCTGTCATTTTGAGAGCTCATCAAGTGGCGGGCTTGTGTGGTGTTGGTTTTGTCTAAGTGAATAATTGAATCGTGTTGTGCGAGTTGACGGGAGCAACACGTTCAGAGTCCCGTGGCGTATTTGGAGGCATTCGCGGCCGGTACCCTCCGCAGGCTGGGGAAGCAGTCGCCCTCCGACCTGGCGCGGGCGGCTCCTATCCGAGCCCCGCTGGCCGGCACTCGGCCGCCCGCCCGCAAGCCCTTGTTCCCAGAGGGTCCCCGGGGCCCAGCCCGCGCCGAAGCCGTCCGAGTCCTACGTTTTTCCGTGTGGAGAGGTAGAGCGGCCAGTAGTGAATGACGGATTGCCTGCGAGAGGGAAGCTACAGTTTTCACGGTAGCTGATGGCTAAAGCATGGCACTGTGCCATCTCTGTGAAACTCATGATTTGTACGGTCACTGGTTCCCTGGAACATCCAGACCCTGATCGTGCGTACAGTGTTTCCTTATAAGCAGCACTCGCCAATTTAAAACCAGGTCCCGGGTGCCCCTCTTGCTAATCCCCTCTGCCATTAAATCCTCTTCTTTTATCCCCTCTCTACTTTCCTTTCCTTTCCCTTCCCTTCCCTTCTCTTCCCTTCCCTTCCCTTACCTCACCTTACCTTACCCTCTCCTCCCTTCCCCTCCCTTCCCCTCCTTTCCCCTCCTTTCATTTCCTTTCCTCCCTTCTTCCCTCCCTCCCTTTCTGTCTTCCTTCCTTCCTTTTCTTCTTTCCTTCCTTCTCTCCCTTCCTCAATCCGAGTTGTTCTTGCTGAATGCATCCCAGTAGGGGGGGGCAGGGGGGTGAGTATCCCCTCCCCACCCCATCTCCCCAGTAGGCTTGTTGCTTGTGGAACTGGAGAGCTCAACTCTGCCCCCAAAGCCCTTTTGAATAGTGAAGTTTCCAGTTCAGAGCCACCTATAAACGCCCATAAATCAGTGCACACGGATTCCCCAACCCCATCAGAAAGCCGTTTCTATAACTTAGAATTGTTTTGGTGGTGTGTGTTTGCTCTGAGAGAGGAGCTGACAAGTTAGATTAGTTTTTGGATGCAGCAAGTTTGGTGGTGGTGTTGTTTTAAGCAATTTTCCAGTTGCAGGCAACTGGTTCTTGATTCCCTCACCTACCAAGGCAGTTTGTCACTTTTGCCCTTCACCGTGACACATTCCACATTTTTTAGTTATAGGCTGAAGTTTTCCCCCATGTCAGATAGAATGTCACTGCATTACAGCTTTTGAGACAACTTTTGGAGACTTACCTACAAAACTGTCTTCCTATCCTTAACCAGAGAGTGAGGCCACCTGAGAGATTTTAAACTTCCTTGTGACTGGGATTGAATAGATCCAATTGATAAGATGTGTAAGGTTTACTCACTTTTAGACACCTTAGGGTACTCACTGATGCCTTCCTATCTTACAGACTTAGATTCAGCCCCGAGCCCCTCCCTTGCTGGAAAGAGGACAAGCAGTCCAGATTCTTCTTTCAGTTATATGAAAAGGAAAATAGTTTTCATCAGGTTGGGGCATCCTTTATAAGTTTTGATATCAGAAAAAAACGTATGACGAGGGAAGCAGGAAGAGATTATTCCGTTATTTCAGTGGATTACTTTTGTAGTGCAAAGTTATGAAACACTGTATTAAACATTTTACATGTACTGTCTCCCACTCCACCTTTAGTTGGAGTAGGTATTTCTACTGTTGACTTTCCATTTTGCATAATGCATCCCCTCCCACCTTTCCAACAGTGAGGAAAGCAACACACTCCTCAGCCTATTCTATTAAAGTTTGCTCTTGATTTACACTCTCCACTCCCTCCCTCCACCAACACACACTTATATAGGCACAGTTTTCTTGATCCGGAGAGTGTTGGGATGTGTATAACTTTTTAATATTGTCCTGACTTTCATTCCTTTTGAACTAATATTAAGGTGTTCACCCTGAGATATAAAATGAATTATTGAGAAACAACCATGTGAAATATTGTTTAATTTTCTGTTTTATTGTTTGTGTTTGTTTTTCAAGTTTTGTAGGAAAGACTTTAATTGGTGTCTAAGTAATAGTCCTCAAGGATTCCTTATTAGATTACTTCAGACCAGTTGTAAACCAATAATATTATTGTTTCTGAAAGGGAAGGTAGAAGCTAAGATCGGTTCTGTCAAGAGATTCATTTGAGGGTTTATCTTTTATTTTGAATGGTTTGTGGGAAGAAAGGGAGGACTAAATGGGGCAGGGGGCAGAGATAGAGAACCCAATGAAAACTTGTTTTTAAGATTAAAGCCATTTCCCCAGACTACTGTCTTGCCACAAGTGACGATACACAGAGCAGAAGTCATCAAAGTGGATTACAGTCACTCTGGGCTATTGGAGGCCCAGAGAGTCCTGGCATTAATTCCTATAGAAAGGTAGAGAAACCTAGCCATTTTCCCCTGCACTTCCCCTGCAGCACCCTCATTGCCTAAGTGTTCAGGGCTCCAAGTTGATACAGACCTCAGCTGGGTCTAGGTGGCAGGGCTTCCCCTGTGAGGGGAAGCAGATGTTCTCTGTGGAGCTGAGGGGGAAACAGGGTGGCTATAAGAAGCCTGAGGGCATGGGACACTGTAGCAGGAGGGCTGTGGCCACCAGTCCCCTGGCAGGATAGCAATCAATGAGTCAAAGCTAAATAACAGTGAATGAAAGAGAACCAAGAGTAGGACCCTTTGGGTGCTAAAGTCTAACCTTTAGCTTGTTCCACTCCTCCCCATGGCATCCCACCCTAGGTTTTCTGGGATTGGAGACCTAACTAGAGGAGAAGGGGAGCATGGTAAGAAAACATGCCTAACCCCTGTCCAACATGCATGCACGGGTGGAGCTTGCAGAGATCAGGAGACACATCTCAAGTCCTCAGTGATCTGTGTGTCTGGCTTGTGCAATTATGCATGGCCAACAGAGAGTGGGGAGCGGTGGGGAGGAAACCTGGTTTTCTCCCGTCACTCTATCTGGGGCTGGTGTGTTTCCTCTCCCCCCAGCCCTCCACCTCACCCCATCAGGACCAAATAGAATTGAAACTCCATTGCCTTTGCCTGCACTGAGCCTAAAAACTCAGTATTTGATAAGGTTCCTGCACCATTGATACAATTGCAGACTTTTTCAAGCCTCCTCAAAGAGACAGATGTTTGGGCTGATTAAGAATCGAGGAGGAAACCTGCAGCTGCACCAAGGAATAATCTATTGGACAAATATTTTAATAAAAAAATATGAAGAGATCAGCCTGACCTTGCAAGGTCTTCTGCTTTAAAAAAATCTTTATCAAACCCCTATTCTATGGCTTCAATAAACAGAACCCATTACCTCACGGCATCTTTTGTTGGCCCCATACAAGAGAGAACAAAATGGTTATTCAGGGGAACGCTTTCGATTTTTATTGTGGGTAGCCTGCACAAAGAGCCGTGTTATTGTATTTAAAAGAACCATCTGTAGCAGAAACAATGGCATCAAATTATCTTTGAATACCCACTGAAAAAACATAAAGCTTTTTTTTTTATTCTTCTTCTGTACGGTGGGGGGATAGAGCAGTGTTAGGATAACTGACTTTTTTGTTGTTCTCTGGGTGCATTCTTCTCGCTCCCCCTCTCTCTCCCCCTCACTCTCTCTCTCCTCTCTCTCTCCCTCTCCCTCTCTCTCTCTTTTAAAAAATCAGCCATTTGGGGTTTTAAGCCATAAACGATTTTTCTTGTTGCAGGGGATTGCAGTGGCAAAGCTAGGCTAGGTCTTGGAGGCTGGTGTAAGGCGAAGCGGTTGAAGGCAGGAGGCTGATGGAGAGACTGGGGGGAAGAAAAGCCGAAATGGATTCACGGTGCTTTGGATGGAGGATGAGAGGGGAATTGCAAGCTCCTTCAACTCGTTCTGTCCGGTGAGAAGTGATCAAGCTTGGGCTGACAAGAGGCTCAGGGAGCCCTCACGTTCTTTCGCTTTTTTACCTGCCAATCAAACTGCTACAAGACAACACCCTGATCTGACATGGACATGTAAGTAGCTTGCAACCCAACTTTGACATTCACTGCTAGCTCACTCCTCTCCGCCCACCCCCCCAACTCACTTTCTTCTCTCATTCTATTTTTTTTTCTTTTGACCTTTAAGAGATGTGGAAATACACCCTGTGTGGCAGTCATTTAACACAGACAGATTTAAGTCTGAAAGCGTTAACTTTTGGGATTAAATACTAAGTTTGATTTCTTTGACAAATGCAGAAATGAAATGACATTATTTTATTCTCTTCTGAGCAGTTTTAGCACTGAGCGTAATCAGCTGCCACGCAATAGTGTGTGTGTGTTTCCTTTTCTATGAAAATAAAGAAATCCGTGAGCCTCCAGAGAGAAACGCAGAAATGAAATTTTCAGGCTTCCATTTAAAAAAATATTAAAATTCAACATTTCATCCCTACAAAGAACCTTCTCCATACCAAGATTACATAGAGTGGAGAGAGTGATTTGAGTCAAAAGGTATATATCATTAAGGGGTTGCTACCGTTTCATCTGGCATCTTACTATTTTGGTGGTGGCTGGGGGGAAGGATGAGAAAAGAAAAGGAAAGGGACATGGCGACACCTTGTTCTTTATGAGAGATTGACATTGAGGGGGCTAGAGAAGCAAGAGGGCAGGATAAGCAAGAAATATTACCTGAGAGAAGGAATTACAGAGCATGGCGAAGCTGGAAGCTAGGAGGGCTTCTGTGGGAAGTTGTGCGAGGGAGCGGGGCTTGCTCTCTGGCGCCCTCTAATGGCAACTAGAACCAATGTTTTACTTTCTCAATTCAGTACTGGGAAAAGCAGCTGGGTTTTTGTTGCTGCTGTTGGTGGTTTTCTCCGCAGACTTAGAAACTAGAGACTATTAGTGGAGTAAATTGATTGTTTTCATCCCGGAAACTTATGTACATGCCTTAAAATTATCAATATCTTCTCCTCAAACATTCCTCCTCTCCCGAAATTTTGTTAGAGTAATAGGAGAGGCTAATGGCAAATTGACTTACGGAGGGTGGCCCATGCCCAACTAGTAATTCGGGGAAAGGGATTCCTTTCCTACCTGAACAGCATTCTGACTCTTCTAATATACTCGAGAGTTGTAGCGGGGTGGGGTGGGGAGGGATGATTTGGAAATTGCAGATTCTGACACGGGCTCATTATAATACAATTTAAAGGGGGCTCTTAGGAACCTCTGTTATTTCGACATGTGGTGGTAAGGGGGCTTTCCTTCCCGCCTCCTTTTTCTTTTTCTTCTTTCTTTCGTTCCTTTTTTTTTAAAATTTGGTAGATAAAGGTTAATCTTGGGCTGAATGATAGAGCTATGATTGACAAGAGAAAAGGTGTTGAGGGCAGGTCGCGCTGTCTTATTTACAGCCCACTGCTTGCTGTAGAGTCTTTGTTAGGACTGGAAAGCTAATTTAGTGCTGATCAAAAGCACCACAGAGTTAAAGGACTGGTAATGACTGCTAATTTCATTTCAGCCTCATGCATCCCCAACTGCTGTAATTAAAGACACGCTATTTAAATACAGGTGAAGGTTTTTTTTTCTTCTTTTTTTTTAAGTTAGCGTGGGGGTGGGTGGATTACAATTTTGTTTAGATTTCATCTTATACTTGGGCATTATGTAGTCCAACATCAAAAAAATTTTTTTAGAGTCGCTTCTTGCCATTTATACCTGGCTTTGCAGAATAGGCAATGTGAAATGTGTCAATCACATAAAAGTCCCTATTTAAAGAAAGAAAGAAAGAAAGAAAAAAAAAAGGATGCAGAGGAGTAACTGTTTGGGGGCATTTAAATATTTAGGTCTCTTTTTTCCCCCTTCAAATTAATAGAAGGGCCTTCGAAATAGCTAAAGTATTTGAAACTTGGAGCAGGGTGAACAGGCCAAAGGGATCAGTGTCAGCTTTTTAAGTACTTCTAAAAAGATCATGTGAACAGATGGAAAAATATATTTTTAATTAAATAATTTCCCCCACACTGTAGCTGCAGTGTTGGCTCAGAAACCGTGTAATTCCCCCACCGATAGGAGTTTCTTTATGAGAACATCAAAGGATAAAAAGCTCTACATTTTCGTAGTTGGTTAAAATTGATAACCACCGCCCCCCGTACACACACACACACATACCCATGCACGCACACACACCCCAAAAAAGAATTTAGCCTTTAATCTCTTTTTATCCACGAAGACTAAAGCTCTGTACTCGACCCCGCGAGCGGCTCTCGCCTTCAGGGGCTAGAACCCGGCTCAGATGTGAAGCGTGGCTGAGCCGCTGCGCAGGTTCGTGGCCAGCGCCCCCTGTTGGACACAGTAGGAGCTGCGCAGCGCCAGTCCTAGAAATCACTAGAACCTTGCTCTGGGGTTAGAGAAAACTTTTTATTACCCTCCGAAAAGCAGATGGGAAGGGGAAACAAGTTCTTATATCCTTGAAAGATAATATAAGTTTAATTCAATAAAATTTTAAAAGGAGATAACGCAATTTTAATTTAATATAAAATAAAGACGAATCTCTTCACCCTCCTCACATCCTGGCAGCCACTTCCTACCCCCGTTTGGATTTGGGACTCTTTTTAAAGATTTAGCGGGGCTAAAACAGGTAGAGAAGCATGATTTTAAAAGAGAGAGAGAAAGTGAGAATTTTCCTCTGTAGCAGTGGAGAACCAAGCAAAAGTTACTTCTCCCGTTTTGTCCACATTTCAGAAAATAAAACGAAAGATGCTGCTGCGTGCTGTTTTGACATTGTCAGCAGCATCTTGAATGCCCTCAGAGGCCCTTTCAAGTATAGTAACAGTAACGGAGTCTCTGAGTAAACGAAATAATTTGCTCCTTTAAAATTTTATTTTCAGAGTGTAATTAAAAGGTCAGTCTCTTCTTTGAATGTTTCATTTCCCCAAAATCAATCTTGATCAAACTTTTCCTTTCCCACCTAGCAGTTAAATTCTAGATGTTCTTTAAGAAACAGGTGCCTGACACCTCTCTCTCTCTCTCTATTTTCCTAAACTGTAGGATTCCAGGAAAGGTGTGCCAATGATAAAGAGTACTTTCTTTTTAAATTCAGTATTTTCATTGACCAGGAATTCAAATTATCCTAGGAGAAGAGGAGTATTTTTGCACTTTCAAAAACTACCTGTCTACATGAGAAAGAGCTTTGACTTTTTCTTTGGTCTGAGAGTGAGGGCAAAAGTACACTTTGAATTCTTTCAGAAAGATAAAATGACACATCCTCTGAACTTAAAACAGTGGGAAAATATGGGTTTGTTTAGGTGTTTAAGATCAAACTGAAACAATGTGTGTGCTAAAAAATGAACACAAGTGGTCTCAACAAGGTGTTTGATGATTTGGACCTTGAGGATTGTACGTACAATTTTAACTTTTAGATAAAAACCTCAAGAAGTTTATGGCTTGTTTGTTTGCATTTTTTTTTTAAGTTTGCCTATTGAAGGAAACTAGCCTAATTTTCATGACAGAATTACTTCTTAAAATATTTAATACTGTGGCTACTCAAGTTGTTTTTAACGTTGGTCTTAACGTTCATTCTTCCCACCTCCCACAGTCAGCAGATCTGAGATTGTGTTTTCAGGGAAATTGCTGCTCGGTGAGATGAGAGACGCTTTCTCCCTCTGATGCCAGAATCGAATCTCGGCTTATGTTTCTCAATAATGAGTTCGGATACAGTGGCAGGGAGAGAATCGAGGCTTTAAATCAATTTTTACCCGGAATTCTATGGAAATGACGGGCAAGCGGGATTCTCTGCTAGAGAGGCCCCCTCACCCTTTGCTTCACCAAAAGACTAGTCCCCAGTACAGAAACATTAAGTCCGGGCCAACTTTGGTGCCAACCCCGTTAAGGTGACAAACAGTGCTCTGACAGCCGAGGCCCCAGGCTGCCCGTGGCGTGGGGAGGCCAAAGCCAGCAGAATCTTGGAGGTGCCCAGCTAAAGAGGGCATATGCTTGCTGTTCGGAAGTGATGTAGAATTTGCAAAAGCAGGGGCTGAGATTTCACACACGCCCCTTCTGCCCCGCGGGGGTCCCAACCTATAGGGAGAAGTCTAGGGGAGGAACCGCACCTGGCTGAGGGAGGGCAGGCAGTGCGCCCCCAAATTCCCAGGACCCAGGGAGAAAGCGCAACCCCTAGTTTAGGAAAAAGAACTAAACAAGTGGGTGGCCTAGGCCTGGGAATACCACCCACCTCTCCCAGCACAGTGTCATTTCTGTGGTTTCACGCGGCCTCAGCCCCTGCTGGAATCTCACGCCCCACGGCGGCAAGCAGGAAAGCAGCCCTTCCATCTTTGGGGCCTGGGGAGGGGGCAGCGAATGACTGACTCCTTAGCAGCAGGCAGAGCCGCAACGCTGGCAACCCGCTGCGTTTTCTCCGCAGCAGCAAAGCGCCCTTTAGGGGCGGGGCGGGCATTTTTGGTCTCTTGTCCCAGTGTCCAGGCCAGAGCCCGAGCCTGTTGGCTGGGCGCCCTGCTTTGTAAGTGGTCAATCTTGCCCTATTCTGAGGGCGATCTGGGAGGATGGGCCAGCCTAGCTTTGGGCCCACTGAGTGCCAAGTCCTCAGCTCCCTCTCCCCTCCATCCCTCACACCTTTCCTGGTGAACCCGAACCTCATTCTGAAAGCAAGTATATGGGTCTTGGAGTTTGGTAGCTATTTGGGGATGGAGAAAATGATTGGTTATTAAAACCAAGATTATAAGGATGAACCCTCATTTATCATTGTTTGCTCTTTTACTTTGTCTTTAAACTTTGAAGATCCTTTAGTTCACTTGATCCGACCCTGAGACAGACAAGGCGCCAGGGAGAAAGCACAGCCCGGCTTGGGAAGGAGCTGGGGTATAGACAGATACTCATCTCTCCACCACTCAGCAGGCAGATAAGCACTGCCAGACTGTGGGTCCTAATCCAGGG
The DNA here is from genome assembly GCF_964374135.1 of Grampus griseus. NCBI lineage: Eukaryota > Metazoa > Chordata > Mammalia > Artiodactyla > Delphinidae > Grampus > Grampus griseus. Next base: position 58,750,129 of record NC_138998.1, read on the forward strand.
CCCAGCTGCTATGTGGGTTGCTGAAGGGTGTTGAAACAAGTACAACTTGACACCATTGAGCCCACAGTGCTTGTCAATAATCTGTGAATTAGGTGCAGAGATTGTCACCGTAGATCATAACAGTTTCTGAAGGACTCATTACAGCCTATCGTGTCAATGATCTTCAAATTAAGGGGGGGTGGGGTGAGAGGGAAAAGGAGTGGGGAGAGCCTACAAAAAGGGAAGAAGGGTGGGAGGGGAGATAAAAGTCAGAGCCCCAGCTCCGAAGGAGCCTTTAAAGATTATCAGGCTAACAATCTGAGAATTCCATTGGGATGGGTTTGGAAGCCCAACTCCATCTGAGCCGGGGCTGGAAGGGGGGGCACTAGGGCTTGAGCAGAAGTGGACCCCTGGGAAGGCAGACTTCTCAGACATTTCTTTTGAGAGCAGAAGAGCTTTTGGGAGAGGGCTCCAGATGTCGATGGGAGGCCTTGATGCCAGTCCGCCCAGGATGGGTGTATGCTTTCATTTAGAGCACTTTCCAGGGCTAGATGATGCTGCAAATCTTGGAGAAAAAGTGGGTAACAGTTTTGTTTAGAGCTGATGGTGATTGTAGGGTGTTTTTTTTTTAATGGCTTGCTTTCAATGTCTTTTCATGGAAACAGGTGAAAGTCTTTCTTCCTTTTCCTTTGATAGTACTCCTATCCCTCACGCACACGTTAAGCAGAGCTTTCTTCCCCCAACTTGCTTTTTGGGGTGCCAAACACCTCTGCCTTCTGAGGTTGTTGAGTTGTCATTTTTTTGTGACTTTGTATTATGCCTGACTGTACTTCAGGAAAGGGGATTTTGCAGGTAACACAGGAGCAGTATGCACCATGAGATCTCCAGAAGGAAGAAAATTAAATCCCATTGCTCTAGCTTGGAAGGGACCAGGCTAAGGGAAAGATGTTCTCTCTGCTTGGTAGATTGCCAGTACAGTGTGTGTGGAGCCCGGCACACACTGGGGTGTCATTTATGTGTCATTTAATATGGCCTAGGGAAACCTTAAGGAGGGCTTACGTTTGTTTTTCACACAAAAGTTGTGGTCATAACTAAATGAAATAATCACAGTTGGAGAATTTGAAACAATCATCTTTTTCCTAAAATGAGGGTAACAGCCCTGGTCACTGGAAAATTAGGATTCTAAGGAAACCCTGTTCCTTTGGTATGATTAATTGCACAAGATAGTGTGGTGAATCAGGGAGATTTGTATTTAGACTCCCAAGCAATGATTTAGAAGTGTGAAAAGGCCCATGGGTTTTTTGGCCCATTTGCAGTTCCTGGTAATCTGTTTGCTGGGTTTTTATTTTTGTTTTTCATTTGCTTCTCCTAAATTTTAATATCAAAATCATAGGTTCATTTTTTCAGTGCAAATGAAAACCACTGGTGGCAGCTCTTTAAATTTTCATTTTGTCTTTTTAAAAAGAGAATTTCTGTTTAAATAATTAGACTATTTAATGGCCACACTGAATTTTTCCCTGGACAATAGCTGCAGTACAGAGACAGAATCTTATGTTATAATTGCTTGATCATTCAGAAATGGAAATGAAATTGTGAAGTGTGAACCCTCTTTTCCAGAAAATATTTAAGTTGGAATATATAAAGGATGTACATATATAATACTGTAAGCAATATGATTATTATCATATATAACCCTGAAGACATACACAAGTGATTGTGTATAACTTCTGTTGCTGTCATTTGAAAGGGGAAATATATTTAGTTTTCTAACTATTGAGTTCTTTTAAAAATGTATTTATTTCATCAGTGGGAATTACATGAAAGAGAATGAGTATAAAATGGAGCTGAATGCAGAGCAGCCCTGCATTCCTTAGGTTTCAAGAGTCCTTACAGCTCTTGAGTGAAATTATTTGGTGAAATTGGGTCTGGACTGAAATAGCATTTGTTATCCCCTCGTTCATTTGTTATGTGTAATACCACTTCTGGAAATTAAAGGCAAGGTGCTGAAGGGAGAGACAAGAAGAAAAAAATATGATTAAGCAATTTTAAATTGTCAATCTACCATGCATCCATATGCATATCTATGCCTTAATAAATAAAAAGGGATAGAAGTATATGCTAGCTCTTTGTATTAGCTAGAAACATTTATTATTTCTGTTCCTGTCAATAATCCTTCGTGCTTCCAAAATCTGACAAGTTTGGCCATAGGAAGAAAATGGAGGATATGTAGATGAAAGAGTTTCTATCATTTTGAAAATTGCTTTATAAAAATTGAAGTATCCCCTCTAGGATTTCCTGTGAGGGATCCGTCACAGTCTAAAGCAAATGAAGTTTGATAACAGTACAATTCTATTCTAATTTTTTCTCTTACTTTCAATATTCTAACTTTTTCCAGCTTATTTTTTATTGATTTGGGGGGGAATATATGATGCTCTTTTAAGGAAAAGAAATCCTCTAATACCTTTCTTTACCTTCATTTATCTATGTTTGTTTCATAAATCTTGGAGAATCAAGTGTTGATCATTTTGAAAGTCTTATGGCGTAATCCAGTTTGGAGTAACTGAGGTTTTTTGCAGTTTAGAAGGGAGAAGGAAGCATTTTAAAAATTGGCTTATACCCGATTTCCTTACTTTTTAATTCCCAGTTTTCTTTTTTCTTGTGTTTGGGGATAAATGTCAATAAAACCTCATCTTACCAGATTGTACCAACATTGTCCAAAACATTGAAATTCTCCTTTATTTTTGGCTTTTAAAATCAGGAACTTTCCTTGGGTTGCCATACTTCTCTTTTTAGTTTTATTTGCCTCATACACTACTGGTATGATTTCTTTCATTCCAGTATGATCACTACTATGGTCACTTTCCCTGGAGCTGGTTGGAAGGTTAGGATCTGAAGGAAACATGATTTTAAAAAAGGAGAAAAAAAAAACCCTTCATTTGGCCAAATCTAGCTCCTAATATATTTAACAAATTCCAGAATTAGAAATCCTCTCTGTATATTTTCTTCTATTTTTCTCTCTTTTTTTCCTTACGTAATGAAATTAAAACTTTTGGAGCCCACAGTTGACATTTTTCAGAAAATTGAGTTATCAAGGCAGTAATTATTTCACGGGGAGATAAAACTCTCATAGCCCTAACTGTCAAATAGGGCCCTTTTCAGATTTTAATTACAAAATAAAATTAGTCTGCTCTTCCTCGGAATGGTTTGTGAGTGGTTAAACAGAGCTTTCCCCCCAATACTGGTGGTCGTCAAACTCTGCTAATTAGCAATGCTGAGAAATTCCAGTTAACAAGGACATTCTCCAAGACTCTGCAGGTTCCCTGCCGTTTGCCTTCATTTCCATAAGAAGATTAAGAGAGGAGGGGAACACACTCAAATGCAGATGCAGAAAAGAAGCGTTTTTTAACAAGCATCATAATAGTAAGATGCTTGGCTAGTTCTCACCTAATTACTGCAAGTTAAACCTCTATTTGCCACTAAGGAGAAAAAATAAGTCTACAGTCCCCTGTCTCCACAAAATTGTTAGTTGGCTTCAGCTATAACACTTGAGGAGGGATGAGAGGAGTTTAGGAGGGAAATATCAATGCAAAAGATTTTTAAATAAAACTGAGTTACACTTAATCAGTTAAGGATTTGGAGTTGGGGCCTATAATAAAACAAAATCAAATCAGAATATCCTGGGAGTTAAGGATTTTTGTTTTTAATTTCTAATCTTACTCTGAAAGTGTGTAGCTTTCTGCTGCCCAAGGAAGGGAAATGTTACACTGTCTTAAGATTAAGCACTTGCAATTTTCATAAATTGTGCCAATGACAACATTTTAAATTCTCAGAGGATGAAGCACCCTCTTCCAAGTCTTATTTTGATTCCCCAGTAGTCAACGGTGTATTGTTATTAGTACTGTAGCCGTCTGTTATAAACCTAAAACAGAGCTGCTTCTGTCATCTATTATGATTGTTATAGTTATTATTATATTTAGGGCCCAGTGATGGTGCTGGATTGAAATAGAGTGGCCGGTGATCTGATTTTTTTAATGCATATGTTCTAAAAAATCTAATGAGAAAATTGTTTGTGCTATCACCATCTTCTTTAATCTTATTTTCATAGCACATTATTATGCATAAACGCCAGCCACAGTAGTTTATTGCCTGGATAAGTACAGCAGGCTTAATTAAAATAAAGCTGTAAATAAATGCAACCAATGATAACACAATTGTAATGTATTTCCATAGCTTATTTATATGATAAAAGCAATTAACAAAAGACCTAGCCAGCCCCTTTAACCTCTTAAATGCATTATTATAGAGTTCAGGCACAAACACACGCATCTGAGAATGTATAAAAGCTTTTATATATCATACCAAGGAAAAATTTGTGCCTCTTACTATTACCTTTAAGAGAGAGAGAAGATTAATAACATTTGCTTCTATAACCATCCATTATTAATATTTATTTGAATACATATACACCACCATTACCCACATCAACCCCTTGTGCTTTTTTTCTTCAAACTTAATTATCCATAAGCTTTTTTTTAGTTTTCCAAATAATGCTATTAAGCAGAGACCAGTGCGTACACAATCATAAAGTGAATGCTTGGCCTGCCCTTCATGGCGTCTGGACAATCATAATTCGTTCATATGTTGAATCTCATAATTTGTACCTATTTTCTCCCACGGTTTAACCTCCCACTTATCTCGAGGTTATATGTACATTTCTAAGTTAAGAAAATTAAATCTGACTCTTGTGATTTGGTTCCATAGCTTATACGATATATTAACTTTTCTTTTGTTTAGATTACGTGTAATTAATTTGCTCTCACTCCCATCCCCCTCATTTTATTTTTCTTTAATTATTTCCAAACACCTTCTTTTAAAGGTGAAAGCAAGAGTCTTGGGAAAAGTGAATTCACCAGTAGGGGGCGCACCAGCCACATCCCTGAAACCAGACGCGCTGAAAAGCCGGTGGCCGCCTTCTCTTCTCCAGACCTTCTCAACCCTTTCTCTTTCCTAATCTCCAGGTCCTTGTTTAGCTTAATACTACACCTCGAATAAACTGAAGACACTGCTTTATTTTGAAGAGTACTATATATTTATGAGTTTTCAGAAGGCTAGTCTCATCCTTCCCGGATTCACAGTAACTAAAACAAAACATAATTTAAGAGCAAAAAAGAGAAACTGCAGGGGCAGGAGAGGTTGATTGGAAATAATAATTTATTAAGAAAAGTCTGCAACTTTTTCACAACTTTTCTGGGTTTCCAGTGAGCATACTTATCTTGAGTTTGACAAAAACAGAAAAGCCTGAGAAGTTAGGGATTGGAGAAGTTGGAGGTTATCGGAAGAAGGTTAGTAAGGAACAAAACAATGCACAGTTTTGTAAAGATAATAAATGGAACGTGGCCGACAGATACTATTCAGTACATTTTATTAGGGTGAGTAAGGGTAGATCGGGGAGGAGGGAGGCGGAGAGAGTGTTACAGAAGAAAGAAAATAAGTAACCCTGATGGTTTAAGCCCTTTATAAAAAAAGAAATGGCATCGAGGTTTTGGGGGTTTTTTTTTCCTCTCCTCTCCCCGCCCCCCCCCCCCCCGCTTTGTAGTCAAGTGCATTTTAGCCACAAAGATCCCAACAAGAGAGTGGAAGGAAACTTAGACGGGGCTTTGTTTGACTCCGTGTAGCGACAACAAGAGAAACAAAACTACCTATTTGTAACGGACGTGCTGCCATTGCTCTGCGCATTGAGCGCCTACCTATTGAAATCTTTACGTCGGGACAATGGGAGAGCGGCTAAAATTACCCTCTTGGGTCCTAGGAGGGCAGGATTCCTGAGCCCCTACTCCCGCCCCCCACCCCATCCTCCTCCAGCCCGGGCCTTGCCGGGCTCCCCCCTTCCCCAATCCTGGTCGCCTTCCTCCTGCCGGCCTGGCCTGCACCTGTGCCTGGAGAGCACCACCCCCGCCTCCCAGGCCCGGAGCCCCCTCCGGGGTTAGCCCCAGCCCCAGGCTGTCGGGGCGATGGGCCACCGCGGTAGAAGTAGGTGGGGGAAATGCCAGGGCTGGTTCTGCTTGAGTCCTGGGAACTCTGCGTGGGAGGGAGTTTGTGAGTGCGGCTCAAAAGCCACCTCCAAGCAGTGCCCTAGGATGCCAGGAAGCTGAGATTACCCTCCCCCATAGACAGCATTCTGAGCGTCCTTCTGTGGATCTTTTTCTTCCCCCAGTCCCCTTTGGAACCCCACACCACTGAGATCCCTCCTTGGGGGAAGCTCAGGAAAATGGGAGAGAAGACGAGCGTCCCCTCTGCACCCGACTGAGTGGAGAACGATGGGTGGGAGATGTGGCTGGGGTGAGAGCCAAGCCGTGGTTTCCGGCCCAGAGGGCTGAGCTGGGCAGGGAAGAGCGTGGATTCGGCAGCTTACCCAGGCCCGGCCCGGCCTCAGCTCTAGAGGCCGCACAGTCCGAGCAGAGTTTATTTTTAAAACCGAGCGAATTACGTGGAAGCAAGGAGGGCTCTGAGGACAGAGCTTTCCGTCTCCTAACTTCTTGTCGGGACAGTGTGAGAAGGGGGTTAGCGAGCGTCTGCTCCCGTGGAGGGAGAGGGGCGAGCGGAAGAGCCAGGTTAGGGAGAAGAGCTAGAGCGGCTGGATTTGGGGGCTGTGTGCGGAGGAGCGGGAGAACAATGACACGCCAACTCCAGCAAGGCCGGTTTCCTGAAATACTAGGAGGACAGTCGCCCTGAGCCACCCTCTCTGCCCTCCCCCACCCCACCTCAGCTTCTCGCGCCCCCTCCTCATTTCAGCAGCCCGCACCAAAGAGTAAATCAAGATTAAGTTTAAAGAAGAAGAAATCGTAGTCTTAGTGCTGTTTACCCACTTCCTTCGAAAAGGCGTGTGGTGTGACCTGTTGCTGCGAGAGAGGATACAAAGGTTTCTCAGTGGCTGGCAGGCTGGCTGTGGGAGCCGCCTCCCCCTCCCTCCTCCCCGCGCCTCCCCCCGCCTCCCCCGCGAGGCCGGCGGCGCGGCAGGCCCCGCCCCCTTTCATGCAAAACCCGGCGGCGAGGCTGGGCTCGAGTGGAGGAGCCGCCGCGCGCTGATTGGTCGCTGGAAACCCATTTATTCCCTGACAGCCCCCGTCACATGGATGGTTGTCTATTAACTTGTTCAAAAAAGTATCAGGAGTTGTCAAGGCAGAGAAGAGAGTGTTTGCAAAAGGGGGAAAGTAGTTTGCTGCCTCTTTAAGACTAGGACTGAGAGAAAGAAGAGGAGAGAGAAAGAAAGGGAGAGAAGTTTGAGCCCCAGGCTTAAGCCTTTCCAAAAAATAATAATAACAATCATCGGCAGCGGCTGGATCGGCCAGAAGAGGAGGGAAGCGCTTTTTTGATCCTGATTCCAGTTTGCCTCTCTCTTTTCTTCCCCCAAATTATTCTTCGTCTGATTTTCCTCGCGGAGCCCTGAGCTCCCGACACCCCCGCCCGCCTCCCCTCCTCCTCTCCCCCCCGCCCGCGGGCCCCCCAAAGTCCCGGCCGGGCCGAGGGTCGGCGGCCGCCGGCGGGCCGGGCCCGCGCACAGCGCCCGCATGTACAACATGATGGAGACGGAGCTGAAGCCGCCGGGCCCGCAGCAAACTTCGGGGGGCGGCGGCGGCGGCGGCGGCGGCGGCGGCGGCGGCAACTCCACCGCGGCGGCGGCGGGCGGCAACCAGAAGAACAGCCCGGACCGCGTCAAGCGGCCCATGAACGCCTTCATGGTGTGGTCCCGCGGGCAGCGGCGCAAGATGGCCCAAGAGAACCCCAAGATGCACAACTCGGAGATCAGCAAGCGCCTGGGCGCCGAGTGGAAACTTTTGTCGGAGACGGAGAAGCGGCCGTTCATCGACGAGGCCAAGCGGCTGCGAGCGCTGCACATGAAGGAACACCCGGATTATAAATACCGGCCCCGGCGGAAAACCAAGACGCTCATGAAGAAGGATAAGTACACGCTGCCGGGAGGGCTGCTCGCCCCTGGCGGCAACAGCATGGCGAGCGGGGTCGGGGTGGGCGCCGGCCTCGGCGCGGGCGTGAACCAGCGCATGGACAGCTACGCGCACATGAACGGCTGGAGCAACGGCAGCTACAGCATGATGCAGGACCAGCTGGGCTACCCGCAGCACCCGGGCCTCAACGCGCACGGCGCCGCTCAGATGCAGCCCATGCACCGCTACGACGTGAGCGCCCTGCAGTACAACTCCATGACCAGCTCGCAGACCTACATGAACGGCTCGCCGACCTACAGCATGTCCTATTCGCAGCAGGGCACCCCTGGCATGGCTCTTGGCTCCATGGGCTCGGTGGTCAAGTCCGAGGCCAGCTCCAGCCCCCCCGTGGTTACCTCTTCTTCCCACTCCAGGGCGCCCTGCCAGGCCGGGGACCTCCGGGACATGATCAGCATGTACCTCCCCGGCGCCGAGGTGCCGGAGCCCGCCGCCCCCAGCAGACTTCACATGTCGCAGCACTACCAGAGCGGCCCGGTGCCCGGCACGGCCATTAACGGCACACTGCCCCTCTCGCACATGTGAGGTCCGGACAGTGAACTGGAGGGGGCGGGTTAGAAATTTTAAAAGAAAAAGAGGGAAATGGAAGGAGAGCAAGAAACACCAAGGAGAAAAACCCGGTACGCTCAAAAAAAAAAAAAAGAAAAAGAAAAAGTCATCACCCACAGCAAATGACAGCTGCAAAAGAGAACGCCAGTCTCATCCGCACTCACGCAAAAACTGCAATGCCGGCAAGAAAACTTTTATGAGAGATCCTGGACTTCTTTTGGGGGGACTATTTTTGTACAGAGAAAACCTGGGGTGGGGGGGTGGGGAGGGCGAGGGAATGGACCTTGTATAGATCTGGAGGAAAGAAAACTACGCAAAACTTTTTAAAAGTTCTAGTGATACGGTAGGAGCTTTGCAGAAAGTTTGCAAAAGTCTTTACCAATAATATTTAGAGCTAGTCTCCAAGCGACGAAAAAAAATGTTTTAATATTTGCAAGCAACTTTTGTACAGTATTTATCGAGATAAACATGGCAATCAAAATGTCCATTGTTTATAAGCTGAGAATTTGCCAATATTTTTCAAGGAGAGGCTTCTTGCTGAATTTTGATTCTTCAGCTGAAATTTAGGACAGTTGCAAACGTGGAAAGAAGAAAATTAATCAGATTTGGACATTTTAATTGTTTAAAAATTGTACAAAAGGAAAAAAATTAGAATAAGTACTGGCAAAACCATCTCCGTGGTCTTTAAAGGGGCAAAAGTTTTAGATTGTACTAAATTTTTTTAACTTACTGTTAAAAGCAAAAATGGCCATGCAGGTTGACATCGTTGGTAATTTATAATAGCTTTTTTTGTTTCCCAACTTTCCATTTTGTTCAGATAAAAAAAAACATGAAATTACTGTGTTTGAAATATTTTCTTATGGTTTGTAATATTTCTGTAAATTTACTGTGATATTTTAAGGTTTTCCCCCTTTTATTTTCCGTAGTTGTATTTTAAAGATTCGGCTCTGTATTATTGAATCAGTCTGCCGAGAATCCATGTATATATTTGAACTAATACCATCCTTATAACAGGTACATTTTCAACTTAAGTTTTTACTCCATTATGCACAGTTTGAGATAAATAAATTTTTGAAATATGGACACTGAAATTATGCTTGAGTCTTTCATTTGTTTGGATAACACTGTGATTATGCCCAACTCCTCGGGGGATATACTGTGCTCAGCCAGGAAAGCAAAGTACCTAAAACCTTGGTATTCTAGTCCAGTAGCATGTGCTAATGTTAAGTGCAACAAATAAATGGCTGGATGATTAATTGAATAAGTACTCTCGAAAAAATGGAAATGCTTATGTCATTTCCAAAATAGAAACTAGGGACATATATTGTAAATCCACCCCCTCGTTTTCTAAGCAACATGAATAAGCATGATGGGGACTTCAACTGATTTATACCACTTGTTGCCAGAAAGGAGTCAATTCTGAAAAATTTCATGTAGCTTAGCAGATGGGGTATTGAGCCAAATCAGAACCAGGTTGGCTGGTTTTGTTTTCGATTTCTGCACAGCACAATGGCCCTTTGGAAACGTGGTTATGGGGGAAAATGATGCTTCTTGTATAGGAATAATTGCAACCTAGACAAGCAAAGTACTCATCTGCTGGGTGGGTGTTTGGATTACTCTGGCCCCGCTATTGTCTAAGAAACAAGTGGTTTGCTTTCTTTGTTCCCTAACTTCAAAAACTTTCTTTTCTACATTTTCCTGTTTAGGGGCGAGGGAAAGCAAAGAGCATCTTGCAAAACTCCCCGACTTATCACAGCTATTTATTATTATTATTATTTATTTTCTTTTTTCCTCTCTCTTTCTCCACGAATTCTGTTTCTTAAATTGGCAGCGCGGGTCCAAGCCTGTAGCCCCAAATCGGATAATCTCTGCAGCTGATAACAAGCAAAAGAGAAGCCAGGCAACAGCCATATTAAAGAAGAAAACAATCAACTCTGAGGTAGATATTTTACTTTGTCCGGTCTAATCACATTTGGAGATGATTGTGCTTTTGATCTGTTGACCATGTTTTACTACAGTAGTAGAGAAGTAGGGGGAGGGGGAAAGGGGTGGAGAAACAGGATTGGATTTGTTGTTTTCTTTTGCCCTAGGAAAGGTAAAGAAAGACTATAGTTGTCCTCAGTGGGAGCGCAAAAGTTGGGGAATCGCCGTGGTCTTTGAATTAGCGATGTTTCTGCATCACAACCGACCCGCGCACTTTGGCGCAGTCAGAGAATCTGAAAGACCGACTCCGGGACTTTTCTTTTACTCACTACTTACCTCGCTTATCTTCCCCCACCGAAGGGGACCAGGAGCCTAGGGTCCAGCATTAGGAGCGTGGGTTTCCTTCCTACAATTTCAAGGGCTTGTTGTGTGAACTTGCTACAACTTTGGAGAAGTTGGAATCCAGCTGCGCCTTTCACCCTTGAGTAAAGTATCGGCTGCAGCCACTAAGTTAGTTCATCCCGTTGGTTCGCATCTTCTCGTTTTCCAAGGAAGTATTTCTTTCTCTTGGTGTTGTTAATGTTAGTTCTAGACTCAGCTGAGGATATTCTCGTATTTTATGTATTTTTATTTCGTATGGATTGCTTTATTTTAGGTGTTTGTTGGTTTTTATTTATTCCTTTTTTTAATCCTCATTTTAAGGGTAATATTGTACTGGGAAAGGACAATTATTATGCCAGTTCCCAATTCTAAGTGAGGCATTTCCCCCCCTAATTAATGCAGAGACTCTAAAAGAATTTCCCCCGGCCTGGCCAGCCATTGTAATGCATATACGGATTATTCACGTGGTAATGAGCACATTCGCCAGTTCTTGCTCACACATACGAATAAAAGAAACTTTGAATAAAGATCCAAATGATCTTGCTGGGGGGTGGGGAGAATATTCCTGGAATTCGAACCAATCAACTATATGGTGTGTATATATTTGAAAAGTAGAGATATATTAGAAATATGTATTGGGGTTTAGAGTAATTGCACTGCACTAACCTACCAGTTTAAAAAGCCCACAGGATCAGACTAAAAAAAAAAAAAATTTTTTTTAACTTTTTGGGAAAATGCTCAGGTTCAAATATTTTGCAAGAGGGAGGAGAGCAATATTGTGGGAAGTTGAAGTAGTTTTGAATGACTGTTACTGTCTGCATAAAACGAGAGAACTCTCATTCCCCCTCCTAGACCTCCATATCTCCTAACCAAATGAAAGCCAGAATATTTTGTTTGCAGATATAAATTCTTTTGATAAACTGCATTTGAGGAAAATGATACATATTTCATCACTCATTTGATTGGGTTAAATGTTTCCCCCAAGATGTGTAGTTTCATGGCTAGATCAATATTGAACATATGATATTTTAATTATAACATGATTTCCAAGAAGGGGGTAAACCCTTAAGCTTGCCCAGAGATGATTATCTCCCAGTGCTAAAGTTAGTTGTTGAGTGTTCAGTTTCTTCCTCGGGATATTATCCTGCTCACTAAAACCATTCAATTTGCAGTCAAAGGGGTGAATTTAATGTTTTGTTAACCTTATACACAGAATAGAAATGTGCAGAAGGATGAGATTATAGTTTGTTCCCTCTGCAATTTTTTTTCTCTCCCTGCACCCCCCCCCCATACTTTAAATAAAGAGTGTTAAAATATTGCTGAGCTGTAGTAGATTAGCAAGGTTTCTTGCCAATGCTGGGAAGCCGGTATTACAGACGGTCCCAGGGGGAAATGGCTCACATTAACCACTAAATGAATATTTGACAAGGGCTCATTCGGAGGTATTATTACTATAAACGTGTCCCTACTGGACTTTTCAAGGGTCAAAGAGCAACGCTTCAATTAATTATTTAGTCTGCTAGTAGATTTGGTTGTAATAGCTGTACTTATTTCTAGAACCGACACAATCTTACAGTAGGAAATCTCAGGAGAATCTTCTCCATCAGCAATGCCTTGGATTGAAATACACACAGAGCCCTGGCATTCTATAGCTGACTTTTTCATAAAACATTTTTCTGGACTGGGTGTGTGTGTGTGTGTGTGCGCGCGAGTGTGTGTGTGTGTATCGGGGGAGGGGGATTATAGTCTCTTTTTCTATTTTATTTACCATTTTTGGTTTAAAAGAAAAAAAACAAGAGCGTAATAAGTTGTCTTAATTTCTACATCATGTCTAGCATAGTCTTTTAGGGCCTTACAATGTGGAGAGAGAGGGGAGGAGATTTATTTATAACCTTTGCCTTTTCTAAGTGGAGATGTCACAGGATTTCGGAAACAGGCAGGCTCTGAGTTTAGAAAGGGTACACATTCCTGTTTGCCAATAAATTTCGGGTATTAAAATGGAAGACTCCATAGGTTGAGTACTCTGAGTTCTAGTAGTCTCAAAGTAAATTGGGGTACCAGATAATCCCTCCTCCCCTCCCTACCTATTGGTCTGAACATTTCCAGGTGTAGTGGGGGGTGAGTGTTCCATTTCTGCCATGTCATAAGTTCCTCTGTGACCCCAGGTAAAATGGGAAGGGAATGATTTTGTGAGTAAGATTCTTTAACAATAATATAAGGTGAATGAATAAGAGATAAGCTGCAAGGGGTGAGGGGGGGCGGGATGCAGTAATTACAAACCCAATTCATTCAGCTTTTCAGAACTTTTGTTGTGGGAGCTCCATTGACGGGGTTTTGAGCTGCCACTTTTCTCACATTATAAAGAACTGATCAGCGCCTCAGGGGCACAAGAAATACTGCTTAACTGTATAGTGATGGGGTCTTCTTTTAGAATCCTTACAAGAAGAAAATTAAACAGTGCCTTTGTGTGCACAAGGTTTACTTTTCAGCTGCTAACAGTTTATAGCTAACTGCTCTGAGATTGAAGTTTGACTGTGGTTTGATCGCCTGCTAGTTGGCACTGGTTATTTATTTATTTGTTGTAATTAAAATATTTTTAATATTCCCCCCCATTTTATTTCTTGCTTTTGGAGAATTTTGCAAAACAGTTTCTTATATTTTGTTTTGTGGAAGGAATTTCTTCTGCCCTGAGCTTTAGCAGAGGCTTGAGTTTACATTCTCCAGCACTTCCTCCCCCCACACCCCACCATTATTGCCTTAAAATAATTTGCATCTCACTGTTTTTTATGCTGCCTCTCCTTGCTCTCAGAGCAAAGGCTGCCTTTCAGGACAGCTACAAGTGAGATTGGGGGTGGCGGTTGATTTCTTTCTTTTCGTTGCTTTCTTTTTTGACCGAAGTTGGAAGGTGGCTGGATGGGTTTCCTTAGGGACCTCGTCTATGAGGTGGATCCCTTAAAGACAGGAGAAGAGGGAGAAACTCCTGACCTTTACTATGAAAATATGGATTAAAGTCCAAAGGGAAACAGCTTCCGGAGTTCTAGAGTGAACAACTGTGGAAAGAGCTTTCCAAAGATAAGGAAATTGCCCAAACCAGAGAATTGGTTTAGTATCTTTCATAGTTATTTTCTATTAAAAACTTTCCTTGAAATATGACCTCTGATATCACCCAGGGAGACTTTGTAACCTCTCTCTCTTCTGACGATGCTCTCCGGTTTTACAATTTTTGTTTTCAATTTCTTTATGTTTGGCTTACTTGGACTTTAGGAAATAATGGACTCGACTTTCTTATTTTAACTAAGAGAAGAATTCTCTTTGGGTGGGTGGGTTACTAAGACAAGGCCACGATTTTCATTGGCAGAGAGCTCTCTTTATGTATGCGGGTCTAGATGGATTTTATTTTTACATTTTGGTGCAATGGTGATATTTCTGATTCAGTGAGCGGTGCACTCAGTTTCTCTTCAAAAGCAAATGGAACGTCCTCTCATTTCAGGACGCAAAGATATTTGCTACTTCTGGGATTTTGGACTTGAGATGCTTGCTCTACTTTGCAAAGAAGTGTCAGGTGATTTAAAAGGTCCAAGGAGTCGCTCGTTTCATTACCCTCGTCTGCCTGCATGTACAGAATGAAATGTGCGCTATTAGTAAAGATTTTGGCGCCTTGAGCTATCTTTTGCCTCCCTACCTGGCCTTGGGTGCGGGGCGCGGCGCAGGACTGTGAGCGCGCGGGCCTCCCACCCGCTAGCCCTAGGGAGCGCGCCGCGCCCAGCGCCCGGAGCGGATGCGCGGGCAGATGGAAGCTGAGGCGGCCAAGCGCCCGGCGGGGGACCTGACGTCACCGCGGCCCTGGCCACGGCCCCCTTGGGGCTCCCTGGGAAGGTGCTGCGGAGGGCTCGAGTTCTCTCCTCCCGAACCCTGCCCAAACGGCCCGATTTCCTTTCTCGGCCCTTGACCGTGCCGCGACGGGCAAGTTTGCAAAGTCCCTCGCCCCTCCGGAGTCCTCTATCTCCTGTACCCCAGCCCACTCCACGTTGACCTCGTGACGCCAAAGATGGTTCTAGGCCCCAAGCTTCCCACATCAGAGGTTGACTGACTCACGTTCTGCCTTCCTCTTGCTTTTAATCTCAGACCCTTATTTTAAAGGGGTTATTTGTCCCTGTTTGGTGCCGAGGCTCAGCATGAGTTATCTCGCTCTTAGCCCTTCCCAATGCCAGAGGCTGCGCAT
The DNA here is from genome assembly GCF_964374135.1 of Grampus griseus. Taxonomy (NCBI): domain Eukaryota; kingdom Metazoa; phylum Chordata; class Mammalia; order Artiodactyla; family Delphinidae; genus Grampus; species Grampus griseus. The sequence goes on from NC_138998.1 coordinate 58,765,204, forward strand.
TGGCATGGCTGTGGGAAGCCACAGGAGCTACGTGGGCTCCCCGGAAAGCTGCACCCCTCTAGGATCAGAGTAGGTAGGGATGGGAGGATGCAGATCCTTCACTTCCCCATTTATAAAATAGGGATAATATATAGTTACCTCGCAGAAGATGAGTACAAAGCCACTGACGCTAAATAGGAGTAATTGATAGCTATTACTTTTCTTACTGTCCATTGGAATTAGGAGCTAGGAAGGCAAAAGCTTCTCCTTTTAAACTCCAGAGATCAATACAGAAATTCGGGTTCTTCCTCTCCTTTCTGGTCTTGAGCGGTGAAATTAGCCTTGTTCAGACCACCCTTCTTCCTTTTCCAGTGCCCTTCCTGGTTTAGGGTTCGCCTAGGAAGTTATCCTGCAAACTTGCCACCCCTGGGCTTCTTCCTGAAGGGAGGGATGCCGACATTCCGGACAGGAGCCGCCCCCCCCCCCCCCACAGAAGGCAGAAAAATAATTACTGTATTAAAAGGAGCGGTGAATTCTTCCCGAGGGTTCTTATCGCTGGCGGCCAGGCCAGAGCGGGACTGCGCCCCCATCTCCACCTCGTGACGTCAGGGTCTGCAGGGCCTCGGGGATGAAATGATTCGTTTGAGTGTTCCAGAAAGGGCAATGCGAACACTTGCAGGGAGAGGCCAGGGGAACTGGTCTCCATCCCCAGAACCCAGCTCCAGCTTTTGAGGCTACAGAGGCTGTCGCCCCTCAGCATAACCAAACACCAAGTAGCCAGAGGCTTCACTACTTACATGGTCACGCACACAACACTCATCACTGTGTCACCTTGGCACTCGATATATTTATATAAACATAAATACATATTTATATATTTACATATATAGGTAAACAACTATATAGTTATTTGATTTGCTAAGTAGAGTTTGTTGTGAGGTCTGAATGAGTTGATTTGGGTTTACATTTGTTTTGTTTTGAGACGATCAACGAGTTACACTAAAAGCCTTTACCAAGTACACCATATCTTTATTTTATTTAGCCCTGCATAAGTTTCAGTGGTGGATGGAGAATTGGACTCCCCAAAGTTTTCCGGTTCTAATATGGAGCCATGGTTGGGACAATTGCTTCAGGCTTGCCATTGCTATGCCATTTCCATTTTCTCATTCCTTCTCCACTCCTAATAATTTGTGTAGCTTTTAATAATCTTTTGAGAATCAAGAAAGACTTGCTGAGAGAACGCCTTGGAACAGTGATTTAAACTGTAGATAAGAAAGACATTTGGTCCGTGCACTCCATGTAAAATGGATAGAATTATTTGTTGAGTGAAAGCACCTCTGCATTTCTCAAGTTTTGTTTACGAACCGATTTAATTCATTGACTGCCCTTGCAATGGGAGGGGTTCTGGGAACTAGGCCTTATGTTCTGATATTGGTTCAGACTAATGATTTACTGAGAATTAGCCAATATTTCACATGCAGTCAGTTTAGTATCAACTCACATCCAGGTCAATTTGACTATCACACATAACTCAAATCTGGGTTATTGCATAACATTACAGTTTAATCAGCCTGAAATACTAAATGGCAAACTTGTGTTTTCCTTCTGCTCAAAGTCCTCGTCCCTTTCTTTGTTTCCCCCTTACTCCCACCTTCAAGGAAAATATCTTAAAATTAAGTTTTCCTTGTGAGAGTTTGTTTACTCCAACTTCGTTAAACTAGGCTAACACGCTCTCATCAGCTTTCTAAACACTCTCTCATCGGCTTTGTAAAATGGTGCAAAAACGTCTTGGAGTCTAAGATGGCAAAATAAACCTGAGCATATGGGGGGAAGACATCGTTGTTAGAAAATTGATTTAAATATTTAGCTCACACTTCAGCCTGATGCCTCCCGTACTACTCTTTCTTGCTTTGCTCACTGCCCGCCCCTGGCTCTTGGGTACCTCACTTCTATTAGCAAGCTGGTTCACCAGCATAAATAATGAATGCATTTCGAGCTGCCCTTCTGATAAGATAAATCAGGGGCTTTTCTCTTTTGCAAGTTTCTGCTTTCATTCCCATTAAAACTTCTCCATGCACCATGCTGCAGTGTCTTTCTGCAAAACTTACTCTGCCCATGTAAACTATGGAGGTATGTTTTCAATAGGAAACATCAGGTAATCTTTTTTTCGAGAAGTCTTACAAGTTAAGGATACAAAATATTTCATAGTTAGTTGTGTGAGCTTCCAAATTAGCTGCATATAAAGTATTTTAAGATTTTTTTGGCTGTCACTGGCTGGCAATACTCATTTTGTGTGTGTGTGTTGGTTTGAAAAGCAGGAAGAAATGTAATGAATTGAGTGCTGTCAGAGATGTCTTCTGTTTGAACAATCTGCGATGGGCTGAATGGCAGGGACTCCCTCATCCAGTGCAGGTGCAGTAGAGCTGGGGAAGGGGGGAGGGGGGCTCCCTCTGTTCAGTCAAAAAGCACCATTCTCCACAATAGACCACACACTGACAGCCAGCGTGACATCAACTCACACTTTCATACTTTTCCCCCATCCATAGTTCTGAGTTCACAAAGTGGCCATACAGTAGCCTTGGTTAGGTTCCTTTAATGAACATTTTGTGGCTCCATGTCCGACATTGAAATCTGCTGAGCCCTGGGAGGAACAAATAGATTTTTAATCGCGAGTTCCAAATCAAAATGTATAGCCATAGATATTTAAAGTTAAGCTGGTCTCTCCACTCTCTCCCAATATCAATGCCCACAACAGCCCCCAGATGATCTGAAAACTCTGAGTTAAAAGTTCTTCTGAGATTTACTAGGTTCCAAGGCACTGTTTTCTGATGTCTGGAGAGAGACTAAACAGGAAAGGAGGGAAGGCACGGATTTCGTGTATTTATTTAAATTTAAAAGAACCCTAGTATTTTATTGTGCTTCGTGAGAGGATTAATCCTGCAAATGAACGAACATTAATCTTGTGGAGTGGAGTCTGTCCCCTTTTGAATTGGTTTTACTGGGAGATAGAGAAGGGGCGGGGGTAGGAAAGGCAGCAACTGTTCGACAACTCTCGGCAAAGATGCGACCACTCTTTGGCTGCCCCACCACTGAAGGGCCGGACCTTGGGGAGATTTTACTGTACATCTGTTTAAACTCGGGCCTCGGGGCCTCAAGTTTTAAATGGAATTATTGAGGGAGGGAACGCTACTAGAGAAACTATTCTTGTCAATCCCTTCCTGCCCCCATTCCCCACCTGGTTCCTACTCTTCTCCGCCCCACCCCCTTCTGACACTTCTTAATCTGGGATCCGAGCGTTTAGTAGAAAGTGGGAGGAAAGAAGGAGGAAAGGACCTTACGGGCAAGGAAGGTTCCCCCACCGCCGCCGCCGCGCGGGGAGAGATCCCCACGGCCCTGCCACTGGCTGATTTCCCTCTGTTCTCGGACTTGCTGAAGCATCGCGCCGAGGAAAATTGCTCCCTGTTCGCTTATTAAAAACCATGTAACCATATACATTTTTCACCGCGGCAACAAAAATATCAACTTTCGAGCCCTCGGAGCAAAACCTTTATCATTCGCCTGAACATTGTTGTGCAGTGGGTGGGGGGAGGGAATAGGCAGACCTCCCAGGGCAGAAGCCACAGCTCTACCCAACTCCCGCCTCGGGCGTGGAGGCAAGGAGTCGGGAGTCCGGCGGGGCAGAGCGCAGGGCCGGAGGATTTGGTGTGCAGGGTGAATAGGGGCCAAGTTCTTTAAAACCTCACATAACACAGGAAGAGACGGGTCTTACCATCTCTGTGGCGCCCTTTGCTTGTGACTACAACCAGTTGCCCGTAGGCTGCGATGAGTATGCCTACGGCGCCTACTAAAGTCTGGGCCTCGGACGAGAGGCGTCTCCCTCCCCTCGACACGCTGCCCTCCACTGTTTGATAGCTGCCGCGTCTTCCGGCAGGTACACACCCACAATTAATCTTTCTTATTAGAGCCTCCATTCTGCACCCAAGGGGCGACTCAAACCTATTTAGATTTCCTTGGTTGGCTGCACAAATTTAAGTGGGCAAAGAGTTATAAACCTAATAACAGAGGGCGAGAGAGAGAGAGTGATTTGAGTAGAGAAGACTCAAGATTCACTAGGCGTGTAAGGATGCTGCGGGCCATGCCCTCCCCAGGCCCCCGCCTCGGGGTGCGCTCCAGGCTCTGGGAAAGGCAGCAAACCTCCCGCGCACACACCGCACTCAACATCCATACGCACACCTACACCCCTACCCTTCGCTCACTGAGATTGCCTCTTCCGCATTTCTTACAAACCCCTCCCAGAAAGGCGGAATTCTCAGAGCATCCCAAACCAGGGAACTTCCAGAGAACCAGGGAAGGTTTGCACTGTTTGGGATTAATTGAGAATAATTAACACTGGAGACCGTTAATCACCACTTTGCTGCTCTCTCCCTCCTTTCTGGTCTGCGGCGACTGCCTCGCTTGCTCCGGCTGCCGGCGCGGGTGGGTTCGCTGGTGAAAGTGAAGACGTCGCGGTAGCTGTCACCCAGTTCGGCTGTACTTTTTTAAACGCTCGCATATTGTTTGATTACTAATTCGAGTTAATATGATCTTTATGGTAACATAACAGTGGATAATTGGCCTTTTTTCCTGAACAACAATGTAAATCACAATCGCTTTATTATTTAATAACGTCAAACGCTTCGTTGGATTGGCCCCGACCGAGAAGACCTTTTCTTTCTAGACAGTGTTGTGGAGGAAGAACAATGAAGATCTAATTGTGGAGATTTCATAAGTTGGCTCCCGTAAATGAACAGCTTAGATATGGAAGTTCCAGCAGATGTGGGCACTATTCGCCGTAGAAACTCTACCCCCAACCCCCAATGCATACAGCCCAAACACTTTATTGGAGGTTTTTTTTGTGGTGGTGGTCCTCAGATCCTAGCAACCACCTAAATCTTCCAGTAGCAATTAGAGCTTTTATCGGGCTTGCTCTTCAGCCCTTTATATTGCCGATTTAGCATCAGGACATTGAGTCCACATACCAAATTAGCGCAACTCCTGAAGAGCCACAGCCACTAATGCGCCCCTTCGGTCACTTTGGTTGTTGGACACTGAGAGCACCGGCCTGGGGCTCTTTAAAAGTCTTATTTTGTTTTGATTTGATTTCAAAAAACGGATTCACCAACGCAGTGTCTTGGAATATACTTTTTCAGGCAGAGTTTTGCCAGGGGCACGAGCCATTATTTTGCTAATTGCTTGCAAGAGCGGACGAAACCCAGAGACCCCTCAAATGCAGATGGCAACGCTTGGAAGGAATGGGTCCCCGCTGCCCGAAAGAAAGATTAGTCACATTTGCCCCCAAAGCTTCAATTCTAATGGCTCTCCGTCGCGGCTCTTGCCGTAGCAGGAGGACGGCTGTCTCTGGGGTCTTAAGACTTCGGAGTTCTTTGCAAATGGGGAACCCTCACCATTTGGAATTCGGAACTAGGAGAGAGACTCCGAGTCTACAGCAGGTTTTGTTTTTGCGTGTGCCCGCCTCTCCATTTTATTCAACTTCTACTGCCTGTCGGGAGGCAGAACAATTCGCCCCCCCCCCAGGCCCCAGCCCCGCGCCCGCCCGCCTCGCTTCTAAGATAAACAGGAGGTGCGAAATGCTTCGCCTGCACACGCGCCCTCGGGGCCCCTCTCCCCTCATCCCCCGCGCACCGACTGTGCAGCTGTCCTCGGCCCAGACCTGGGTGGAGATACCCCCCCTTCTCTTCCCACCCGCATTTTAAAACCATCACATCGACGGTTCTAGAGTCATGTTCACATTTTTGGCCCCCTTCCAATTTCTTTCCGGTCCACTCTCCCCCTTTCTGAGAACCGAAAAAGTGACAAGGAGAAGAGTTGGGAAATTGAGAGAAGGCCATGTATTTTCAAGTTATCCCCCCATCCCCCCACCCCCATCCCCCGCCCTGTTAAAAGTGTATTTTACCACAAGGAGTGCATTAGGAAACTTTCCCTAACAGGACTTGGGCGCAGTGTTATTCTTCTCTAGGGGCCCGCTGGCCTCCCCGCCCCCGCTGGACAATGCGCGCTTTGAGGCTCGGTGGCCTGCAGGCAGCGGGAGACGAGGGGACTGGGCGGCCTTCCTCCAAGGGGCCCGCAGCTGGGGGAGCGCCGGGCAAGGAGCAGGGCCGGGGAGGCGGGCCACGCAGGAAGAAAAACCATAAAAGCAGCCCTCCACAGAGGCCCGCTTTAAGGACGGGAGGGCAGGGCGGCTGGGGAGGGGTATGTGAGAGGTTTTGCGCTTTGTTTCTTTCTTATCCCCCCCTCCCCGACCCCCCCCCCCATCCAAACATTTTATTTCGACACAGAATTAGGCAGCCTAGGTTTTCCAACCCCCTCGCCCTCACTCTTGGGTACCTGGTCTCTGGTTAATAATATCTCAACCCGGGTCTTTAACGCTCAAATCGACCCAAGCCTGGCCCCAGCCTTTCTCAACGCCCACTCCCCCCTCCCCGCTCGGGGTGCCAAGCCACAGGAAAATCCCCCCGGCCAAGCATTCTGGGACGCTACTTTCTAGTTTGGGGTCTTTTTTTTTTTTTTCCCCCAAAGAGAACACCACCACCCTCCCCTCCAAGCAGCCTTAGGCTAGGACCTCTGGAATCAGCAGAAGCCCTCGGAGGGTTACCATATTGGTGGAAGCATTTGTCTGTTCTTTTAAAACTTATACCAAACCGGGCGCCAGGGCCACGTGCTGTGCCTTCGAAACGCCGCCGCGGGCCCTGGCTTTCAGCGCCGCGGAAGCCTGGCTGGCGTGGAGCGGGCGCGGAAGCCACGGGCAGGGGTTAGGGGCCCGCGCTGCGCCGCAGGTCCGGCCGCAGCGCTGAGTGAAGCGAATTATCTGGAGCGTGTTTGATCTGGGGCTGCGTAATCAGCTTCTGCTTTATTTGTTTGTTTGTAATCTCATATTTAGCAAGCTGGGACGGTGGCAGCAAGGGAGAAAGGAAGGGATAGAGGAGGGGGCTTCGCAGTAACCACACCCCTTCCTAATGAGTTAATTTCCATATTTGCGCCTCCGGCATCTAGCGCCCTCTTTTTCCCGACGCTACCGTGTTGTTGAGTCTTGCGCAGCGCAGACGCCTCCACTCTGGACTGAAATGAAAAAGCTCGCGGTGGGAGCAGAAAATTGGTCTATTGATACATTCGCTCCGAGTGTTGCTTGATCTTGGCCTCACCGGCCGCCGATTGTTCCCCCCACCCCAAATGGGGCGCACACGGATTGCCGAGGGCTCGCAGACACCTAGGCAGGTAGCAGACAGAAACTGACCTTCCTGCCTTTTCCCGTGTTCCAACTGTCCGACCCCACGTCCCTTCCTTTTTACCCAGCTCCAGATTTTTTTTCTCTCTCTCAAGGTGAGGGCAGTAAGGGCAGGGTCGCATAGAAGCGGGGGATATAATCCCAAACGAATGAATCAAAAGTGAAAGTTTCAAAGTAGATCCCCGATCCTGATCGAGAAAAGTAATGCTATCTTGCACTCGAGGGAGTGTGCTGGCCCGAGTGTGGGTATATAAGAGAGGGAAGGAGAGAAACTGAGGTTGTGAAGTTTGTCTGTACTCTGAGTGGGTTAAAAGTCGTGGCAAAGACAGTGAAGTTTTGGAAGACAGTAAAAAACTCAAGGCGGGTTTCAGGTGCTTCTAACCTGGTTTCCTATACATTTTCGTGGTGAGTGTGCTCAGAAAATTGGAGAAACAGACTTTAACAATGGACTCACTCCCCCCTGACCCCCATCACACCACCCTCCTTACTTTGCCGCGCGCGAACTAGGGTGTGGGCTCCGGCTTGAGCTCCAAAATAGCGTGGTTGTCAATTGCGAGCTGTAGCAATATCAAAGTGAACTGTCCCAAGTAACTTGTCTAGAAGCTGGGAAGAAGCTTAAGCAGCTCGCTTTAATGATGATTTGTAGCTCGGCAAGGGGCACGGACAGCAAACACCCCGCAGGTGTGTGCCGTAACACCACCATCCGGACTTGAATGTAGATTACTCTGGCGATCGTTTGATCGGCCCTTTGAAACCCTTTACAATTGCCTGTGACGAACGGCCAGTCTCAGTTTTACTCTGAATAATGCCTTGAGGGTCAGTCCTTCGGGCTTTTAAAGAGCGCCAGTATTTTTTTTTTTTTTTAAGAATAAAAAAAGAAAAACTTTCGATTTTGGTTTAGACATTGTCAACTTTGAGTCGCTAACAAGCATCACTCAAGCTATTCAGTACTTAATGACCGTTACCTTTGCTGTCTTACGTATACAGACGTACATATACATATATATATGAAAACGAAGTCATTAATTTTGTCTTCTTTAGTTCCAAACTGCCCTGCCTGTTTATAGATGTTTGTATGGATGTTTATTATAAACCTGCATTATTATTATTAATGCCATTGTTAATCTTGTCTTAACTCTCCTTCTGTATTCTCTCTGAATTGTATCTGTTTGGGCAAGTGGGAGTTTAACTTAAACATTAAGACTTTCCAAAGTAAAACTCTCTAGTTTAACCCTCGCCAACACCTTCGCACCAACCCCCATCACCAAAATGAAAAAGGTAGTGCTATTCAACCTTTAATATTTACTTAGAGTGTTTACATAAGAGGAGGAAAATGAACTTTTGTCTGAAATGTGCAACAAGCGGCACTTTGATTTCATAAAATACATGTCAAGAATTGCAAGAGCTTATCCAACTAGGGTAGGGGGTGGAGGGTGGGAGTGCAGTTGAATTAAAGGCCCATTCCTGCCACTTCAGACTACAAAGGGTTACACATAAATAAGTGCCACATTTGCCTATTGCAAAAGTTTCCTCGGTGCTTTCTAAGTCACAACAGGGGAGGGGGAAAGCTGTCGTTTATTATCCAGCTCTGGGCAGGAGCAGACCCCAGTACCACGAGGCTCTTAGCTTTGGCCGGCAGAAGAGGGGTAGCCTTTCAACAGCAGCCCCCTTTGTTCTCCTGATCTCTTTCCCAATTTCAAGCTTCACTTGCACATCCCAAGTTTGTGTGTTAATGACGCTATTACCATCTGGCTTGCCCTACTTTCCAAAAGATATAAATCTCCTAGCTCCATTGCTCGCATTATCATTTAAGTGCCACCATAGCCAGAAGAAAAAGATGCTTTCAAGACTCCAGATTCTCTTGCACTGACTACCCCTGGCATGACTCTTCCACTATATTTATAGACTATACATTGGGTGCAGGAGAGCCCCTTGAGAGACCTGATTTCTCAAAAGCTGTCCCTCCAAGCCAAGGAAGACACGCTACTGGGTGAAAGGAAGGCTTCAAATAAATTTCTCCTTAAAATATTTTTGTTTTTTTGCAGCAGGCAGATCATATGACCCGACATCGTTTTACATGCCTGTGCCTTCCTTTCTCCCGATTTAGGTTTGTAAAAAGTCGTGGTGCAACTGCCGGACATCCAAGACGTACCACTCTTCTAACCCTGTTTTGAGTGGGAGAATAGACATATCTTTATGGGTGTGGAGACAGGGGTGAAGGGAGAAAAAAAAGCCCCGTGAGGCAACTTTTGAGAGCTAGGCCAACTGCATCCCTTCTCTTAAACCCTTACTTTTATAGTGCCTGCATAGATGTGTACATGTTGTGGGATGTACATACCTCTAGCTATAGATCTAGATCTGCCCCTCCTTTCCTAGGTAATCAGTGATTTGCGTGTTTTGAGCACAAAAGCTGAGAAACTACAACAAAAAGAGTTGGGCTGGCTTGTGAGTGGCTCCACAATGACGTCATGTATCTGGCCAGGTCTGAGTGAATAGAGCAGAGCAGTCTGCCTCTGCGTGTGTGGAGTCTAGGCTCAGGCCGCTAGCTGATTTGAACAGCTCATTTCCCTTTGAGGGCTTTTACTGTTTGTGGCCCTAGACAGCCACATCCAGGCGCATCTCTCTCCTTGTGATGTACTCTCTCTCCTTCCCTATGCTATCTTCACAGAGGTGAGTTCCACTAAGGTCAGCCAACCCCACAGGCTGGAAGTGGAATTGGAAAGGTGAACTTCCCAGGTTCCTAGGAGAAGCTCTTAGAATCATCAGGATTTGAGCAGACCCCTGTCCCTGTCTCTTAAAAAAAATCTTATCTGACAGAGAAAGCGTCTTTAATAAAATACATTCTTCTTGAGGGATGAAAAAAATCACCTGTAATATATTCCTAATACTTTGATCTGAGCACAGAAGGTACCTAAAACAGTGATTAATTTATATCACACCAGTGTGGCTGTTTGCATGCAAAAGCCGCTTTTTTCCCCCCAGTTCACTTTCCTGCTTTTTCTCCCCAAACTCAAAAAAGATCTTATTTAGAAATGTGTATCCCTATTTTTTCCTTTTGAGAATATTATCAAGTTGATATGAACAAACTGCAGAGGATATACCATTTAAGTAAGATGCACTTTTAATCACTGATCATTAAAATGGTTATGTTAAATATACTCAATTACATGCATGACTTAACTCTAACAGTACTTTCTATTCTCCCAGCTGCTCACGTATTCCTTAACGATAGTCTGCGGTAGAAACTTGATTATGCTGAATTCATACATTTCGATGGATTTCATCAGCCTAATTAATGCCTCGGTGTGGTCCTGGGGTCTGAATGAACCCTTTACCATGTTTGAGGTTAAAGGCAGTATTGGAATGTAGAAGGTTTTTCTTTCTTAGTTACTCATGAGGTACTTTGGAATTCCACTAAGCAAGGTAGGTAGCAGTTGTTAAACATAGAGCAAAACAAGGACACCCATCCCGATGGCAGATAAAATGAGGCTAATTCCTCATCCTTACTTCCACTCAGTATTTCTGGATTTGATAGACAATCTCCAAATATTTAGTAAAGAGGAAGTTACCACCTGTCCGTTGTACCTTAAAACTATGCTAAAAAGGAAAAGTTGAACATAGATTTATAACTGGTGGCTAAATAAATTTCCTTTGATTCATCAAGGCTGTCCCTACTCCCCGCCCTTCTTCCTGCTCCCATAACTTTCAGACGACTTTCCCCCTCCATTTCAACTTTCATGTTTCCCAAGGAATCACTCAAGGCCAGTGTTCCTGAGAAACTCCAGTCACCCCCCGTGTGGGTAACTGCATTCAGTCTTTTCAGGTGTAAATTAACATCTGAATACATCTCAACCTTACTGACCCTTGCTACCACCATCACCATCCGGGCCTCAGCAGAGTCTCAGCTAATCTGCACTGCCACAGTTGGCAGGGCAGACTGAGGTTGGATTTCCCAAACCCCACCCCCCAAAAAAAGGACCAAAAAGTGCTCGTGTTGCCTGTGAGATGAGTACTGATATCTGTCCATGTCCAATGAGACACCTGTGGAAGAATATCATTTAAGACATATTTTCTTGGTGGTCAAGGAAAGAAGTGTACAGAAAGAGAAAGAAAAAAAGAGATGGCGGCATCTTTAAGAAATGTCCCAATTTCGGCAGGTGAAACTTGAAACATTTACCTCACTTTGAATTCCCAGGGACAAACAATTCATGCCAGAAGAACTTCCCTCCAGCAGGGGATTCACTGACTCAGATCCTAGTGGCAGCAGGGCCACATCATACCTCAACATCAATATGATTGAACAGGAAGGATTTGAGATCTATAACCAAATTACCACCTTGGAACTTTGGGCTTGTTATGCTAATGTAATGACTTCTGTAGTAAGAGTATATTTTCAGAGTTGGAAATTAGCTTTTTAGAACGCTTTGTGTAATGACAGACATTAGACAGAAGAGACAAATGTGCCAGCAATGGTGGCACAATACTCCTGGCAAACACCCTGGACCATTTTAACAGATAAATGGAGACCCAGATAGTATGTTCATAAAATTAAGCTGAGAGTGAGTTTGGGGAACTGGGTGAAAAAACAGGTGCAGCTAGAACACTGCAGTGGTGAAGATGCTCTTGCTATACCCCGCTTTTCTCTCAGACCTAGTTGAGTAGCACCATGCATTGCTCAGTCCCTTGGGGTGGATGCCTGGGTAGAAAAAAGAGAAGTATTACATAAATAGCACTGCGAACAAACAGTTCTTCCAGCTCATGGTTTGTGTGCTCTTAAGTTTAGATTGCAGACAGTAAGGGAAAGAAATATTTTCTGTGTGTGTTGAGGGGGAATGGAGTTGGGGGGGGTATATGAAAGCATAGAGAGAAATGAACAACTTAACAGTTTAGAGCCATGTATACACTGGGGTTGTCTAGTACGTGTCTTGTACCCAGAGTATCAAATCTCTGCACTGTGTGATTAAGAATTCAGGCAAATCCTCAAGTTTGTGGTATCGACTTCATGTGGTTTATGTCTTAAGAATCGAGGACAAGAAGGTTTAGTGCACCACATTTCTAAGTAATAATAATAATACTCTCCAGTGTATAGGGCTGGGATAGGATCAGTCATTTCTGATCATTGTAAACAAGGTAAATTCACACACTGAAAAAGCATCCAAGAAAAGAACTCTTTTCATCAGTTATCTGGATGTCCTTAATGGACATCAGAGCTCAGTCAATCCCAGCCTGGTCATTGTGTGCCTAGTTCTTCCCCTCCCCGTCCCCTGCTCCAACCCTGGCCCCACCCACCCAGGACAGTTACTTTGGAAATAAGTGACTTGGTTCCTGGATGGGTTTTCACCCCTTCTGCATGACACAGGTTCCAAATGTCAACTTGCAGCTATGGAGAAGCCTGTGAACTATGATAATGGATAAACTCTACTGTGTTAACAGTCCCGTTTGGGGCTAGTGCAAGGTTGCCAAGACAAAGTCTGAATGACTTGGGGGTTTCTGAGAACTTGTAAAATGAGGCCAATTTGAAATGTTGGCACTGAATGCTGAGCTTTTTATAATAGCCCACGTTGTCCCATTTTCTTCTAGAGTTGAATAGGAGTAAAATACCTGGCTGGATGCAGTGGTTCTCTGATGACAAATGAACTAATTAGAGGTGGCATTTCTTAGTTCATCCCAAAGATCTTAGCCGTGGTAGATGTGGGAAATGCAGGCTCCAATAGCTTTAGTTTTAGAAAGGACAAGTTTTACGCCTTCATGCTTTGAAATTATAAACAGAATTTGTCTCACCTAGCTTGCTACTGTCTGATCCCCTGTAGCACTTTTCTTTGTATAGGTGGGTCCAAGTAGGCTAAGGGTAACTGTACTATTTAATACGTCAGTTCACTGGCAGAGCAAATCTATGAATGAGATTACCTTTCACTTTTGGTGCGTAAAGGATTCACAGTATGCCAAGGTCATGAGGCTTCTTGGCAAGGTTCTTGTGAGATAAATTAACCTTTTAATCACATAATCTATCAGGTGGGGTAGATTCCACAGTAGGTCCACCCAGTACTACTTTTTTTTTTTTTAATGCCAGTGGTCAAAGAAGTCAGTGAGTTAAAAGTACTACATCGAAGATGAAAGGGGAGAAAATACAGATAAGGAAGGATGACATCTTCTTCATGCTCTCACACGATATGGCAGCATGTACGTGGCAGACTGTAGAGAGAAGGCCAAAATGTAACCAGAGACAGGGACATTGAGGCAGAGAAGGAGCTTGCTGGAGATTATGGGTTCCTGCTACTTATGATCAGATGCCATTCAGTTACTTTGGAGCTGAAGGATTTATATACTGCAGAAATCCTGATCACATTGATGGTAATGATGTAGGACTTCAAAGGATGGGTGTTGAAGTTGTTGAACATTTAGTTTCAGATTTCAACTCCAAAATCCAAATCTGAATTGCTCATTGGTTCAGGGAGGGAAATGCCTCATTTGAAATTGTCGTAAGCTCTATGAGAACAGACAGACTTAGATGAGGTTAGAAATAGCTTTGAATCCCAGATCCCAATACTCTTATACTACTTGATTATAGAAGAAAAAAGGAGCACCTGGTCTCCAACAAGGAGAGAAGCCTATCTGAAGTATCTCAGCAGGTCCATCCTTAGCCGATCACAGAGACCACTGACATTTAAGCCGTCTGGGTAGTTCTGGTCTCGTGTCATCCAAACAGCACATTTTTCAAACTCAGAAATGCCAGATCGTGTTATTTCTGTGGCGAGGGGCTGCTTAGGATCTGTGACAGCTGAGTTTTTCCTATTGATTATGTGACAATGCAGTTCATTTATAGAGTTCAGGGAAATGAAAAAAGCTTCCAGTGTAACAAGGAGACCCTTAATTCAAATGCTGTGTTGTATTTAAATGCAGAAATCAAAATTCAAGTTGGAGAAAGTGGAAGAGTGAATTTAACTGTGAACTCAAACTTTTATAGCTAAATCAACCTCCGAGGAGGTCTGTGACTGATAATTGAATCTGAAGCCATATGATCAGGTGACTGGTTTGTAAACAAACCACGCAAGAAATCATATCTTACATAGAGAATTCATATTTAGATCAGTGTATGTGTTTCAAGTTGCTCCTAAATTTAAAACACATAGTGAATCCAAAACGTAAAAAACAAATCAAAGGGCACTCTGTGAATCCGGTGGGGGGGGGCGGGGACGGGGGGAGTTGTTGATAGAGGCACTGACATGCAAACACTCTGAAAGATCTTTTTCAGATTTATCTTAAATTCTAAAATGATGTAATATGCACACATTCTTCCAATGCATCCACAGGTGAAAATATCATCATTATTTCTCTTGAGCCTTAATTCCTAATGATTTTCTCTGTCGCAGGATACAGACAGGCTTGCAGAAGTAACTAGACGTCCGACACACGCCAAAGTCTTGCGGGCCCAGGATTTCAAACAAAAGAAAACTCGGGTAACGTTGACTTTAAATCAAGGGCGCTTGAGACCGTAGACACGCGCACCCAGCGGGTTAATTGGAGGAGAGGGAAGAGAGAAGCTCCTCCTGCAGTCTGTATGAGTCACGGGAAGAAAGAGAGCCAGGGCTGGAGCAGGCGGGTGGGAGCCCAGCGGGCCTGCACTGCGCGCGGTCCCTGGTTCGGGGGCGGTGTGGTGCCGGGCGGGGGCGGGGCGCAACCTGGGAACCGCGGACCCGACTGCGGCCCGCGCCTTGCCCACCCGTTCGTGCGTCTTGCTTCTTTATTGCCTGCAAGCCGTCCTGAACGTTGAAGGCGCGATTATCGACAATTTGTCAGCCCGAATTTGTCGCTAGTAATAACTTTTGGTGGCGTTTCACTCTCAGGCACTTGAGTTTTCGGATGAGGAAACTGGTGGTGGGCGAGCACTGTCCTGTGTTCTGCTTCTCATTTCCACGTGGCCCAGGCAGCAGGCAGAAGAAGGAGAAGGAACGTTAATCCGACTGCAGTGACTCCAGCACACAAGCCATGGGTATCCAGGGGAGAAAACTGGTTTCATGTCCTACAGAACTCTCCCCTTCTCCCGAGGTCCTTCATAAAAGGGTCCCTCAACTCCATCTCCCAACCCCCCCACCCCCAAATGTGTGTTCTTGGGCCCACAAGTCATTTCGGCAACCTGGGACTAAGTTATGGTTTTTTTGTTTGTTTTGCTTGCCTTTTCCTTTGCGTTTGTGGGTGCGGATGTCTCTCAAACACCCAGAGCCAAGGCCCTCACTCTAAACTTGAACCCTTCACCTTTGTGTCCCTCTTCTTCCCTTCTTCTGGGACTGGTGGGTGCGGTGGCCAAGAGGCGGCCTTTCCTGAGGATGGAGCAGCTGGGGCAGCTGCGATGGAGCAGCTGCTGTGCCTTGCCCTTCTTTTCTCAATCATTAAAATTCAATTTCAAAATTTCTGTCTTGAACAATTTCCTAAGGAGCCTATGAAGGATGCCAAAAGAGTGGGCCCCTTTTCAAGCGGTCGTGTCTCAGCAGAAGGCAGCCACTGGCCAAGTTGCCCTAGGCTGTGCCCTTCTGGAGCAGTGCAGTGGACAGTGTCTAAAACAGAGGGCTGTGCCCACCTGGACTGAGGGAAGAGGTCTGGCAAAGTCTTAAGGCAGGTCAAGAAGATGGGGAAGGCAGCCAGCTTTTCCGTCATCCACACTGTCGCTGGAGCACAGCCTGGTTGGTCCTGGGGGTGGAGCTCAGAACCAAGTGAGAAGTTCTCACTCTTTAATCTCACAATTCCTCACTTAATTTCTTCACCAGCCTCTCATCCTTGATTCAAAAAAAAAAAAAATGTTTGTATATCTGAAAGTTCCCTTCTGCTAATGAGTTTCCCTTAACAGCTCTTTCTCCTTTGGGTGAAGTCTGCTTCTGGGAAAAGGGGAGAAGACTAAAGTGTTTTGAGAAACAAAATGATAGATGCGCACACATAATGTGGTGTAGGTAGCCGAACTTCATCAGGAGCCTCGAGTAGCCAAGCAAACATTCTTCTGACCCAACCTCAGAGTCTTTTTTCACTCCCTGCTCCAAAACATTAACATGTAATTAGTACCCAAAATGCTTTCCTTAACTAACACTCATTGGAACCTATGGAAAGGATATAACATTTCTTTGAAATTCTAGATGGGAGTTAAGGACTACCTGACTCCTATTGCCTTCACCTCTTAATCATACATAACTGTCTTCCTAATTTACCAGCCTCCTTCCCTATAAAAACCCCTCAGCATACCTCTTACTTTTTCTCTACCCCTTACTCTTTTTCCCTCTGGGGCCCTGAGCCAGATTCTCAGAATTAAATCATGATCTTCTCCCAAATGCCATAACAAGTTAGAAGGGGAGTTTGGGGATTGCAATGAAAATACATGATATAGAAAGTAAATTTTATAGTTGAATGCAGTTGACAAGTGGCAGTCTGGGGTATCAGCAATGAATTCCCCATTTTTCTACAGGCCTCTTTTTACTTCATTTTTAGAATCCACTGATCCTAATAAAAACAAGTTAAAACTGAACTAAATTAGAGAAATATTAAAGAAAGACCAGATTAAGCCCTTTCTGGACTGGCAGCGATCAAGTCTTACATAGCTCATGGTTATTTGGATAGACTTTCATACCACTGGAAGCTTAGACTAACACCAAAAGCCCTGCTTCTCAGTATTTAATTATAAACCTGGCAGAGTGTGACTCTGTACCAATTAAAAGAAAATCAATCAGTGCCTGTTAGCCATAACAAATCAATAAAAACAATTAGCCGGAGAAATAATATTAACAACATACCCTTGTTACCAAAGTTTCTGAGAATTTTGAAGCTTCCTACAGCACATATTATCATATTGTTTCACTACCTGATTTTGTGGAACTTCTGCTTGTGTGATACCTAAAGTTGTTTCCTGGAAGTGTAACTTGAATGAGTTTTACAATCATTTTATACCATAGCTCCAGAATAACTCTGTCTTCAAGGCTCTGAATAGGTCTACTGGTATGGGCTTTTAATATCCTTTCTGCCAGTGAGGAGGCCACAGGTTGTAGTGGAGAACTTACTAGACTAGAAGTGCTGAGCAAGCTTTAAGTTCCAGTTGAGGCGTGTAACTAACAATGTGTAAGGAAGGAAGTTTATGTTCCTGGCTTCATATTTTGCATACGTAAAGGAAAGAGGTAGGACCAGATAATCTCTTAAATCCCTCCCAATCCCTCAATTCTGTAGTTCTATAACAAACTGGTGAATTTTCAACATAAGAGAAGACCCAGGTCTATGGATCTTCTAAATATCTATTTCATTGTCCTTTTAGTAGAAATTTATGCAGAAAGCTGACAAATGATTTTTGGTCTTTTCCTGGGAGAGATCCTAACTTTGACTTGAGGGAACCAAACTAAGAGACTTGGCACTCTTTTCTTACATACAAATGAACCAGTGTCTTATGCTTCAACTTCTTTTCCTTTTCAGATCCAACTTAGAAATAATGTTTCACTCAAGATAAGGTTTGTAGTTTAGGAGATTCTGGTCTGGCTTGCCTCACTTTAAGACTTCTATCATCTCTTTTCAAAACCTGAGGAGGACCTCATTTCCTGTTTGATAGTTCTTCATGCTTTGCCAGCCTCCGGGTCTTTAAGGAAGCTTGCCAAGAGCTCCCGTCTGGGGAGGACAGTCTGAGTTCATCATAGAGAATGAGCTGGCACCACAGTTGTAGTGACTCACCAACCTCATTGCCCCCTTTGCAATGGCAAGAACCACACTATCTAATTGAAAGACCTGTGTTTTAGCAAAGTGCAATTGGATCACATGGCAAAATCATCTCAAAATACATCTCCAGTCTTTCCTTTCACTGGATGTTTTAACACAAGACAAGAAAGGAAATTATATTCTGAATTATATTTTCGGTTCTTTTTTTTTTAAATTAAGATTAATTAACAGATACTTGGTTTTATGTCCATTCTGTTCTAAGAATTTAGTGGTGATTACAAAGCAATGAAAATAGGTCACAGCAAAATGAACATTCAAGATTAGGTTAAAACATTCCTCTGAAATTTCAGTATTCATTTCTGGAGTGTCAGTTACTACATTTCTGTAATTCATCATTTTTTCTTTCTTGGCTTAGAGTCAAGATGAGAAATGATATTTAGACCAAAGACATTGTTTTGTTACGTACCCACCGCTTTTTAAAATGCAAACCCACCCTCTCCTCACCAATGCTTAATCATTTGTGTGTGCTTATGTTCACACACAGACACACCCACACATGCAGAGTTGCTGGAGGAAGTCCTTTCAAGACTTCCAGGACCTGGATCATGTAAGAGGCAGATGAGAAAATTAAAGGAGGGCCAGAGAAATAGCAACACTAAGAGTCCATTATTTCACTTTACAAAAAGTCATTAAACAGTACACAGGCATTTTTTTTTTAAGCAAGTATTATTATAATTAAATAATATCATACTTCTAAATTATTATGATTCTTATCTAATTTCAAGTCACATATAGGAGCCATTTAAAAGTATTTTGCATTACAATCTGTCACCAAAAATCAACTAGTAGAGTTTTATAATGTGCATAGGTTTACCCCATGGGGAATTAAATTTTAATTCATGAGTCTTTCCATTGTTGTGGAACTTTAGGACAAGATAGCATTTGGTATTAACATAGAAGAATATTCTATGGCTTTTTTTTCACTTTAAATTGCTCTGAAAGAAACTGCACCTTGATTTTTTTCCTCCTAGTATTCTTTTGTTATGTTAGAGTATTTTCACGACATTGTTTTTAATGTAAACATTATTTTATTAAGTCATTTGGTAAAAAATTTTTTAAACTATATAATAATGGCCCCTTGTTTTTCTCCTTTTATTATTTCAAGCAAAAATGGACACTTTTCTCTCAGGAAAAAAAGTATCGAGTATGTTTTTGACCCAAAAATGATTATTTAGTTACAGTATTTTTCCCCTACTAAATTAGCATTTATGGTAGATCTTATTTCAAAGCTGATTATTCTCAAAGAAAAGCAGAGAGGTATCAGAATTTCCAAGTAAATTAGGTTGTTTAAGACGTATTTTAATACATTATTCAAATTGTTGTCAGATATTGGTTTAAAAAAAAAAAAAAAAAAGCAGTATCTGTTCCAAATGTGAATTTGGTTTTTGAAAGACCTTACAAATTCCAATTTCTTTATAACAGCAGAGGAGATTAAAGTCATAGACAATTTAGAGCTACTTCAGTTTTTTTTTTTTTTTTTAACTTTAACTGTGATAGGCATTTCTGCAAGGTAGGTTTTAACATATTTTTTTCCTAATTTTTTTTTTCCCTCCTTTCAGTAAGAAGGATAAGCTTTTAGAGTACCCAGTCACCGTGGTAACTGCCAAAAAAATTCTCCTGAAGTTTGAAGAGGTCAGCTAGCAGGGTCAACAACTCTGGCCTCTCTCTGAGCTCGGTCTAGCATGCCCCAGCCTGCAGTTGGAGTGTCAGGCCAGATCTGACCCTGGGAGGTGGACTATTCCGGCTCTGATATAAATTTTTTGAGTCAGTTCATGGCCTGGACTCTCCAGGTGGCCTCCAAAATCGATTTTGACCCCCTGACCCTGTCTCATGGAGGCATAGCCTCCACCCTAAGTAAGGATTTAGCCAGGAGTGACAGCTTTCCACTGAGTGTTATTGGGGACAGTATAAACAGTTTGGAAAGCAAGTAAGGAGGTGTGAGTGCTAGAAATCATTAAAAGCACATTAAAAAACAATTAAGATTTTTTTCTTTGCTTAAAAAGAAGTTTAAAATGTGTATTTCTTATATAATTCCTATGTGATTTGTAAGATTTTTTAAATCAAAGAAGAGGTTTGAATATAAATACTCAAGAAACCACACATCTTCATCCTTTTATATAGTTTGTTACAAATATGCAAGTAAGATAGCCTGACTTGCAACAAAATAGGTACAGCAGGGATGTTACAAGTAGGGAAAAGGGAAGCTAGTTGTTAAAATACATTAATAGATAAAGAATTTCAAGTATTTTATTTTTTTCAAGTATTTTAAATATTACATTTCATGTGCTTGTGTCTTGAACTGTTTACAATGTGAAAATATGGAATCTTAAAAAGAAATAACCACCACCTGAATGAAGATAAACTTGCGCTTCACTTTAAGTGCCTTGCTACTTTGTAAAACAAATAGCTAATACATTCATTTGGATATAAATGAGATAAAAATTATCAGTAGGGAAAGACAGATCTTATAGAGCTAAAGAGGAGAAAACAATAAATTAGTAGTATCTCTGAATTAACTTTAAGTGTTTTCAATAGTTTAAGATATCAGAAGCTTGGAAAATAATGTTTGTAAATCATCAGTGATTCTTTTTCCTTCTTCTTCTTCTTTTTTTTTTCCCCCAGGATGCCACCCTGAAAGTTTTATTTTCTCCAGGAAAGTAGAGTTCTCTCTGAGAGCTCTAGCCTGTGAACTCAGTATGTAAATGTGGTCATCAAGCAAGACGGAACTGCGAATAGGGAAGATTTTGAATGTTTCTCTTTCTTAAAATCCTTCACAATATTCCTTCTTCCACTGGTACTTTGCTCAAAGTTTCCCCCATTTCCCAGCTCTGATGAAATGCCTCTAAAGCAGCCCTGCAGTAGCTAAACTGATTGTACTGTGAAGTTGTTGAGATGGCATTTCATCCAAATCCTTTGTAAAAATTAGATTTTAAGTAGGGGTGAATGTCTTTTTGGGGAGAGGGGACAAGGGAGAGTGGAAGAAGAGGGGGAAGGGACTGAGCAGTTTATACACATATATACTCTTTGTGTTTGAAGGCCTCTGTGTCTTGGCTTCTCACTATGTTAAATCCCTATTATAAAACTTATCTTCACAAAGCCTATTATAGTATTCTGAGAACAAATTGGACCATGAATAACTTAGTTGGAAGTGCAGATTATTTTCTACTCAGGGAAAGTTAGAGATGACAACAGCTTAGCTAAAAGAATAGTGATTAATCTTAAATAGATGGATTTCAAAGTTTCACTCTTGATGAAGAATACCTTTTATATTTCCCCTCTTCAGACTCATGTTTCCACTTTCTTTGTATTAAGAATTGTCCTAGTGATTACATTGTCCACCTAATACAGCATGGCTCTAACTGTAGATTCTTTTCTTACAGGTTGTTAATCTGTCTGAGAGGTGACCAGAAAGACACTCTACTTCCTATTGGTTAAATGTATGTTTTTGAAGTGGTACCCATGCTTAGACATCAAACTCACTGTTAGGAATATTTGCATAAATCATAATTTCTCAACTAGATAAAATTATTACTTCAAAACATCTTAGGGGCTTCCCTGGTGGCGCAGTGGTTGAGAGTCCACCTGCCGATGCAGGGGACACAGGTTCGTGACCCGGTCCGGGAAGATCCCACATGCCGCGGAGAGTCTGGGCCCATGAGCCATGGCCGCTGAGCCTGCGTGTCCGGAGCCTGTGCCCCGCAACGGGAGAGGCCACAACAGTGAGAGGCCCGCGTACCGCAAAAAAAAAAAAAAAAAAAATCTTAAATTTGTTTAATGCCCTATAGCTTACAAAGCACTTCTCGGTTCATAATTTTGTTTGATCCTTAGAATAATGTTATGAAATAAATATCATTAATGCCATTTTACCAAGGAAGAAGCTGAGTCATTGGCATACTGTGATCCAGCTGATAGATGGAAGAACTGGGATACTAACTCAGATTTTATAGTTTCTCTTTCAAGTGATTAAACTATAGCAATAGGTTTTTAAATTTTTTATGTGTTCTATATCCCTGAAAAATCAAGATTTTGTATTAAAGAGCAAAGTTTTTGTATTTCACAAAAAAGTTAAAAGACACTATTTAAAAAATTCTATTCATTTAGAAGTGAATTTTGCTAATTATTGTTTTCCTTTGTTTGTGTGTGTCTATCTGTCTATCTATCTATCAATCAATGGTCTTTCAGAGTTAATCTCTAAAAGTCAAACAGGGGCAGCCCTCTATAAATTAAATAACTACCTGGAATTTTTTAAATGTACATGAAAACCATGAATAATACTATAGGTGAGGTTTCCCTTCTAGTGGTTTTTGTTTTTGTTTTGTTTTTTAGCTCTATTGAGTTATAAGTGACAAATAAAATTGTAAGATATTTAAAATGTACATCATGATGATTTGATACAAGCATACATTGCGAAAGGATTCCTCCCATCTAGTTAACACATGCATCACCTATGTATTTATCTTTTTTTTTTTTTGAGGAAAACATTTAAGTTCTACTCTCTTAACAAACTTCAATTATTCAATAGTCTTATCAACTATAGTCACCATGTTATACATTAAATTTACAGACCTTTTTCATCTTATAGCTGAAAGTTTGTACCCTTCTATCAACCTCTCTCTAATTCCCTCACTCCCCAGCTCTGCCTTCTAGTGTTGATAGACTGGTATCTTTTGATATCTTAGCAAGTCTGGATAAACAAAGTTGTGAAGGGCTACTTCTTGTTTCTCTTGGATTTTTACTTTCCATGTTTAAGAAAAGTTTACAAACTACTCTAGGAATGATAAATAAAAGGTTTAGTTAACCTGATATTGATGTAACCTATCTAAACATATAGGAATCAAGAAATACAAAAGGATTACACCATGTGATTCTAATTAGGTTTTTAATTATATTGTCTTAATTATGTAATGTAGGTGTGTGGATGTTAATATGGACATTTTTTTTTTATTTCTTAAATTGTATATACCTAACTTAGTCATTTTATGTATACTTAAATCAAGGTCTTTGCCCCTGAATTTTGCTAGCAGCCAGACAAATCCTGTCAAACTTTTTAGGATTAGAAAAAAATGAAATAGTGTCCAGAAAAGGAAAAGCAACAGTTCTGGTTGAATGCTGCATATTGTGTATCAATAATGACATACATATACTGTAACCTTTTTTGTGCCAAGGTTTTTCAATTAAAACATGACATTAGACTGAGAATTGTTTATTTTGATTTGGAAATAGATGCTCAAGCCCCCAAAGTCAAACTTCTAGTGTCTTCTCTACAATTTGCAAATTAAGAAATGCAAAAATAAAAACTCTCATATTAACATTGATATGTTTGCTTAGATGTCCTTTGAAATTTTTGTTTTGTATATTACCAATCTCATTCATTTTATTCATGTCTGTCTTTAACAGCTACCACTGTCCAAAACAGTTTTTTTCCCTTTCTTCCTTCCTTCCTTCCCCACTTCTTCCCTTCCTTCTTTTTTTTTTTTTTTTTTGCGGTACATGGGCCTCTCACTGCTGTGGCCTCTCCCGTTGTGGAACACAGGCTCCGGATGCGCAGGCTCAGCAGCCATGGCTCACGGGCCCAGCCACTCCGCAGCATGTGGGATCTTCCCGGACCGGGGCATGAACCCGTGTCCCCTGCATCGGCAAGCGGACTCTCAACCACTGCACCACCAGGGAAGCCCCCTTCTTTCTTCTTGTCCTTTCTTACCTCCCTCCTTCCCTCTTTTCTGCCTTCCCTCCTTCTTGTGTTACTCATCAGTTTCTAGGTAGTTTTTTTAATGTAGGGCAGCTTAGGTTAAGGGGCTTATATAACGCAGTGTATTATGCCAGGTGGGTATTTGGCACATCACGACCCTCACTACAGTTTAATGTACAAGTCAGAGGACATAAGCACAATATGAAGAGTTCTCTGACAACCAAAACCAACTCCTAGGGATCAACTTTTTTTTTTTAAGATTTTTTTTTTTTTTTGATTTGGACCATTTTTAAAGTCTTTATTGAATTTGTTCCAATATTGCTTCTGTTTTATGTTTTCTGGTCTTTTGCTGTGAGGCATGTGGGATCTTAGCTCCCAGCCAGGGATCAAACCTGCACCCCCTGCACTGGAATGCGAAGTCTTAACCACTGGACCGCCAGGGAAGTCCTGGGATCAACTTCTAATGTTATAGATTTGGGCGATGTCCCTCTTGCTGTCTTTATAGTATTTCTAAGTCACCTAAGCTATTGGTTAGTTTTTTTTTTTTTAATAATTTATTTATTTATTTATTTGTCTGCGTTGGGTCTATGTTGTTGCGCGCAGGCCTTCTCCAGTTGCAGCGAGGGGTGGGGGCCACTCCTCGCTGCGGTGCATGGGTTTCTCATTGCGGTGGCTTCTCTTGTTGTGGAGTATGGGCTCTAGGCACGCAGGCTTCAGTAGTTGTGGCACATGGACTTAGTTGCTCCGTGGCATGTGGGATCTTCCCGGACCAGGGCTCAAACCCGTGTCCCCTGCACTGGCAGGCAGATTCCCAACCACTGTGCCATCAAGGAAATCCCTATTGGTTAGTTTTCATGTAAACTTCTCATGTTGCAAAAGAGGAAGATGAAGAAAGAGGAGGAGGAGAATTATTTTAGGAATCCAAAAAGAAATTTTGTCAATTGCTACATAAAATTTGCTTGTAAGTACATAAAAGCACCACACTAACATTGGGAAGCATAAATAAAGATCAGAGATTCCTCATTTTTCTTTTAAATTGCTCCTGCCCAATACACTGTGGTATCAAAGATATGTTTTCTTTCTTTCCTCCTCTCTCTCTCTCTCTGCTCCCCGCTCCTGAAGCTGTTATCAATCTGGGCAAATTAACGTAATTTGGGAAAAATAGGATTTTCTTTTAAATGGTACAAACATTTTTCCTAATGAGGTTTTTAACCAAGTCAACCAGGCACAGAAATGTTCTGTATTCTTCTGAAAGGAATATTATATATCTATGTAGTAGAAGATCACAATGTATAGTGAAAATTCAGTCAATTATTTGCATATTATAATATCAGATTTTTCTCTATCTCTCAATATTGTGAATATATCTCATATAATTGATTGCTAATAGATACAATTCCTGATTATGGAACTTAACTAGAGAAACCTGTTTATGTTGAGTATTGTTGAGTGTCTACTATCCACTGAATAAGCATAACTGACTACCTCTATAGTAGGTATACGGTATTCCTTCAAGTTATCCAAAGATGAAGAGACTAAATCCTTGCCATCATGGAATTTTGTGGAAGTAAAGATTAGAATTTAAAAATATAAAAAAAGCTCAGGGGCTTCCCTGGTTGGCGCAGTGGTTGAGAGTCCGCCTGCCGATGCAGGGGACGCGGGTTCGTGCCCCGGTCTGGGAGGATCCCACGTGCCGCGGAGCGGCTGGGCCCATGAGCCATGGCCGCTGAGCCTGCGCGTCCGGAGCCTGTGCTCCGCAGCGGGAGAGGCCACAGCAGTGAGAGGCCCACGTACCACACACACACAAAAAAAAGCTCAGGATTTGGGCCCAGCTATCCAGGAAAGAGAAATTGGCATGTATACAAGTGTCTCTTCAGAATAAGTTATGGTAAAAGTATGAACAAACAGCTATGAAAATATGGAGTAGCCTGGATAAGCTTGATGGAGAACATGGGCCCTGAAGAGTGGGTAGGACTGTGATAGACAGATATGAGACCATATTCTAGGTAGAGGGGAAAGGTAGAGAAGCAAAACTGTACAGTGTGCCATAGAAAATTATTTAATGGATTTAAAATAAAGTTTCTAGAACAACACAAAATGAGGCTGAACATTATCTGTTTTAATGGGCCATTCTATACTTTATTCATTCAGTAAATACTGTCATCATAAGTGCCATGAAGACATTTTACTAGTAATAAAAACATTTAAAGAGAGTTAAAATTTAGTGATGAGGATTAAGTGTGAGAAATCTAGCACTTCTCATACTAGCTTACTCCTGGATCTGGGTGTCTCTGTGTTCCTCAGTATCCTCATCTGGATGTCTATTTCTCATATTTGTTTTTTTGTTTGTTTGTTTATTTGTTTTGCGGTACGCGGACCTCTCACTGCTGTGGCCTCTCCCGTTGCGGAGCACAGGTTCCGGACGCGCAGGCCCAGCGGCCACGGCTCACGGGCACAGCCGCTCCGCGGCATGTGGGATCCTCCCGGACCGAGGCACGAACCCGTGTCCCCTGCATCAGCAGGCGGACTCTCAACCACTGCGCCACCAGGGAAGCCCTATTTCTCATATTTGTGAAATAACATTTCAATTATTAAATTGAGGACTTGTATGGAAAATCAATCATTCTTTTTCAAAGATATTTCATGGGTCACTTCTTATGTGCCACTTGATCTCAGAGTTCCATTATAGAGTTACAAATAAACACTGCATCTTAAAATGTATTGTTTTTAAGTGAATGAATCTTCAGCTTAAGAGAGGAAAAAAATCATTTTTTAAATTCTGCCATTCAGAAGTTCTACATTCATGCTTATGCAAGTGAATGAAAGTTTAGAAATACATTTAAATATGTTTAAAAGGCTACAGAGATATCTTGCAATCAGGAAGTATCAGCCAATTGTATGAACAACCTCAAAATCTTTGATAAAAAGATATTAAATGCAAAGAAGCAGGGAATAAAGACACACTAAATACATTCTAGCAACATCATACTCATCCTGTAATAATCAAAATAGTAAACTAATACAAATGTTTTTGGTAATGTAATGCACAAGAATCCAGGAATGGATTGTTTGTTATAACTGTCAATCTTTCTAATTAGAAATCCAGGCCCAAGAAATATTTTACAGGGGAAATGTAAACACCAAATTAGAATAAAATATGAGGCAAATACTGTGGATGGATATGAGAGTTTGTGAGGGTAAAAGAAACAATATCTGTGGCTGGTTGATTAAGTTGGGTAAAGCACTGGTTAATTGTCCAGAATCATATATTTAATTTCAATTTAACTTTGCCCTGCTACATAGCCGCAAATTATAGCCCTGCTCTAACAGAAGCCTTCACATCAGTAAACAAAACTTTTGAGTTTTGAGGAGACAAAGTGCTATGTAGGTGCTGTTGAAAGAAAAAGGTTTTGCAATTTAAGAGGAAAAGGTGTCATACACCCCGCCCTCAAAGTTACAAGCAATATTCATGTTCAAGGCCCCACCCAAAGTAAATTATTGACATTGCTTTTAATACCCGCTTAAGGACCACTTGTTTGTAAAGCTTTTCCTTTATAATTACTGCATCTCTATATCATATGTCCCAGTACTCTACTTCTAAACTTGACTATGGCATAGTAAACAATACAAAAGTTTATAGAAGTGAAAGTGATGTGTAGAATAAAAAGTGAAAGTGCCCTTTGTCACTTCTCCAAAAATGTGTATCCTCCAGATCTCAGATAGAAAGATGGATGGATGATGGATGGATGGATGGGTGGATGGATTGATGAGTGGATGGATGGAAAGATAGACAGATAGATGATAGGGAGCTGATAGGTTGTTAGATAGACAGAAAGGCAGACAGATAGGTAATAGTAAAGAACATAGACTCTGGATCTAGACAGTCATGGGTTGGGTCCCAGCTTTACTACTCACCACATGTATCATCTCATCTGAGTTTTCTCATCTATAAAAGTGAGGATGACAACAGTACAATCGCATTGGGTTATTGTAAGGATTGCGTTTATATGTGAACAGTTTAGAGCAGTGCTTGGCACACAGCAAGCATTTTATATAGGTTAACTACTCATCATTATGACCACATATATATCCTGACTTTTTTTTTAAACAAATGAGGTTTTATTATGTGTTTTTCTCACTTCATAATATGTCAGGGAAAACATTCTTATAACACAGATCGACCTGTTTCACTCTTTGTAACTGCTGCCTAGTATCTCACAGTAGGGTTGGATCAAAATTTCTTTAACCATTCTCCTATTGATGGCTATTTTGGTTGTTTCCAGGGGTTTCTGCTTCAAAGCCACTACTAATATCTTGTCCTTGAGTATAAAACAAGGGATGCAGACGGGGCAGGCGTATAAGGTATCCCCATTTTATAAATGACCAAAATGAGGCTC
Organism: Grampus griseus; assembly: GCF_964374135.1. NCBI lineage: Eukaryota > Metazoa > Chordata > Mammalia > Artiodactyla > Delphinidae > Grampus > Grampus griseus. The sequence continues at coordinate 58,793,288 of NC_138998.1, forward strand.
AGAGAAGTTTAACAAACTGCCTAAGGTCAAATGGCTAATAAGTAACAGAGTTCAGAGGAGAACTAGTTTAACACAGTTTCACACTGTCCTACCTCAACATTTCCCATTTGATTTAGAATAGCTTCACAAACACAGTGGTCCTTATGTCACAATAAGACATTTCTGCTTTCTGAAACAAGCACCAGGCAGCTACAAGTTACTGTGCTGACAAAGTGGGCATGAGTAGGAGATATAAGGGAATATGCTAAAAGACTGAATAAAATAATAAACCTGGCCATGTCCTAAGTACTAAAGGTAATATTAAATTTATGGCACTAATCTTAAAGGCTTAAATGGTTTGAAATCAGGATAAATAAAATATGGTGGTGGGAGGGAGAGTAGAGAGGATGACTTGCTATTTGACGATTCGGAAGAATATTATTGGGTTGGCCAAAAAGTTCGTTTGGGTTTTTTCTGTAAGATCTTATGGAAAACCCGGACGAACGTTTTGGCCAACACAGTATTTGAAAAACTGCCGCATTTAATTCTAGTCTTCCCAGATGGTACACCCTTGATTAACTCTGATCTGGCGTTATTACGACTGATACTTATACCCCCCCATATCCAAACTCTGTAACCTATCACACTCTATTAAATAATATTAAGATAATCAAACCTTCATTAACTACAAGTACATATAAAAGCCAATTAAATTGAGTTTAAATTATTGTGATCTTAGAACATATAGTCCATTTATAATACAATGAAGCCTTAGCCAAGTATAGTTCTCTCTCACACAAGAGACTATTGTACAATGACTTCAAAGTGTACAGGGCTCGTTGTGGAAATACCCTTCTTATAACCCACATTTCTAATTCCAGCAGTATTTAACTTTAGAATTTTATTCTCAGCTAGGTCATTCAATGTCTTTAGGATTGGGGGAATGACTTCTCCAAGTTGAAGTTTTTTCCTATATAAAACAGGGTCAGTGTGTTTATTTTCTTGGGAAATAGGTGAATTCATTTTGTTGATGTTTATCTGAAAGTTTGAGAAAGCCTCAGAGATGCCAGTTGTGATCTTTTACTGCAAGGGGAGCAATGCCAAAATTTAGAAATGTGAAGGACGCAGGGTGACTTATAGCAGAGAATGGGAAAAAAATGAAGCACCATGGCCTTTTCCAGATATATTTCTTAGACAGCACGGTGTCAGTTTATCAGTCTGTTATTTACCTTCTGCCTCTGTTTCTGAATTGTGATAATGTGTAAGAAGCTTACAAAAATACTTATCAAAATCAGTAGGGTACAATGCAACAATTTAACTCCTAATGACAGCCACCTCTAACTATGAATGACATATAATAAATTATGTTTGAACTGGATTTTCAGCTGCAGATCCTTATTCTGCCACCCAGACAGCCCTATAAAGTTGCACTTGTGGCCTTAATCCCACTTGGATGTGTGCCCTACTGCCTCTACTTTCCATCATTCTGGTGCTTTAGTCTTCTTGAATAAGTGAACAATCTTTGTTTCTGTACCTTATTAGGCCAAAGACCATAACAGCTAGTGATGGCATCGGCAGGCCCTGCGGGCAGGATTCTCTGCAGACCCAGCCAACCTCCAACAAACCCCTTTTTATACTCCTGTTTCTAGGAAGAATTATGATGGCGGTGCCCTGCTGTTGATCAGTCAAATCTGTGGTAGGCCTAGAGATAAGTCCTGTAAGTGTGGTGTACTGTAAAACAGCGGCTCCCATTCATTAGTAGCTTGTGTGTAATAAACCACCAAAAAAGGGGGGTGGATTGGGGAGGCAGCTGCAGTGTGCAAGAGCAAACAACGCATCTCATTCTTGGGAGCCAAAACTTTGTAATTTGCTACTGGGCAACCTGCTCTCGCTGACATTCTTTCTGATAACATAGTAGTGCCCTATCTGTATTTATAGCTTGAGTACTAAGCCAAAAGATTCTATTTGGTAACTACGTATACATGTTATAACAGACTGTTATTAAGGAAGAGATGAAAAATACTATCAAATTGCTTCTGGCGAACAAAATGACTGGATTCAAGGGACATTTTCCTCTACCAGCTGATAACCTGAAAGACATTTATATTAGCCATTGTCTCACAGTACTAGTTTTATAAGGATGATATTTCAAGAGATACCAGCTGAAACACACAGAAGGAATATCCCCTGGGAATGAGTTATGCTTCTTCAGTAATATATTTTTTAGACACAAAAGTGTTCATCGAATAGAAAGCTATTTGGGGGTTGCTTGTCTTTTTAAAAAGACAATAATTGATTGATTTTTTAAAAAAATCAATAACAGTATAAACAAAATTTTATTTTTTTGGTTAACTGTCTAAAAACAGTGCTTTGCAACAGTACTACAAATGACTCATCTGCCTAAACCGAAATATAGGAGGCAGTTTAACTGTGAAAGGATGACGATATACCTGTTGGGGAAGAAAAGGGAAAAAACTATCAATAAGCCCTTTTAATTCAGGATGGGTTAACCTAATAAAAGGGAGACATACTTGAATTTGCTCATGACTACTTAATGAGAAGATGAAAAAGTGCTGCAGTTTCTGTAATAAACTCTTTCATTTTACCTCCAAAGCAGGTGCATGGCATTGTGATATCAACACTGTACTAGTTCCTCATCAGCCCCCCACTGCTCTGCCAAATAGGAATGGAAGACTGTACATTCTAGGCATTTTTTTTCTTTAACACTCCGAACCCAGGGTCAGGAGAGTGGCTATGGCAGAGTGGAAGGCATGCCAGTTGTTTTGGAATTCTTGCAGGTGTTTAAAAAGCAAAGATTCTTTTCAGAGGCACATCTGCATTTGTCATATGCCATTTGTGCTAAAGCCTGTGGTGTTTTTGTTTGCCGGTTTGACAGATTGACATGTAATGGCCAGGACCGTTGGGCGGCTGCTCCCAACAAAGTCATTCTGATAGCTAGAGTTCTCTAGAAATCAACTCGCCCGAATTACCCATGATTTTTCTCCGCCCTTCAAAGGAAAATGCGTTGTTCTAATGTTCTTTCGGCTTTATGTTTGCTTTCACAATTCTTTTTCCTTTTTTTTTTTCTTTCTGGTTTCATTGTTTTAAATTCTAAATTGAGATGAAATAGGGATTTTGATGGGATAATAACATCTACAAAGAGTTTTCAAAATCAACCAGTCGTTAACATTTACTTAGAAGAGGTTAAAGAGATTTGTGGAGTTTAAATAAATACTGGGATATAATAAATTTAAAAAATTAAGAGAACATATCTGTGTCAGTGATGGATAAGGGAACTTAATAGAGGCAAAAATGGCAACTTTTGAACTTTTTAACATTTTTAAACACTAAAATAAAACTACTTTTGAAAACTTCTTTCCTTTTACATATTAGTGAACAATATACCTGAATTTATATGTAAGCATGTGTCTTATCAACCATGTTACCACGAAGCCAAGTAAATATGTGTGAAAGCAAACTTTAGTATGGTGTCTTTTGTTGACAAAGTTAAATCAGATATCCTTATTAATATTCTCCATACATAGGTGGTGTCTCACGGAATTAGGAGTTCAGAGCTCATGCTTCAAGTATTAACTTTACTGTTGATGTAAGTTTCTGAATTCATTAAACTGTGGTAGGCCTTCACCCTGTCACCCTATTTGGAAAATATAAACTAACAAAGGATTACCAAGTGTTAATCAAGCGAATGCAAAATGTCATAAACATGTTCATAGCACCCCTTTAACATTTACTCCATTGACCTAAACATTTCCTGGACATACATCTTAACTTACCTACGTAATACCACTTTACTGGAAAGGACCATTCCTTTTGACAAAGCATCTCAATTTGGGTGTCTTATTTGTCAGTTTACTCTCAGCTCCACAGATCTATCTGCATAATCAAGTTTCCATGGAGTCCTGCACTGGAGAAAGAGGAAAGGCAAAACAAAACAAAATTAGAACTGGCGAAGGGAAACTAGAAACAGCACATTGCCATGGTTTGGGTGAGAGATTATTAAAAACCAGAAGCCACTGGCTAAACTATAAAATGGAAAAATGGCAGCTGTTTTTCCTCTTATATTAACAAGCTAAGTTCTAGATATTTGAAAAGTTTTAATTACATTAATTTCATTTACTAATTTTTTTTTTAACTTTCTGAAATAAGGATTTCTTTCCTGTTACCTCAGTAGGGACCTGGGCTAAAGGAAGTAGGAATTAAATAAACTCAGGTCTCTACAGTTTGCAGTTAGGTTGCCAGATGTGGAGAATAAAAAATAGGACAATCAGCTAAATTTGAATTCTAGATGAACAACAAATATATTTTTTAGTATAATATTGCATGGGACATACTTATACTAAAAATATTTGTTGTTCATCTGATATTAAAATTTAACTGGGTGTCCCGTTTTTCATCTGGCAATGGTATTTGTAGCAGAGCTTGAGTAATGACAAATTCATGATCAGAAACTTCATGGTTTAAAGGGCTTAGGTGTTTTGTTTTTTTTTTTAAATAGGTTTTATTTTTCTGGCGTTCCTAATTTCCTTAAGACTTTCTGTCACCTTTTTAGAGTAATGGGATGAATGATTGGGTACTTGCCCAAATACAACCAGGTGCTTTCCATTTATTATCTTATTTAATCCTCACAGCAACCTGAAGAAGCAGATGATGTTATGCCCATTTTACAGATGAGAAAACCAAGACCCAGAGACATTAAATCATTTTTCTTGAGTTAGACAACTACTAAGCAGGAGAACTAGGATTGAAAACCACGTTTGTCAGATTCCAGAGTTGGGACTTCTCCTTTTAGCTGCACTAGCTTATTAAATGTGAACATTCATTAAAGTCACAAATGATGTAATCAGTTAATTTCAACTCATATTGAACACTGTCACATTGCTAGTCATCTGTGTGTGTGTTTTTATTTGCCTTCTCTTTCTTGCTAATCTCAAGGGCAGTGTCAGCATCTCATACTTCTTAGCATCTTCCCTTAGACAATCAGTCATATAATTTTATAATGTCACATTAAAAGAATGTCATATTATTTAAGATAATCAGAAGTTTGTCTTTTGTTTGAACCAAGTGTGTTTTCATTATTATATAAAATTTAGAGCATATTTTTCCAATAGCTTTCACCTAGTACATACTCTCTGACTCAATTTGCCCATTGTTGGTGTATTCTGTGTTGTTGCACTTCCAAAGCTTTACTTGCTGTAAACTACTCACAAACCTAAAAAAAACCCCAAAACACAAAAAACAGCATTTTCCTTGCTAAAATACCAAAATAGAAACAATTATTGCTTCAATAACTTAGATGGGTCAGGGCCATAAAGTATTGAATTTTAGTCTCTTGTCTCCCTGGAAATACTTCAACCCCTGGTTTACCTTTGCCTGTGGTGCCCTGTATGATGTAAATACTATTATACAATGACACCCCTCCCCCAGTCCTTTTATGGTTCTTTGATATTACTTAGAAGGTGATTACATAGCTTCATTTATCTCTTTGAATGCACAGGTTTCATGGTCATTAAAATAATCACAGACTCATCAGTTCTCCCCATGCTTAAATAAGATCAATACAAACCAGAACAAGAGGCTTCAACTCCTCCATTCACCAAGATTTCTCTTTCCCTTCTCCTTTCTTTCATTCGCCCTCTTCCCTCTGCTTCTGATCCTTTCCCTTCTTTCCCACCTTCAACCACAGCGTATAGAAGAATACAACGATTTTTTTAATAGTTCTTTCTGCAACGAGTCAGAACAATTATTCAGTTGTTATCCAAGACATAGTGAAGTGTTGCCTTTATACAACTGGTCAGAGGCAGCTGTAGCAATTTTGGTGTTTGCTAGAGAAAAACAAACCCTGCTGGCCTGGCCTTAAAAACCAGTTCAGCAATGAAATGGTTAATAGGATGAGTAAAGGCTATTTTTAAGTCTGGCTCCCCTCTCTGATACACTCTTGAAAACTCACCCTGTACTGCAGAAATCCTAAATTGCAGTGCCCTGCACCCCACTGAAACTCTTCAGTCTGCTGTAAGTAAGCCTCAGCATGGGCAAGATTGGGGGTGAACAGTTGGAGGAGGGGCTCAAGCCCTGGGCCTTTGTAATGGAGGGGCGCAACACTGAGATCCTGCCGAGAAGGAACACAGAAACCCTCAAGGCCTAGAGAAATAGACCCAGACAAAAGCCCCGTTACATGGTTGCAAATCACCCCACTGCTGTTATTTTATTTACTGTGGTCTGCAGGAGGATTGTTTTCTCTTTGCAAAATTTTTAAGCTTCATGGGCTTTTCTCCTCCACAACAGCGGTCACTTATACCACAGTGCCACATAGAGACAGCCTTCACCTTCAGCTTTCTCAAGGAAAGGCGAAAAAAAAAAAACTTGCGTAGTCAGGATGCAGTATTTCCAATCTTCCAGTTCTTTTCCAAGGATAAAAGATTGAAGTGCGTGTATTTAAAATATTGACTTATATTGGTTCTATTGGCGTGATTTTGTTCCACGTTTTTCTGGCTTCATTTAATTTTTTTGAAGATGACACCTACATTCAAGCTTTTGGACATAAATTTATTTAGATGTGGGAAGGAAAGAAAAGGCAACACAATTTTGTATTGAATCAATCAGAGATATATAAATGAATAAGCATTTTTTCCCCAGTAAAATAATTTTTTTATTCAGTTTCAGAATTGATAGAAATGTCATCCTATCCCAACGGCAAGACATATGCTATGAGTTTGAGGTTTTTTGTCCGAGGGATAGGAGAGGATGAAGACTGACAGAAACGGTTATTTTAAAATCTAAAGAGAAAGAACTGTCTGTGAGGGCAAGAGTCTTTTTTGTACAAGGTTCTTCGGGTATTTGTAAAAAGGGCTTCTTGCCTCATTGCAGAGGGAGGGAGAGAGGTCTGGGGAGGTAAAAGCAGCTTACTTCTCTGTATAGAAATACACGGTAAACATTTCTCTACAGTTGAGTCAGAGCTGCGAGCTATGCCTTGGGGTAGCTGAGGAGAAGTGAGAGTCTCTTCACAGTAACCAGAGCAGCAGAAGGCTCTTCCACTAAGGCGGCTTGTAGTGTCACGCCTAGGAAGCTGAAAGGGGAACTTGCAATAAGTGTGCTCAATTTAAGAAAAATAAAAAAGTGAAATTTTCCAATGACAAATCCATGGAGGTATTTACAAGGTGTTTGAGCAGGTAATTAGCACCCAAACCAGGTTTCAGGAAATAGTTCTGGTCACCTCAAATGAAGAATATATAATGAGCTGAAGAGCTTGATTTTCAATGGATGATTTACCCAGGACAATAGCCCAAACAGAACCGGGTAAAGGGTTTACAAATGGTAACTTGAGAAGCAGTGGGCTTCCTTCCCAGGAGCTTAATTCTGTCCCCTTCTCCTACCCTGTCCCTTCTCTTTAAACTCTCTCCTCTCTTCTTCCATCACTTTCACAAAATACATGCCTAACATAACTTTTCGTGAAAAGTTGAACACAGTCCTTAAAAAAAAAATTCTGTCAAAGAAACATAGGGAGGGTGCAAAAAATACAGAGTAAATTTGCCTGTTGGCATCTAGACCTAACTAGTTCTGGGTTATTTCAGGCTGAAACTTTTTTTGCTTACTTGCGGAGGCTTATTGTGGAGTCTTTCCTTATCAGAGTTTCTTGCACTGGATAACAAGCAGTGCTGAAAAGATTACCCATTCTTTTCAAAGCCTATTCCAGAAGACTGACAACACGGAGAACCAAAGATGACTATATAAAAAATAGTCCAACATTTCTTAACTGACAACGTTACATGATTTTGTTGATTTAAGAAAGCCTCCTTACCCATAGGCACTATGGTTTGCTCTGCTGCGAGCATTAATATTTCTAGAAAAATAATATCCTCCGCCATAGTAACTCTGGTAGCAAAATGGATAATAGTAGTTAACTTTCACCTACTGGAGCCTCTTTGCATATTGAAAGTTGAATTTTACTTTATTATAATCTAAAATGTTTACGTGATTCTTACTTTGCTCATTTATGGTTAAAGTCCTTCCCATTCTCTAATTGCTTCGGGTATACATTTAAAGCTAAGAGAAGGTAACTTAGACATTCTTTTATAGACAAGGAAATAGGTTCAGAAAGTTCAAATTACTGACCAAGGTCACCCAGTGTCAGAGCTTGGGCCCAAACTAAGATCTCCTAATTCCTAATTTTGACTGTTTTTCCCAGGGCTTTAGACCATCTTCCTATGTGGTTAATAATCTTCGAACACTGCCTAAGAATACCAATTTCTACTGAGGCATGCTCTTTGTCATTAAGTGCTCCAGCAAACTGTTAATTAAGATTGTTTTGAGCTGTTTACCAATTTAAGTGATGTCAGATACTTCTCTTGGATTCTGTTAGCCTCTTGGGAATGGCAGAAAATTCTGTTGATTCTGTTGCCTGTGGTTTGACCATCTGTTCTAAATCATGATTGTGGCTGCCATTTGGAAATCCATAATCTGACACTGTTACTAGAATTGTACATTTAAAATGCATTAAGCTCTTTGTGGGTCACAGGTCCTTCATAAGCTCTCCTTAATTTTATAGGATATCCACAGAGAACGCTAAATTTTGGAGCTGAAGTGTGTTGATTGAAAGAGCAAAGCAGAACCTTTGTTCTCTTTCCCAGCATTGTGGAAGCTGTTTTGTTAAAGAGGTCTGAGATAGAAGATAAAACACTGGGACTTCCCTGGTGGCACAGTGGTTAAAAATCTGCCTGCCAATGCAGGGGACACGGGTTCGAGCCCTGGTCCGTGAAGATCCCACATGCCGCGGAGCAGCTAAGTCCATGCGCCACAACTACTGAGCCTGTGCTCTAGAGCCCGAGAGCCACAACTGTAGAGCCCATGTGCCACAGCTACTGAAGTCACATGCCTAGAGCCCGTGCTCCATAACAAGAGAGGCCTGTGCCCCGCAACGAAGAGTAGCCCCCTCTCACAGCAACTAGAGAAAGGCCGCGCACAGCAATGAAGACCCAAAGCAGCCAAAAATAAATAAATAAATAGATTTATTAAAAAAAGAAGATAAAACACTGGAAGGTGCATCTGATGACAAAGCACAAAACAGTCAGGAAGTTTGGCAGTAGGGATGAAGTCCTAGGTATTTCTGGTCATCTTTACAAAGTCCTCCTGCAAGGCACACTAGGTGCTCACGCAGAAAATGATCAACACTCCTCAGTGTGCACAGGACTACCGAAGACTTTCAAGAGGTATTCTGTCTTAAGATAAATGTTTACTTAAAAAAAATTAATTTGGATGCCACACTTTGCACTTTCCAGAGTTAATTCTTAGTACCTTAATGCCCCTAATATCTTCTGTCATTCAGGCTATTATAACCCTAAAGGTTAAAATTTTTTCTGAAATAATGAGTTAATACACAAAAACCACATAGAACAGTGCCTACTCCATAGTAAGGGCTCTGTAAATGTTTGCCATTATTATTCATGTGTTGATGTATCCTCTACTGAGTGCCTGTTTCAGTCAGTGGAAATACAGTGAAGTTGAGGGTCATGGGTCCTGCGCTCAAGGATTTTATAGTCCCAAGAAGGAAACAGATGGGTAAATTGGTCATAACAGTATGCAGAGATGTTGTAGGGACAGTTAGGCGGGGCAAACAGACTTCCTGGGCCCCACCCATCCAGGTGGCCCAGAAATCTGTATTTTCAAAAAGCTCCTCAGGCAATTCCCAAGTAGCCCTGGAGGGTTTGCCTAATCTAAATTAGGCTGGAGGAAAATTCTGGGAAAGCCTTTCTAGAGGAGCTGATACTAGAACCGGCATCAGGAAGAAGGAAGGATATCCTTGGCTGAAGGAAAATTGCTCAAAGACGGATATGAAAGAGCCTCTGCTGTTTGGAGACCCGCTGGTTAGATGGGTCAGGTTGGAGTGAAGGCCTTGAGGAAAAGGATATATAGGTAGGATTGACCATATATATCATTACTCAAACCAGGACCCTTCTGAGAGTGAAACGAGGTGTTATGAATCATTATATGGGGAACAGGAGATGACGCTTAAGGAGCAGCAAGAGCTCTGAAGAGATTCTGAGGGTCCTTCAGAGTGGAACTCTTTAAGTATTGCTCAGGGCAATGGCAACCATTGAAGAATAGGGCAGACTGATGACAAGATCAGGTTTACATTTTAAAGTTTTCCCAGCTGTCTTGACCTTGGAACATTATTCTAAGTGAAATGTGTCAATTTTAAAGAATGGTTCATGTTTCTACAATTTCTTTGAATATGTCATTTAGCTTTAATCTTTATAAGAATCCTAATGTAATGCTGAAAATGTACTTAGCGATTAAAATTAATGTGAAGGTGGCAGTCTGAGGAATCCACAATGCTAATAACTTGTTCTAGAATAACATTATTTCATTTATATAACAATATCATGTTCATTCATTCATTATTTTTTAAACACCTAAGACTAACCATTTACTCCTCTACGTACTGGGGAAGCAGAGTGAATGAAGTCCCTGCCTTTACGGAGCTTACTTTCTAGCAGAAGAGATAGACAACAATTAAATAAATATGCAATATAATTTCAGGTATTGGTAAGTGTTGAGGAAAAATGCAATCAAGATAAGGGGTTTGGGGCTTGAAGAGTGACTAGTAGGTGGGAAGATGTTATTTTATTTTATTATTATCTTTTAACATCTTTATTGGGGTATAATTGCTTTACAATGTTCTGTTGGTTTCTGCTGTACAAAAAAGTGAATCAGCTATACGTATACATATATCCCCACAAGATGGTATTTTAATAAACTCTGATACAGATAGCTTCCTTGAAGGAGTGGCATTGAATGCAGTGAGGGAGTGATCATCTGAGGTTCAAACGAGGAAACAGGAAATGCAAAGGCCCCGAGGTAGGAACAAGCTTGGTGACTTGGAGGAACAGAAAGAAGAACCTCGAACTGCTTTTGGATCAGGCCACTCCCAACTCCATCCCGAGGCCTGCAGGGCTTCACATGATCTGGCCTTTACCTATCTATCCTTCCTCCTATCTGAGTTTTACAGTTTGGGAGGGAGCTGTGGTCTGCAAGTGGAGTGTCCTCAAGGAGGGTAAGGGAATCCTAGCACACCAGATTTCCTTAACCGTACACTCCTAACTCTGTTACTCTGACAGCACTTTTTCAAGAGAAAGAACTCTAACACTACAATCTACTGGCAGAGTGCTTTACAAATGCCATTTATTTAAGCCTTGTACAAGCACTATGAGATTGGCAATACTGTCGCCATTTTGCAGGTGAAGAGACTGACTCAGAGAGGTGAAAGAACTTTTCACCTCTTCACCTTTTCCATGGTTATATTGTATTAAGAGGTGATTTCAGGTCTTTTCTCCACAAAATGTCTTTCAATGCCTTGGAGCCATAAGTCATATTAAATAGGGTATGCCAACGGTATATTCCAGTTAAAAGTCAGTTCCTGACAGAACCTCCAAGGCACAATTTGTGGAATAGCACTTTCTTTTTTTTCCATGAGGAAATCTCAAAGACTAGGATATAAACCTTGTATATAGTGGAGTACAAAAACAAAACAAAGCAAAAACCTACAATAAAGAAGAAAGCCAGGATTCTAATTCTGATGCTGCAACTAGTTAACTCTGTGACCTTGGTATGCCCCTTAGTCCACCTGAGTCAAGTTTCCCGATCTGTAAAATGGGTGTTATAATTTAACTCTAGCTCAGGTACATGTGAAAGTGCTTTGAAAAGGAAAATGATATACACATAAAAGAAATTATTAAATTCCCAGAAATTTATTATAAATATATATATTTGGCTATTAACAAAATGCCCTAGTAAATGATGGGTTCAATTTCTGAGGTTTGGAATATTAACACACACACATACACACACACAACTATTGGAGTGGTAAATAACTGTAAACTCTCTGTTAGCTAAATGGTAGCTAACACCCTTGAAGGGTGAATGGTATTTTCACCCTTCAGTCTTTTTCATCCATGAACTTTAAAGACTATATTGAGAGGATAAGAAGCTGTTTAGGCTACTGCCAAGTAAGATGAACTGTGGGGTGCCTTCTTTTTAGGCACTAGAAAAAGAACAATTATTTCTGGAAACTAAAAAAGAGACAGAGAAGGAAAGGAAGGAAGACTGCAGGGCAGGTAAGAAAGAGAAATTTCTATTTATGCATGGCCATTTGGCCTTCTGTGGAGTGACAGTTTAATTAGCTGGTTGTGACCAATTGTGGTCTAATCGTGCTATAGTTGGAGGTAGGCATGGAATAGAAGAACCCAACTCCTTAACATCCTTAATCCTAAGGAGCTGTCTATTGAGGCCTGCCTAGCCTGCCTAACAGAGAAGTCTTTAGCTTCTCTAGGCACTTGGCCTCCTGGGTTGAACTTGGTATTGGCCATCACCATTGTCCCTGCAGTTCAGGGAGGAAGGCTGGCTGAGAGTCCAAAAAGTTCATTTAGGAAGAGTGGTTGCAGAGCTGCTGTGGAAAGGTCAGTTAACCTAGGGGGTGGCTGTAGCCTTTCAAAACAGGGTCAGTATGGTGTAACCTCTTCTCTAACTTTTCCAGTCACAGTTTTAAACTTTTGTATGGTTTCCTTCCCCAGAAAAGTGTGTTACTGAAAGAAAGGAAAGAAAAATCAAAGTCTTCAAACATGTTCCTGTCAACAGTAATCTTTTAGAACTGAAAAAGGAAGGTACTACCTTGGAGAGTTTAAATGGAAAGGAAGGAATCTCACTATAATACTTACTATTCAGAAGACTGAGCAAGAAATTAATTATTGTAACATTTTTCTTCTTCAAAATTTCCCCTTCTACCTTAAGATCCCAAATATCTCTTGTGTTTTCAGATAAGGATTAAAGATCTTTCCCCCTGGGACCTAGGGTGGAGGGGGCAGCTGATGATGTAACCAAGAGCATGGGCTCTGAAATCCCATCACCTAGTTTGAATTCTATCTTCTCCCTCCTCGCTCTGTGACCATGGGGAGGTTACTGCTTCTCCATGAGACTTAGTATCCCCATCTAGGACATGAGACTATTCATGCCTGTCTATTAATTGGGATTTAATAAGATTTCAATGAGAAAAAAGATGCAAAATCATTAAGATCTCACACTTAGTGAGCTAGTAAGTGTTAATTCCTTTTCCCTTTCTTCATTATTTGGCAAAGCACCCACAATTTTTAGTAAATCTTTCTAAAGGGCAATCAGTAGGAAAGTATTTTGATTTGACATTTGCATGGCTAATCTTCGAAGTTTCCCAATTTTTAGGGTCAAAGGCAACAGGCAGAAGTTTTGTTTTTTAAAGTAATTAATTAATTTTTATTTTTTGGCTGCGTTGGGTCTTCGTTGCTGCGCGCGGGCTTTCTCTAGTTGTGGCGAGCGGGGGCTCCTCTTCATTCCGGTGCACGGGCTTCTCATTGCGGTGGCTTCTCTTGTCGCAGAGCACGGGCTCTAGGCATGCGGGCTTCAGTAGCTGCAGTGCGTGGGCTCAATAATTGTGGTGCACGGGCTCTAGAGAGCAGGCTCAGTAATTGTGGCGCACGGGCTTAGCTGTTCCACGGCATGTGGGATCTTCCCGGACCAGGGATCGAACCCATGTCCCCTGCACCAGCAAGCAGATTCTTAACCACTGTGCCAGCAGGGAAGTCCCAGAAGTTTTGAATAATAATTCATTAGGCTGCAAACCCCTTAGCATTTGGGAATACTTCTTTCACATTTTTATATAAGGCTATTCATTCAATATTTATTATGTGCTAAGAACTGGTTTTAAGTGATTTATATTTATTCTTTCACTTAATTATCACACACCCTGAAATAAAGGGTTTCTATTTCCATTTTAGAGTGAGAAAACTAAGGCTCAAACTCTTTAAACACTGTACAGCCTCCTTGGAACCTGATGCAAAGGAGATACGCAGTAACTAATTGATGGTCGAGTTAATAAATTGGCCTGTTACACTTGCAGAGCCCTTTCAACTTACACATCCTCTTCACACACTGGACCTTGTTTTATCTTTTTTTTTTTCAGGCAATCAAATCATTCTTCCCTTCTCTTCTGAATTGGGAGGGACCTTATTGCTTTTAGATACAACTTAAGTGTCTTTAAATATTAAGGGTTTTGAACTGAGGAAGAAGGGTTTTCTAGTTCACTCGTTCAGATTGGTAAAGACTTCCAAAGGGAGGAGGGAGAAATTGGCAGGAGCATGCCCAATTCTAAATAGCCAAATCTGCAGCTTACTATGTTCTGTTCCTTGCTAAGAGTGGAAAGCCAAATGACAAGACAAAAGATGAAAGTCAGTTTTGATGTTCAAGTCTGCTTTGGTGTCCTTGTCATCTTGTCATAGATCATTTATATTAACTTAGCATAATTACTTTCATAGTGATGCATATTATAAATAGACTAATCATCCTGAATGTAAACTGTAGAAATTAAACAAATTAAGTGTTTAGCTCAAAGGTTTTTTTTTTTTTTTCTTCTCTTCTTCTTCTTCCTCTCCTTCTGTGTCTCTTCCTGAACACAGGCAGCCAGAGATTCAGGCCCCCAGATTTCTCTCTGCAGAGTGTACTTTACCTTTTGGATGGGACTTTAAAGACTTTAAACAGCTTGAGACTTATAGTTTGCCACAGGAGCATGTAGCAAATTCCTGTTTTTACTTTTTGAACCAGGAGCTGGAGTATAAGAGCCCTGCGCAGGAAGTCGCAGGTGGTGGGAAAGGGGAAACAAGGTCATTTTCAACCATGTACATTGAGGTTGTACCTTTAAAGTCAATTCTAAATTTAATTGAAAGCCGAGGGCAGAGAAGCCAAGATCGGAGCAACGTGGTGATTTATTCTGAAGCCTGTAAGAAGTCATGCAGCTGAATGTGGGATGAGCTGGAGCTTTAATAAAAATGGCACTGGGGAAGTCAGCGGGAAGAGGCACAAGAATGGAACTGGGTTAGATGAAGGATCTCCAGGCCTAAAAGGGAGCAGGGGTCTGAGAGAGCAGTGTTTGCCCAAACTCTGCTGTTTTTACCATGATGGATGCGCGTAAGTAATCTGCATCAAAAGGAAAAACCAGGATCAGACAGAAGCCACCAAGACTCTTTAGACAGTGAATTTTGCATGAAATCATTAAGGTGTCCAAATTGCAGAAAGGCTATGGAATGAATGGCAATGAGAACTCATCTAATATTATTTCTAGCTGAAATTTAGCTGAAGAAAAATGACACGTACCTTTATTAAAACACTACGGGACTTGACAACAAAGCTCCTACACATTTCTATGGGTGTTATTGTCTACAAAATTATATTGAACCATTGCTACAGAAAATCCGTAACATGTTCTCAGAATCGAATCTTCTCTGTTGACAAATGGTTAAGGAACAAAAACAAACAACAACAACAACAACAAAATCCAAAATGCAAACAAAAAAAAACCCCCAAGCTTGTTAGCAGATGTTATATTAGAATGAGAACTGGACTAGAAATCATACTTCCTGTGTTCTAGGCTCTCTGATCTGAGGGAAGGGCTGGTTGTCCCTCCAGTGGTAGGGACTATATGATCTATACCCTTGACTCTAATTTTTATAGACTCTTTTTTTTAGATCAGCTTCACATCTTATTCAGCATCGGTATTATTATTCATTTTAATCTTACTAAAAACATAGTACATGTTCATTGCAGAAAATGCAAAAAAGAATCATGAAGAAAATAAACATCACTTGTAATCTCACCGTCCAGAGATAACCACTGTTAACATTTTGGTCAATATCACTCTGATTAAGATAACATTCAAAGGAAGGTTTTACCTCAGAGAAACAGGCACTGCTTCCTGTTGAGGAATGATTGTCACAAACAGAATTTGGATGTGGTAGTGGTGACTCTTTTAAAAGTCTTTTGAAGAATGCTCGCTAACTTTGAGTAAGTCTTTTGCTCATTGCTATCTCTTCTTTCTAGCTCCCTGGTTCGTGATATGGAGATCTGTGCCATCTCAGAGGAAACTACGTGCAAGGCTCTGTCTGGATTCTGTGAATCATGAGCTTGTGATCACCAAGTTTCAAAATTTCCTAGAGGAGTTTTTTGTTTTTTTTAATTAAAAAAATTTTTTTTGGCTGCCCCGCATGGCATTCGGGATCTTAGTTCCCTGACCAGGGATCAAACCCATGCCCCCTACATTAGAAGCACAGAGTCCTAACCACTGGACAGCCAGGGAAGTCCACTAGAGCAGGGGTCCCCAACTCCTGTTAGGAACTGGGTTGCGCAGCAGGAGGCGAGCGAGCGAAGCTTCATCTGCCGCTCGCCACCACTCCCCATGGCTCCCCACCGCTCCCCATCACTCCCCGTTGCTCCCCATTGCTCCCCGTTGCTCCCCGT
This sequence comes from Grampus griseus, assembly GCF_964374135.1. NCBI lineage: Eukaryota > Metazoa > Chordata > Mammalia > Artiodactyla > Delphinidae > Grampus > Grampus griseus. Next base: position 58,809,596 of record NC_138998.1, read on the forward strand.
CGCTCCCCACCGCTCCCGGTCACTCCCCATCACTCCCCATGGCTTCGCGTCGCTCACTGTCGCTCCCCACAGCTCCACGTCACTCGCGTTACCGCCTGAACCAACACACCACCCCACCCCTCCCACCGTCCGTGGAAAAATTGTCTTCCACGAAACCAGTCCCTGGTGCCAAAAAGGTTAGGGACCACTGCCCCAGAGGAGCTGAAATATTTATTTGTGTGCGTGTGTTTTTATGTAATATTTGGGTAAGGACTACACAGCAATAACAGAAACCTAAAAATAATTAGTATGTTGGGGTACTGAAATTATGAACAACTTTCTTCTAATTATTTCCCTTATTCTTGTTATAATATTTGTGCAACCAGTGAAAATAGTAAGGAAAAAAGGTGACAATGGAGAGGGGCAGCTGAGGAAGAGGGAGTGGGCAATAGCCAACTCTTTAGAAACAAGCAGTTCTGTAGGTGGCAGACTTTCAGCTTTCGAGTTCGAAAACTCACAGTAAAAATGCTTTTGCATTTGAGTTCACTTGGTTAGAAAGTTAAAAGGTCTGTGTTCCAATCCCTTTGCTACCTGCTGCTTATTTTCCCTGAGCTTTAATCTCCTCATCCATAAATGGGATCATAACACTGCTCTTACCTACTTTATTTTACAAAGATGTAAAAGGAAAGTTTAAATGAAGTAATTATGTGAAAAAAATGTTATTTAAAGATTCTGAGACGTTGTGTATTGTAATTATATTTGACAATTAGAATTACTTTGATTAGGCATAGAATTTCCAAGTTTCTAAGGGATTATTCTCATGATAATGTTGGTTCTGTTACAGCTGATGGTGTTTAATTTCTTTCTCTAGTCAGGGTAAAGCCATGCAAATGTAGGCATGAATTTGGAATCAGATATTATGCGTGTTTGGGACGCCATGGACAAGTAACTTAGGCTCACTGAGCATCAGTTTCCTGTTCTGTAAAATGGGGATAGTAAGACCTACCTTGCAGGGCTGCTAAAAAATCAGGAATAATGTATGTAAGGCACCAAGCACTGAGTTGGCCACACAATAAGTACCCGATCTACGGTGGCTGTTACTGTTATAACAGGATCAGTTTTAAAAATATTCTCCTTCAGCTCCACTCTCACAGATGATATATAAAAATACAAGGACATGTTGCTTAGAAGATCCTGATACACAGTTGGTCCAGTCCTGGGGAAAACTTTCTAACTCAGGAGTCTAGGAGCAAAGCCAATACCTTAGTCTTCTAAGGATCCTGTTTGCTGGTGATTCTGTCTTGAAAAGGCACTTAAACATAGTCAAGACAAAGTTCATCAGCAACATGGGACTTGACTATAAACCATCAGCCTAGAGATAGACTAAAGAAGGTCAAGAACGTGTGCCAGCTTGTATCAGGAGAAACATACACATAGTCAAAAGATTTCCGTCAGCATGTTATGCTTCCGGTTGTTTATTCAAAAACATATCTTGGACACTAATCATGCGTTATCCAGACCTGGGCCAGCTCTGGGGGTGCAAAGCTGAGGGGCATTGTTCACTGTGGTTATTTTCAGTTTCAACTTTCAGGTTGGGAGTTAGAGGGACATGGGTTTGAATCCCAGTTTAGCGGCTTAAGTGACCACTGCTTACCAGCTGAGTGACGTCGTGCTAGCTGATCCATCTCGCGGAACATCAGTTTTCACACTGGTAACTTGGATAAAAACAAAGTGTCTGTTTTGTTGACAAAAGAATGAACCGAGAACATGAATTAAAGGGCCTGGGCCAGGAACATATTAGGTCCTCAGAAAATGATGATAGTGGTTGTTGTTAGTAATGATGAGATGCAGGCTTCATCTTTGAGGCATGCTCATCATAGCAGCAGGGAAAATGTCTATGAATAAAGTCCTGAGTAAAAGTATGTGCTCACAGCGCTTCAGTATTAGGAAGGTATGAGCGATGAAGCCCACGTGAAGAGGACACAATCAGGCAATCATTTCTTCAAAGAGAAATACTGGAGCCTCATCTTGAAACTGGGGTAGAAATTCTCCAAGAGGAAAGGGAGGGAGGGCAGTCCAGGCAGAGGAGGAAGCACAAGGCGGGCACAAAGTCTGAGACTTGGGCAGGGATGTCATCCCGTGTCTTGAGCATAGCACTGTCACGTGGTTAAGAATGGTGGGAGAGTAGGTGGAAAGGCCGTGCTGTCCACCCAAACGTTACTGGTCTCAGTGTCTTGAGCAGGAGGCAGACAATGAAGTTGTGCTGGACACCCTCCGTCTGGCCCTCCAGATTCACCCTTCGCTCACCTCCGTCTGCACATGACCTAGGGACTGACTGGCTGTGGACCACATCAATGGGCTCTCTTGCCCTCCAGCTTCCAGTAGGCTTTGGCCAAGGGACACAGGGAAGAAATCAAAAGGAAGAAGACTAAGATTGGGGTATGTATTCCCCTGATGGAAGATCCCAGCCCCTGTCGGGCAACTTCTTCACACAGCTCTCTCTCCCTGGGATCAGTGAGCCCTCCCTCTCGCGGGGTGAAAGCACCAAGGTATGGGACCATCTCTTATTTTACGAACAGTCCTTTCATTACCTTTCCCTCAGTTACCCAATTTGAGGTACCAAATGTTTCCTGCCAGGCCCTGAACTGATACATAACTTAAATAAGTAATACGATCAATGTGTTTGTGGGGGAGGCTAGGGTAGAGATATCATGGCACTAATGCCGAAAGACATGACGTTCCAGAGCATACGATTTGTGTGAAGAACAATGGCTGGTCTGTGTTGTTGCGGCTGCTGGTCTGGAACCACACGGAGACATGGATAGCTTCTTGGAGAGTGTCCTCAGCCTTGCCTCCAAGCGAGACACTCATGACATAATTGAAGGGCGACACCGTCAAATGATGTTCTCCGTCTCCATGGGTGGACTGACTTCAAGAGGAAGACCTTGAAATAAGCTGTCTCATGTCAAGATTGTTCTTATTAGGATAGCTCTGGAGATCAGAAGTGGGAGTGGCTGTGTGTGACTGATGCGGCAGACGTATGAACAAAGCCCCCTTTTTTGGCCTGCTTTACTTTGTAAGGAATCAACAGAGTTTCTATTCCTCATCCCTGCCCCTCACCTTTTATTCTCTCTACTCCCCCTCCTGCCCATCCTGTGCTCTGAGAAAGATGGGATGCAACCTGGAGATGGGGAGAGTTTGAATTTTAAAACTCATATATATATATACTTTTTTAGATGTTGGGGGTAGGAGTTTATTAATTATTTTTGCTGTGTTGGATCTTCGTTTCTGTGCGAGGGCTTTCTCTAGTTGTGGCAAGCGGGGGCCACTCTTCATCGTGGTGCGCGGGCCTCTCACTATCGCGACCTCTCTTGTTGCGGAGCACAGACTCCAGACGCGCAGGCTCAGTAGTTGTGGCTCACGGGCCTAGTTGCTCCGCGGCACGTGGGATCCTCCCAGACCAGGGCTCGAACCCATATCCCCTGCATTAGCAGGCAGACTCTCAACCACTGTGCCACCAGGGAAACCCCTCATATGTTTCTTATTACAAGAATTGTAGACAGCAGTGAGGAGGAAGGAGAGATGGGGTGAGAACGTGAGGGAAGAGAGCACTAAGTGACTTTCACTGAGCAGTAATTACAGTGGAGAGTAGAAGACCATTCTCAGACCTCTGAGGCAGAGCTGGAAGCATTTCCTTCAACAATCATCGAGTACTGAGAGCTATGTATGTAGGTCACTGACGGGTTTGGGGAAAGACAAAGTGGAGTGGAGTGGAGGTAGTGTGGGAAGAGGGCTGAGACCTGTACCCGCATATGTAAGTAGATGAAGGAACCGGGGTGGGGTTTAGAGGACAAAGAGATGAGTTCAGGTTGTGGGAACTGGACCTTTGAGACAGTATTTGAATCTTGAAAGCTGGGCAGATATATGGAAGTAGCAGGGAATTTCTGGGCCCTTCTTCCCCATCCTTGACACCTCCCTTACCCTGCCTCCTCAAAGCACTGAACCTGCTTCAATGTATGTAGAGAACAATTTCAAATATTTGATGAATTATTACATAGATAAAATTTACCCGGGATATGCTTCGGGGTGTATATGGTCTAGGACAAATCATATTTTGCATAGGCTATCTTCATCACCTCAATCACACCAGCAGTAAATATTTGCTTCTAATTACAGAATACACAAATACTTTTTTAAAAACTTTATTTATTTTTGGCTATGTTGGGTCTTCATTGCTGTGCGCGGGCTTTCTCTAGTTGCAGCGAGCGAGGGCTACTCTTCCTTGTGGTGCGCAGGCTTCTCATTGCAGTGGCTTCTCTTGCTGCGGAGCAGGGGCTCTAGGTGTGCGGGCTTCAGTAGTTGTGGTGTGTAGGCTCAGTAGTTGTGGCGCACGGGCTTAGTTGCTCTGCAGCATGTGGGATCTTCCCAGACCAGGGCTCGAACCCGTGTCCCCTGCATTGGCAGGTGGATTCTTAACCACTGTGCCACCAGGGAGGCCCCACAAATACTTTTTGATCATAAAAAAGTCCAAGCGTTACAGAAGTTCCCTTTGAAATCACTGCCCACAAACCCATATTTACTTCTAGAAATATATTGTCCTGTGTGTGGGTCTGTGGTTACATAATGGTATCATACTGTGCTTTCTTTCTACACCTTGCATTTATCACTCAATATATCTTGGAGCTTATTGTGAGTTGCTTCACAGAGATCTACCCTCATTCTTTTTTAATCCTGCCTAGGATTTGTTTGTTTCTTTTTTTAAAAAATAAATTTATTTATTTATTTACTTATTAGGCTGCATTGGGTCTTCGTTGCTGTGTGCAGGCTTTCGCTAGTTGTGGCGAGTGGGTGCTACTCTTCGTTGCAGTGCGCAGGCTTCTCATTGTCGTGGTTTCTCTTGCTGTGGAGCATGGGCTCTAGAGTGCAGGCTCAGTAGTTGTGGTGCACGGGCTTAGTTGCTCTGCGACATGTGGGATCTTCCTGGGCCAGGGCTCGAACCTGTGTCCCCTGTATTGGCAGGCGGATTCTTAACCACTGTGCAACCAGGGAAGCCCTGTTTTTTTCTAAATATAGTTTTAGAAACACTTTTCATAACTCTTTTTGTAAACTTTCCTTATGGTAAAAATCACCCAGAAATATTCAGGGTCCTCCCCAAGAGATTCTATTTCCACAGTAGGACTGGGAAGGGGGTTGGAGAAATTATTTTCAATCAATATCCCAGGTGATTTTATGACTCAGCAAGTCTGGAAATACTATCATGGTTTATTTAACCATTTCCCTATCAAAGGATGTTTAAGTAACTTGAATTTTTTATATTACAAACAGTGCTCCAGTGCACATCCTTGTACATTCTTCCTAGTGAGGTTGATACTGAGAAATGCAATTGATGGGTTATGCGGTGTGTGCATATTAATATTAGATACTGCCATATTGCCTCATAATGTGGCTGTAGCGATCCCATCACTGTCTCAGTATTATTCTTCTTGTATGAAAAGGATGAATTACATCTAATCTGTCATCATGTCTTAACATCAAGTTTTACCAGAACCCATCTCATAACCTGCCTCTCTCAATCTGTTCTTTAATATTCTAGTAAAGGGAATTAAAGCTCACCCAGATACTCAAGCCAGAAATCTCATTCTTCTCACTTCGTCTCACTGAGTCACAAAGCTTATCAATTTTATCTCTTTAATATATGTAGACTCCTGCATATCTGCCATTACTACCTAATTCAATTCTGTCTTCTTTTTTTTTTTTTCTTTTTCTTTTCCATCTTAGACAATTTAATAGATCCCTCATGGATCTCCTGGCTCTTCCTTCCACTCCCGCCCTAAAATTTATACATATTAACTCTATCAGCTTACTGATTACAACTCTTCAATGCTTACCAGTTGGCATGAAAACCAACTTTAGACTTAAGAATTTGCAAAGATTATGAAATCAACCATTTTTTGCCCATTTCTATCCTGCTTGATAGAAATGTTATTTATGAAGGAATTGTTTGAAGGACATGCAGTTTATCCAAAAAACCATAAGCAATACTTCGCTGATACTATTGTGGTTCCTTATAGAATTACTTCCTATGAGTTATTGTTTCCTCTGTGTATCTTTCTTTTATTTATTTATTTTTAATTTTTGGCTGTGTTGGGTGTTTGTTGCTGCCCACGGGCTTTGTCTAGTTGCTGTGAGCGGGGGCTACCCCTCGTTGCAGTGCACAGGCTCCTCTTTGCGGTGGCTTCTCTTGTTGTGGAGCACGTGTTCTAGGCATGCGGGCTTCAGTAGTTGTGGCACGCTGGCTCGGTAGTTGTGGCTCGTGGGCTCTAGAGCATGGGCTCAGTGGTTGTGGTACACAGGCTTAGTTGCTCTGCAGCACGTGGGATCTTCCCGGACCAGGGATTGAACCCGTGTCCCCTGCATTGGCAGGCGGATTCTTTTTTTTTTTTAATAAATTTATTTATTTTACTTTATTTATTTTTGGCTGCGTTGGGTCTTTGTTGCTGTGCGCGGGCTTTCTCTAACTGTGACAAGCGGGACCTACTCTTCATTGTGGTGTGTGGGCTTCTCATTGCGGTGACTTCTCTTGTTGCAGAGCACGGACTCTAGGCTCAGTAGTTGTGCAGCACGGACTTAGTTGCTCTGCAGCATGTGAGATCTTCCCGGACCAGGGCTCGCACCCGTGTCCCCTGCATTGGCAGGCAGATTCTTAACCACTGTGCCACCAGGGAAGTCCTTGTGTATCTTTCTTTTAAGAAGCACTGCAAAAAATTCTCTATATACCCCCCAAATCTAGAACAATGCTTTATTTACACAAATATTTTCATATATATGTGTTATATATTTATATATATGTGTTATATGTTATATATGTGTGTTATATGTTTTTATGTGTTTATATAGATATATCACATAAAACGCGCACACACACACACACACACACACACACACCAAATTAAAACTGATAGGAAAAATCCAAATTTAATCATCTACCCCAGGATGTCTTTTCTGGTTATTTTTATCTACTATACAGACCTACTTACTCTTCCCTGCATGCGCCGAGCTTTGTTATGCCTCTGTGCGGTATTCTCTGCCTGGACTCCTTCCCCCACTCACCCTTGTTAAGCTGAGGAACTCTAACCCAGCCTGAAGACCAACTCAAAGTTACTCCCTTCCGGTAAGCTGAGATACTCCTTCCTGTGCTCCCACAGCATGTTATATATCAGTCTTAGCATTTCTCACCCTGCTTTGCAGTTGTTTGTTTTTGAATCTATCCCTCCTCTAGATAGTGTGCTTCTATAGGGCAGGGTAGATGTCTCCTTCATCTTTATATCCCTCACATTGCCTAACAGAAACATGGAAGCTCACACGGCAGTTGTCTAATAAGTATTTAGTGAACAACGGAATCTGTAGCCCTAGATCTTTTTGGTATGAGCAGAGGCAACTTCTTTGAGCCTTCCTTCTATTCACTGCAGCAACCTGGAGCCCCTGAAATGGCCATGATTGCCCAAACTGTCCTAACTTCAATCGACAGCTATGATTGCAAAAAAAGAGAAGTCCTGAACTGTGAAGAACATTTCACCCCAGCCCCTGGCACAGAACACACATGGCTGGAGGTGGGTGGCCAGAGGACACAGCCTGCCCTGTCTGAGGTTATCCTTCTGTCTAATGGCCTGGGTTGTGGGGTAAGGACAGAAGCTGGATTGGGGAAGTTTGAATATGCTGTATCTTTTTTTCTTGTGACAGCACCACCTCTTCCTAGGAAGGTCTCCAAAACCTTGGATAACAGGTTATACCGCAAAAGGGCAGTTGGCTGAGTTTTTTTTTTTTTTTAATTGAAATATAGTTGATTTACAATATTATATTCATTTCAGGCGTACAATATAGTGGTTCAATATATTGGCAGGTGGATTCTCAACCATTGCACCACCAGGGAAGCCCGGTAATGTATATTTTGAAAAAGGAAGCAAATTTTAAAAAATAGAAAGTAAACCAAGGACACATCACAATCAGTAAAATAAAATGAGGAGCAATTGGGTATAGAAAGAAGGAAATTGGACTTCCCTGGTGGCGCAGTGGTTAAGAATCTGCCTGCCAATTCAGGGCACACGGGTTCGAGCCCTAGTCAGGGAAGATCCCACATGCCATGGAGCAACTAAGCCCGTGTGCCACAACTACTGAGCCTGCGCTCTAGAGCCCACGAGCCACAACTACCAAGCCCGCATGCCACAACTACTGAAGCCCACGCACCTAGAGCCAGTGCTCTGCAACGAGAGAAGCCACCGCAATGAGAAGCCTGCGCACCCCAATGAAGAGTAGCCCCCGCTCGCCACAACTAGAGAAAGCCTGCACACAGCAATGCCCAACGCAGCCAAAAATAAATGAATTTATTTTTTAAAAAATGTAATGAATGTAGTTATAAATACATTAAAAAAGAAAGAAAGACATCTTCCTGAGGGCTTAATAGATATCCCATGGGTGTGATAAAAGCATAATGAAACCAGCAGTTTCGACTGGGCACTGTGCAGGGGAGGGGTGGGGGCAGGGAGGATGGCGCCTGCTGACTGCAAGGGCCTTAGCCTGGACTTTGGGTTAAGGCTTCCCAGGAGACCTTAATTAACCACCCAGGAGTTTCATTCAAGAATTTTAGGGGGACTTCCCTGGTGGTGGAGTGGTTAACAGTCTCTCTCCCAATGCAGGGGGCCTGGGTTCAATTCCTGGTCGGGAAAATAGATCCCACATGCATACCGCAAATAAGACCCGGAGCAACAAAATAAATAAGTAAATAAATATTAAAAAAATTTTTTTTCAAGTATTTTCTAGCTTTCCTTGATGATTTTTTTTTTTTTTTGGCCGCATCCTATAGCTGGTGGCCGTACTCTGGCTTGTGGGTGAACCCGGGCCCTCGGCAGTAAGAGGGTGGAATCCTAACCACTGGACCGCCAGGGAATTCCCTCCATGATGATTTGATTTGATTTTATTATTATTTTTTAAACAAATTTATTTATTTTATTTATTTTTAGCTGCATTGGGTCTTCGGTGCTGTGCACAGGCTTTCTCCAGTTGCGGGGAGTGGGGGCTACTCTTCGTTGTGGTGCGCAAGCTTCTCATTGCGATGGCTTGTCTTGTTGCGGAGCACAGGATCTAGGCACACGGGCTTCAGTAGTTGTGGCTCGCAGGCTTCAGTAGTTGTGGCTCAAGGACTCTAGAGCGCAGGCTCAGTAGTTGTGGCACACGGGCTTATTTGCTACAAGGCATGTGAGATCTTCCCAGACCAGGGCTCAAACCCGTGTCCCCTGCATTGGCAGGCAGATTCTTAACAACTGTGCCACCAGGGAAGCCCCATGATGATTTTAAATTTAGGGTTTTCCTCAATTTTTGAGCCTGAGTTTCTGTTTATGATTGAATTGGTGCCAAATTGTGTTAACTTTCGCTGTATCCAGCTAACAAGAAAAGATCACATAAGAGACACATACCACGCAAAGGCTAAAGAGTTCCAGCCAGCTATGGAAGGATTCACAGAAAAGCAGGGAGAAATTGGGTCATCACCCAGCACCCAGTGGCCTGGTTGTGAGGACCCATGAGAACATGTGATAGCATGTGCTCTCAAAGAGCTGTGATTCGGTTTCAGCAAAATGTCACCAGTGTCACATTATATTAGTGTTCATTTGAATTCTACTGCTTTTGTGATTTGGTTTTCATTTAAATTTATTTTTACTTTATTGTTGCTTGAGTTCTATGTATAGAAGGAGTTAACAGATACACAAATAATAATATTTAAATAACATTATGATAAAAATAATCCAAGTCAGTGCTGGATCCCCAAGAGTTTGGTGTTTTGTTTCTCCTTTGAAAGCGGTTTGTACATTGACTGAGAAACATTGATCTAAAGTCTCTCTTGAAACAATTGGGCACTGGTGTAATTAGAACTCTGCTCTAAGGGCAGAAAGTCTCTGGCTGCTAGACTCCTATGATGGCCATGTGAGAGGTGGGATCCTTGGCCATTTGACATGGGAGCTGACGGTAATTGTCCAATATGGACAAAAAGCCTTATACATTAAACCTCATTTAATCTTCACAACCACTACTGTCCTGATTTCACAGATGGAAATAAATAGGCTCAGAGAGGTTAAGGAAGTTAAGCATGGTCAGATCTAGAGAAGTGCTATGATCCAAATATGTATAGCTGTAAAAACCAGTTCCACCCTTCCCATTTAAATTTTTATTTTTTTGTTTTTATTCTTGTGTCAAGGTTATACGTGCCCATAGCTTATAGAATACAATGGTTTCATACAGTTTATAGGAAAAAGCAATAGTTCTCTATCTCCTGGTCCCCCACTTCTCTCTCCCCAGAGGGAATCACTTTCATGTATCAGCTGCTGAATTTTTTTTTTTTTTTTGGCTGCATTGGGTCTTCGTTGCTGTGCATGGACTTTCTCCAGTTGTGGCGACGGGGGGCTACTCTTCGTTGCAGTGCATGGGCTTCTCATTGCGGTGGCTTCTCTTGTTGCGGAGCATGGGCTCTAAGTGCGCAGGCTTCAGTAGTTGTGGCACGCAGGCTCAGTAGTTGTGGCACGTGGGGTCAGTAGTTGTGGCTTGCGGGCTCTAGAGTGCAGGCTCAGTAGTTGTGGTGCATGGGCTTAGTTGCTCTGCGGCATGTGGGATCTTCCTGGACCAAGGCTTGAACCCATGTCCCCTGCATTGGCAGGCGGATTCTCAACCACTGCGCCACCAGGGAAGCCCTCAGCTGCTGCATTTTATATTTACCTCCATGTTTCCATATAACATGCTTAAATTGCTAACTTCCTGCTTTTTCAGTTGTAGATGCCAACTAATAACTTTCCACCCTAGAAGATGAGGTTAAACTTCCTCTCCCTCTACCCCAACTCCACTCATTCACATACCACCCTTCACATCCCCCTCCCCTCCCAATTTAATTATGTTTTAATTTTTGTTTGGTCAGCACCAGGGTTTACATTACAATGACTATTCACAGCTGAGTCATTTTGTAAACCATGATATTGCTTTTTTTTTTTTCCTGTACAAGTTTTGTTTTCCCTGATAATTATCTTACCTTCCCATTTGCTTTATTTTCTATGTATTTTGTTTTGTTTTCTTTTAATCAATTCAATCTTTGGTATTTGTCTTCCCTCAAGATGTGTAGACATCACATGTTCTACCAATTTTATCTCTGCACAGATTCTTGCCAGGGGTTAGATATAAAATTGGTTAGATATAAAATTTGGTTAGATATAAAATTCCACATTAATAGTCATTTTCCTTTAGAATTTTGAGGGCTTTACTCCATTGCTTTCTAGTTTCCAGTGTTGCTATCTAGAAATCTGAAGATCTTTTATTGTGACCTGTTTTTTCTTTCTCTTTAGAATCTTGTAAGATCTTTCTTCATCCCAATGGTATTCCATTTTTCTATAATATGCTTTAGTGTGGGATTGTTTTCATCCTTTTTGCTGCATACTCAGTAAGTCCTTTTGAATCTGAAAACTCCTGTTCTCTCTACTAGGAAAAATATGAAAATTATTTCATTGTAAGTTCCTACCTTCCATTTTATCTGTTCTTTCTGGAACTCCTATTCTTTGGATATTGTACCTCTATCTTTTCTTTCCTATTTTCTATTTCTTTTGTCTTTAGGTCTTTTTGCTTTATTTTCTGGAATAGTTTTATCTTCCAACCCTACTGTGTTTTTCATATTTTTGATTTCCAGTAATTCTTTTTTTGTCTTCTGAATGTTCATGAAAAAAAATTCTATCCTTGTTTCATAATTGCTATGCTTTATCTGATAGTATTGTTTTGTTTTGTTTTTAGTTTTCTTCTCATTGTATAATCTTTGTTTGATTCAAATTCCTATTTTCCACCCATTAGTTTTATACTATTTTAATGTTATTAGAGGCTTTTCTGAGCAGTCTGTCGGTCTTGCCTGTCTGCTCATATCTAAGCTGTTGGGGGTTTGTAGATAGAGCTTCACTAGGAGGCAAGGTGGCTAAACCTTCTAGCTGGGGAAACTCTAGGGTCAGTATCTTTAGATTTTTCCCTTTGGGGTTGTCTGAGAAGATGCTTCCCTATTTTGGTTATCGGGTGAAGGCGTGGCAGGATCTGAGTGTAGAAGGAGCACTGGCAGGGTGTGTGCTGGTGTGGTGTGCATGTGGAGTGTCTCTGCATCTTCACCTTTTGACTCACTACAGCACTTCTGTCCTCAGATGTGCCTGGTCTCCCCAGCCCAGAAACCCTCTGTTTTACTCTCAGAGAATAAATCTTCAGTCTTTTGCAGGGATGGGGCGGAATTGACACCCAGCTATGCAGGATGCAGGGAGGAATCTGGAGTTCTCTAGGAGAAACAAAATAGCTTTAAAACACACACACACACTCTTTTTCCTAATAAAAGACAAATATCTACTAAAAGTAGAAAAATTGTAAAGTAGACCCAGGCAAAAAAGAAGAAAATAAAACTACTCCTAATTTCAATGTTCAAAGATAACCACTGCTAACTGTTTGGTATAGTTCCTTCTAATCTTTTTACTTGTGTGTGCATTTACGTATGTTTGCTTGTTTTATTTTTTCAAGCAAATTTCTGATGATAAAATGAATATTACTTCCTAATTGTTTTCTACTTACGAATATATCATAGGAGTTATTTCAGGAATGGCCTTTAAAGAATATCAGCCTTCTGTTGGCAAATGCCTCTTGGAATCTAATAGCAAGCATGATTGAATCAGTAAGCCATCTCTTGAATTTAGAGGTCAAATCCTGCCCACGCCCCCATGTACACATTTTATCCTTTTAAGTTAGTTAGTAGGGAAAGGGAAACATTCACTGAAAAGAAGTAAAATGTCCTTAAACCCACCAAAGAGTTTTAGGAAATGCACTTGGTTGCATCTTTAATTCAGCCCTTTTCACTAGCAACACCAATAGTTGAAAGTGTCAGGAACTCACTGTGAGAGGGGGAAAAAATTAATTTGTTATCAAAAGGTAATAAGATGAGGCCTTGCTAACTCAATTCCACTGTTCTGTAGAATTAACTTCAGCAGGTCACATGCTATCAATACTTGCACTGACCTAAGTCAAACAGGGTCAGAACAGATTGGGCATAAAAGAAGTGCGCATTTCCTGACTTCTTGTTTGATTTGGTGAATCCCTCTTCCTCCGTTTATCCCTTTCCCCCAGCCCTGCACACACCCAAAAGAACGAAACCTTGTTTGCTAATGTCAGTAGAAGAACTCATCAAAATAGACAATGCAGGTTAAATATCCTTCTGGGTATTAGTTATATGAAGCACAACTACCTATTGATATTTGGGGGAGTCTGTTGGAGGAACCCACTTATGATGCCCTGCGGGTCGGTTGGCAGGGCGACTTGAACATTCTTTGTCACTGGGCCTTCTTCTTGCCACAGACTCATCCCTCCCTCTGTGTAGGGGTTAAGAAGGTGGGGCTGCCCCCGTCCTGCCCTTTTTCATGCTCCCTTTTCCTGGACTGTGCATTGCGTGCCGTGGTGCACCATGGCCTCCCCCCACGACCACTTGCTCTGCACACAGGACCATCTAAGTCCTGGCAGCTGGGCCGTTTCCCCATTGCCTTGGTTGGACCAACCCACTTATCACCCTGGCATTCGAGTTCCCTCCTCCCAGTTCAGAGGATTCCAGGCCTAATTGTGGGGCAATTATCCTGGCTCTGAAGGAAGGAGTAAGTAGGAGGAACATAGTCAAAGAGAAGAAATGATGAAGTGAAAGGGCTACAGGTGACCAGGTGGGGAAGGACAAGGGAAAACCGCAGGAGGGAGGCAAAAGGGTGGAGACAAAGCTTCCACCAGTTCACACAGAAAAGTTCAAACAGTGTCTGGAACTTTTCATAAAGTTAAATGTGTTTAATTATTTTATTCTGAGATTATGAACTCTCCATGGTTTTTGTGTTAGCATGTGCGTTCTTTTATGAGTTGATGGAATTGAAATAAGGAGTTGGTAAGTGGGTTTGTAATTTTATTATTATTATTATTTTTTAATGAAATTGTATTGATCTGGGAAATCCCAGTGCCTGGCAGAGAGGTTAATGACCCATAATGACTTTAGAGTCTAGGCTTAAACACTACATTGTGTCCTTGGGCAAGTGACTTTACTTTCTGAGTTTCAGTGTTCTCATCTGAAAATAATAATCAGTGCCTGACAGAGATTAAAGAAGACAATGAAAGACACTTGTTAGCACAACATAGAGCTCAACAGTGTTAGCTCTTATCATTATTAATATAATGATAAAAGAAATTTACTTGTACTTGGGTACTTGTTACGGTGAACAGGGCTAGCTTAATGTGTGGGAGTGCGTTTTAAGTGCTGGCAATCTGGTAAACATTTGGGAAGACTGGGTTGAATTTTCTCTAATATAACTGGAAAAGCAATGGGTTTGGTGGCAGGTCTGTGCTCACATCCCAGTTCTGTGATGTACTAGCAGAGTGACCTTGGGCAGTTGACCTGAGTCTCATTGGTCCCTCATCTACAAAATGGGGATATTAATGCTTACTCTTCAGGGTTCTTGGAAGGCAATCATTGGTAATAGTAATGCCCCAGCCCAGTAGGTAGTTGTTGGCATAATTAATCCTCACAACAACCCTTTAAGGTAAGTTCTATTATTCCCCCTAGTTTAAATACTGCAGGAAAATTTAGAATAAGAAAGTCAAGTAACTTGCCCAAGGTCACCCAGGTGGCAGAACCCAAATCTGAACCCATACTGGCTTTCCAAGGCTGCTCTCTTAACCACTAAGCAACACTCTAAGGATAAATGTGCCATTTGGAGATGTTCTGAGGATGCTTACAAGGGAGTTAGATCTGGGAGAAAATGCAAATCACAAAGGTAAAGGCAGCTATTTGGAGAAGGAAACTTCTTTTCCTACTGTCTACTTTCTTCATGTATATTTCGGAGGGACCGTGATTTGAACTTGTTAAATGTTTATACGTACACATAGTAAGCAGTTAATAAACATTTGTTTGCCGAGTCAGAATCCAATTTGGGATTAACATACTAAAATAAAGTTAACTCCTAAAATAAAGACTAAGGCACTATCTCTGCCCTCAGGGGGTGGATAGTTACTAGGGGAGAGAGATACATTGTAGGGAGATAAGCTTTGGAGGTGAGGCATGCTGAAGAGACTGGGGGTGAAGGACAGGCTGGGGGTGCGGGCAGTTCAAATGAACTGTCTCCAGAAGAGAGTACTGAAAGCTGAGTACGAGTTAGCCACATGAAGGTGAGATGGTGAGATAGAGGCCTTCCAGGCCAGAGGTCGCGAACTGGCAGCTTGATTTGGGTTGGCAGATGTGTTTTGATTATTCACAATTGAATTACTTGCCAACATGTAGAAACCGGAAGACTTCACATAAACACCAAGATTTCTGGCTTCTCTTGAAAAATAGGAAGATCTGGAGTCCCTGGGCCCACATTCCTGCCAGACCACAATTGCTGGACCTGGGTAAGGGCTGCCCCTCTGAAAAGAACGGCTCACTAGTATTGTACCTGGCAACCTAGTTTTCTATTCCTTTCTAGCAAGGAGGCCTGAGAAGCAAAGAAACAAGGTGTTTGTATTGACAGGGGTTTAAAGTTGCTTAGATGTAAAGTTTCTGACATAGAGCTTCTGAAGAGGGGCCAAGTAAACTGATGAATAATCTTCATGGATTTATAGGTGGCCGTGACCACAGAATAATTATGAGGAATGCTGTAGGAAGAACTGTTCCCTCTTTTTGTGGGGGGGGGGGGGATTCATTTTCCAGCTCAGATGAGGGAGAGTTTCTTTTAACCTTAATTTATCTAAGGCCTTAATATGAAATTCATATACTTTATTACAGTGATCCTCAAGCTTTGCTGCTTTTAAAAATACCAAGGCCATTGTATCAAACCCAGGCATCCAAAGTTTTAAAAAACTTGCCAGGTGACTCTGCTGAGCAGCTACTTTTGAGAACCAGAGGTTTAGCGTCTGCCCTTTCCTGTTGCTCAGTCTCCCTGAAGCCCTGGCTCACCTCCAAGGAGTGGTGGGTCTGTGACAATATTGTCTTTCAGAACGTCCATTTCCAGATGGCAGGGAAGAAGCTCCAGCTCGACGTCGAAGTGTGTTTTTCCCTCTGATTCACAGGAAAGACCAGTTCAACCCCGGGGAGAAGCAACTTCACACGCTGAAGAGACTTGCTGCTTTTTGACCCCTGAAGCATTTTTACCTGAGAGTTCTGACAACTTAAATAATTGGTATGCTATAACTATTCTGGCTGACAGAAGTGTGGTTTAATGCTGATGAGTCATAAAAACATGTAACAAACAGGCTTCAGGCTAAAGATATCTAGATTAAAAAAAAAGAGAAAGGAAAAGAGAGAGAGTGACAGAGACAGGAGGGGGGAAGGAAGGAAGGAGGGAGGGAGGGAGGGAGGAAGGAAAGAAGGCAGAAAAAGCAAGCAAGTAAGCTAGTTCCCTCATTTTATTCCACTGACTTGTTTGACACTTTTTTTTTTTTTTTTTTGGCTGTGTTGGGTCTTCGTTGCTGTGCGTGGGCTTTCTCTAGTTGCGGTGAGCAGGGGCTACTCTTTGTTGTGGTGCACTGGCTTCTCATTGCAGTGGCTTCCCTTGTTGTGGAGCCCAGGCTCTAGGCACGGGGGCTGCCGTAGTTGTAGCTCTCGGGCTCTAGAGCTCAGGCTCAGTAGTTGTGGCGCACGGGCTTCATTGCTCTATGGCATGTGGGATCTTCCCGGACCAGGGTTCGAACCCGTGTCCCCTGCATTGGCAGGTGGATTCTTAACCACTGAGCCACCAGTGAAGTCCCTTGTTTAACATTTTAATCAGGTTTCTACCTTCAGGATAGCAACTTAGTGACCTTGGCCATGTTTCCAGGTGTCTTGGTTCTTTGGGATGACTGACTTACATAACACTTGGTGTGCACAATAACTTGTTTCAACATAAACCAAAATATTTTTTCATAGCAGTATTTCCATGAAAAAGAATTGCTGAAATATATTCCCAACTACCTAAACTCAATCTATACTTTTGACTAAAGCACTGAATTCTCTAGTCCCCAAGAAGAAATATCAGTGAAAACTGTAGCCTCTGCCTGCATATAGTAATTCATCGTAGCAATACTTTTTGGCCAACATACAAATGGATCATTGACTAAAAATGATGAAAAGTGAAGACTTCCTGAACTTTTTTTCCCCTTCTTAATCATCTCACGTCTTGGAGCTAAAGTATCTTTCTGTGAGATTTAAAATGAAAAATACCTGCCGATGCAGGGGACACGGGTTCGTGCCCCGGTCCGGGAAGATCTCACATGCCGCAGAGAGGCTGGGCCCGTGAGCCATGGCCGCTGAGCCTGCGTGTCCGGAGCCTGTGCTCCGCAACGGGAGAGGCCACAGCAGTGAGAGGCCCGCGTACCGCAAAAAAAAAAAAAAAAATACACGTTACAAATTTAGCAGCTCTAACTTCTTTGCTAAGACAGAATGTTTGGATGCAACACTTATTTCTGGGGCAGATCACACAGGCACTTGTCTGATCCTTGAAGAAAATGAGTCAGGATAATGGCTTACAGTGAGGAAACTTGGCAGTCGCTGGTTGACTACAGAACTTTTGGAGCTAATCAGAATGTTAAATTGTCTTCAGCTTTAAAAATGATTTTGTTTTAACATATGTTAGCTGAAGCAAAAAATAATACAGTAGGTGCTATGCGTCTATCAGAGTGACTGACAGATTGAAATTCTCTAGAAAAATAGATTATTTTCCCTCAAAGAGAGTAAAGTTTTGGTTTTCAAAGTCAATCAGAAAACTAACAATTTGGACAGGAGAGGAATCAGCTTCTCTTTTTGAGACAGTATATTTCTAATGATTTTTATGGAGACTATAATAAGGATCAAGAAACAAAAGCTTGATATGGACATGTTTTTAGCTAGCAGATTGAAAAGAAATAATGGCATGAAATAAAGCGTTTTTTTTTTTATACTGACAAAGTTCTCATTCTTTTATATTGTCTGAAATAAAATTGATAAATTAAAAAAGAAATCTGTAACAGTTCAGTTCTCCAATACTAGCTATGTTTTTTGTGGTTAAAACTTTATCATGTATACTTTCCTGTGTATTTTTTAAAATTTTGGGGAAGATTCAAGTTTATATAGCAATCTTCCAAATACTCAGTATATATGATATATATATATATAGAGAGAGAGAGAGAGAGAGAGAGAGAGACAGAGAGAGATACATAGATAATATTAAAAATTAAATTTTAATGATAAGAAGCCTTCCTGATATTCAGATGTCAACACAAAATTTAAAATGTGATCGTTTATCTTAGCAACACTGCTTCTAAGACCACAGGGGCAAACACACTTAAGAAGACACTTTAAACAGTATATTTGTAGAAACATCAGCATTTTTCAATAAAGAAAGGAAAAACTCCCTTACATATCTGCCTGCCTCATAGTCTTTAATTCCCTTTCTATAAAAAGGCATTTATGGGCTCGAGTCAAAAAATAGGTCAGCATGTGGAAAAAAGTTTCAAATGCAAACAGCCCTGTTTCTCATTCCTCCTCTAAGTGTGGCATCTCACCTGGATGTTCTCTGAAACACCAGCATACTTTTTATGTAGTTTCTATAGCATCCTTCCTTAAAGTCCTTGGGGTACCTCTGTCTTCTCTCTCATCCCTGAGAGGAACATGACTTTTTTAAGCAATGGTGCTGTTACCCCCATTTGCAATGTTCTTGTCTTGTCAAGTTTTAAGCCCTCCCCTCCCTCCTCCAGCTGGCTAACTCCAGGCCCAATTCAGGTGCCATGGATTCCTTTCCAGGGGTGCGCTCCCTGACGACTCCTCCCCGGACAAAGTCTGGATTAGTATCTCCTGACTCCCTGTGTCTGGTTGGTGTCACGGTCTGCACTCGTGTATGCTAATTCTTTATGCCTCACCTTTCTCTCTAGACTGTCCATGAAGGCTGTTTTGCTCACTGCTGTGTTCACAGTGCCCCAGACAGTGCTTGGCAATAGTAGCACTCAATTAACATTAGCGGAATGAATAAATAAATGAAAGGTCTAAAATAGAATTCTCAAATGATAGAGGTGGAACAGAGCCACAGATCAGGAAAACTTGACTGAAATCTGGTTAGCAGGTTGGTAAGCAATGCTGGTTGACCACACAGCTCCCTTTCATGGGAAATGGGAAAGTAGACATCAGTGGTTGGCACGTTTAGCTTTGGAAGCGACCTCCTTTAAATCTGTCTCTCCCTTTTATCTCCATTAAAGAGCCTCCCTGGATCTATAATAGACAAGAATATAAAAGCATCATTCTCTTTCTCATCCCATCCTGTTTACTCAGCAACCCCAGACCCCGCCCCTGCCTCAGCCCACATGTTCTCTATTAATAAGCGTTAGGAGAGGCCAACCTCACCCAGCACAGTTTCCCCCCTTTCTTTTCTCATCAGGGAGGCCTCAGCCAACTGCCAGAACTCATGAGTGAAAGGCCTTGCCTGCTCTTGGGAGCTTTGGGGGGAGGGTGAAGACAAAGGTGACGTCTGGGCCTCCAGTGTCTCTGAGACCCAAGTGGCCTCAAGTGTTTTCAGATCAGCAAGCGGCTCTCTTAGAATTTGGTGAGAAGCCACGGCCTTCACTTGGGGGAAATTTAGAGGCACGTTTTAAGGAGTAAACATATTTACTATAACTAGAAATAGGGCCAAATTCTGTGCCTTTGGAAAAGTCAGTAAAGCAGACACACCCTTGTGCCTTCTAAGTGAATTAACATACTGTATTCTGTTGGAGGGCCGTTTCTCTCTTCATCTTTCATTCCTGCCCCGGGGAGCCATCTGTACTCGGAGGGTATGTGCACAGGATAACTCACTGTGGACCGAGGACTTTCGTGCTCAGCCCTCGATGAATGACCCTTTCATACACTGGGGGCTCCCTCTGATTTTCTCACTAACCAGAACTTAGCTGGGCCTAGAAATTTCTAATGGCAGAAAGGTTCACACAAATGTAAAAACAAAAGGCAGTGGCTGAATTTTCTACTTTTTGTTGTTGTTGTTGATGTGGTGGTTGTTTTTAACCTGTATATGCCGTCTATTAATCCACGATACAATATTATTCTCCTTAGGGTCTCATGCTTACCTTTGATAAAAACAGACGAAAAGTTCAAGTTATTTTAGGGCTTTGGGGGAGAGGTGCTGTATGAATTCTTCTTTCCGAGGGGCAAAGTCCTAGAGTCCAGGAAGAGTTAATACCTTCATAAGGTGAATAGTATACTTCCTTCTTAGCAAAGGCTGAGGCCCAATGCTTGATTTAGAAAAAACAATCAATTAAGTAGCTGGAGTCATGCTGTCCATCAATATGATTGGCAGTCAACTACACCAATCAATGGACTTATTTACATTTGAATCTCTTCCTTGTTTTGTGTAGTCTTTTGGAAACTCTCCCTTTTAAGATTTTTACTTTATTATTTTCTGTTTATACGTTATATATGCCTATTGTAGAAAAAAATTAGAAAGTATAAAAAAAAGCATAATGAAGGGAAAAAACCCACAATGTTAACACCCAGAGACAAACAGAGACCATTAACATAATGGCCTGTTTCCTTGGAGAATTTTTTCAAGCCTACTTTTTGATTCCTGCCTGCCCTGCTTCGGAAATGCTTTTTCTTTCCCCAGTTTTTTGCCAACAAAAGAGAATCCTTGTTGTGGCCCATCTGAATGTGAATAAAACTGTCCAGCTGCTGGTTCTCATGTGGCACATAGTAGGCACACAGGAAAAGTTTACTGAATATGACTGATTATTTCCAGAGTCCCAGTGAACTAATTCTTGAGTAACTGGTGGTATTCATCAGCTGGACCACGTGAGATATGAATTGAATGCGCGTTAGAAAGAACAACATGCTATAGAAATGTTAATAAGTATGTGTTTTAATAGTAGCTCAGCAGTTGGGATGCAGAAACG
Organism: Grampus griseus; assembly: GCF_964374135.1. Taxonomy (NCBI): domain Eukaryota; kingdom Metazoa; phylum Chordata; class Mammalia; order Artiodactyla; family Delphinidae; genus Grampus; species Grampus griseus. The sequence continues at coordinate 58,830,509 of NC_138998.1, forward strand.
AAATTAAAGAAGATGAAAAGTTATTGAACTCCTGTTTTCTCGCCCAAGCACTGGTAAACTCTGGGAAGCCATGGGACTCCAGACTATTCTGAAATCCAAGCCTATACATTTGGTTTCCACATTATATGTCACCTAAACCTACTCAAAGTCTCCATTAAGGACTGAGAAAATAGCCCTTATTTTATATAGAATAAAATTTGTGGTTCTGAATTTCTAATTCATGCCTCTTATTCAAGTTGCCACACAAAACCTAACATTCAGTGTTTGCAGCACCTCCACTGTGTTTCAGCATATCCTTTTCAGATCATTCACCAGACAGCATCCTACAGCTCTCATTCATAAAGTCCAATTATAAGACAAGAAATGTCAGGAATATACACTTTGAGAGTGGGAGGCAAACAGAACAGAACATTGTGACTTTGTAAGAACAGCCATGCATTTCCTCTGGGCTTGTTTTCAGTTCCTTTGTCAGCTGATTACATGGTCTTTTATAATTTCTCATCTACAGAATGGAGCTATTTGCTTGTGGATTATTTGAAAGACCCAGGCTTATGCAAAAGAAAAACGAAGTCATCGTGAGGTAGAATGATATTTCTGGGTAGTTGTTTTTGCTTTTCTTTTTTTTCACGTAATTATGAGAATACAATTTATAATAGTGACTCTTTAGATGTAAGAAACAAATAAATATTCTATTAATTCAGTCTTAATGCATATGTAAAGCTATATAGGCATTTGTTATTTGTGTAATTGCATTTATCAGTAATTTCATTTATTTTCATATAAAGAAGCTTATCTTACATGTATTTTGTTTTCAAAGCACACCAATTTTCAAAGCATACAGAGTGTGCTTTTTGACTCCTACAACAATCTTTTTAGTTTAGACAGTACCTTATAGTTTACAAAGTGCTTTCATTATATATTATGTTACTTAATTCTCATAACACTCCCCCAATATAAAACTGGTCAAAGTACTTTGGACTTTAAATCCTCATCTGTGGCTTTACTCTTCCATCCAGCCCCATAGATAAGTTTCCTCTGCCTTGTATCCCTTTACTTGATAACTTTTTGAGACAGCTCAGTGTTGTCTCTTCCAAGAAAACTTTCCCCAATAAGTTAAGTTGAAGTGACCTCATCTCCTCACTGTGTCCATTTACTACTCTATAAATTTAATTTTATAGGAAGTTTTTTAAAAAATCTGGTTATTTGGGCTTCCCTGGTGGCACAGTGGTTGAGAGTCCACCTGCTGATGCAGGGGACACAGGTTTGTGCCCCGGTCCAGGAAGATCCCACATGCCGCAAAAAAAAAAAAAATCTAGTTATTTTAAAAAATTCACACTGTGCAACGGGAGAGGCCACAACAGTGAGAGGCCTGCATACCGCAAAAAAAAAAAAAAAAAAAAAATCACGCTGCACATGACTACATTCTTGTATAATTAGTATAAAAACCTCATGGCCCTATGAGTCAATAACCACTTACATAAAAAGTTAAAAACAAATAAAAAATTGTATTCTCCCATGTCAGTATATATAGGTCTTCTGAATTCCTTTAAAATATTGTATAGTATTTCATAGGATGAGTGGTCTCTATCAGCACATTTCAATAGAATTTTCTGTAATGATAGAAATGTTCTATATCTACCCCATCCAATATGGTCGTCACTTGTCCCATGGGGCAACTGAGTACTTAAAATATGGCTAGTGAAACTGAGGAACTGAATTTTAAATTTAATTTAATTTAAATTTAAATAACCATATGTGGCTGGTGGTTGCCATATTAGACAGTGGAGATTTATACTTTATATTAAAATTGTTTGTGGGAATTCCCTGGCGGACTCTGTGCTTTCACTGCTGAGGGCCGAGTTCAATCCCTGGTCAGAGAACTAAGATCTTACAAGCCACACAGCCAAAAAAAAAAAAAAAAATTGTTGGAACTTCCTTGGTGGTGCAGTGGTTAAGAATCCACCTGCCAATGCAGGGTACACGGGTTTGAGCCCTGGTCCAGGAAGATCCTACATGCCATGGAGCAACTAAGCCCATGCGCCACAACTACTGAGCCTGTGCTCTAGAGCCTGCGAGCCACAACTACTGAAGCCCACGTGCCTAGAACCCATGCTCCACAACAAGAGAAGCCACTTCAATGAGAAGCCCACACACCACAATGAAGAGTAGCCCCTGCTCTCCACAACTAGGGTAAGCCTGCGTGCATCAACAAAGACCCAATGCAGCCAAAAATAAATAAATAAATAAAATGAAAAATACAATAGCTTAAAAAAAAAATTGTTTGCTAGTCATTTAGATTATTTCCAATTTCCCCTTAAAACTCAGTGCTGTCCAGATGTAGAGAACAAACGTATGGACACCAAGGGGGGAAAGTGGTGTGCGTGTGTGTGTGTGATGAATTGGGAGATTGGGATTGACATATATACACTAATATGTATAAAATGGATAACTAATAAGAACCTGCTGTATAAAAAAATAAAATAAAATTCAAAAAAAGAAAAAACTAAGTGTTGTCAACTAAGTAAAGCATTAGAACAAAAAGGAATTATTTTTGCCTTCTTACATGTATTATTTCTTGAGAAGCTTGCACTCATTTTTTAAAAAAATATACATTTATTTATTTATTTATTTCTGGCTGCGTTGGGTCTTCGTTGCTGCGTGCCGGCTGTGTGCCGTGAGCGGAGGCTATTCTTTGTTGTAGTGTGCGGGCTTCTCATTGCAGTGGCTTCTCTTGTTGCGGAGCATGGGCTCTAGGCACGTGAGCTTCAGTAGTCGTGGCACGTGGGCTCAGTAGTTGTGGCACGTGAGCTCTAGGGTACAGGCTCAGTAGTTGTGGCACATGGGCTTAGTTGCTCCGTGGCGTGTGGGATCTTCCTGGGCCAGGGCTCGAACCTGTGTCCCCTACATTGGTAGGCGGATTCTTAACCACTGCACCACCAGGGAAGCCCCTTGCACTCATTTTAATGCAGACTTCTTTGAAGTTCTACAAGAAATTATTGCATGAAGTAGGTAAAGGACATATACTAAAGACATTTTCTATATGAAAGAATGCTTTAAAACATACATCAAATAAAAATATTTATGTCAGTTTTATTATAATAGTAAAATATTGGAATCAATCCTATATCTAACAATGGGGAATTGGCTTCAATATTTTATGATCCTCTATATATAATGAAGGGCAAAGCAGTCGTTAGAAATGATGATGAAATCATAATTTATTGTGATAAAAATGTCTATGATATACTTTCAAGTGAAAAAAGAAAGGTTACCAAGTCATATGTATACATATACATGCACATGGTTTAGTGGTGAGTCAGTCTACCTGGTTGAGAACATAGTCTTTGGGGTCAGACTGATCTGGGTTTGAATCCAGGCTGTGTCATATACCATCTATGTGACTTTGGACAAGTCTCTCACCTCTCTGAACTTTGGTTTCCTCATTGCTAAAGTGCAAAGCTAATATTTTTATCTTATGTTAAATAACATATGTAAAGCACTTAGTACATATGTAGTATTTAATAAATGGTAGTTGCTTCTCTAAGACTCATACGTATCAGGCACAGAAAGAAATCAGAAATGATATTGCAAGATGATATTCCAAGATGTTGAAAGTGATCATCTCTCAGTTTTAATTTAGTTTAATTAATTGTAAGCAACATTGACTTCTTGAATATGAAAAAGTGCATTAAGGGCTTCCCTGCTGGCGCAGTGGTTGAGAGTCCGCCTGCCGATGCAGGGGACACGGGTTCGTGTCCCGGTCCAGGAAGATCCCGCATGCCGCGGAGCGGCTGGGCCCGTGAGCCATGGCTGCTGAGCCTGCGCGTCCGGGGCCTGTTGCTCCGCAACGGGAGAGGCCACAACAGTGAGAGGCCCGCGAAACGCAAAAACAAACAAACAAAAATTATGTATATACAAAACAAAAAAAGTGAATAAACCCTATATGTAATCTAGAAATATGCCAAGATAATAAATTATAGAGCAGTATAGGTAATGTGACCCCATTTGTGTGTGAAAAAAAAATTAAAAAAAAATTTTTTTTAAGAAATATAAAGTTACTTTTGGTAAGTGATTATGGATGACCTAGCAAGGAGGGGCAAAGAAATCTTTTAATTTTACTTTAGATTCTATTTTAAGTTTTCACATGATTTTATTTTAAAATTTTTATTGGGACTTCCCTGGTGGCACAGTGGTTTGGAGTCCACCTGCCAATGCAGGGGACACTGGTTCGATCTCTGGTCCAGGAAGATCCCACATGCCACGGAGCAACTAAGCCTGCAAGCCACAACTGCTGAGCCCTCGTGCTGCAACTGCTGAAGCCCGCACGCCTAGAACCCATGCTCTGTAGCAGGAGAGGCCACCGCAATGCGAAACCCGCGCACTGCAGGGAAGAGTGGTCCCTGCTTGCTGCAACTGGAGAAAGCCCGTGCGCAGCAACGAAACCCAATGCAGCCAAAAGCAATAAATAAATAGAAATAAATACATTTAAAAAAAGAGAAAAAATTTTAATTAATTGTTAAAATAATAAGTGCTCTGAGATCTTTCAACAGAAAGAAAGATAAAAAGAGAGAGGAAGAAAAAAAACTGCTTTTCATTCAAGTCTACCTTCGCCTAGTCTGAAGAAATACGGTTTTCAAAGCTGTAAAAAGGACCTTGCAATTACTTCAAAATTTAGCAACTTTCCAATTCAGATGAAAACTGTGACAATTCTGCCACTGTATCATAATACTTGTGAAACGTTTGACTTTTTCTACTAAAATATTACTAATATTTATTGAGCATTTATTAAGATAAAAAAGAGAAAGGTGAGAAAAGGTAACTTTCTTAAGAAAGAGAGCTAATCTTTCACTACTTTCTCGTATTAAAAAACATTACAGAGGGCTTCCCTGGTGACGCAGTGGTTGAGAATCTGCCTGCCAATGCACGGGACATGGGTTCGAGCCCTGGTCTGGGAAGATCCCACATGCCGCAGAGCGGCTGGGCCCATGAGCCATGGTCGCTGAGCCTGCACGTCCAGAGCCTGTGCTCCGCAACAGGAGAGGCCGCGACAGTGAGAGGCCCGCACACCGTGATGAAGAGTGGCCCCCGCTCGCCACAACTAGAGAAAGCCCTTGCACAGAAACGAAGACCCAACGCAGTCAAATAAATAAATAAATAAAATAGATTTATTTAAAAAAAAAATTACAGAAAAACAGGTATGGCACTTCTCACGTATCTTTTTTGGCTTCTTTCCATAATTTTCTGCCTTTTCCCTTTAATATGAAATTCCACAGACTAAACTCAATAAACTTAAAAAAATAAACCTAGGGAGTTCCCTGGTGGCCTAGTGGTTAGGATTCTGGTCTTTCATTGCCATGGCCCCGGTTCAGTCCCTGGTCAGGGAACTGAGATCCTGCAAGCCATGCGGCTCTGGGAAAAAACATAAAAACAAAAAAACCACCTATTTCTTTCTTAATACAGGAGTAATAGGTGTTCATTATAGAAAAGAAAAATAAAACACTTATAAGGCCACCCCAGAGACAATCGTTGTTAACATATTGGTGTGAAATCACATTGGTATTTTTACATGTATGCTATATTCTGTTATCCATCACTAATGGCTGTATGGTATTACCTTTCATGAATTTACGAGGATTTATATAATTAATCCCCTATTGCTGGACATTTAGATTGCCTCTAGCTTTTTGTCTTTGTTTTTTTTTTAATAAATTTTATTTATTTATTGTTGGCTGCATTGGGTCTTCGTTGCTGCGTGTGGGCTTTCTCTAGTTGTGGCAAGCGGGGGCTACTCTTCATTGAGGTGTGCGGGCTTCTCATTGCGGTGGCTTCTCTTGTTGCAGAGCACGGGCTCTAGGCGTGTGGCCTCCGTAGTTGTGGTACACGGGCTCAGTAGTTGTGGCTCACGGGCTCTAGAGCACAGGCTCAGTAGTTGTGGCGCATGGGCTTTGTTGCTCTGCGGCTTGTGGGGTCTTCTCCCCTGCATTGGCAGGTGGATTCTTAACCACTGTGCCACCAGGGAAGCCCTGGCTTTTTGTCTTTGTGATAAACATTCTTATAGTTGGGTATTTGTGTACAACTATGACTATTTCCTTGGAATAAATTCCTAATAATGTAACTGCTGAGTCAAAGTTCAACAAAAATTTAGGATTTTAATGCATCTCAATAAATAATTGTTAAAAAGAATCAGTGAATGGTTGTGAGCTTATGGCAAAAAGGAGACATCTGTGGAGGAGGTATCCGCAGTCAGGCTCAGAAGTTGAGTTGGTGGATGGATAACTAGAGAAGTTCTTAAGCCATTTTTGGGTCAGGAGAGTAAAAAAGGTGGAAGAATCTCCACATTCTTATTCAAGAAAGGACGCTTAACCTTCTTATTACAGCCAGTTCCTGGTGCTGCTCTACAGTTATCTCATAAAAGAATATTTAAAACACAGAAAAAGAGCAAGTCTTTATCCAGCCTCTCTCCTGCAATTGTGACTGTTCAGAATCTACTCAACTTTCAAGGAGTAGTTTAAGTCTTTCCTTCTTCATGAAGCATCCCTGACTCTCAAGGATTTCTTCCTTTATTAATGCATAGCATCTCTTGTCTTCATTCTCATATTCAAGAATCATTTTTGAAACTACTTTGTGCCAACACTCTGCTTGTTTATCTCTCTAATCTTCACAAATATCATATGAGATGGTTATTATCATTCTCAGTTTATAGATGGGGTCCTGAAGCTGGGAGATTAAGTAACATGCCACTGTGATACAAAGAGGCTAATTCAGAATGAAACCAAAGTCCTTCACTCCCTTGAACTTTTGAAATCTATTTTTCCTAAGAGGTAGGAAAAGGCAGAAAGGGAAGCATATACAAAAGTAGAGGGAGAATGAAAGTGAAAAGAAAGAGCAGTGGGTTAGGTCATTGCTGGGAAGACTTCAGCGTGTCTGGCACAGAGGATCCTGGATGAAGTGGCAGGAGATGCAGTTGGGAAGGAAAGCTGGGGCTGGGATCTTTTTTTTTTTTTTTTTTTTTTTTTTTTTTTTTTTTTTTTGCGGTACGCGGGCCTCTCACTGTTGTGGCCTCTCTCGTTGCGGAGCACAGGCTCCGGACGCACAGGCTCAGCGGCCATGGCTCACGGTCCCAGCTGCTCCGCGGCTACTGTTTAAAGCATGTATTTCTTTTTTTAAAAATATTTATTTTGGCTGTGCTGGTTTTAGCTGCGGCACACAGGATCTTTGTTGCGGCATGCAGACTTCTTAGTTGCAGCACGCAAACTCTTAGTTGTGGCGTGCTTGTGGGTTCTAGTTCCCGGACCAGGGATGGAACCTGGACCCCCTGCATTGGGAGGGTGGAGTCTTACCCACTGAACCACCAGGGAAGTCCCTAAAGCATGTATTATTAAGTACCACATACAGGTTCTCAATAAACAGATGTTGAATGAATGAATGAATGAATTGAATCCTCAGAGTTTTGTCAGAGTATCTATAGCATTCTCAGGATGTTAGATATATAAATACATCAGTCACTAGTTGATCATGTTGTCTTTAGCTGATTTGAGAGACGGCACTCAAAACCATTAAATTCCTTTTGTTTTGATTCTGTCTACACCAAATGAACTTCTGATGACCAGTTTCCAAGCTATCTTGATATCTTGAATAAGAGGACCTTGGAATCAATGAACAGGAGTAACATCTATTTAAAAATGGCATGTTGTCATCTGGCTTAAATCTCTGTTTCTTTCTTTCCTAATTTAAAACAGTTTTATTGAGGTGAAATTCACATACCATACAATTCACCCATTTAAAATGTATGTTTCAGGAAGTTCCCTGGTGGTCTAGTGGTTAGGACTCAGCGCTTTCACTGCGGTGGCCCGGGGTTAATCCGTGGTCGGGGAACTGAAATCCTGCAAGCCACGTAGCGCATGGGCAAAAAATAAATAAATAAATAAAATAAAATTGTTCAAAATATTAAAATATAAAGTGTACATTTCAATGGTTTGTAATATATTCACAGAGTTGTACAACTACCACCAGAATCTAATTTTACATCTTTTTCTCATCCCCAAAAGAAACACTGCGCCTATTAGCATCATTGCCAAACCACCACTACCTCCCCAGACCCAGGCAAACACTAATTACTTTGTCTATAGATTTGTCTATTCTGGACATTTTATGGTTATAAAAATCATAATGTATATATATATATATTTTTTAATGACTGGTTTCTTTCTTTGAGCATCCATGTGTGAAAACACATTCATGGATGTGTTTTCCATCCATGTTGTAGCATGTATCAGTTCTGATTGCTTTTTATAGATGAAAATACTCCATTGTATGGATATGCCACATTATATTTACCCATTCGTCAATTGATAAACATTTTGGGTTGTTTCCACTTTTGCCTATTGTAAAGAACACTGCCATCGCCACCTGACCCTGTTTAAAACTGTTCAATGGCTCTCTTGGAGGAAGCCGCGGTCTCCGCTGCAGTGGAGCCTCGGGCCATCCGACCCTGCTCCTGACTCACCACTGTTCGCTCTCGCCGAGGAACAAGTCGGCCAGGAAGCCGCGCCGCAGCCATGGCATTTAAAGATACCGTAAAGCCCGAGGTGGCGATTCACCGGATTAGAATCACCCTCCCCAGCTGCAGCTTGAAGTCTTTGCAGAGGGTATGTGCTGACCTGATCAGAGGCACGAAGGAAAAGAATCTCAAAGCGAAAGGACCGGTTCGGTTGCCTACCAAGACTCAGAATAACTACAAGGAAAACTCCTTGTGGTGAAGGTTCTAAAACTTGGGATTGTTTCCAGATGAGGATCCACAAGTGACTTATTGACCTGCACAGTCCTTCTGAGATTGTCAAGCAGATCACTTCCATCAGTATTGAGCCAGGAGTCGAGGTTGAAGTCACCATAGCAGATGCTTAAATCAACATTTTTAATAAATTGATAATCAGTTGTTAAAAAAAAACACACACAATGCCTTCCCTTTTTTCTATTTATTTATTTAGGCTGCTTTGGGTCTATGTTGCTGTGCGGGCTACTCTTCGTTGGGGTGCGCAGGCTTCTCACTGCGGTGGCTTCTCTTGTTGCAGAGCACGGGCTCTAGGCGCGCAGCCTTCAGTAGTTGTTGCACGTGGGCTTCAGTAGTTGTGGCTCGCTGGCTCTAGAGAGCAGGCTCAGTGGTTGTGGCACACGGGTTTAATTGCTCTGCGGCACGTGGGATCTTCCCGGACCAGGGATTGAACCCGTGTCCCCTGCATCGGCAGCCGGATTCTTAACCACTGTGCCACCAGGGAAGTCCCCCCTTTCTTTTTTTTCTTTTAAGAAGATGTTGGGGGTAGGAGTTTATTAATTAATTTATTTATTTTTGCTGTGTTGCGTCTTCGTTTCTGTGCGAGGTCTTTCTCTAGTTGTGGCAAGTGGGGGCCACTCTTCATCGCTGTGCGCGGGCCTCTCACTATCGCGGCCTCCCTTGCTGCGGGTCACAGGCTCCAGACGCGCAGGCTCAGTAGTTGTGGCTCACGGGCCTAGTTGCTCCGCGGCATGTGGGATCCTCCCAGACCGGGGCACGAACCCGTGTCCCTTGCATCGGCAGGCGGACTGTCAACCACTGCGCCACCAGGGAAGCCCCCCCCCCCATTATTTTTAAGACAGCGTTCAAAACACTATATACGGTTTTCGTTGCGCAGCAAGTTTTGGCCCCAGCGATTGCTCCAGCCTGGTTTTGAACTCTTCCTATTGTGTTCTGTGCTCCATCCATACCATCATTCTCTCACTTCTTCAAAGCTGCCACCTCCAGGTTTTTGTGTCCTTCCCTCTTCCTAGAGACCACCACCTCTTTATCCACCCACTTCTTCCCTCCCCTGCTTAGTTAATTCCAAATTCTTATCTGAATTCAAATATTTTCTCAGAGAAGAATTTTCTGAAATTGATTTCCTTATCCCCTTTCCCACCCTACCCCTCAGCTAGGGTAGGTTCTCTGTTTTATTTTCTCAGCTCCTTATTCTTTTTTCTCAAAACATTTATCTCAATTTATGATTATGCATATATTTTTATGATCTAAATGATGTTTATTTCCTCCAGTAAATAGGTTTTGAGATTGTTTTTGCCCCTATTGCATGTCTAACAGTAAACATAGTACCTTGCCATTAGTAGATAATAAATATATCCTGGCTGACAATATGAATAAAGAAAGAACACCAGATTTCTGGCTTGGATAACTGATTGATCATGAGGTCATTAATTAAGTTAAGGAATGCAAGATGAGAAATATTCCTGAATCGGGCCAGGAAAAGAGGAGAAGTTAAGTGCTAAGAAAGTTGCAGTTGAGGAAGTCCCAGTGAGGAAGGTCAGCAGGCAGTTGGACTATGAATTTAGAGCTGTGGAAAGAGATCTGGAATGGAGACAGATTCGGAAGTTATCAGCAAATAGCTTTTTGGTTAAGATCTTGGGAGCGGCTGAGCTTGCCCAGGAAGAACGTGTAGCATAAAAAGGAAAGAAGGCAGGAGACTAAATTCTAGAGACACACGTATTGAGAAACGGGCAAAAGAAGACTTAGAATAAAGTTTTTTTTTTTTCGGTACGCGGGCCTCTCACTGCTGTGGCCCCTCCCGTTTAGAATAAAGTTTGAAGTGACATATCAAAGACATGGGAGAAGAACCCTGCCAAATGCTTCAGAGGAAAGTTCTGAGTTTGATCATTTGGGTAAGGTGATGATCATCAGATCTTTCCATTTTAAGGGATTTTTTTTTTTAATTAAAAAAAATTTTTTAACCTCTTTATTGCAGTATGATTGCTTTACATTGTTGTATTAGTTGCTGCTGTATAACAAAGTGAATCAGCTATACATATATCCCCATATAAAAATATGGAATGGTTCACGAATTTGCATGTCATCCTCATGCAGGGGCCATGCTAATCTTCTCTTTCGTTACAATTTTAGTATATGTGCAGCTGATGCGAGCACTTAAGGGATTTTTGAGCATCCTGTTTCTCAACTTTTCACCTAATGGTTTTAGCATCCGTTTATGATCCTTGACTGAATCAATTATCTCAGTCTGGATTGCTGAATGGTGATTTTTTTAAAATTCCATCATCCCCCTGCCCCTGCCCTGCCCCCTGCTTTCTTCTTCTAAATCCCTGTGTTGCTCTCAGGGAAAGTTTCCCTGGGCACCTCCCTCTTCTACTAGCCCACTGCTGGGATATTTCACCCATGGGCTGGGAACAGTAAAAGGCTCTTTCATGAGAAGGTTGTAAGGGAATGGAGAATGTGCTGGGAGGGAAATTTGCTAAACCTTTGGAAAGTATATCCAAAGGGATGAAGGATATTCCTTTTGGTAAATATGACCTCTTCTAGCCTTACACCTCACCTACAAAAAAAATGCAGAGATGTGATTTGTGCCAGATCACACGCTACATCCCTTTAGAGGCACTCTCTAAATACGATCCAACTTCTTCAGACAGCTTTCCAAGGCCTTTCAAGTCCAGGTAAGGTGCCTTTCATATGCACTCCTAGAGCACCTTGCCCTTCCCTCCCACATCAGTCAGCACACAGGATTGTAATGGCCACTTTACTCCCTTGAGGCCTCACCAGACCTCAGGTCAGTCTGGTTCCACAGTGTATTACTAACATTTAATCCAGGCCCTCACTCATAACAGGGACTCAAAAAAAAAATGTGCTGGGTGAGTGAAGGATTGAAGGGACAGCTGTATCTCGGGAAATAGCATTCTGTGGCTGGCGAGTGAGGGAGCCTGTGAGAAGTGGGCTGGCGAGGCTTCCCAAGGGGATTGGATTTTACCAGGAAGGCACAGGAGAGCCCTGGGGGGCTTTGAGCAGTAAATCAGGCTTCTACTGGATTTGTGATCCAAAAAGATCTCATTTAATCCTCTTAACAACTTGATGAGATAGTTATTCCTATCTCTATTCTACTGATAAGGAAAAGGGCCTCAGAGAAATTAAGCAACTTGTTCAAGGACACCCTGCTAGGAAGTAAGTGGAATCAAGAAATGTGAAGTCCATCCTTTTTCTACCCCACCAGCCTGCCTCTCACCCTTTGTAGGAGTGAGAATAGATTCAGTAGCAGACTAGGACATAGACTAAATTGGTCAGGACTTTGCTAGGCTAAATAATACCCTGGCTCCCCAGTACTCACTTGTATCAATGAGTCAGAGATGAAACCAGACACATACATTTGCTTTACATGATGCACTTGCCTGGAGGTTGGCTGCTTATTTAAATTTTTTTCAATATTTGCATCTTGCTGCACCCTCTCTGTCTGAGATCACGAGGTGTAAATAAGGTTTACCTTGGCACAAGGGCAGAGGCAGAGGTCTGTGTGGAGCCATTGCTGGTTCAATAAATGGTTCTCAATAAATGTTGAAAATATATATTACTCAATATAAATCAGTTGGATGTTAGTTCCATAAGAAAGGGAGATATTGTAGACAAAATTTGTTTTAAAAAATATAATTAGTACTTAAAAACTTGGTGTAAATATGTATGCCTTCACATGAAAAATATGTGTGTGCATCTGTATATCTTTTTTTTTTTAAAGAAAAAAGCATTGTTCAGACTTCCCTGGCAGTCCTGTGGTTAAGACTCCAAGCTTCCACTGAGAGGGCACGGGTTCAATCCCTAGTTGGGGAACTAAGATCCTGCATGCCTGTGGTGTGGCCAAAAAAAAAGAAAAGAAAAAATAATAAAGAAAAAATCATTGCATAGAGGAATATGTTTTGAATAATCCCATATTGGAATTATTATAAATATCCATAAAAGTAAGTCTGGAAAGATAAATGCTAAAATATAAAAATGATATTATTTCCAGATGTAATAATATAGTCAAGATAACTTAAAATTTTCCCAGCTTTTGTCTTCTGCTAAGTTTTTGTTTTAAAATGAACATTCACTAATTTTTCAATTAGGAAAAAATGGTATAAAAAGAGATCGAACATCGACCAAAGCAAATCTTCTATTTATCTGGCTCCTGCTAGGTGCTGGCAAAGAGAAGGGGGCCTACACCCAGCTCTGTAGGAAAGAGATGGACACAACAGGAAAAACTTAAAAAATAGTTCATATTCTAATTTATTTCTTGTCTGTGAGGTTCTAGCTATTGTGTTAGATAGAGCTTTACATAGTTCATTTTGTATATTTATACACCCTTGCAAAGTAGGGTCTATTTATGCCTATTTTATGGGTAAAGAAAAAGGACACAAACAAGTCATGTGTGGAACGCATGCCTGTCATACTCCAAAAAGAGGCATTCAAGGCTGAGAGAAGGAGAAAAGACTTCGTCCTGACAGTGGTTGCAGACTGGTGACTTGTGTGGCCAGCACAAGTTTAATGGCAAGACATGATGAACCAGCACTAAGTTTTCTTTTTTTTTTTTTTAATTAAAATCTGAATGTCTTTACTTATGGTTATATAGTGGTTATAAGAGTATACTCTATAACTCGACTCTTCAGATTTAAATCCTCAGATTTTAATCCTCCTCTTAAAATTGTGCCTCAATTTTTTAATATGTAAAATGGGAGGTAGTAACGGTACATACCTCATACAGTTTTTATAAAGATGAAATAAGTTTATGCATGTAAAAGGTGTTTGCACAGTACCTGACATGTGGTGAGAGCTCAATAGTTAGCTTTCTTCTATTCCTATTCTGGATATCTGGAATCATACAATGTGTGGCTTTTTGTATCCACCCTCTTTCACTTAGCATAATGTTTTCAAGGTTCATGCTGTTGTAGCATGCATCACTACTCCATTCCTTTTATGGCTGAATAATATTCCATATTATGGATTTACCACATTTTGTTTACCTGTTCATCAGTTGATGGACATTTGGATTATGTCAGTTATTGTGACTAGAGATGCTATGAATATTTGTGTACAAGTTTCTGTTTTTCAATGCTTTTGGACATATACCTTGCAGTGGAATTTCTGGGTCATCTCTCTCTCTTTCTTTCCTTCTTTTAAAAATTATGACCATCGTAGTTGGGTGTGAAGTGGTATTTTATCGTGGTTGATTTGCATTTCTCTAATGACTAATGAGGGTGAGCGTCTTTTAATACATCTGTTGGCCATTTGTATCTCTTCTTTGGAGAAATGTCTACTCAAGTCCTTTGCCCATTTTTAAATTAGATTGTCTCTTTGTTGTTGAGTTATAAATGTTCTATATCTATTCTGGATACTGGACCCTTATCAGATAAATGATTTGCAAATAATTTCTCTAATTCTGTGGGTTCTTTTCCCTCTCTTGATAGTCTCCTTTGAGGGAAAAACATTTAAAATCCTTTTTTTTTTTTGGCCATGTGACATGTGGGATCTTAGTTCCCCAACCAGGGATCAAACCCACGCCCCATGCGTTGGAAGCACAGAGTCTTAACCACTGGACCACCAGGGAAGTCCCTTAAAATCATGATTCATATATATATATATATATATACATATATATATATATATATATACTTTTTTTTTTTTTGCGGTACGTGGGCCTCTCACTGTTGTGGCCTCTCCCACTGCAGAGCACAGGCTCCGGACGCGCAGGCTCAGTGGCCATGGTTCACGGGCCCAGCTGCTCTGCGGCATGTGGGATCTTCCCGGACCGGGAACGAAGCTGTGTCCCCTGCATCGGCAGGTGGACTCTCAACCACTGCGCCACCAGGGAAGCCCGATTCCTATATTTTTTTAAAGTGTCACTGAAGATGTTTTTGAGTGTTGTGCCATTAAACCCCATTTTCCCATAAGCCTTGTGGTTTTCATTGCACAATTTTTCATAGCATGGTGGTTTTTAGGGACACCTATGTCTATTTAGAGAAGAACTGGGAAGAGACTCAGTGGAGAGAAAGCTTGGCTCGTCTGGATAACTGGAAATGGTTCAGCATTTCTGGGGCTTCTTGCAGAAGCTCAGATTAGAGCTAAGGGTCTGTGAGCTCTTGCTGTGTGTCTTGCTGGAAGCACTTGCCACACACATTAACTCACCCTCATGGTGACACATGGAGGTAGATCTCATTTAAAAATATTTTATATATCAGGAACTAAGGGGCAAAGGTTTGAAGGAACATTTTCAAGGTCACACAGGAGTAACCGATAGAGATAGTGTCTGAACCCAAGCTGCCTCAGAGTGTATGTTCTTAACTAGACCCCAGGACAGAAGTTTTGTTTCACTTTTCTTTCCTTTTCTAAAGATTGTGCTGGGAAAAAAACCAAACAGTCTCCCCTCCCCAAACTTAAAAGAACAAAAACTGTTCTTTTGCCGTCTCTTTTACCTTTCTCTTGTCAGATCTTTTGTACTTATCTTCCAATTCTGCCTAAAGGAAATAATTGATAACTGCCGTATCCTGGAGAAGAGGCTGCTTAGCCTAGTGGGGTTCTAACACTTGGTACCTGCATATCCATTTTTCAGCCTCAGTTTCCTTTTGTATCATTTAGTTGTTTCCTAATCCTTGACAGCTCCTCTTGGATGTCTAGTATACGTCTCCAACCAAAGCAGGACCCTTGATTCCTAGTCTCTCCCACAGGCCACCCAACAGAACCCATTCCCCAAACTTCCTCACCAATTCAATTCAATTCAGTACAATTCAGTCAACACCACCAATTTCTACCTTGACACTCAAGCCAAAACCTCAGGGTCATCCTTGATTACCACATTTTCCATTACGTCCCTCTAGTTCCACACACATTCGATCCATAACCAACTCCTTCTAATTTGAGCTCCAAATGGCGTCTCTGATAGGCCCCCTATCAGAGGGCCTCCCGTGCCTTTGCTCTCTTACCCCCAGTCTAAGCAAACATCATCTCCGGCCTGCAATCCTGGAATCATCCCTTCATCTGGTTCCTGATCTCTTGCTCCTCTTTAATGCAGTCTTTAGAGGACTAGAGTAAATGTCTTAAGATTTTATTCTGACCAAGGCAACCTCCCTTCTTAAAACACTTCAAAGCCTTTTAGCTCAGAGTAAAAATCTAACCTCCTTACTGTACCCTAGTGAGGTCCTACATACTGGGGCCTAGTTTTCCACCTTCATTTCATATCACTCAGACCCGCTTATTATGCAAAAAACCGGCCTTATCTTTGTTCCTTGAACAGGACAGGCCCTTTTCCTCTCTGCTCTTCTCATCTTTCAGATCTCGGCTCAACTGTCATCTTCTCAGAGAGGATGCTCCTGATATGCCCCACCCCCACCCCACCCCCCTCCCCCGGCAGGCTCTATCTCATCAGTCTGTTTAGGTTCTTCATAGCAATGATCTCAATGATCTCTGTAATTATTTGGTTTGTTTATTTACTGGTTTTTGTTTATCACCCTATTTATTTGTTTTCTGTCTCCCACACTGTAATGTAAGCTCCATGATGGCTGTGACCTTGTCTATCTTAGTCACCACTAAATCTTGAGCGCTTGGCACATGGTGTTCCCCGATGAATGAATGAATGAATAAAAAAAGTGTCTCAACCTATAATACGGACATAAACAACTGAGTGTCTCCTGTATGTGGGGTACTATACTAGTTGCTGGGATAATTAAGATTCATAAGGAATCTTTGGGACTTCTCTGGTGGTCCAGTGGTTAGGACTTCGCACTTCCACTGCAGGGGGCACGCGTTTGATCCCTGGTGGGAGAACTAAGATCCCGGAAGCTGGCAGCATGGCCAGAAAAAAAAAAAAGATTCATAAGGAATCTTGGTTTTGGAAAGGAAAGCAGAAACAAAACAGGTAAACTAATAACTATATTTATGTAAATATAAAGTGAGAAGGAGATGTAGATAAAGGAGTACTTATATCTGGTAGAAAAAGAGGAATGCCAGAGAAAATGCAGAGAGATAGTGACATGAGCTGAGCTTTGAAGGATGAAAGTGCCAGGTAGACGCAGAGGAAGAGGCAATTCCGGGGCAGAGGTGACAGCATGAAGCAAGCCATGGACCAAGGCCTGAGGTGTAACAAGGGTTCTGAGGAGCAGGAAGGAGCCCGGAGTGGTGGGGCTTCGGCTGGTTGGGGAGGGTATCTGGAGATGAGGCCAGAAGGGTTGTCCAGAGCCAGTTACCAAGGGCTTTGGAGATTTGGCAAAGTTTGGAATGTGTTTATACGGCACAAGGCACTCCTCCGTAAACAGAGGAATGACATTTTAAATTTCCTTAAGGTCCCTCTAACAACTATATGGTGAGAGCCAAGCCTGGAGACAGGAGGCTCAGTTTGGAGGAGACCTGATATGACAGAAGGCAGGGCGAGGAGATGTGAGGTACATTTCAGGGACAGAATCCACAGGACTTTGTCCAATTGGATATGTTGAAAGGGGGAAGAAATTAAAGCACAGTCTGTAGGTTTTAGGCAGGGTAGATGTGCTGTCAGGCAAGGAGGTATGGTTAAAGTCCAATGTTCACCCCCCCCCCCCCCCCAGTTATAGATGTGAACTTGTAACCCCTTGGGACAAAGTGAATTGATCATTCCCATAGTTGATGAAAGAGCAAAGGCTGGAGCCCAGGACACCTGAATTCTGTCTAGTGCGCCTTTATCTACCAGTGCTTCTCTATCCATCTGTGGGGCATCCGGATCTTTCTAAAAATTTCTTTTTCATCCTCAGCTGATTTATACTTTTATAAAATAAAATAAAAATGAATTATTAGAAAAATGATATTAAAAAAAAACTAATTTTTAAATTATTAGGTACCAAACTACCCTGTTGAATTATTATAACTGTTTCTAAAGGCTTACTCCCAATTTCTATACTTACTGCTAACCCACAGATCAATCAGATGGCAAACAAGCGCTTGCTCCCAGGCCAAATTTGAGATCTCTGGTCCACACGGTTCTGAAGGAACAGTGGGATCTGAGTTTACAACAGTGAGGAGACTAAACGAAGTTGAATTAGATCTGCTGGGCTACCACAGAGAAAGTTGCCACCTGTGCAGTTTACCAGTTACTAATCTCTAGTAAAAGCGTTCTTTGCACTGCTCCCTCTAGTGCAAGGGAGGTCTTACTGTCACAACTTCACTGAAAGGGGCCCCCCTTAAAGGATTTTCTTCGTAAAGAAATCATTTCCAGTAAACCTGTCAGAACAGTTAGTGGCCATCCTGAATTTCCCTAGGTTGTTGGACACTTTCCATACGTGGGCTGGCAGCTTGGCAGGTTTCTCATTTCACTACTCCCGCCTGCCAAGAGAATGAAAGTTATGACTCTTTGCTTTGCTCATTCTATCCCTCTGCAAGGAAAAAAAAAAAAAAAAAAAAGACCTCAAACACTGCTTGATTTATTAGCACTGGAGGGAAAGAGCTAATATTCACTTACACAATCCAGCTTATACTTGCACAATCTACTGAAGGAAACGGCAGAGTGACATTTGCACCTAATCCTTCCATGGGACTGTGTCTAAGACTGCAAACAGCACAGGGAAAGCACAGAGTTGTTTGGTGCATGGGGACAAATGAAAGTTATGTGATAGGTAAGGGGCGCCTGCAATAAGAGCAACAGAGTTTTTTTAAGGGACTTTTGCCTCTGTAATCCTCAAATAGAAACACAATAAACAACCCAACTGGTGACAGAGTTGCAACAAGAGGAATAGGGTCCAGGGCTCTAAGGGAGATGGAGGGTGACAGGAGGAGGGAGAAGTTAGGGGGCAGAAAGTCGCAAGGGTTACAGGACCACGTGGACCTAGCAGAACAGGGTTGCGTTTATTTTACACAAGTGACTCTGAGGCTTCTCTGCTGGCACCGTCACATCGTATATGTGGTATTTCCTTGTTCCTTATTCAGATGAGAAAGTAGGAGGGCAGTGGCCTGTGTGCAACTGCTCTCGGCTCTGTGAGGGGCAGGTGTGAGGCGAGAGCACAGCAACCACACTGGCATCCTTATTCTGCTTTTGGCCGTTTTGTGTTGGAACTGCCACTGTCTCCTTTTTGCTGGTCTCTTGAATGCTGATGTGTTTGAATGATGGAATGATAGCATTCTGGGGGCAAGCTTTAAGATTTTGGCTTTCTTGGTATTTACCGTCAGTGTCTGTGTGGATTCTAGTATTTGACTATTTCTTGTGTAAACCCAAGCTAGCTGTCGCTCACCAACTATTCTGATGGGAAGAAACCTCTGAGGTACTCCTCTTGTTTACTTCTCTCCCTTTATCACCCCAGGCACACCTGAATGGATGGATCATGGCCATTTCTTTGACCCAATCTAGTGCTCCAAATGCAAGCGCTCTCAAACGAACCCCCGACCCCTACCCTCACCTTACCTACCTGGTTATCCAAGACAGAAACTTAGGAGACACTATGGACTACTTCCTTTGCTTCATTTCTGCCTCTATCCCCATGTTCAATCAATCGCAAAGTCTTATCAGTTTTATTATTTAAAACATTTTGGCTGCGGGCTTCCCTGGTGGCGCAGTGGTTGAGAGTCCGCCTGCCGATGCAGAGGACACGGCTTCGCGCCCCAGTCCGGGAAGATCCCACGTGCCGCAGAGCGGCTGGGCCCGTGAGCCATGGCCGCTGAGCCTGCGCGTCCGGAGCCTGTGCTCCGCAACGGGAGGGGCCGCAGCAGTGAGAGGCCCGCGTACTGCAAAAAATATATATATATATTTTTGGCTGCTACTGCCTGATTTCTTTCCTCCCTTATCTCTTGCCTGGATGATTACACTTCCTGCCCCCTTCCTACCCCCACACACCTGTCCTACTACCTCTATTCTTGTCCCCCTCAGATCTATTATCTTCACTGTCACTAGGAAATTCATCTATAGCACAACTCTGACCATGTTGCTCTCGAGGTTAAAAACTCTCCAGTGGCACCTCATGGTTAAGAGAGTAAAGCCCATGCTTTCAGCACGGTAAACAAAGCTTTTTTTGACCTGTTCACCTCTGTAGGGGCTTCTCTCCAGAATATTTGCTGATGCTTAGTGACACAGGGGACTTGAAGTTGCCTGGTGTGCCCTTCTACTCATGCTACTGCTCCTTTGCTTGTCTTGTCCCCTTCCCATGAGGCTGCTTTCACTCAGGTGTCCTCCCTGACATCCCTGGAATGGGTGAGGGATTTTTGTGTTCCTCTATCACAATTTTTTTTTTTTTTTTGGCCGCTCCCCGACCAGGGATTGAACCTGGGCCCTTGGCAGTGAAAGAGCAGAGTCCTAACCACTGGACCACCAGGGAATTCCCCCTTTATCACATTTTATAGAAATTATTTGTACACTGCTTCGTTTCCTCTCCTAAGCTATGAAGTCCTTGAGGGTAGGGATTGTGTTTTCTTCAATTCTGTGTCCTCCGAGCATTGTATAACACTAAATACTTACTAGGCAGTCGATTAGTATTCACTGAAGTGAGGGGAATTCACATCCCTCAGTTTTTCTTCGTTTCCTTATTTTACATTTATTCCCCTGCATGAGCCAAGTAAACCAAGATTTGTTTTCATCTACTAAGATTTTTTTTTTCTTTTGGTAAGAAATGATGGTAAAGAAGAGAAGCCATAGCAGTGAAAGTAATGTGTGTTGAGTGGTGTGTGTGTGTGTTTGAGAGAGAGAGAGAGAAATGCCAACAGAATGAGATTCCAGGGAAGCTTGAGCCCTTAACAAACTTAGACGTCACCAGAGCCTTTAATTATCCTGTTTTGTTATTTTTGATTTATTAATAACAAATAAGAATTATATAAATTTTAAGTACTTTTTCCTTCATTATCTCATTTGAGCCTCACAATAGCTCTATAATGTCACTCTCCTCGTTTTAGAGACGAGGAAACAGAAAGAGTGAATGATTTGCCCTTAGCTAGTTGGCTGAGTATTCTAACACAAGATCTAGTGCTTTTACTGCTTCGTGATGCTGAACCCTCTTACAATTAGGGGCTGGGATGATGAGACTTCTGCCACTTTGCATGTACAAAAGTCACAGGGAGTTGAAGTGAGTGAACATTTTTGTCCTTTTTTTTTTTTTTTAAATTGGTATTAATGGACTTCTCTGGGAGTACAGTGGTTAAGAACCCACCTGCCAATGCAGGGGACATGGGTTCGATCCCTGGTCTGGGAAGATCCCACATGCCGTGGAGCAGCAAAGCCCATGTGCCACAACTACTGAGCCTGTGTGCTGCAACTGCTGAGGCCCTCAGGCCTAGAGCTGGTGCTCCGCAATAAGAGAAGCCACCACAATGAGAAGCCCGCGCACCACAATGAAGAGTAGCCCCTGCTCGTCGCAACTAGAGAAAGCCCGTGCACAGCAACAGAGACCCAATGCAGCCAAAAATAAATAAATTTATTTTAAAAAATAATGATAAACTGGTATTAACAAGGGGAGGCCTTGACTGCGTGCCTTTATAAACTACCTGGCACAGTGTTTGGCACGTGGTAACTGTCCAGCAAATTACCTCTCCGTATAAATTCTAGAATAATCTTGTTTATATCTACAAAAATATCTTGCTGGGATTTTGATAGGAAGTGTGTTAAGCCCGTAAATCAATTTGAGGAGAATCAACATCTTTACTATGTTGAGTCTTTTCAATCCATCAGCATCATATGTCTCTTCATTTGTTTAGAGCATCTTTGATTTGTTTTGTAAGCGTCAGTATACAAATCTTATACTTATTTTGTTAGATCGACATATAAATATTTCTTATTTCTTGTCCATGTATCTGTTGCTAGTGTAAAGAAATACAATTAATTTTTGTAGTTTATCTTATGTCCTGTAATCTTGCTGAACTCAATTATTAGTTCTCGGAGGGTTTTTTTGGTGGGTTTTTTGATTTTTAATGAAGACAGTCATGTCCTCTTCAAATAGGGATGATTTTACCTTTTTCTTTCTTTTTTTTTTTTGTTTTTTGCGGTACGTGGGCCTCTCACTGCTGTGGCCTCTCCCGTTGTGGAGCACAGGCTGAGGACGTGCAGGCTCAGCGGCCATGGCTCACGGGCCCAGCCCCTCTGCGGCATGTGGGATCCTCCCGGACCAGGGCACAAACCCGTGTCCCCTGCATTGGCAGGCGGACTCTCAACAACTGCACCACCAGGGAGGCCCTACCTTTTCCTTTCTCATCTCTATGTCTTTTATTTTCATTTCTTGGCTCTTGGCACTGAGTAACATTTCTAGCACTATACTGAATAAGAGTGGTAAGAGTGATCATCCTTCTCTTGTTCCCCATCTTTGAAGAAAAGCGTTAAGTCTTTCTCCATTAAGTATAATGTTACCTGTAGGTTCTTTGTAGATGTTTTTTGTCAAGTTGAGGAAGCTTCCCTCTAATCCTCTTTTTCTGAAACTTTTTTTTTTATCAAAAGTGAGTGTTGAATTTTGTCAAATGATTTTTCTGTATCCACTGGTATAATCATGAGATTATTGGCATTTTGTTCCCTCAAGATTAGTATTCTGGGAATTCCCTGGAGGTCCAGTGGTTCGGACTTGGCCCTTTCACTGCCGGGGCTCAGGTTCGATTCCTGGTCAGGGAACTAAGATCCCGCAAGCCGTGCAGCGCGGCCAAAAAAACCCCCAAAAAACAAAAAACAAAAAGATTAGTATTCTTTCCCCAATTTGTATGTCTCCTCTTAGCATCTTCTATCGGAACAATCGAAGGCTGCAGGCAAATGCTTTAGCACACTCTGAAATCAGACTTGCTTTGGGACCCAGACTGATATCAGCAAGGAATGGGGTTCCCTGTATTACTCATGTATAAAATGTGTACAGACATTTTACCTTAAACCATGTTCCTTTGGCTTCGTTTGTGCCTATGCAGTCTTGATACTTTAACAGAGGTGGAGAGGCTGCAACCGGATGAATTACACTGGAACCCAATGCCTGGTGAACGGCGAGACCAATTCTTCACTGCTCCTTCACATTTTCTGAAACACACCAGATAATTGGCTGTGTTCTCTTAATTCTCTGATCATTTGGACACTGAGTCTCCCTTTATGTGACCCGGCCTTGTGGCAAGCAGGTTGCAGTGCAGCCTGTTCATATACCTGCCTCTGCTCCATGTCAAAGGAGCTCAGCTGCGTATCTCTTCCATTTTTGTCTACAGTGCCTACAGTTAATTATTTGAACAATTTCCTGTCTTCTATAGTAGACAGATTTTCAGTTCTCAATAAGAAATAAGGCCAAAAGGAAAATAAATGAACAATTACTGAGGTCCTACTATGTGACAAGTGCCCTCACATAAATAGTTTATCGACTCAACAAATAATATATGTGCAATCTGATGAAATGAATGGAGGATACATAGATGATGAGGACAAAGTTCATGCTTAAAATGAGTTCATAGTCTACTGAGAGAGACAGATAATATCTAAGGAGATAGAGCAGAATAAGTAATATGTAATAAAGCTTAACACTCCTTGGAGGTAAGTATCTTTATTCCCAGCTTGCAAATTCAGAAACTGAGGCCACCAGAGGTTAAGTGATGAATTCATGAATTCATCAGAGTTAGAACTAAGATTTCAACTCAGATCCAGATCACACCAAAACATCTCCCATTAGGAAAAACAAACAAACAAAACCCAAAACTCTACCAGAAAAATACATTGTAAAAATTATTTCAGATGTGAGGCTTAGAAAATAAGGTATAATTAACATATATCATTAAAAATGTTTTGTTTTTGTTGTGCCCTAAATTACTAGCAGAAAAAAATCATCAGCTTTGACTTGATCAATCTTTAAAAGACATGGGAGTTGGAGTCTTATAAACTGAGCACTGGGACTGAGTCAGGCAGAAAGCCACTGAAATTCATTCCTGGCTTCTGGACATTCTAGCTGTATGAACGTGGACTTGTCACATAATGTCTTCTAGACTTGAGATCTTACATCTTTAAGGGACAGGTGAATAATACCTACTTCAAGGTAAGACTTATACAAGATAGGGAATGTAGACACATATTAAATGTTGGATCATTTTGAATCAAACACTTTCATTGTTCTGGCTTCTCCCCAGGATTTTATTTTACTTTATTTGGTTTGTTTACTTGTTTAAAAATAGTTAGGGAGATGGGCAGAGGGATGAAGCAGAAGGGTGGGGAAAGAAATGAGGTGCATTCATGTTATGGAGGGGATTATGGATTGTGATCTATAAAACTCAAGTTTTAGCTTTAGGACTGCAAAGTGAACACTGCTCGAGGGTGGAGCTGAATGGTGCTTCAAGTCCTGGCACCTGGGGTTGACTTCCCAAGGATTTACAGACTCAGCAAATTAAAACCACTGTTACCCCTAATGCTATTTCTAACCAGCGTATCCTACATGGTAATGTGAGGACATTATGCTTGGAACCACTGGATGGGCTACAAATTGACATAAATTAGTTGACACAAAGCAATTTTGGATGAACCAGATTGACCTAGCAAAATGCAAACTCATTCTAGAAGTGGGGTTGTTCGTTCATTTCCCTTTGAGGGGCCTGAATGCAGTAGGATCCCCTACACTGTCTAATGACCTCTCTGGGAATGTTACTCCCCAAATTAGTGCTTCCCTGAATGATAAAACAGCACTAGTAAGTACTGAATGGCCAACCCTAGGAAGCCATTCTGCAAATTACTGCCTCCAGAAAGTGAAGGCTTCTCAAGGATGTCAAGCCATAGCAAAGACAATTGGGGGTCTGCCTACGGATATTTAGGTATCTTGAGACATGAGAGTCCTCCCAAAGGCCTTAGAAGAGGCCACCAACCTCCCATATCTATAGTCACTTGGGACCAGATAAGCATGGCTTTGAGTGGAACTCACACCTTCTTCATCCTGGTACTGGGATGACTTGTGTGCTGGAAAATTTGCATCCATAGCAATGCCCTATGTGGGACCTGACCTCTCCATCCCAGTTGACTATGGAAGGAAGCCAAAGAAGGAGAGGGGGTGTTGGTGCATTTGTTTGCATTTGCCATTTTTATTTGCCTCCGGGACATTAGACTGCAGGTCTCCTTAAGCATGGACTGTTTGTTAAGTCTGGTGTTGGCTTTTGTGGACTGGTCTAGCCAAGAGTTGTTTTAGCCCAAATGGGGAGATGGGGGTGGGGCCGGGGTGGAGTAAGACATCTGCAGAGCCCAACAACCGTTACCAAGGCCTACCTCGGCTCTGCCTCTACCTGCCAAACGGTAAACAAAGCCCCTGGGAGAACTGGGGCAAGCCGAACACCTTGGTCAAACACTAAGCAAACCACCACCAGGTGTGCTTGCAGAACAGACTCTCCATCAGCGTCCTGTCATGCAGAAAATGTTTATCCAATTTGTCAAGATAATCTTTCCTCAAATAAGCCTTGGGCCTACTCCTTGGAACAGCCTGAATTTAGTCGGCATAAAGTAACTCTATTTTTTTCACCCATTTTCCTTTAATCGCTGTGTCAACTTTTCCCTGGCTTTAAGCAAACTGAAAGTAATTATATCATTCTTAAGTGAGTAATCTGTTGACTGGGTTAGCTGATTCGTGAGTTACTCTAAAATTCTTCTAAACTGTGCAGACCCTTTCCAAACACATTTTCTTAGATGTTTCACAGAGTTCGGCTCATCGATGACCCGTGGATGTGTTTATTCTGTCACGTTTTGTGGCTACGCCATGACTATATGAGGACGTTTGAAAAGAAGTTGAGTGTAGAAATTTGAGAGCAGGAAAAAAAGGTAACTTTACCTACTGATTTAGGTATTGCTTGGAAATATTACAGTCACTGTAAATAGCTCGCAGCTTCAAGTAGGAAAAACATTGGATTAGTGCTGTGAATCATGGTGTAAGAGTAAAGGCTGGGCTTCATGAACTTAAAAGCATTCATTTCTTTCATTTCATCATATAATTTCTCTGCTATTTGACACCCTGTGTGATATGTTTTGTTTAGAAAACAGAAGCGCTCAAGGTTACCACATTTTTCTTCGTGCTACTCATTGACATACTCCCACAGAACTCATGATATATTTAAAAATAGAAAGCTCAGCCATCTGGCTATTTGATGGTTTCTATTTTTGTTTCTCTTTGCATTCACAAACTCTGTTGAGTCTGAAATTTCCTATGTTCTGCCCTATATGTAATTGTGTATATGTACACACAGAGTTTCTCATTTAAATTTAGCCATTATCAATTTGGGTTTGTTTTACCGACCACAGTGGCACTTTTGTGGGGACACTAACCTTGTTTCATCTGTGCATTAGTCAAATCTGCATTAAATCCTGACTATGAAGACTGTTACCCACAGTCTAGGGGATGCCAAGTCAAAGGCATTTCTCATTAATATGTGCCCACCCATGTCTACTCAGAAGTTTCATTGGCAGTGATATGCTCCTTGCCTTGGCTTTGATGGAAACGATGGAACCACAGGGCCAGAGGGAAATTTAAAGCTCATCTAATTCATCCCCTTCATTTTACATGTGAGGAAGCTGGAGTCTAGAGGTGGACAGAGACTCATCCAAGGTCATATAGCTAATTAGTAGCCAAATTCCTTTTAGAACTCAGGTCTCTTGACTTCTTCATAAAACTGGATTAAAGATACATTTGGGGATGTTCACAAATGCACATTTGAATTACATTCATCA
Source organism: Grampus griseus (assembly GCF_964374135.1). Classification (NCBI taxonomy): domain Eukaryota; kingdom Metazoa; phylum Chordata; class Mammalia; order Artiodactyla; family Delphinidae; genus Grampus; species Grampus griseus. The sequence continues at coordinate 58,856,917 of NC_138998.1, forward strand.
TACACTTATAACTATGAGTGTTTATAGGATTGTGCTTAAAAGCAAAATTAAAGTTCATTGTTACGCTTTGATGGATGAAGGAAAGATTTCCTCACTCTTCAGTCTGAGCAGAAAGCACAGAGCATGAACTTTATTGCATATAGGAATGAGCTGGTTAAAAAGGCAGATTCCTCAAGAGAACGAGAAGACAAGCCACAAACTGGGAGAAAATGTTTACAAAAGACACATCTGTTAAAGAACTTTATTCAAAATATGCAAAGTCTTAAAACTCAACAATAAGAAAATGAACAACTGAATTAAAAAATAGGCAAAAGACCTGGACAGACACCTCATCAAAGAAAATAAACAGATGGTAAGTAAGCTTCTGAAAAGACGCTGTGCATTATAAGCCATTAGGGAATTGCAAGTTAAAACAATGAGGGCTTCCCTGGTGGCGCAATGGTTAAGAATCCGCCTGCCAATTCAGGGGACATGGGTTCGAGCCCTGGTCCGGGAAGATCCCACAGGCCGCAGAGCAACTAAACCTATGCGCCACACTATTAGGCCTGTGCTCTAGAGCCCGCGAGCCACAACTACTGAGCCCACATGCCACAACTACTGAAGCCCTCGTGCCTATAGCCCGTGCTCCACAACAAGAGAAGCCACCGCAATGAGAAGCCCGTGCACCGCAAGGAAGAGTAGCCCCCGCTCACTGCAACTAGAGAAAGCCCTGCACAGCAACGAAGACCTAACACAGCCAAAAATAAAAATAAATAAAATTAAAATAAATTTAAAAAACCCCAAAAAACAATGAAATACCTCTGTATACATATTAGAATGCCAAAATCGAAAACACTGACGCCACTAAATGCTGGCAGGGATGTGGAGCAACAGAACTCTCATTCACTGCTGATAGGAATGCAAAATGGTACAGCCACTTTGGAAGACAGCTTGGCACTTTCTTACAAAACTAAACATACTCTTACCATACAATCTAGCAATCACACTCCTTGGGTATTTACCCAAATGAGTTGAAACTTATGTTCTCACAAAGACCTACACAGAGGTGTTTACAGCAGCTTTACAATGCCAAAACCTGGAATCAACCAAGATGTTCTTCAGTAGGCGAATGGATAAACAAACTGTGGTACATCCAGACAGTGGAACACTATTCAGTGCTAAAAAGAAATGAGCTATCAAGCCATGAAAAGACATGGAGGAATCTTAAATGCATATTAGTAAGTAAAAGAAGCCAATCGGAAAAGACTACATACTGTATGGTTCCAACTGTATGACATTCTGGAAAAGGCAAAACTATGGAGACAGTAAAAATATCAATGGTTGTAGAAGTTAGGGAGGAGGGAGGAATAGGTGGAACACAGAGGATTTTTACAGCAGTGAAACTACTCTATATGATACTATAATGGTGGATAAACATCATGACACATTTGCCCAAACTCACAGAATGTACAACATCAAGAGTGAACCGTAGGGCTTCCCTGGTGGCGCAATGGTTGAACGTCCGCCTGCCGATGCAGGGGACGCGGGTTCGTGCCCCGGTCCGGGAAGATCCCACATGCCGCGGAGCGGCTGGGCCCGTGAGCCATGGCCGCTGAGCCTGCGCGTCCGGAGCCTGAGCTCCGCAACGGGAGAGGCCACGACAGTGAGAGGCCCGCGTTCTGCCAAAAATAAAAAAAAGAGAGAGAAGAGTGAACCGTAATGTGAACTATGGACTTTGGGTGATAATGATGTGTCAAGGTAGGTTCATTATTTGTAACAAATGGACTGCTGTGGTGGGGAATGTTGATAGTGGGAGAGGTTGTGCGTGTGTGCGGGGACAGGAGGTATTTGGGAACTCTGTACTTGCTGCTCAGTTTTGCTGTGAACCTAAAACTGGTCTAAAAAATAAACTTCATTAATTAATTTTTATAAAAGGCAGATTCCTGCTTTGTTACACCTCACCACCGCCACTCCTCCACCTCCCCCCATCTCCATTTCACTCCCATCACCACTTCCAGCGACCCTTCCCCCACCAATGCTGATTTAGCTGTTTGGAAGCGAGGCCTTAGAATCTGCATTTTCAACAATTTTGATGAGGGATGGGAAATTGTGCTTTCAGGTATCCTAATCACCACCTTCAAGCCTGCTGAGGATGTAGCTCACCTTTGAAAGACACGCTGTTTATTCAGTCTACGGACGATGCTTGCTCTACATATGCACTTGCTAACCACAACCTCCTGAAGTAACCTACTGCTTGGGAATACCTACTTTGCAGTTAAGTTGGTTAAACCAGAGATCAAAGTGTTTTGAAAGGAGGCAGTGCACCAAGCAGGCCTGCAGTGTAGTTATTTCCCTTTTTCTACTGGAGGTGAGGACTGGGGGGAGTTTTCCGCCAACCAGACTGTTCAGCCTGCCCTGGTTGGCTTCACCTGCTTCTGGCCTTTGCTTTCCCATCCTGTGATAAAAGAACAAAGCTTCTGGACTTCTCTGGTAGCACAGTCATTAAGAATCCGCCTGCCAATGCAGGGGACACGGGTTCGAGCCCTGGTCCAGGAAGATCCCACATGCCGGGGAGCAACTAAACCCGTGCGCCACAACTACTGAGCCTGCTCTCTAGAGCCCGCGAGCCACAACTACTGAAGCCCGCGTGCCTAGAGCCCATGCTCTGCAACAAGAGAAGCCACCACAATGAGAAGCCCGCGTACCGCAACGAAGAGTAGCCCCTGCTCACCACAACTAGAGAAAGCCCGCGTGCAGCAACGAAGACCCAAAGCAGCCAAAATAAATAAATAAAATTGATATATATATAAGAAGTCCCAATGCAACCATAATAAATAAATAAATAAAATAAAATAAAATAAAATAAAAAAAGAAATAAAGGAATGGAAGAAGTCAAAAAAACAAAACAAAACCAAACAAAGCTTCCAACTAAGAAATTGTCTGCCATGAGCTGGTAGGAGCAAAGTATTCTTCAGAGTTTTGTCCTACCCAGGGTCTGACAAGTTCTCTCAGCCAGCTGCAGGCAATGGCAAGCCAAGTAGGAAACTATACATCAGCTGGAGAATTCAAGGCCCTTTCTGATTTCCTAGCATTTCTGAGTCATTTCTTGGGGTGTCATTGTTTACTATGTGCCGGGCTCTCTTCTAGGCAGGTATATATTAGGGTGCAAAATCCTTGCCCTCATGGAACTTACATTCTACATGTAAGAGCTAACATTTATACAGTGCCTACTCTGTGCCTGGCACTCTACATGTATTAATTCATTTAACCCTAACAACATTACAGGTAGGTTGTGTTATTATCCCCATTTACAGATGCAGGGCCTGATGCACAGAGAGGTTAAGAAGTTTGCCCAAGGTCCCACTCATCCTGATCTCAAAAGACTGTGGCTGAGCGCCTCTCACAGGACGTTGCTTTCCTTTGGATTCTTGGGCACAAATTACTCTACCTCAGTAGCATTAAATTATTCATAAGGAGGGAAAGGGGACTAACATTGATTAAATACAGGCCGTATGCTGGGGACTCAGTTAGGAACCCTCTATTCCAATCTCATTTAATGCTCACAGCAACCTGGGTGAAAAATTGCAGAGCTGGCAAGAGGTGGAGATTTTTTGTTTTTTTTTTAATAAATTTATTTATTTATTTTTGGCTGCATTGGGTCTTCGTTGCTGCGCCTGGGCTTTCTTTAGTTGGATGAGCGGGCGCTACTCTTCGTTGCGGTGTGCAGGCTTCTCATTGCAGTGGCTTCTCTTGTTGCGGAGCATCGGCTCTAGGCACGCGGGCTTCAGTAGTGGTGGCTCGTGGACTCAATAGTTGTAGCTCACGGGCTCTAGAGCTCAGGCTCAGTAATTGTGTCACAAGGGCTTGGTTGCTCCACGGTATGTGGGATCTTCCCGGACCAGGGCTCGAACCCTTGTCCCCTGCATTGGAAGGTGGATTCTTAATCACTGCACCACTAGGGAAGTCCCAAGAGGTGGAGTTTTTCTTATTCCAGTGTCCACGTAGTGTTAGGAACATATGTGTGATTGACATTATGCTAACTCACTGCCCCTGCCAGAGAAAAACAGCAAACTCATAACTTTTGTTCTTAACTCTGAGTGCACAGATGGCCCTCAGAGGTCTGTGAATGCCTTCAAGTTATTCCTAAAGGAAATTCAATGGAGAGCAGGATCTTCGCATTGTCTTAAAGTGTCTCCTCACAGATTGTTACAGTTGCAAGAAACAACAAAGCACAGCAAATATACAGTGGAGAAATTGGGCAACACCTTTTCTGGATGGTCAAAATGAACCTCACCAATGAGGAATGGATGGATATTCCCAGTGAAGGACATGGCATCCCCAACGCAGTTTGCCACCCAAGAATGCAAAACCTCGATCTAACCAGGAAGAAACCTCAGACAAACCCAAAACAAAGAATGTTCTATTTAATTTTTTTAAAAAAGATGAAGGATATTTACTTTTCAAAAATGTCAATATCAAAATAAGACAAAGAAAGGTTGTGGAAATATTCCAGATTAAATGAGGCTAATGAGACATGTCAATTAAATGCAATACCTGACCCGAGAATGGATCCTGTACTGGAGGGAAAAACAATGCTATAAAGGGTAATATTAGAGCAACTGACACAGTTGGAATAGGGAGGGTGAATTAGATTAAAACATACAAATTCATAAAGTGGAAACTACTGTGATTACATAAGAGAATATCTGTATTTTTAGGAAACACACACTGAAGTATTTAGGGGTAAAGGGCTTTGATGTACGTAACCAATCCTCAAATTGTTTAGAAAAAATTTCATTTATATACACACACACAGAGCAAGAATGAATGAGCTAGAGGGATCAAATGATAAAGCAAACAGTGTTAACAGGTGAATTTGGATAAACAGTATATGGATATTTCTATAACATATTTATTTTTTTCAACTATTTATAAGTTTGAAATTATTACCAAATAAAAAATTTTAAAACTGTACATGAATATGTGTCTGGAAGTGTATATGTACCTTTTTATGGGGAGAGGGTCAATCAGTTTCCTTAGTATTTTGTAAGAATCTGTGACAGAAAAAAGTGGCTGAGATATACCAACTTGATTTGTGAAAAACAATTTATCCTTCATTAGAAACTTTAAGAGAAAGAAGCATGTACTGTAGTCTCCCTTACCAGCGGTTTGCCATTCCTCAGTTTCCATTACCTGTGAGCATCTGCAGTCCAAAAACATTAGATGGAAAATTCCAGAAATAAACAATTTCTAAGTTTTAAATTGTGGGCTGTTCTGAGTAGCGTGATAAAATTTCTTGCTATCCTGCTCCATCCCACCCAGGACTTGAATCATCCCTTTGTCCAGTATATCCTGTCCGTTAGTCACTGAGTAGCCATCTCGGTTATCAGATCGACTATGGAGGTATCGCACTGCTCGTGTTCAAGGCACCCTTATTTTACTTTATAAAGGCCCCAAAGTGAAAGAGTAATGGTGCTGGCAGTTGGGTTCCGCCAAAGAGAAGCTGTAAAGTGCTTGCTGTAGGTGAAAAGGTGAAAGTCCTTGACTTAATAAGGAAAGAAAAAAACTGTATGTTGAGGTTGCTAAGATCTACAGTAAGAATGAATCTTCTGTCTGTGAAATTTTGAGGGAAAAAGAAGTTCCTGCTAGTTTTTTTTGTTTTTTTTTGTTTTTTTTTTTTGTGGTACACGGGCCTCTCACTGTTGTGGCCTCTCCTGTTGCGGAGCACAGGCTCTGGAGGCACAGGCTCAGTGGCCATGGCTCACAGGCCCAGCCGCTCCGTGGCATGTGGGATCTTCCCGGACCGGGGCACGAACCCGTGTCCCCTGCATCAGCAGGCAGACTCTCAACCACTGCGCCACCAGGGAAGCCCCGTTCCTGCTAGTTTTGCTGTTGCACCTCAAATTGCAAAACTTATGGTCACAGTGCATGACAAGTGTTTAGTTAAGATGGAACAGACGTTAAATTTGTACAATAAGATATTTTGAGAAAGAGAGAGGGAGTCTATATTCACATAACTTTTATTACAGTATATTGTTATACTTCTATTTTATTATTAGTTGTTGTTCATCTCTTTCTGTGCCTAACTTATAAATTAAACTTTATCATAGGTAGGTATGTATAGAAAAAAACAAGAGTATATAGGATTCAGTACTATCTGCAGTTTCAGGCGTCCTCTGGAGGTCTTGGGACATGTATCCTGTGGATAAGGGGGGCTACTGTATTTCCAACTTATGGATTCCAATTTCTGGTACTCACATCTGCTTTTCACCTTAGCAACCCAGAGGTGTGTAATAATTAGCTTGCAGTATCTGGGGGACCTCTACTCTTGGTTCATTGAGCATTCATTGAGAACCTTCTATGTAGCATATATTCTGCTATAGATATACAAAGATTAAAAGGCTGTAATTGTTAGTGATTCTTTGTTCCTTAAAAAGCATACTATGATTTTAACTAGAAAGTGTTCAATGTCTCCAAACAGGTGTGAATCAGAAAGTTAAGGGAGTTCAGAAGATTTTAGGTTGAGAGATGCTAGGTAGGCTTCCCAAAAAAGGAGTCATTTAAGCTAGACTTTGCAGGAGGAGTGAGCTCTACAAAGTGGAGTGTGTGTGTGTGTGTGTGTGTGTGTGTGTGTGTGTGTGTGTGGAGTGGGCAAAATGTGCAGATGAGTAAGTCTGGGCTGCTTTGTGGGGATTTTCCATTTGAGTTAGAATGCCTGGCATATGCTAGAGAGAATTTGGTAATAGAATGTTGAAGGTTAGATTAAGAAATTTGGATTTAGTTTGCTAGGAAATAGGTGATACTGGATTTTTTAACTGGTAAGTGATATCCCATGATGCTTTGGGAAGACTGACCGAATATTGATGTGAAAGTGAGACCGGATACTGGGAGGAGGTGGGAAGGGGGAACAGGGCTTGATTCCAGGGTTTCCCTCTGAGGTACCTTAAGTGGCAGCAAGAGTGCCGAAGGCAAGGAGCCAGGGCTCCCAAGGAAGAGTAAGGAAGGGATGTAGGCGCCTACCAAAGGTGGGATGTGTAGGGCTAAGCAGACATCAAAAAACCTCTTCAGCCTGGAGACCTTCTCAGGCCGTCACATGGTTCCTGGGCAGGGAGTGGGGGAGAAAGCTGCTCCCAGAACACTCCCTCCTCCCCCGCCACAGATCTGTGCCAGCCCCTGTGCGCACACCCAGCAGAGGCCAGACATTTGGGTGGGGATAAGTGAAGGCAGTGCCGGAGCTTGTAGCTCGCCCCAGGCGCTGGATGACATTAAAGCAGCCCTAGACTAGGTCTCGTGTAGAGGGTTCTCAAGGCTGCCCAAATCCAAGGGCTCACAGAACCAATCCTTTTGGTGTTCAGCTGTCACCGTCCCCTAATTATTCATGAACACTTCCGCATGGCACAGCTATGAGCTTGTTTCTTTGCCATGGGAATAAAAACACAGCTCCAACCATCCAGGAGAAAGACAAATGCCAACTCACCCGATGCATCCAGGCCTCTTATTCCGAGGACCGCTTAAGGAGTGTTGAATCTACACTCCTACTTCCCAGTTTTCCAAGAGTAGAGCGAGATGGGGATACCTTACGTTTTCCCTGTGACTTAGACCCTGCGTTAGCTTCCCCTTTGTCTTACTGTGAAGTAGGGTCCATCAGTCCACCTTGGGCCTTCCTGCCATTGACCTTCATGGGGGATTTCTTTTGAGTCAGAGAATTTTAGAACTGAAACAGATTTTAGAGGTTATCTACTTCAGTTCTTTCCTTGTACAAATAGGAAATGGAAGTTCTAAAAGTTGGGCGATTTGTCCAAGGTCATACGACAGGGTAAAGTACCAACAGAATCCAGTTCTCCTGGTTTCCTGTCCAGGGTTAACCAGTTGTGGGTTCCCAAAAGTTCTTTATGAACTCTTAGAGCTCATCTTTTTTTTTTTTTTCTAGAACTTTCTGTAGAGGGGGTCTCATGGAGAGCAGACCCCAGGGGAGATTCTCAAAGGTGCTGCCCCAGTGGGATTGGAGAAGCAATTGGGGCAGGGTGTTTATGTCTGATAACAGGGCCTGCATCTCTGAAAGCCTTAGAGGAATTGGAAGGATCTGGTATTTTACAAGACCTGAAACAGGTGTCTTGTTTGTTCACAGAATCTTTTCAGAGAAAGCCATAGTGCATGCTGAAAGAGAAGAGAAAATCATAAAGTTTTAAGCAGATTAGATAGCTGAGATTAGCTTTTTGTGATCTTGCAAAGTTTTCATTTCTTCCCAAATCATATAACGCTGAGCACGTTGAGCAATCAGGTGAAAATCACATGCAAACAGAGCCTAAGTACTGATAAGAATCCTAAAGGTAAACAGTGAATTCCTACTAATGGCTAAGTCACTAAGGTAAGATCCAGTCTAAATACACACCCTTGCTTAAATAGGGTTTCATTAGCTCAGGTTACAGTGGCTCAGGGAAATTTTTCCTTTATGCTTGTCAAGTGAAATTAATTATATATCATCCATCAATCATTCCTGCCATAGAAGGTCTATGGGAATATTAAGGATTCCATAGATGCTCCCCCATTCCTCCCACCCCCACTCACCACCCCACCGTCAGCACTCTGGGCATATTTTGGTGCCCATAGCTAAAAGTTCCTGGGATTTTCAGGGAAGCCACAACTATGGCTTTTACTGATAACCTGTAAAAGTTTCCTTTTTCCAAATTTGACGCTCGGTGCGTGCTTCAAGTTACTGACAAATATTTGCAGAGTATACCTCAGACTGCATAGCAAATTAGATTTTTGCAAGTTTCTTATAATAATTTTGTTTTTGTGGAATAAGTGATTAAAAAACATTTAAAGAAGAGAAAATAATTTTAAAAAGTATAACCCATACTTTCACCACCACATTACATTGTTAGAATTTTAATATATTTCCTGCCATCTATTCTTCTATTTTCTCTTTTTTCTCCTTATTACAAGAACAATGCATGTGTAGTATAGAAAATTCAGAAAATATGGATAAGAAAAGAACACGAAAATCGGCCATTAACTCATTTATCTTGACATAATCAAGATTCCTAGTCTTTTCTAGCATACATGGATTTTATTTTACGTAGTTCTAATCATATTGCAAAGCTGCCTTTTCACTTATCTTGTGAAAAAACACACGTGTAATTTTTAAATTGATTTTTTAAATCATAGAAATACATATACAATGTATATGCTTAAAAATCAAACAGCACATAGTCAGTAATTGATGGTTTAGTAGTTTCTAGTGGATGTTTATTCAATAATTATTCTATTAGAGATGAGATCATTTGATTTTATTGGCTTTAATATTTAAGGCTTTTTTCTCTTATGGTATTTCATTCATCAGGTACTTAGTAAGCATATATCTGGTCTAGGCAGTAGGTTAGGCATTAACGATAAAATGTGTTTGTTTACTTTAAAAAATTACTGTATGTTTAGTATGTGCCAGACCGTGTTCTAGGCATTTGGGTTACAGCAATCAAAAGACCAGACAAAAATCTCTGCCTTCTCAGAGTTTAAGTTCTGGTCGAGATGAACAAGAGATAGTCCTTACTGAGATCAAAATATAGCATCTTTAGGAAATAAGAGTAGCAAAAATTAGTATTTATATTTGATTCTCCTGAACATCTACTCTTTTGTGAGGAGATGTATGTGAGTATATCTATTCTAGCTGATTAGAATACAACAGGGAACAAAATATCCTCCCTTATTCTCAATGGGCACATTGTCCAGTGTCTCTAAGAAAGCATTTGGGGGCCCTGGGAAATTGGCATCATCATATAGTGATACTTTTCTCACTACCTCACTGGAGGAGTGTGAAATCAAATGAAATGAATCTGCAAGTGCTTTGAAAGCTTTAAAGTAAGACACATGTTGGTAGAGTTGGTATTAGTGTTCTGAGCAATGGAGAGATCTAAAACACATCTGAAAAAAGGAAACAGTAGAACCTAAGAGGGATTGCTAAGGGTCAGATGGGCAGTGTCCACTGCGTGTGTGTGTGTGGGGGGGGGGGTTTCCCAATGCAGGAGACATTTTTACCAGTCAATAAGGACCTGACCACAATTAAGAATTTATCCTTCCCAGAAGTAAAGTCATTCAGTAAATAAGGCCCCTATGATAAAAAAAAAAAAATGATATTTTAGTACCACTTAACACCTTACTGTATCATCCCACTAATTCTCACAATAGCTACATGTTTTTAAAAAACTCTGCTCTGACTCTCATCCTTTCCCTAACTAAGTGGTTCTCGAACTTTGGTGAGTATGAGAATCCCCCAGGAACTTGATACACATCCCAGGGCCAGGTCCTACCCTCAGTGCTCTTTACTGGCTCGCCAGGTCGACCTGATACACCCCAGCACCGAGAATTAGTAACTTTTAGCTTACTCACAATCTGACAGTTTACAGAGCTGAAAAATACCTTGGAAAGCATCCTATGCATGCTTTCACTTTATAAGGAAGGGGACGGAGGTGTAGCTATGTTAAGTCGCTTGTCCAGGGTTGCACAGCCAGCCAGTGCCTGAGCCATCACCCAAGTCACAGATCTTTCAGCTGGATTGACCAACGTGTTGCACCCTCCTCTCTGCTGTTTTGGTCCTCTAGGTGCAGGAGTGTCTATGTGACTGTTGAGTATTTGTGGCACAGAGCCACCAGCTCTTGTGTTTGAAGCAAGTGTGATTTCCCAGAGAAAAGCTGCCCTTCAGAGTTTCTAATGCTGCCTTACCTAACCACAAAAGTACTTATTTTGTCTGATAACAATGTATTCGATGTAGTGACCCCAAGATAAGTTTTTAAAGCACTGTAAAATTTCCAGCTGAACACTAGAGATTTCCAAATTAATCTTTCCAAACTAGAACATTATCCTTTCCCATAGAAAAGCATTTCTCCATCCATCAAGATCTTTTGCTTCTTCAATCTCCTGCCTAAAACTAATGGCCTTTATCAATCTTCCCTAGTTCATTCGGAGTCTGATGTCTGGATTCTGAGACTAATATTTCCACGATCTGAATCTATGCGCTGTAAATGATATAGATGTTTCTGTCTTTATTTTTCCTGGGGGACAAAAAGGGTAAGCAGTGATGTGCCATGGGGACGTAATATACAGCATAAGTGATACAGTCAATAATATTATAATAATCGGTGACAGACGGTTGCTAGATTTATCATGGTGGTCATTTCATAATGTATTTAAATGTCGAATCACTATGTTGTACACGTGAAACTAACTTAATATTGTACATCAACTATACTTCAATAAATAAAAAAAGAAAGAAAACTCCAAAAAAGATGCAAAACAGCATATATTGCTTATTTGTTTATGTAAGTGTGGATTAATACTATCTATCTGCCTATCTATTTCTTATCTAGTAGTCTAAAAGTTAATCAGAAGTTGGAGGTGATAACATACCACATTGCTAACCATGGTTATCTTTCACAGGGGGGGTTATGAAGGCTTTAGTCTCTGTAATACTGTTTACCGTTGCTCATTGCATTTATAACTTTTGTAATCGTGTGAAAAATAAAACTAGTGAAGCATATGTTCTTAAAGAGTGATTTCTTATATTAAAAGAAAAAAAAGAGGGAATTCCCTGGCGGTTCAGTGGTTAGGACTTGGCACTTTCACTGCGAGGGCCCAGGTTCAATCCCTGGTACGGGAACTAAGATCCCGCAAGCCACATGGTCCGGCCAAAAAATAAAAAAATAAAAGACAGGACTTCCCCATGGCGCAATGGCTAAGACTGCACTCCCAATGCAGGGGGCCCAATTTCGACCCCTGGTTAGGGAATTAGATCCCACATGCATGCCACAACTAAGAGTTCACATGCCACAACTAAGGAGCCGACGAACAGCAACTAAGGAGCCCGCCTGCCACAACTAAGACCTGGTGCAACCAAATAAATATACAAATAAGTATTAAAAAAAAAAAAAAGACCATTTCTCCTGTTCAGGTTTTACACCCAGGGAACGCCTTGGAGATTTCCTCTTTTTTTCAACCTTTTGCAGATGACAAATTACATTAGAGCAGCCAGAATCTGGGGGAGGCTGGCTTGAGGTAGTTAGGATTAATTTAATGCAAAAGACTAGCTTCGTTTGAGGGGAATATTTTGAACTAGAGATTTCTGGTTCCAGGGAGAAATTAATATGAATGGGAATGCAGATTTCTGGTGAGGAGGTGATAAAGGCCTTAGGCATTACCTTCAATTAGTACTTAGCAAAAGAAGGAAAGCCTGCGGGCTGGGAACTGAATCACAGATCCCTCAGCTCCCGGTCTCCAAGCCTGTCACGTCACCTTCCCGCCTACTAATGGGAAGCTGACACGTTTGGAGGCTGGTTTGGCGTTTGTCAGGCTCTCCTCACTTTGTGCCCAAGAAGTGTGTGTGCGCTTTACCCTCACTAGACCATAAACTCCCTGTGGGCAGGACTAATCACGTTTAGCCGGTAAACAACTATTATTATATTGCCGAGTACCTTGAGTAGTGCTTTCTCAGAGGTGTCACACAGATACTTAACCAGCTATGTCACTTTGCTCAAACTCCCTTTGTTTCTCCATTTCTTACCAAGTAAAGGACAATTTCCTGGGATCAGGTTCCAGCTAACTTCCCTGTTTTCTCTCGACTTGTCTCCCTAAACATAGGGAGAAATGTGACTGGGAGCCAATCCCTGAATAGAGTCAGGATCCTTCCTCTAAGCTACAGCCTGACACCGAATAAAATCCAAATTTTGGATACACTGCCTTTCATTGAAACTCTGCTGCCGGAACAGAGCAAATGGTAGAGAGGTTAATCATGTGGACTTCGGGGCAGTTCAAGTCCCGGGTCCCCTACTAGGACCCGCAACCTTGGGTAAATGACTCATCCAGGGGAGTGGTAACAAGGATAATACCTACCGGTAGGTTGTTAATGAGTAATTTGCTTTCGCATAGTTCTAGGGAATGGTTTAACGCTGGATATTGTTATTATTATTTATTTAACACCTTTATGTTAATATCCATCTCCCCCACCACCACCCAAGGCTTTTGAGTTTGCCAGTGAACTAAGAGGAATGAAACTGTTGGCTATATGGGGGTAGGGATCAGGGAAGAAGAATAGCTTCTAGAGAATGAACCTTGAACTTCTTAGAATTAGGCTGGAATTAAAGAATGAAAGACTGCAAACCTTGCTAAAGATTTTAGGTTTATGGTATAGTCAATGAACTTTCAGGAGTAATGAAATATTTTAATCAAGATGTTTTGACAAGATAATTGGCCAACCTCCCTAACCCAATTGGAAGAATTGAATTTTCTTCTAATTCTCCCCAAGGCATGATGATAATAATGACTATTATCGTAACTATTATTCATATAACTATGAATAATAGTTACAATAACTATTATTCATTAACTATGAATAGTAGTTACAATTTATTAGATACCTGTGTATTTTATGCCATCTCCTGTATGAAGGGCTTTACATTTTATTTCTCCCACTTTACATTCACTCATTCACGTACTCATTCAACAAATACTGGTTGAGCACTTACTAGAAGCCAGCCACTGAAGTGGGCTTCGGGGGATAGTGGTAAATGAGACTGACCCTCATGGAATTTTCACTCTAGTGCAGATTCGGACAATAGACAAGGAAGCGCATACATGTTATGCCAGGTGTTATGAGAAACAGAGCTTGGCACAAGCGCCATTCCTGTGAGTTCGTATTGTCATCAGTATCAGATCCCAACTCACTTTTCCATCTTGCTTTCCCATGACATACTCACAAGCACCGATGCCCTCCAGCTCCACGGAACTTCTTTCTGGACTTTTCCGTCTTTCTGTCTGTGGCCCCGCAGTTCCCTCTAACAAAATACGCTACTGTGTACTTTTGCTTCTTGAAGGTTCTAGGCATCCTTCACCACCCATTTCAAATACCACCTCGTCCAGGATCCTCTTTGGTCCTCCCACTCGCCATCAGCTAATCCCTTCTCCATGCTGCAGGGTTAGTGTTTAGACTTCTAGCATTTACCTCACCCTTAATATTTAATATGGTTATTTGTACTTACTGGTTATCTGCTTTCCTTCTCTACTAGATGGTCAGCTGCTTGTTTCCCACCTCTGCCACTTGCTTCGCTTGCCTGTATTAATTCAACTGGTCTAGAGCAGCCAGACTTGCTCTTCTACAGTCTCTCTTTTAAACCAGGGATCCTGAATCTTCTACCTTTTTCCCACCAACTGATCCCATCCGTATGTCTGAGTACACAATTGAGAAGAGCTGCTGACAGAGTGATCTTTCTGAAGGGCAAACCTGCAGATTTCGCTGCCTTGCTTACAACTTGTCAGTGGTTGGCACAGTGAAGATAAAATCCAAATTCTATGGCCTGGCGCACACTTGCTCTTTCATAACCTAGACCTGCTTTAAACCCCAGCCTCGTGTCTCACTCTGCCTCTCTCACTAGGTCCCAGCTCTACCCAGCTGCTCACCAACAGTCTCTTCAGCTTCAGTGACCTCTGCAGTATCATCTGCTGGAAACTCTCTCCTAACTCCTGCTAATCTTCCAGGTCTCAGTTTAGATGGCACCACCTCCAGAAAGCCATCCTTGATTTCTTCCAGGGCTCCTATGTGCCCCAATAAGACCTAATCACTCTTGGTCAAGGTGTTGTCATTCCTTATTATAATCATGTGTAATGGTCTGCATTCACTGCTAGACTGTAAGATCTATGCGGGAAGCACCACTGCTATTGTTCACTGCGGTATCCCCAGCGTCTAATTAGTGCTTGATGCACAGTAGAAACTGAAAGAATATTTATTGAATGAGCTCTCTTTGCATCTCCCAAAGTCCTCCTCCAACTTTTAGATGGTTTAAAAATATATACACATGTAATGTGAAGACATGTTTATTGTAAAAGAAATTCAAACAAAACAGAACATGTGAATGCAATTACAGGTTCCCTTTTATCCTACCCCTAACTTTCTCTCCCCTATTCTACTCTCATGTCTGGGATGTTAACTGTTCAATATATATCTTTCCATTTCTTTATACTGCACGTACCTACACACACACATACCTAATACAGTCCTGGCTCCCAAACCCACATGACTGTTTTAGTAAACAGAAATGGGATATTAGAGGGGGTGTTCTACTGCTTATGTCTGCTTTTTTATTCAATACATTTCAGAGTTTTTTCCATTTCCCATGTAGATTTACCCCTACTACCTCATTCTTTTAATAGCTACTTGTATTCCATAGTAAGGCCGTACCATGTTTGATTTATTAATTCCCCATTGGAAGACTTTGTATGTTCATCTTGCGTTCACAAATGCCAGTAGAGTTGCAGGACAGGTTTCTAGAAGTGGAATTGCTGGCACATAGAATGTATGCATCTTAAAATTTTTTCAGTTGTCAGCTATTTCTTCACATAATTCTTAGTGGGAGGATTACAAGTTCTCAAGATGTTTAATTTGTCAACCTGGCCCTTGGCAAAACTGTGAGAAGGGGGAACTTTATCTCTATATCACGTTTGACCCCTTTAGATTATACTCTCCTGCCCCACCTTCTCTCTATCCCTCCCATCCCACCCAGATGCACCCTACCCCATCCCATGTGACTGATAAACTTAGCAATTTCTAGTAGCAGAAGAACATTCCTTCCCTGTGTGTCGTATACCACCTTCCACATAGTTCCTGTTTCAGTTAATGGGGACACCATCCAGCCAAGGAAATATCCCTCATGACCTAGAAACCCAAGTTTTCCTAGACTCCTCCCTCTTCTAAATTATCCTCAGGCAAGTACTAAAACCTTTTTTTTTTTTTTTTTATGGTATGCGGGCCTCTCACTGTTGTGGCCTCTCCCGTTGCGGAGCACAGGCTCTGGACGTGCAGGCTCAGTGGCCATGGCTCATGGGCCCAGCCGCTCCGCCACATGTGGGATCTTCCCGGACCGGGGCACGAACCCGTGTCCCCTGCATCGGCAGGCGGACTCCCAACCACTGCGCCACCAGGGAAGCCCCAAGTACCAAAACCTTTTATGCTCTCTCCAGATTCTTTTGGAACCTAGCCTAGTTCCTATCACCATCATCATCATCATCTCCAGCCAGAGCTTCACGCACAGCCTTGGTCTTAGAGGAGTGGGTTGAAGCCAGCATGATTTTTCGCCTGTCCTCTGCTTATAATCCATCAGAAGTTTCTTCAGGACAAACCCCAGCTCCTTAACACTTGGGGGATCTTTCTGTGGCTCTAACCTTTCTGTTTAGCCTCATCACCAAGAAACATGTCTCACTACATGTTATCTCTAGCATCACTGGCACCTCTGCTGGTACATACCTGGGCTGCTGTTTTCTGAAAGGCTCTGCAACCAGTCTCTCTTTATATTTTCTGCTCCCACCAGCTGGAATGTCCTTCCCTCTGACCCCCCTTTGCCTTTCTAACTCCTGCTCATCCTCCAGGTCTCAGCTGAGATGGCAGCTCCTCCTTGGCCCCCTCAGGTTGGCTTAGGTGCCTGTCCCAGTGTCCCCACGCAGTGCTAAACCTCCTCTCACGCTGGCCATTCACATCCCTCGTCACACTTTTAGTGTAATGGTCTATTTACCTGCCAGCTTCTCCTAGAATGTAAACCCTCTGAAGGAGGAAATGGTTACGCACATTGTTGGACACCCTGTGCCTGGCATGGCTCTTACTGAAATATAAGCTTGTGGATTTGAGTGAAGGGGCAAATGAATGAATGAGTGAATAAGATGTTTTCTGGCAGCTGTACTTTTATCATGACCTGTGTTTGTGCCAGGCTTAGAGGTTTGTATGCATTTTGCATAATCTAATCCTTACTATCACTCTGTGAAGTAGGTATTGTTAGCACCATTTACTGGAGATGCTGAGATGCAGAGAAGTTGAGCTCCTTGCCCTCAGTCACAAAGCCAGTGAGCGGCAAAGCAAGGACTGTAAGCTTGTCTGGTCCCAGAGCTTGTGCCCTAAACTGACTCACCTGCCTCAGGGCTCTACCTGTGCTGTTGCCAGTTGATCTTGACTCGAATGGAGTGCTTGGCCTACTCAGTGGCTCAGCATTCTGTCTGATGGAGACTCTGTGTCCTGAAATCTGTGCCAAGTAGATGTTTGTCACCTTCCCCTTCAGAGCAGGCCCAGTCTAGATGGAGTCATCAAGCACTTTTGCTCAGTGGACCAGAATAAATATATAGAATATCTAGTTTTTAAAATGTTTTTGAACATTTTATTTGGAAAAACTTTCAACTTATAGAAGAGTTGCAAGACTTGTATGAGGAATGCCTTATACCCCTCACCCAGTTTCACCAATTGTTAATATTTTGCCAAATTTGTTTTATTTCTGTCTCTTTAAAAAAATGTGTTTTTTTTCTGAACCATTCAAGAGTAAGCTCCAGCTGGGACTTTCCTGGTGGTCCAGTGGTTAAGAATCCGCCTTCCAATGCAGGGGACTCAGGTTCAATCCCTGGTCGGGGAACTAAGGCCCCGCATGTAGTGGGGATACTAAGCCTGCGTGCTCTAGAGCCCACACGCCACAAGTGGAGAGAAGACCGCGTGCCACAACGAAAGATCCCATGTGCCGCAACTAAGACCCTACGCAGCCAAATAAATAAATAAATGAAAATAAATATTAAAAAAAAAAAAAGCTCCACCCTTTGTATGCCACTTTACTGCTAATACTTCAGGTCGTATTTCCTAAGAACAAGGACATTTTCTTATATAACCATGGGAGTTAGCAAATTTTGGAAATGTAACATTTATTAAATACTATTATTGATAATGAAATTTCAAAAATTATCGCAATAACGTGCTTTATAAAATTTGCCTCCAATGCAGGATCCAGTCTTGTGTGTTTACTTGTTGTATTGTCTGTTTTTTTAAAAGCCCTTGAAGCCTTTGAGCACGGCCTCTTGCATCAAGTTCAGGGGATGGCGGTGCATTTGTTTGTTGTGATCGGGGTACCGGAGTTCCATACTGAGACCCCAGGCTTTGTTCTGCTCTTGACTTTGAAAAGTCCTCAGGGCCTCAGTTTCTTCACCTGTCAGTGGGGAAAAGGCAGAGTTGGGCTTAAGCATGTCCAAAATCCTTTCCAGCCCTTAAGCCACCAAAATAAATAACTAAACTACAAAACATTAATTTTTAAAACCTTTTTTTCTTGGGGCTTCCCTGGTGGTGCAGTGGTTGAGGGTCCGCCTGCCGATGCAGGGGACACGGGTTCGTGCCCCGGTCCGGGAAGATCCCACATGCCGCGGAGCGGCTGGGCCCGTGAGCCATGGCCGCTGAGCCTGCGCATCCGGAGGCTGTGCTCCACAACGGGAGAGGCCTGCGTACCGCAAAAACAAACAAACAAAACCCTTTTTTTCTTAAAAAAATTTAGGTAGGAAGAAATCTGCCTTCTTCAAAACCTGTCAGTTCTGAAAGCCTGCTAAATGATTTTTATTTTCTGGATGTCTTAGTTCTACAACGTTATCTTTTCTTTGCCATTATCTTCTGCAAATGCTTGGCTGACAGTCTTTTTCATCTTAGAAGTATTTTGAACATAATATGACTGTTTATTTAATGTCTCGTGCACTTCAGAAGATAATGACCAGAAGAAGGGACTGTTTACCAATTTTTTCCAAGCACTAGAACTTACTCAGCCCAGACTTTCCAGAAAGCCTACATTAATTTTGTCAGTTTGGGGTTAGATTAACACTTGTGAGCTTTTATTCTTTCTCTTCTGCAATCTGATGTGGAGACATTGCCCAGATTTCTTGGCCTTTATATTTTCCTCCCATGGGTTTCACCACCCAGATACAAATACTTTTCGGGGAAATCCATAATGTGGTTGCAAAGTTGTAAAATAGTGGGAATGACATTTTAGCCTTGAGATATCAAAATAATTTTCATTTTCTCCTCCCCACTATCCTTAATGACTATTTCAAAAGAAATAGTGGCAGATTTTTTTTTAATATCAAAAATTCTTTATTTTGAAAAACAATGTAATAAATTTGACCTAGTTGGTATATAATGAACCTGTGGTACACAATAGGAAAACATACATTTTTAGATCATGTAAGCACCTAAATATTCACCATGTATTAGACAACAAAAATGCAAAGGAAAAGGGGCTTCCCTGGTGGCGCAGTGGTTGAGAGTCCGCCTGCCGATGCAGGGGACACGGGTTCACGCCCCAGTCCAGGAAGATCCCACATGCCGTGGAGCGGCTGGACCCGTGAGCCATGGCTGCTGAGCCTGCGCGTCCGGAGCCTCTGCTCCGCAACAGGAGAGGCCACAACAGTGAGAGGCCCGTATACCAGTTAAAAAAAACAAAAAACAAAAAAAATGCAAAGAAAAAAATATTGAAACTTCTTTTCAAATAGAAGAACAAAAGGTATTAAAATATTGTTCAAGAAATTGGAATAATTTTAATTACAATAATGACAAACTGTTTTAAGCTTAAAGACTACATTTTCTAAGATGTATAGTGTAGTGGCAGATTTTAAAGTGTGTGGTATTTGTTATTTTAAAAGCGGTTTTCCCTGTGGCAATCACATACAGATGAAAGCATCTGTACCTTCTGTGAGCATTTGCTGATGATCTACTTTGTTCAGTACTGCGTTGATCCTGGGCACGCAGCGAAGAATCGGGGCACTATGTTTGGTGGGGGAGACAGACTCGTAAATACATAAGTCCAAAGGTAAGCTAAGTGCTCTGCTAGGGGTATTGACACTCTGGTACAAAAGAGCGGGTGATCAGCTGCGCCGAGAAGGCTGGGTGTCATGAGGCTATTCTTATATGTTCATTAGCTTTAAAACCTTAATATTTTGCTTTCTAGACAATTTGTGAATTACTCCCTGAGGGATGTTTCTACCCCATCCTCTGAGCTCTTTGAAGGAAGGAGCTTTTTTGTGCTTCAGTGAATCAGGGTGTCTCAGCTTGAAGCTGGGCATAGAGCAAGCCCATTATAAATATTTGCTGAACTTAGAAGTTGCATTGACATTAATAGTTGCCTAACAAGGGCTGTCTCATTCAGTATTGCCAGAAATAGAGTTCATTCCTCTGATGATTCCACATTAAGGAGGCAGCTAGACATGAAATATAGGCTGGGAATGGACCTAGGGAGGCGGCATGTAAGGCATCCCCAAAATGCTGTGAACCTTCTGAATTGGGAGAAAGGCAGGAAGTTCTAGAGCAGGCATAGCACTCAGGCTTCCGGAGCGAGTCACGAAGGGAGTTCTCCTTTGTGAGGCATCAGAGTGGGTAGGAGATGTGCAGGAGGAGATATCTCAACAGAGCCTCCTTCTAATAAGGTGTGGGTTCCAGGCAACTAGAAAAACTGTGTGGTTTTAATTCTGTGAAAAGAAATTTTTTTGGCTGTGGACTAGGAAAAAAAAATGTTTGTGTGTGTGTATGTATCTGTTAATCCATTACTCCTGATTTATCCCTCCCCTCCCCTGGCCTTTGGTAACCATAAATTTGTTTTCTGTGTCTGTGGCAAATATTTTTTATTGGTATCTGTGAGCTTGTCTGTTTTTTTCCCATTTCCTACATTCAACTTGTACTGCTTTGGAAACTAAGAAATAAAAACTTAGTTTTGATAGGCTCAGAATGAATGGGTTGATAACAAAATGTGTTAGGCTCTGGGTAGAGGAGATGTGGTTAAACAGCAACAAGTGTGGGAAAAGAGGGCTCTCGGGGTTGGCTGAAAGCTTGATATGAATAAGCAGTGTGTTCAGGTTGCTGCCCCAAATGCTGATGTCATCCAGGGTACTGATAACATGGTCTTCCAGACAAGTGGCCTAGTATCTGGAGGAAATAATCAGAAATGAACCCACATATTTATCAACAAATGTTCACTGGCATTTTATTTGTGAGTGAAAAATGGAAGTAACTTAAATGTCCAGGAGTAGGGGCTCAGAAGCAAATCATGATGTGGTAGGAAGCTATAAAAATTTACTTGAAGAATTTACAGTATATGAAGAATAATTAGTAACATGATATTTTTATATTAATAAATTACACTTAAAAACATAAAAGTAGGAGGCTTTTGCCTAGAAAATTCTCCTTCAAATGGCAGAAACAAAGGAGAATTAACAGATGTAAAGTGTTCTGACAAGGGAGAGTGTCTTAGTCTATTCAGGTTACTGTAAACAGAATACCACAGACTGGGTGGCAATAAATGACAGAAACTTCCATCTCACAATTCTGGAGGCTGGGAAGTCCAGGATCATGGTGCCAGCACGGTTGTGTGAGGGCTTTCTTCCAGGTTACAGACTTCTCTTGGTATCCTGACCTTATCCTCCCAGGTGGAAGGGGCTAGGGATCTCTCGAGACTTTTTTACAAGGCACTAATCCCATTCACTAGGGTTCCACCCTTGTGACTTGAGCATCTCCCAAAGGCCCCATCAGCAACTTTGGAAGTTAGGATTTCAACATATGCATTTTGTGGGGGGCACACAAATATTCAGACCACAGCAGAGAGGATATCAGGCTCCATTTTTAGGGCTCAAGAGGACCTCAGTGGATATGGATGGAAGTTATAATCCAAAATAAGGGTGGGCTTTTAAAATTTTACCTTATTTTAATCTTTAGTTACAACTTTGTAACAGAAGTAAAAATATTTTAAAAGGGGAAACAAATTGGCCACAATTAGATTGCCTTTAATGCCTCAGCTGTTCTCTTATTCTCTTCTGGTCCCTGTCAATTTTCATGCATCCTTTTGGGGTGCAGCCATTGTATTAGTTCACAAATGGTTGGTAGGCACGTGCACCTGTGCTCTCCTACACCGTGGCCAATCCCACTAACTTTTATGACCTAATGGGATGAGATGCAGTGAGAGGAAGCCTTCATGAAAGGGGTTAAGCAAGAAAAAAGGAAAGTCGAGGCCTCCCAAGAGAAACTTTACTATCCAACACTTTGGTCTAGAACCAGTCCAAAGGCTCTTGCAGTCACCACTTCTCTTATTTGATTCTGATTTAATTGGTCTGAGGTATGTTCTAGGCATCAAGTTTTAAAAAGTTTCCCAGCTGATTCTAATCTTCAGCCAAATTTGAGAAATATTGTCTTCAATTCAGATGTATGTGGGTTTTGTTTTTTTTTAATTTCAGGTTTGTAGTCTTTTCAGATGAGACATCTTAATACATAATTGTCTTCATTCTCCTTGAAGACATTCTAAAAACATCTAAAAGGTCAAAATTTTCTATTGCTGAATGAAGGGTTCTATAAATGTCCATAGGTCTAGTTGGTTAGTAGTGTTGCTCAAGTCTTCTATACCCTTTCTGATTTTCTGTCTACTTGTTCTATCGACTACTAAGAAAGAAGTGTTGAAATAGCCAATTACATGGGATTGTTTTTTCTTTCACTTCTATAAGTTTTTGCTTCATGAATTTTGAAACTGTGCTATTGGGTTCATTATACATTTTGTATTGTTGTGTTTTCTTAATGAACTGATCTTCTACTTTATGAAATGTCTCTCTTCATCCCTGATAATACTCCTTATTCTGAAATCTACTCTCTCTGATATTAATATAGACATTCCTGATTTCTTATACTTTGTATCTTTTTTCCATCCTCTTATTTTTAACCTACCAGTGTCTATGTATTTAAAGTTTTTTTTACAGGCAACATGTAACTGAATCTTGCTTTTTAAATTCAGTGTGACAATCTGTTTTTTTTTTCCCCTTTGGCTGTGCCTCAAAGCTTGCAGGATCTTAATTATCCAACCAGGGATTGAACCCGGGCCCTGGAAGTGAAAGTGCCAAGTCCTAACCACTGGACCGCTAGGGAGTTCTGTTTTATAAATTATAGTGTTTCAACTGCTTTTATTTAATAGAATTAACCACGTGACTGGGCTTTAATTTACCATCTTGCTATATGTTTTCTTTCTTTTTCTTTTTTTTTTGGCTGTGTTGGGTCTTCTTTGCTGTGCGCATGCTTAGTCTAGTTGCAGCGACCAGGGGCTACTCTTCCTTGCGGTCAG
Source organism: Grampus griseus (assembly GCF_964374135.1). NCBI lineage: Eukaryota > Metazoa > Chordata > Mammalia > Artiodactyla > Delphinidae > Grampus > Grampus griseus. The sequence continues at coordinate 58,879,812 of NC_138998.1, forward strand.
TGGGCTTCTCATTGCGGTGGCTTTTCTTGTTGCGGAGCACCGGCTCTAGGCACGGGGCTCAGTAGTTGTGGCTCACGGGCTTAATTGCTCTGCGGCATGTGGGAATCTTCCCAGATCAGGGATCGAACCCATGTCCCCTGAATTGGCAGGTGGATTCTTAACCACTGCACCACCAGGGAAGTCCCACTATTTGTTTTCTATTTATCCAATTTCTTCTATTCTAGACTTGAGCAACACTACTAACCAACTAGACCTATTGACATTTATAGAACCCTTGATTCAGCAATAAATGATATGCTGAACAAATAAAGCAAGTCTCAATAAATTTAAAAGATTGGAATTTGAAATAATGTAGAATATATTCTCTGACCAAAGTAGAATTAAATTAAATGCAAATAACAGCAAGATTCCTGGAATATCCCCCAATGTTTGGAAATTAAATGATTACTCCTAAATAACCCATGGATCAAAGAAAATATAAAAAAGTCTGTAGACTGATGCTGAAGTAATGCTAAACGGGAAATAAATCTATGGCTTTGAATGCTTACATTAGAAAAATAAGAAAGGTCTAAAATCAACAATCCAAGCCACCATACCAAGCACCTAGAAAAAGAAGAGCAAATTAAACTTGATGTAAGTAAAAAAAGAGAAACATTAAAAATAACAGTAATCAATGAAATGTACAATGGAAAATGAGGGCACTCTGAGGACTGCCCGCCCCACACAGATTCAGTAAGCACTTTCCAGGCTGGCCCACCTTACCAACCCCTACCAGAGGCTGCAATGGGTGCAGGGCTGGGACAACAGACCCATCTTGAAAATCAAATAGAAATGATGGACCATGCTTATTAAATAAAGCTGCAGTGGGAGGAAAAACAATAGTGCTTCCTTTGAAAATTAAAAACGTCTTTGAAAAACGTCTATATGATTGGCAAAACTCTAGATTCAGCAAGGAAAAAAAAGACAGAAATCACCAATATCAGGAAAAAAAGAGGTGACATCATTAAAGATCCTAAGTATAGACATTAAAAAGGTAATAGGATAATAAAGAAATAGTATGGACATATTAACATCAATAAACTCAAAAGTTTGGAAGTAATGAACATATTCCTTCAAAGAGATCACTTAGGGCTTCCCTGGTGGCGCAGTGGTTGAGAATCCGCCTGCCGATGCAGGGGACTCGGGTTCGTGCCCCGGTCCGGGAAGATCCCACATGCCGCGGAGCGGCTGGGCCCGTGAGCCATGGCCGCTGAGCCTGCGCGTCCGGGGCCTGTGCTCCGCAACGGGAGAGGCCGCAACATTGAGAGGCCCGCGTACCGCAAAAAAAAAAAAAAAAAAAAAGAGATCACTTACCAAAACTGGCATGAGAAGAAATGGAAAATATGAATAGTCCTATATCTATTAAAGAAATTGCATTTGCAATTAAAAATCTCTCCCTCAAAACAAATAAAACCCAAGAAAGCTACTTTGGGTTAAAGCCATTTAACTAAAATTTTGCTTTTAATTCATTCATTTTCTCATTCCCCCTGAATCTAGAAACTGGCTTCCTTAATATGAGATTTCATTGTGTGTCTTTGCTAAATTGGTGATAGCCTTCAGTTCTAGTTCAAGATGGCTTATTTTATTTAAGTGGTCCTTTGCTTGATTATTATTAGTATTTTGCATTTATTTAAAATTTCAGAATTTACCTTTCTGAGCATTACCATAAATAAAATTACAGAAAATAAAACCAGATAAAGTAAAAACACCAGTAAATATTATTTAAGGGAAAAGCAGGGCCCTCAGCTGTCAGACAGACTGACCTCTGGTGAGGCCGGGAAGCCTAATACTTCTGACCGCAACTGCCCTCTTGAGTTCATTTACTATGCATGCTTTACGTTGATGAGGGTACCTCAGCAAATGGCTGCCGAGTCCTGGACTTTGAAAAAATAATTCCACTTCCTTTTTTTACACCGGAAGTTAGTGACTGCCCTGGGAATATGTGTCATTTCAGTGCTCCAGTTGGCTCTGCATCCTGAATTGTTGCAGTCTGTTTGCCTGCTAACCTCCTTGTCTGTGTGAGTTGTTATGGGTAACCAAAGGCAGCTGATTACTTAGTTGTTGGAGGCCGGAAACCAGGTGTTTCATTAGTTCCCATCAGGTGTTTGAGAGAAGGCGGTGTTTGGCCTGGCCGGGTTTTCCATCTTTTCTAATTCAAAAGGTGTCCTTTTTTCCTGATGTAGTCACTGAGGCCTTGGCCAGCTGAGTTGTACACAGAGTGAACTGCATATTAAAAACAAGTTGAAAATTTTCTATAGTTAATATAGATCATTGATTTTAGGCAGATAAATGAAACCATCTTGGTGTCATGGAGACACAATTCCATTTTTTTTCTTTGAAGAAGCATAAAAGCGTTTCAATGTTTCCTATTTTATTTTAGATCGTTGAGGATACTTGGATACATGGAATTTGTGAGCACCTAGTGCCCCTATCAATCAGGCTGACCTCTCAAAGGATGTTTTCTTACATAGTCTAGAGTGTTGCTTGTTACTGGCAAGTGCTGTTAAATCTAATGTCCAAATTCCGTTATTTATATGGGTATTAGGGCTTTGAGGAGTTTAACTTGCTTTTAGAGAATAAGATTTCCCTTCCTCTCCCTCCCACCACCCCCATGTTTGGTTATTCTAATACCCAGGCTATGAGAACCCAGTGCCGAAGCAACCAGTTGAAAAGGGAAACATGCACGTAATTACTGGTTGTTTTGTCCATACAGTGTGAAACAAGAAGTTGGCATGATCTTAGTTTTCACCTCGTTGACAGTTTTGTTTTGTTTTGTTACCTTTCTTTGGACTGAAATGATTTGTTGATTTGGTATTGTGTAAATCAATCCCTGTTCCACAATACCTCTGTGACTATTAGGCAGAAAAAAAAAAAGAAAGAGAGAAAGGGAAAGAAAAAAAGCAAGTGAAGAGTGAAAAGGATAATTAAACTGAAAGCTAGGAGACTTTGTGATTTTGTTGTAGCTTTGTCACCAACAAATTACGTGACCTTGGGCAGATCATTTCACCTCCTAGGGCCTCCATTTCCTTAAATGTAAAATGAAGAGACTGGGCAAGACAAGTCCTCAGGGGCCTGGAGTTTCACCTTTTGACCCTTTGACTTGGAGGATGCAGAATAAAGCTCCAGTGTGATCCCCAGAGACTAGTTGGTGACTAACATTTTTGGTTGGCTCAGGGAGAGAATCCATTTTGTAGTTGGTTTTTAGAACCAGATCACACCTTTTGGCTGGAGTTTTAAATTTAAAAGCATGTTCTTCAATTTCTTATTACAAATTAATACATGTTGCTTGAAGGAAACTTAGCAAATACAAGTTAACAGAAAGAAGAAAATTTAAGTCACTTATAATCCTACACTGAGATAGAACTAATGTCAACAGGGTGTACATATTTCCAGATTTATACAGATCATCTAAATACAGTCAGTACTGGTAATGTTTGTTTTGAAATGTAAATATGTCCCAACATGATTAATACTACTAGGGAGCAGTTGAGCAGGTTCGTGTATGCTCAGTTTCTTCCAGGAGAAACACTGGGTGAATGCAGAAGACTGCAGCCAGCTGCACGCGTGCGCACACACCCTCATACAGACATACAAATGCCCTCCCAAGGACAATTAGCCACGACCACCAACATCTGGTATTGCAACTTTTTGTCCTGATTCTGACAACCCTCCTGCCACCAATTCCCCATAACTGGCCACCTGCCACCCTTCCCTCCCCTGGAACCCGGGTACCCTGGCCAGGCCAGAGCCCTCCCTGTCTTTCTTTCTCTTTCTTCTCAGCCTATTTTGTATTGTTCCTCCCTGTTCTCTGTTCATTTTCCTCTCTTCTTCTCACCTCTCTCTCACTCTTTTTCTCTTTATTGTGTTTTGCCTCTTCCACACAGGGTGGTGGGCTTCGGACCCCAGTAGGCAGCCTGGCAGGCAGGCAGACATCTGCTTCCACAGCAAACTTGGGGTCTCTTTCCAGGTAAAGTGCCATACTTATAAAACGCACGTTTAACTTGTGTAAAACCGTGGGTTTTTTTAAGTTCCTTTTTTTTCTTTTTTACTGTGTCATTGACAAAGTTTTTGAGTGTTGCGCCCCAATCCCATTTTCCCATATGTCTTGCAGTTTTTATTGCCGGATTTTGCATAGTGCAGTAATAACTAATACTTAGCAAATAAATGATAATTAATAACTGAAAAATAATTAGATAATAAAAGAACAGTTAAACCATAGTTTATTTAAACAATCGTTTAACTAACGATTTAATTAGATAACAAATTATTAATTTTATGAAATTTCAACCCATGAGTTCACGTCCTATTAATATGCTGTGTGATGAAATGAGAAGTACTCATAAGGCACTCCCGCTGCAGGCTGAAGTCTCGGTGAACATCTGGAGGAAAAGCCCTTGAGCGATTGTTTGAGTTTCTAGTTCAGTTTCTCAGTTTAAATTTCTAATATAGCAAATATTAATAGATTCAACTCAAATAAACGCTCTGTGGTGTATTCAATAATTTTTAAGAGTATAATGAGGTCCTGAGACCAAAATATTTGAGAACACCTGTTAAATCCAGTTTCGTATAGCTTTTCATTCCTGCAATGAAAGTATAAAGTTTCCTTGGTATAGACTCTCAAATCTTAGACTTCAGAATCTAAGAATGAATACAGACAACTACTGTGTGATATCACGTATATGTGGAATCTAAAAAATAAAACAAACTAGTGAATATAACAAAAAAGAAGCAGACTCACAGATATAGAGAACAATCTAGTGGTCGCTGGTGGGGGAGGGAAGGGGGAGGGGCAAGATAGGGGAAGGGGATTAAGAGATATAAATTACTATGTATAAAATAAATAGCTACAAGTATATATTTATTATGCAGCACAGGGAGTATAACATTTAATAATAATAACTGTAAATGGAGTATAACCTTTAAAAATTGTGAATCACTGTTTTACACCTGAAACTAATATAATATTGTAAATCAACTATACCTCAATTAAAAAAAAAAAAAAGCATGTATTTTTAAAAGGTTTATCTATATAAAGCTAAATACCCCTCCAGAAGAGTGGTGCCTATTTGTGATCTTTCTTATGATCAGCATATGAGTATGCTCATTTAATTTTGGCTAAATTTAGTTAAGATCCCAGGTCACTGAACACCAGCTAGAGTTCAAAGGTGGAGATCATGTTAAAGTTCTCCCAACTTTTTAGAAATATTTGGAACGTTTTTCTTTTGAAGTTTAAAATGACTTTGAAATGTACTTACTGATGTATCAATATTAGTAAGCTTTAAGCCAGAGATGAAACCTCTTGTTTTGACCTCTTCTGAGAGGAAAACCCTAGAAAGGGGACATCACAGATATCTATATGACTCAACAGTTCAAGGCTTGGTTAAAAACCGAAGGACAGGGCTTCCCTGGTGGTGCAGTGGTTGAGAGTCCGCCTGGCGATGCAGGGGACACGGGTTCGTGCCCCGGTGCAGGAAGATCCCACATGCCGCAGAGCGGCTGGGCCCTTGAGCCATGGCCGCTGAGCCTGCGCGTCCGGAGCCTGTGCTCCGCAACGAGAGAGGCCACAACAGTGAGAGGCCCGCATACCGCAAAAAAAAAAAAAAAAAACCAAAAAAAACCGAAGGACGTAGCTTTAAATATTGTTGTGGCCAAAGATATTGAGTTATAAGTTAAAATTCTTCCTTTTGTAAAATCACAGCTTAGAGGAAATACTACCATGAAAACACTACTTGGGAAATAGTTTAGCTTCTTAGAATAAAAACACGTGGAAATGGCCGTCCTTGTCTTCCTTCAGACCTTCCCTTTACCCAATCTCTTCTCTTCCCCTCCTAATTAGGCCACTTGAGTCCATATTCTCAAGGAGGATTTTCGAACAAGCCTTGGTCTAAGAACTGAGAGCAGTTTGACGAAGCTGAGAGGGAGTTACAGAAACAAAGCTGGTCTTCTGTCTCTCTTGTTTTTCCTTTTTTTACCTTAATTAACCCAGATTTGGGTTCACATTCTTTTCTAATTTCTCTCAGATGCTTTTGTGCCTGCTCTTATTGTATAACATGATCTAGTAAATAATTTTTGTAATTATATGGAACAGAATATATTTCTTAAATATATCCATCTGAGCATCTCCAGAAATTCTGCTTGTACAGCTTCACTGACCCTCTTGGTGTTTCTGGTCCTGTTTAATTTTCAAGTGTTTGAAACAGAGCCATCTATTTCACTGTGGGGAAAACAGACGGAAATCCAATAGTTTCATCACAAACTGGTGCATCCTATGATACTACTACTATGCAGCTATAAACAAGAACAAAGCTGCTCTTTTTGCACAAATATGGAAAGAGTTCTAAGGTCCATTTTTTGGGTGAGAAAAAGCAAGGGAAAATATGAATATATATTTGTATTTGCTTGTTTCTGCATAAATTCTAGAAGAATATACAAGAAACTACATACAGTGGTAGTGTTTGGGCCGGAGGAAAGAAACGAGGCAGATGGAAGACAAGGGTAGAAGTGAGACTTTTCGCCTTGTATCTTGTTTGTTTTGAACATATGGATGTATCATCTTAAAAATTAATAATAATAATAATGTTATTAATAATAAAGAATTACACTTGTGTTGAGGAAACAGAACCATGACATATTCATAGCGTGTGAGAGAGCCCAGTGTCAGACAGTAAGGAGGCGCTTTCTCACAGATTTATATTTTATTCATAATTCTGTGATTCTTCCCACTATTCATGTGTGTAATGAGCTTGACCTTGGATCTTGGCAGCTCTTCTTAGTTGGAGGGCATCCCTGGAGAGGAGGAAGTGAGTCTTTTCCTTCCTCTCGGCAGCGACAGGACCCTTCCTTGCATTTTTCAGCTGTCTGGGTCATGCTGGAACTGGCGGGCAAGGGAAGAGGCAGCCAGGGGTTCTGGCACTGTCCCCAAGGTGAGCCGTTTCTGACTGCAGGTATCACAGAGAAGGCTTTGAAGAGCTGGCAAAACCAACCCCTTGCTTTCTTTGCAGGATGATGAAGATGCTAATACTGGGGCAGTTGAAAGCAAATTCTGAAGGTTTTCATTCAAAGAATATGCCCAGAGGACAATGCTATTAATGATCCTTGGCCAGGTCCAAGTTTGTTAATATTCCAAAAACCTTAGGATAGTTCAGCAGTACAAGTCTAATTTGGAGTAATTTATTCTGTTAATATTTTGGTTTTCTGCTACCAGGACCTCTGGGCATATGGCATTCCCTTAAGACATGAGGAAAGAAACCATTATGGGCGATAATAAGGAACGCACATTCATTGATATGTTTAACATCTTGGCTTGAAGATGAAATTCTAAGCCATGAACCTCAGTGACTTCCCAGCTCTATACAGGTTAAAGTACATTTCCTGGTGACTGCTGTATCGATTCCAATAATGTGATGACTCTGGGGGCCACTCTGAACCTTGTCTTTGTGATGGTGATAAGAATCAACTGGGATGCTTGCTAAAAACACAGATTCCTGGACTCCACCTAAGCCCTGGAAATCTGCTCAGTTGCCTCAGATAATTCTTATCTGGAAGTTTGGGAAACATTGTATTTTAGAATCTTGAGAGGAAAGTGATGTTTTACTGAATCATCCTGCCTTTAGGCTGACCTCTTCCATCTGAAATGACAAATGTCTGTCCCCAGAAAGAAAGGAGAAATTGTTCTCCATTCCCAGGATGTCGTTGTGTGTCAACCTGTGAAAGAACCTTCAGGATCTTCATTTGGCTTTGCTCGTGATTCATACTTAAAATATTTAACTTTTCCTTTTTTGCTTACAGGAAAAAGGTTGTTAAATACCTGTGGCTTCTTCACAGAGGTTTCTACTTTAAATGCAGAGCCATATGTAAAAGTTTGGGGTTATACCCGGTAGAAGCATCTGGTAACAGCTACATAATTTAATCATCCTCACAATATCTCAATTCGCCACGCCCTGTCTCCCATCAGACACGTGGGCCTCTCACAGGGACCGACTAATCCCAAGCAGAGTGTGTTTATGGGGTATACCTAAGGAACACAACCAAATGCCCTTCCTGTAGAAAAACATTTTCACCCACTACAAAGTAACAATCTCCAGTTGGTGGGTTCTGTTCAGTGAAGTTGAGAAGCTGGACTTGGCCTTTCTGTTCTATGGTAGAAGAGGTCAAAAGTTAAATGAATCCTCCCCTGGGGTTCTTCTAGTGGTGACTGTGAAATTCTCACCCACAAATGAATTTGTGGACCAGGTCATCAAATGGGTTTATTTTTTATCTGACTTAACTGATCAGCAGAATAGACAAGTTAATAATAAATAAATACATTTTAACAATTGGCACAATGTGTTGTTTGACAAATTTTTGTTTTTGATCTGTCTCCATTGTGTCAAATCAACCCAAACGGCTGAAACTTTTATGAGATGAAAGGCAGTCCGGGTTTTATTTTCCGCAAATTTCACTGCACTGATAGTAGAACCCACCCTACCTATCTCGTTCAAGGGCACTGTGATGGTTTCACTCAAAGTTTGCTTTTTATACGTTCTTATTTTTAATTCCTCAGACTTGATCTTCTCTTAAGTAGTACATTTGTTTTCATAAAAAACAAACAAACAAAAAACCTTTGCTTTGTCCAGTCCTAGAAAAAAGGAAGGAGAGAAGAGCAGAGAAGGGAAGAAATTCAGACTTGAAGACAGGAGTGGATATGTGTGTTTTTTTAAAAAATAAATTTATTCATTTATTTATTTTATTTTTGGCTGCGTTAGGTTTTCATTGCTGTGCACGGGCTTTTTCTAGTTGTGATTGGGGGCTACTATTTGTTGCGGTGCGTGTGCTTCTCATTGTGGTGGCTTCTCTTTGTTGCAGAGCAAGGGCTCTAGGCGCACGGGCTTTGGTAGGTGTGGCGCACGGGCTCAGTAGTTGTGGCTCGTGGGCGCTAGAGCGCAAGCTCAGTAGTTGTGGCGCACGGGCTTAGTTGCTCCACGGCATGTGGGATCTTCCTGGACCAGGGCTCGAACCCATGTCCCCTGCATTGGCAGGCGGATTCTTTTTTTTTTTTTTTTAACATCTTTATTGGGGTATAATTGCTTTACAATAGTGTGTTAGTTTCTGCTTTATAACAAAGTGAATCAGTCATACATAAACATATGTTCCCATATGTCTTCCCTCTTGCATCTCCCTCCCTCCCACCCTCCCTATCCCACCCCTCCAGGCTGTCACAAAGCACCGAGCCAATATCCCTGTGCCATGCGGCTGCTTCAGCAGGCGGATTCTTAACCACTGTGCCACCAGGGAAGCTCCTGGATATAGGTTTTATGGGGCCTGAAGCTCATTGTCTTCTTTAAGAAAAATTATTCAAAAATATCTCACTTCGGGCTTCCCTGGTGGCGCAGTGGTTGAGAGTCCGCCTGCCGATGCAGGGGACGCGGGTTCGTGCCCCGGTCCGGGAGGATCCCATATGCCGCGGAGCGGCTGGGCCCGTGAGCCATGGCCGCTGAGCCTGCGCGTGCGGAGCCTGTGCTCTGCAACGGGAGAGGCCACGACAGTGAGAGGCCCGCATACCACCAAAAAAAAAAAAAAAAAATCTCACTTCTACAAATTTTATACAATCGTATTGAAATAGGAGGGAAGGGGGCAGGGCACAACTTTTAAAGAATGACATAGCCCGAGGACATGACATAAACTGATTAGAATCAAATGGGTCCAAGATGGTGGACAAGTCAACTTCCACTAGACCCTGAGCCTCAGTATGCTTACTGTAGCACATCAGAAGTTAAATGACACACCCGCAGGCACCATGACAGCTCCAAGGATAAAAAAGTGGGCGGTGGCCCAATTCCTGGAAATCCCCACCCCTTCCCAAAATAGCTGGAATACGCCTTCCACTCATTAGCCTATGAAATTACCCACCCGTATAAAAACTGACAACTCACCTTCCGAGATGGCCCACACTTTGTCTGTGGAGTTTCTCTCTCAATAAACCCACTTCTTACCTATCACTTTGTCTCTCACTGAATTCTTTCTGTGATGAGACATCAAGAACCTGAGCTTCATTAAGTCCTGAAACCAGGTGTGTGATCTCAGTTGGAAGACTGTGGGTTTTGGCCGGGTTTAAGTCCCGATCTGGTTTTAGGCTGGGTTTGAGTCCCGGCACGTGGGTTCAAGTCCCAATCTGAGGTGCAGGCTTTCAATATGACCATGTGAACCCACTGCTAGGGCCCTTCCAACACCTTGGAAGGAGTTCCTGCTAGTAAAGGACTCAGAACTGAAGCTTAATCAGCTTTAAAACAGCCTCTGCCTATGTACACCTTTTCGTCCTCTGACTTTGCTGTCAATTTATTTTATTTCCTAGCCTCAAAAATTACACATTTCTGAATGAGTAAATGAGTAAAGGTCTTTCCATGCCCAGGTAAAGAGTATTTTTAGAAACACATAAAGCAATTCTTAGATGAGTCTCCTGGGGTACTAACAGGCTCCAGGACAAGCTGGTTTCTACCACTCCTCTGATCTGCCCAGAACTTTGAATTGGGTGCATTTCTGCAGTATATTTCTTTTTGGTCAGGAGGCCTGGATTCCAATCTCAGTGCCACAACTGTAGAGAGAGTTAGGGTGGAGGAAGCAGTAGCTGAGATGCATAATTACCCAGAAGGAGAGACTGAAGCCTGGAGAGATGTGGCCACCGACCCTGAGTGGCACAATTAGTTCCTTGCACAGCAAGGACTCCCAGTCTGTTGCTCTTTCCATCTAGTACTTCCTGCATCTTCCTCTAGCTGTGCATTCTTGGGAAAAGGACTTCCGATTCTTACCATGTTTGGTTTCCTTTTCTGTACAAGAAAGCACTAGAACCAGATAATCTATAAATTCCTTTTAGTTTTAAGATTATCTGATTTTCTGATTCTTAGACTATTTTTTCTTTTTTCGTCATCCTGATATATACTCAGCTCCTGGGTGACCTGTGTCTAGCACAGCGTTTGCTGAATGCTTTGAGTGGGATGGAAGTTTCATAATTGAAGACTTCGAGGTGGGGCTGTGAGCAGAATGGCTTCCCCCTTGGCTTATTACTGACCTCTTGAACTTTGTTGATTTGATAGTTGTCACAGAAGCACAGGGCTGAAAGGGCCCTGAGAAGACAATCATGGCTTTGTTTCGTTATAGAAATGAAGAATCAGAGGCCCAGAGACTCTCCCAAGGCTGCTTTACAAACATTAATGACAAAAAAAATGGGAATTCAGCTCCCCTGATTCTCACTCTGATGTTTTCCCCACGACTTTATTCTCAGCCTTTGGGTTGATTTTAAGTAGTTACTACTGGTCCATAAGTGCCCAAGTTCAGTTCTAATAAAACTGCTTCTGAGAGACCCAGGTGTCTAGTCCACAGGATAGATTAAAGATTCTGGTTGGGATCCATGTTGAGGTTACTCTTGTTTATCTAAAGTCTACTGTTTATATATTCAAATCAAAATACTACTTAGTTTATTAACACATATCCCTATACTTTTCTCAGGTCTAATTCCTTCTGGCCACTGTCATAAACATGAGGGTTTATGTTATTATATGTTATTATATAACACATGTATATGTTATATAAATATTATATTATATATAATATTATATATTATATATGTTATATATAATATATAATATTATATATAATATATTATATAATAATATATATTATATATATTATATATATAACATATGTATATGTTATTATATAAAATAACATCGTTATTTTATTTTATTTTTATTTATTTATTTATTTATTTATTTTTTTGCGGTACGTGGGCCTCTCACTGTTGTGGCCTCTCCCGTTGCGGAGCACAGGCTCCAGACGCGCAGGCTCAGTGGCCGTGGCTCACGGGCCTAGCCGCTCCACGGCATGTGGGATCTTCCCGGGCCGGGGCATGAACCCGTGTCCCCTGCATCAGCAGGCAGACTCTCAATCACTGCGCCACCAGGGAAGCCCTATCGTTATTTTAATTTTGCGTCTAGAGTGCTCTCCTACCATGAGAAGATCACAGGTATGTTAAGTATTCCCTCTGTGGATCTTTCCATCAAGCTATCTTCCTCCTCCTGTTCCTAAAAACTAGATTCTTCCCTTTGAAACCATTTTTGATGACGGGCACGTCCTGTGCTTTCCTGCTGGGTTCAGTTTTGTGGGGCCCTTGCAGTTGTCTCATCACTATCAGAAACTTCCTCACTGAAATCTCCTGGTCATCCTTTGAAATGGACACAATTTCTCCATTTGTTGAGATGGGAATTAGGACTTTCAGTTTTAACTGTCATTATTCCTACAGTTCGACAGTTAGTTGGCAGTAAGATCTGAATTCCAGCTCAGGTTTTCTGAATCAATTTCTGATATTCTTTTTGTTACCTCATAGCCACCTACAGGACAAAGTGTGAGGAATGTCAATAAGGCCTTTGAGACAATACAAGTGGGAATTTGGAAGAGGATGGGATACCTTCTATTAGATGACAGCAGGAAGAGCTTAACGCAGAGGCACTGTTTGGTCTGGGCTGAGAGGGCTGGGTAGGATGAGGGGAAGAAGAGGTATGTGCATGTGTCAGGGCAGCGTGGTCCATGTGTGAGGGTGGGGTGTGGGCTAGTGCAGATCCCCACTGCCATCAGCCCGGTCAGCACTGGCACGATTTGGGAGCCACTGAATTATGCCTGTTGATTCACTCATCACTGTGAGGACAAATGGCCTTTGCCATCAGCTCCTCTTGCCCTTTCTTTATCTATAAATAAATGATGCTTCTGTCCCCCTATGTATGCATTTCTCTTTTTTTCTCCTTTCGTAGGAATAGTCTTTATAAAGTATATATCATAAAAGCTAACATGTATTTCCTATGTAACTTGAAAGGTAAAATTCCACCATTTAGCCGCTAGTCTTGATCTACCCGTTAAGAACCCTTTTAATGGGCAAGAACATTTCTCCTCATTATCACTTCCTTAAATTGAATAGAACTAGGAGGCCTGAACTTGGCCTTGGGGGTTTTTCAAGGTGATAATGAGATGGCATTTTGTCCGACTTGTGCCTTATTTTAGTTCTTGGTGTATTTGCCTTATTATCTCTACTAGGTTTTAAGTTGTTTCAGCAGGGACCGTGTCATTTCAGTGTTAAATTCTTCACTGTGCCTGGCAAAAAGTAGGTGCTCAGGCAGTCAGAGATTCAAGGTGGGGTTTCCAAAGTTTTCCTGATGATAGAATCAAAAAGATGTTAGGAGAATAAGCATTATTCTACCTTCTGGACAGCAATAGCTCCTAATTCATGCAAGGTTGATTTCTATATGTTTATAATGCAAATTTTTCTTTCTAGGACCAGAATTCTTCTGTGTACTCTACCTGGACACTCTTTTGGGGACCTAGCTGTTAATTGAAAGGTTGCTTGGTGAATATAGGCTCTGAGTGGCAAATGACTGAGAGTCATACGGGTTATTTCACCCAGGTTTTTGTGATGCCTGAACTGCTTTAGGGACAGACATACCTTCACCTACCACACCAGCCTCCCCCTCTGCGGACCCCCACAAAGGCCTGCCTTGTTCTCAGACCCCAGCAGACCTTCCTGACAGCTTGGTGTCAATTGTGCCAGATGCAATCCACTTGCTGACTAAATCTAAGACAGAACGATGTATTTTTCAAAGTTTTCACTCTGAGGTTAGTCTTATTTTCTATCTAGGCTGCTGGACAGTGTCCAATTGTGTAAGTGAGAATGAATTTAAGAGGAGAAAGTGTGGTGAATGTCATTTACACCACATCTCATGTAATCTTCCTAACTACCCTATGAGGTAGGCAGAGCTGGGACTCAAACCCAGTTGATTTCAAAGCCCATAGCGTTTACCCTACATTACACTGCCTCCATATGGACACTCAAAGCCCTCCCTGACCACACTCCCATTCATCAAACCCTTCTCACCTCTCCCTGCTCAGGCTTCCCTCTAGGAATGCGAAAGGCTCTAAGTTCCCTCTACGTGATGAGCTATGTCTGATCGAGAGGCAGAATGGTCTGTTTGCACTGTACTTGTCTGGCTGAGATTTGAGTCCTCAGGACCAGGAAGTTAATGTTAAAACAAAGTGGGTAAAACGGAGTATAAATTTATGTGCCATGAACACTGTAACAGATCCTTATATAGGATGTTTCATTTAATCCTCATGATTATTTCATTCAGGATCAGCGAGAGGGCATGTGTGTAAGGATTAAGAATTTACACTCGGGGGCCATTTTCCCCAGGTTCCAATCCCAGCTTTGATACTCACTAGCTGCATGACCTTGGGCAGGTCACTTACCCTGTCTGTGCCTTAGTTTGTTTCTCTGCAAAATGAGAATGATAATAATCATGAGGTTATTGCCTCATAAGGTTGTAACGAGGATCAAGTTAACAGTGTCTTGTACATGGTAAACTCTTTCCAGGGGTTAGCCATTCTTAGTGCCCCAATTTTAGAGATGAGGAATCTGGACTCAAAGAGGTTATGTCACTTGTTCAAGTCCACACAATTTGCAAATGGTTGCACTGATTTTTTTTTTTTACGGTACGCAGGCCTCTCACTGTCGTGGCCTCTCCCGTTGCGGAGCACAGGCTCCGGACGCGCAGGCTCAGCGGCCATGGCTCACGGGCCCAGCCGCTCCGTGGCATGTGGGATCTTCCCGGACCGGGGCACGAACCCGCATCCCCTGCATCGGCAGGCGGACTCTCAACCACTGCGCCACCAGGGAAGCCCAGGAATGGTTTTTAAAGTTTATGGGAGCAAGGATCTTGTTTAGCTTGTTCATATCTGTGTATTCCTTGCTTAAGACAATGCTTGGCACATAATAAGAGCTCAATTACTATTTGTTAGAGAAATAAATATAACATTAAGTGTCAAAAAGAAGATTGCCAAAGGACACTAAATTGAATTTCTTGCTTTGAAAAGAGACTGTAGAAAAGGGATTGTTAAAAATGCCTCCATACTAAATGTGGTACCCTGAATTAGATCCTGAAACAGAAAAGGACATTACTCAAGACATGAAAAGACATGGACATATTAAATGTACATTGCTAAGTGAAGGAAGTCAGTTTAAAAAGCCTACATATACTGTATGATTCCAACTATATGAGACTTCAGAAAAGGGAAAACTAAAGAGACAGTAAAAAGATCAGTGGCTGTCAGGAGTTCCAGGAGAGAGAGGAGAGGGAGGAATAGTGAAGTACAGGGGATCTTTAGGGAGGTGAAATTATTCTGTATGATATGGTAATGGTAGATAAATGTCATTAGTCAGCTGTCAAAACCCACAGAACCGTACAACACGAAACGTGAACCTTAATGCAAACTATAAACTTTAGTTGATAATAGTGTATCAATGTTAGCTCATTACTTTAACAAATGTACTACACTAATACAAGGTGTTAATAATAGGAGGAGCTGTGTGCAAGGTGTGGAGAGGCTGGAATGGGATGGGTATGTAGGACTTGTACTATCTGCTCAATTTTTCTGTACATCTAAAACTGTACCTCAAAAAAATAAAATCTATTATTTTTTTTAAAAAAGGACATTAATGGAAAAGCTGGTGAAATGTGAATAAGTTCTGGATTTTAGTTAACAGTAATGTACTAATGTTAATGTCTTAGTTTTAATAAAGTTACCATAGATATGCAAGATGTTAACACTATGGGAAACTAGATAAGGAATATGTGAGAACTCTTTACCATTTCTGTCACTTTTCTGGAAATCTAAAATTAATCCAAAATGAAAAACTTATTTAAAAAAGAATGTCTTATAGCAAATGACAGGGCCTCCTGGCTGACACCCCCCCAGGCACTGGCACTGTCATCCAGTAGGGAAATGCCAGGAACACTGCAGCTGTTCAGGTGGCGAGAAGTAGATGATAATGGGAAAGTCAAATGCTGACACTTCAGTTCTGGACTTTAGGTGACAGCAATGGCACCCAAGTTCCTAAGAGATGCAGTTAAATGTGATATGTATAAAGCACTAAACAACAACTCAGCAAAGAATTTATACAAATGCCATCATCTATTTTTGGAAATAAATTAAAATGACAAAGGAAAGACACTTGCAGTTGTGCCTTCTAAACTCGTCTCATCTTTCCTCTTGGAACATTTTCCTTTCCTTCTATCCTCCCACATTTGTTGAGTGACGGCATTAGATCCTGGGGACTCTTCAAGGAACAAGACAGATGTGAGCTCTGCCCTCAAGGACACCAAAACATGGCCTTCACTAGTCAAAGCGTAAGTGTTTGCCCCTAACTTGGTGCACGCTCTCATCTTGAATGACCTCAGTGCTGCTTTTATTATCTGTAGGCCTTTAACACGCTCTGCTTAGGTCCCAAGCAGAGTTGCCATTACCACCTTGCATTGTTCCACAAGATTTCAAAGACTTTCTTGTCCCTGCTTTGTGATATCTTATCAATGGCCACCACCTCTGAAATGGTTGTCTTAAGGATTTCTTTAAATAGCCATCAACATGTCATTATCTTTCCTTTGAAAAGAATAGTAGCCAGAGGGAGATGGCCATAGGGGTGGGAGGAGCAGCCATTTAGCTGTGGCCTATAAAGTGTTGAGTTTCACACTAGGACCCCGTAGACTTGGCTCACACCGAACTGGCCCTGATGTTGGCTCATGGAAGTTTAAAGAGAGAATCCTTTCTGGGACACCACGGTCAGCTCCAGCTCTCAGGAACTTGAATACTGTACTCTTCCCCCTTTACTTCTTATGGTTTCCACCTCCCATCTGGCTCTTCCCTACCTGCCTACATATTTAATCTGTTTCAGTGGAGTAGCAAGGGCAGGATACCTATTCTTAGAGACTTTGTTTTATTTGGTTGGTCTGTGAGGAATTGCAGAGCAAAGCACACTATTTCCCTAGGTCCCATCGCCATCCCTGGTTGGGGTAACGGGGTAGTGTTTGTGGTGATAGGTATGCAGAA
The DNA here is from genome assembly GCF_964374135.1 of Grampus griseus. Taxonomy (NCBI): domain Eukaryota; kingdom Metazoa; phylum Chordata; class Mammalia; order Artiodactyla; family Delphinidae; genus Grampus; species Grampus griseus. Next base: position 58,896,750 of record NC_138998.1, read on the forward strand.
TATGACAATAACATATTTTGAGGTGTTCTTGGTCCACAGTCATTCCCAATCTGTTTCAGGAGGTGTATCTAAGTTACAACCACTAGCATCTGAACAAAGTTCAAATTTCCTGTCTGTAGATGGGGTGAAGCTGGTGTGCTTCTGCCTCTGACAGATGGGCTGGATGGCAGGCTGGGCGTGAAGAGCTGGAAGCTCGGGAATGACTATGGTTCAGCCCCAGGTACAGGGCTGGCTTCGTGGTTGTGTGACCTGTGAACCTCACAGACTTTGTGAGGTTTAAGGCTCTGCTGTCACTCTCTTGAAATTATTAGTAATTTTCGAACGAGGCATCCACATTTTAATCTTGCACTGGGCCCCCGTCTTAGTCTGCTGGGGCTGCAATAATAAAATATGATAGACTGGGTAGTTTAGAAACCACAGAAACATATTTCTCACAGTGCTGGAGGTTGGAAGTCAGAGATCAGGAAGCCAGCATGGTCAGGTGAGGGCCCTCTTTGGGGGCTGCAGACTTCTCATTGTATCCTCATGTGGTGGAAGGGGTGAGGGGTCTCCCAGGGTCTCTCTCATTCATGAGATTAGCTCTGCTCTCAGGACCTAACCACCTACCAAAGTTTCCGCTTCCCGACACTATCACTTTGGGCATTAGGGGTTCAACAGTATGAATTCTGGGGGGACACTTTCAATCATAGCAGTCCTACCAATTACATAGCCGGTCCTGCCCAAGTGCAGTAAGCACAGTGGTATCGAACAGATTGGGGTTCGAATTTGGGTTCAGCTACTTGTTAGCCATGAGATCATGAGTAAAACCTTACTTAAATCTCTGGGCCTCAGTGTTTTCATCAGTTAAATGGGGATACTTCCTCATTATGAGAAATATTCATATGAGAAAGCACAGTTTAAAGAACTAGTGTGGTGCCAGGCACACAGTAGAGACCTTGCTATCCATGCCTCTATCCATCTATCCATCCATTTATCCAGATATCCAACAAACGCTTAGTGTTTCCCCATTTGTGTAAGTCATTATGCTAGGTAGGCCCTGTTTGGGATGCAGAGTTGAGAAAAACGTGTTCTCAAATAGGTTACAGTATAATAGGAGAGACAAGACCCCTCCATCCACAATGATTCCTTCCAACATAATTTAAATATAGTATCACTTTGGGAACTGGTTATTATTTGCAGGGAGGTAGGGAGCAGGTAAGAGGAAAAGTAAGCTGTAAACCTTAAGGATGAGATGACAAGTTTGTAACTTGAGAGAACCTGTGTCTTAGAGGAGAGTTAACAGGGAGCATTGACAAGTGTAATCTCATTCTAGCAAGTATCCAGGGAGGGAGAGCGTGGTGAGGTGGATGAAGGGAGATAGAGGAAGAAGTCTAGGGAGGGACGTGGCCGAGATCCAGGAGCAAGAAAAGAGCAGAACTGGACCCGATAATTGGATCAAATACAAAATTTAACACTCCCATTGCCAAACCAAGCAGCGGGTTTTAAATAATAACAGATTTCTGGTTTTAACCACAGCAGCTTTTATCAGGTTAAACATGAAAGCAGACTAGCAAGGCACATACATGGGGAAATTTACCATCTTGGTTTAATAAACGAGTTTATGTGCGGTGTTGAAACAGTGCAACTTCTTTAATCCAGTATCTGATGAAGGAGCAAGGATAGAAGAATTAATTTACCACACACTAATTAAAGCACGGTAAGCACTGTATATATGGTGAAAGTCTCTGAAATGAATATTTGATAAACAATATCTGGTAAATTAAAAACCTGAAATGTTAAATTAAATGCAAATTAAAAATCTGAAATGTTAAATTAATTAAATACAGAAAACTGCATCAAATAACATTACAGGTCTCAGTTAAATCAGGGAGAAAAAAAGCCAAGTTAATCGGCATCACATCTTGCCAGTGTGAGCTTCTGACTCACCTGTCGGGAACAAATGAGGGCTGACAGGAGGTTCAGCTTTATCCGTGAATGTACATGTGGCATGCACAAACATTTCTAGGTACTTTTTACTTGTGAAGCTAAGTGAGGAGTAAAATGGACTTTTACTTTATCATGGAAAAAATGCTAGGAGATTTATTCCGGTCATTGGATCTTCTTCTAGCTTGAGATAAGGACAGACACCTTGCTACGTAAAGGGAACTCTCTAAGGCAGTGATTCACACTGTGTGGAGGCTGAGTTTATGTCTGATGTGCAGTAGAAGAGTGAGCTTGGAGAAGCAGGCTCAGAATGTTCCTGGAGACCTGCCTCTTGCTGTGGCTTTGCTCTGGAAGAAGGACCAAAAAGTCCTGGCTGTCCTATGGATGAGCGCCATGGCCCTGAAAAGACATCTAATGGGTGAGGCCAGCCGTATTTTCTTGTTTCTTGAGAATAGGAGATGCCACCAAACTGACACCTACAGTCATCTGACTCTTCATTTGAACACAGGATCAATTTCAGTGGGTCCTTTGGATTCGAAATTCTGCTCCTACCACTGACTATTGCATGATTCTGGGCAGGGCACTCATCTTCCCTTTTCTGTTTTCATAATTTTGATTCTAACTTCCGCAAATTGACGAGCATTCTATAGCTGTCATAGACTGCCAAAGTAGTTTTTCTCACTCTAAGTCTCCGGGTGTCTATGTTATAAACACTTGAGATATATAATTTATTTTTTTAAAAAGGAATAAAGGTCCGTTTAGTGAATTGGAAATTTCACAGAATAGATTATTTTCACCTTCTGTTGGACCACATAATACCTTGTTCATATCTCTGTTTTGGCCCTTTTTTGGGGCACTTATTTTGTACTGCAATTCTTTTTTCAACTTCATTAAATTGTAAAAATTCATTTAAAATAACACCAGTTAATATATGAAGGGATTCTCTTTAAAATATCCAAACAGGGACTTCCCTGGTAATCTACTGGTTAAGACTCCACACTCTCAATGCAGGGGGCCCAGGTTCGATCCCTGGTCAGGGAACTAGATCCCGCCTGCCGCAACTAAATAAATAAATATTTAAATAAAATAAAATAAAATATCCAAACAATACAGATAAAGACTCCTGAACCACAAACTGCAGGCTACATGTAACCCCATGATTGGGTTGGTGTGTATCCTTTTAGACCTTTTTCTTTACATGTACTTACAAATATATAAACCTAGAGAAACATAATTTTTAAGTAAAAAAAGTTTATGTAAATAGTTTTGTACTGTATTCATCGTTTGGCAACTTGCCTCTTTTTTTTAAACTGCATAATGTCTTGGAAAATCTGGTATCATTGAATTATAGATGTATTTCATCCTGTCTTTACTGCTGCACAGCAGGCCGTGGCTGTATCGTAACTTATTTAACTATTTCTGTATTGTGACACGTAGGTTGTTTCCAATTCTTTGCCAACATAGACAAAGCTACACTCCTTGCTTGGCCATGTCTTTCGTCCAGTGTTTCCCTAGAAATGTAATTGAGAAGTGGAATCTATGGTGGGCACATTAAAAAATGTAATAGATGCTGCTGAATTGCCTTTGAAAGTGGATGGGCCACCTTATATTCTTACTAGTAACATATAAGAGTATTTGCTTTCCCACAACCTCAAGACTGAACGCTACCAGATATGCTACTTTTTGCCAATCTGGTGGGAAAAAAAAAAAGAGGTAACATCCTAATTTGCATATCCCTGAATATGGATAGGACCAAGCAGCTTTTATATTTTTATTGGTTCTTTGTAGCTGATATAATCTTAGTTGATGCATATGGGTGCTATTCCAGGTGAAAGGCTCAAGGGAAGCTTTTTGGAAAAAGAGGTTATTTGAACGGGATCTTTAGGGAGAGAAGAGATAGCCATGGAAGAAAAAGTAAACGGTTGGAGACAAGAAAAGAGGGGACCCGAGTAGCTCCTGCTGAGACTTCCCATAGTAGCAGAGGACAGGGTGAGGAAGAAGTAGGGAAAAAGTTGGACTGTCCTTACCTTGGAGTCTTGCCTCTTCCCCTTCCCTTTCTCAGTACCCTGTGAGCAACAAAGGATGTGATTGCAGCCAGGAGTCAATGGATCCAGAGATGGGGGTGACGATGTCAGGGGCCAGAAATCAACTGTTGAAGGCTCATTCACTTACATATCTGGTAATTGATGCTGGCAGTAGCCTGGGAACCCAGCTGGGTCTGCCGGCCAGAACATCTTCATGGGGCTTCTCTGTCTAGCTGCTTAGGCAACCTTACAGCATGGTAGTTATGTCCTGGGGCAAATATTCCAGAAGAACCAGTGGGAAACTATATCACCTTTTAAGATTAGTGTCAGAAGTCGCATAGCATCACTTCGGCAATAGGCAAAAGCCCAGACAGATATAAGGGAATGGGACATAAACCCCACATCTTGATGGGAGGAATTTCAATACATTGTAACAAGAGCATGTGAGATGGGGGATAGTGTTGCAGCCATCTTTGGAAAATACCGTCTGCCAGAACATATCTCACACAAAGAGACACTGAAATCTGTGAGAAACCCGTTGACAAAAAGAGTGATAAGCTTCCACAGGAAGCTTGATGTGTAAAATATTCCATCATAGAAGATAATGTGAAAATTGGTTTGCGATTGAGGAGGCTTGAGTCATGGCCCCAAATTCACCATTGTGTTACCCTTGGAAATTGGGAACATTGTGTAACATCTTCAGGCTTCAATTTTGTCACCTGTAAATAAGAAGGTGGAACAAGATGAGTTCTAGCTCTGAGCATAGATAAAGCAGATCACATTTAGCCCATATATTCCAGATTGCTAGCTTTCTGCATTAACCTGAGACAGTTTGTGATCTCTAGTCTAAACAACACATAGATCAGGTGATGTTTGATGGCAAGTGATTGGGGCGAGTCCAGTGTCACAATGATACTTTTGTATCTGGGGTAGATTTGGAATTTCCTTTGAGAAAGCTTACAATTCGGAGGCTCAGATTTACTGAATTTTTTGAAAAGTCCGTTAAAAGTCCATCAAATGATGCCATTGAGGTAATATGGATTAAAAAAACATACCAGAGTCTAAATTGATAGTTTAAATTAGCTTAAGTGGTTATAAATCATTAAGAACTGATCACATCAGACCAGTTCTTAAACTAACTCAGTTAGCTAGGCTGTGAACTAGATTCTAATGATCATTCTTATATGACAAAATTAGAACATTTATGAGAGAAGAGGGGCAGCTGAGTTAGCATTAATTACATTTACAGAGCCTCCCTCCCTTCCTTCCTTCCTTCCTTCTTTCCTTCCTTCCTTCCTCCCTCCCTCCCTCTCTTCCTTTCTCTTTCTTCCTTCCCTTCTTTCTCTTTCTTTCTTTCTCTCTCTCTTCCTTCCTTCCTTTCTCTTTCTTTCTTTCTTTCTTTCTTTCTTTCTTTCTTTCTTTCTTTCTTTCTTTCTTTCTTTCTTTCTTTCTTTCTTTCTTTCTTTCTTTCTTTCTTTCTTTCTTTTCTTCCCTCCTTCCTTCCTTCCTTCTTTTCCTTGTTTTCTTCCTCCCTCCCTCCCTCCCTCTCTCTCTCTCTTTCTTTCTTTCTTTCCTCAATTTATCCCAGGCAGTAAGCTGCACAGCCTGTGTTTTTAAATTAATACATCACGTGAGAGTAATGTTGAAAATTAGAAGAACCAGTTAATAATTAAAGTTGGTTCACTCCTTCAATGAAAAATAAAGAATGTAGACAGGACTCCGTGCCTAAATAAAAATATTTTATATGTGTACATGTATTTGTGGGTGTACACATCGGCATGTTTTTTTATGTACTTGTGTGTGTGATAACATTCTAGGATACATAAGATAGAAAAGTAGAACATGATGCAAAGAAGCAAAACTACAAATGCATGATGATACTCATCAAAAGCTCAGATTAAATGTGATTTAAGGGGGCTTCCCTGGTGGTGCAGTGGTTGAGAGTCTGCCTGCCGATGCAGAGGACACGGGTTCGTGCCCCAGTCCGGGAAGATCCCACATGCCGCGGAGCGGCTAGGCCCGTGAGCCATGGCTGCTGAGCCTGCGCGTCCGGAGGCTGTGCTCCGCAACGGAAGAGGCCACAACAGTGAGAGGCCCGCGTACCGCAAAAAAAAAAATGTGATTTAAAGAACAACTGCAAGGGTACAATCTGTTTGGTAAGCAATGTCGTGTAAGGAAATAAAACATAGAGAAAGATTTGTGGGATTTAAGACATAACCCCCTCCCAGAATGTGCAAGTGCATGCACATTCACAATTAAAGAATTACTGGAATTAATATTAATCTTTTGGTTTCCTTTTCTCTTTAGTACTAACCCAATTCTATCTTGAGATTTTTATTCATGTAGAAAAAAAAATCTCCATGTTTATGGACAATACTCCCCCCACCGAAGCACAATATGAGATTGGTCCAAAAATAAAGTTGCAGATTTGCATTCTGTAGTAATTAAAAAAGAAACTTCCTATATACTAGTAGCATTTCCCTGTAGGTATAGTCAATTTCCCACAGCAATAGAAGATATAATTATACTGATGTAAATCACAGCCAGATGCCTGGGAGGGATTGGCCTTTCACCTTCTTTAATTCATTGAAAGATCTTATCTTTTTGACAGGTACTGTCAGGCAGAGCAAGGGGCTGGGAGGCAGGATATTTTTCTGGTAACTAATTTGCTTGGAGAAAAAAAAAGTATTTATTGCAAACACTCAAAAGCAGCGAGATAATCCAGGTTTAGCAGAAAATTCTCTACCTCGTTTTTTTGGCCGCCTAGTAATTGTCCTCGTGTGTCCTGCCCTCCCTCTCTCTCTGTTCCTAGGTCCTCTCATTCTCTTTCTCCCCCATAAACCACTAACTATTCCTTTGGACCTCATGTTTCCAAAATATTTGTGAAGAAATATGTATATATTTACACATACATGTATTTTTTCTCCTTTCCTTAGAATGAATCCTTGTTGCCAGCTTTTGTGATTTACATTGTTTGTAGAGAAACATCAACACTGGGAAAAGCCAGCATTCTGGGAAGGACGCTCTACCCCAGCCAGGTCTGACTTATTTTCACAGTTGCTTCCTGCTTTGCTGCTTTTGTTCAAGAGACATTTCCTTTTGGACAAAACCACCTAGAGTATAAGGTTGGACGTCTAGGATTGCATGAGAGTCAAAGCAGCTCCAGTGACTAATGGGAGTTGGTGCTGAGAACCCAAGAAGCAGAAGGAGATGTAACACCCAACTGGAAATGAAAAGATGCCTGAAGTTTGGTAGTTTCTCTTACCCTCCCCTACATTCCTTTTATTTTTGTGGCAAAACTTGAAACAAAGCTATAGTAAAAGTGCTTTTCATTTGGTGGGTGGTGGAGATTCTGACTCAGGCTTTGCAAACAGGACATTGCTTGAACGCTGAGATGAATGCTCCCACAGGATTCTGGAAAAACAAAGCTGCCTGCTCCATCATGTAGCATCATTGGTCCCCTCGGGAATTCCGGTAGAGCTGGGGAGGCGGCAGCACAGGTGCAGGTCTTCTGAGGCACTTGAATGGAATCGCCAGAGTTCAAAGGGGTTTTGAACTTTAGATCTAAGCTTTCTTGGTTGCATTTAGCCTATTTGGATATCGGGTTTAGGTGTGGACCTACTAAAGTAGACATTTCCAACTCTCTCATTAATATTTTAAAATTATTTTTAGAAACTAGATTATGTTAGTAAAAAATTGGAAGCATCTAGTACCCAATATAGGGGATTATTAAATAAATTATAATATGTCCATACAATGGAATAGTTCATAGCTATTAAAAATGATGCAGTAAAAAGAAAATGATGCAGTAGAAGATAATGGAAAAGTTTCATATGTTGTTATGTGAAAAAAAGATTATAAAACTGTGGTATAATATTATCCCATTTTTGGAAAAAATGGAAAGATAAAGTAGAGAAAAAGGTAGATACACATAGAAGAATTGGAAGATCAATTCCAAAACGTTAAAATGCTACCATTAGTTACCTATGGGTTGTGGGATAGCAGGAAATTAAATTTTCTTCTTTTTGTTTATCTAAATTTAAAAATATATTTATTTATTTAGGCTACGCTGGGTCTTAGTTGTAGCACTCGGGATCTTCGTTGAAGCATGTGGACTTCTTAGTTGCAGCATGCAGGCTCTTAGTTGTGACATCTAGTTCCCCTACCAGGGGTCGAACCCGGGCCCCCTGCATTGGGAGCACGGAGTCTTACCCACTGGACCACCAGGGAAGTCCCCTGTTTATCTGAATTTTAAGATACAGAGAATATGTGTTACTTTGGTAGTAATAATAACGATAATAACATAATTTAAGAAAAGAAACTGATTATTTGGTTCTCTTAGAGCTTCTCATTTTTGTGTTTGGCACTTGGAACCAATTAAACAAAAAAAACAAACCTTGTGGCATAATTGTGGAAAGATCAAATACAGGAAGTACCCAGAAATTCCCTTAGAAAGCCATGGGTTTTGGGCCTGAATATGTTGAGCACCATGCTTCTTCCCAGTCCCAAGTCCACATGATGGTAAATGAATACGTTGGCTGGGTACTGGCATATACATGGGGGTTTGAAGTTTCATAAGCCAGGGTGAAACTGACTTTATCACAGAAAGAAAATATTTTAGCCAAATATTTGTTGCTGATGAATGTTCTGAGGATGCAAAAATTCTAGCCCAAATTTTCGAGGTTAAATAGGTCACTTATTCCCAGTCAACACGCTAGTCTCTTTTAGTGTTCAGAGGCATTGTGTAGAGACTTTGGCGACACTTTGCTTTACAGATGGCAGCAGGTGAATGGACAGTTGGGCTGCAGATCTCATGGTTGAGTGGCAATGTTTTAGGTAAGCCATGGAACCATGAATGCAGGACTCCCTAGTGCCCAATGGCCAAGTGAGCTCTCATCTGACATCTTTGGTCAGCAAGGCCTTTGGCCTCACTAGACTAAGAGGCAGGCTGTTATTTACTAACGGATCTCTGTGGGCCAGGCATCCCACATGTCTTGTCTCATCTCTGCACAAACTCTGCAAGGTGGGCGTGATTATCCTTCCTCTTACAGACGAGGAAACTGAGGCTCAGAGAACATAAGTCATTAGGCCTGAAACTTGCAGTGCATAAGAACCCAGATCTGTCTGACTGAAAACCTGATGCCCATTCAATCTCCAAGACCATGATTTCATTGTATACACAGTTCCCCAGCCTTACCTGATTATTTTCAAGTGACATATTCAAATCCAGATACTAGTTTATATTATAATATTATGCTGACCCTTTCACGTCCTTCCTTCTTTCCTCCTTCCTTTCATCCATGCCATTTTCTTTATTCCTCTCTTTTTAAATCTTTTAAACACTGAGAAACAACATTTAAATTTCAGGAAAAGCAACAGGTGATTTCATTCATTGTGCTCTACTCTGTAGCCTACCAAAGGTATCTTTCGCTCTACATATTTAAAAATTATGCAGCTATAGCTTTTCTCTTTAAACCCAGGTTATCGTATTAAACTTTCACTCTACTAATGGGAGAAGTGGAAGAGGGAAACTAACATATATTGATACCATTTATCAAAAAAAACCCTCTTATTAAGGAAGATTTTAAAACAAATACAAATAGAATAGTATAATGAATGCCCATGTACCCATCACCACACAGCTTCAACTCATGAACACTCTTATTTCACCTAAATCCTCCATTCCCCCTCCCATATTATTATTATTAATTTATTTTTTATTTATTTATTTTTTTGCGGTACGCGGGCCTCTCAATGTTGTGGCCTCTCCCGTTGCGGAGCACAGGCTCCGGATGCGCAGGCTCAGCGGCCATGGCTCACAGGCCCAGCCGCTCCGCAGCATGTGGGATCTTCCCGGACCGGGGCACGAACCCGTGTCCCCTGCATCGGCAGGCGGACTCTCAACCACTGCGCCACCAGGGAAGCCCCCTCTCATATTATTTTGAAGCAAATCCCAGGCATCATATTATTTCATCCATAAATAATTAAGCATGTATCTCAAAAACATAAAGCCTCAATAAAAACACACAGTACCATTATCATATCTTAAAAAATTAACAATAATTCTTTAATATCATCAAATACCTAGGCAGTATAATTTGCAATTTTCTCACAAATTTCCTATCGTTTTTATAGCTTATTGAAATCAGTGTCCAAATGCAGTTCACACATGATTTGTTGATATGTTTTTTGTCTCTTTAATCTATATGTCTCCCTCTCTTTCTCTCTCTCTTCACGTGATATGATTTATTTGTTGAAGAAATGAGACCGTTTGGCGTGTAGAATTTTTCACAATCTGAATTTTGTGGATTGTATCCCTGCCATGTGCCTAACATATTTCTCTACCTTCTGTCTGTATTTCTTATGAATTGGTATTTGGATCTAGAGGCTTGGTCAGATTCAGGGACTTTGGGGACAGGTCACTGGAGTAAGGGTCAGGAGACAGACTTGGTTCAAGCCCTGGCTCAGCCACTTTCCAAGAGCGACTCCAGACAAAACTGGAATCTCTCTGAGCCTTAGGTACTCCATTTGTCAAGTGGCGTCGGCTACACCCTCGCCACCTCTCCAGGGTTGCTGTGAAAACCAAATAAGATAATGCCAGTGTTTTTATATCTTTACAGTTGTATTCAAATGAAAAATATTTCATTTGACATTTATTTCTTTTACTTGTGAAAGATAGCATAGTTAAGAAAAATTTAAAAATTATGTATCATAACTTCTTAACACTTTATTTTTGCATATTTTTCTGGTCATTCTTCACATACCAAAATTTTACAGACTTGAAATCATGTTAGGATACCATTTTATATTTTGTATTTTAATAATTTTTAAATTAATATGGTTCTGGGTCGCTGCATTATCTATTTCATGGTTGAACATTTAAGTGATTTCACTTGTACATATGAAACTGCCACAAACAACTTTGTGTATGAATTATTTCCTTAGAATAAACCCCCGGGGTGTGATGACTGGGTGAAAATATATGGGCATTTTTATGGCTCTTAATAGATTTTGCCATATTGCTTTCCAAAGGCTGGTAACAACGAACCTGGCACCAGCAATGTATGTGTATCGTTTAAAGTGATTATTTTAAATCAATTATTCACCAGCCATATGTGAAGGCATGTCCCAGCATCCTTGTCTGCAAGGACCTTCCATTTCTGACTCATTCATTCATAAGAAATAAGTAAATAAAACAAGAAGACTGTGTATGATGAATAAACAAGAGTTCTATTAGTTAAGATTCTAGAAAAGCCAGTGTGTTTTTGTTGCATGTAATGCTTGTTTGCCTGTTTGATTTTATAGATTTGTTGGTATTTTTGCAAATTTTCTGGAACATACAGAGAACCAATATATACTACATTATCTGAATCTTTTATAAAAGCATATATAGAAATAGGACATTTTTCTCGTCCTATTTTTCAGGAACTTTTTTTTTTACACCAATCAAAATCTTTTTTTATTTTGTTTTGTTTTGTGGCTGTCCGTTAGGTAGGTTATGTTTCAAAAGCAAGACTGAACTCTGAGTAGATACTAATATGTATGTATACTTTCAAATTATGGAATTATAATAGCACCCATCTACTGTTCATATAGCTTGTTTAGCTTTCAAAGCTCTTTTATGTGTTTTTCTCATTTGACCCTCACAACATTGCCTGGGGTAGGTCAGGATGGCCTTATCATTTCAGTTTGGCCGATGAAGAGACTGAGGTACAAGGAAACTTGCCTGAGATTGTTCCCCTTCTCAGGGCTGCCACGGCCTCCTGGCTCTTTTTACCCAATTGTACAGTCTTTAAAAATACTTTTTCAGGGCTTCCCTGGTGGTGCAGTGGTTGAGAGTCCGCCTGCCGATGCAGGGGACACGGGTTCGTGCCCCGATCCGGGAAGATCCCACATGCCGCGGAGCGGCTGGGTCCGTGAGCCGTGGCCGCTGAGCCTGCGTGTCCGGAGCCTGTGCTCCGCAACGGGAGAGGCCACAGGGGTGAGGTGGCCTGCATACCGCAAAAAAAAAAAAAAAAAAAAAAAGCTCTTTCATATCAGTACTGTGCTTTTCAACTAGCATTTAAAAAATATATGGTTATATAGAATTAGCTTGTCTTTTGTTTTTGGCTGCATTGGGTCTTCATCACTTAGCACGGGCTTTCTCTAGTTGTGTCAAGTGGGGGCTACTCTTTGTTGTGGTGCACCAGCTTCTCATAGCGGTGGCTTCTCTTGTTGTGGAGCACGGGCTCTATGCATGCAGGCTTCAGTAGTTGTGGCATGTGGGCTCAGTAGTTGTGGCTCGTGGGCTCTAGAGTGCAGGCTCAGTAGTTGTGGCGCACTGGCTCAGTTGCTCCGCGGAACATGGGATCTTCTTGGACCAGGGATGGAACCCGTATCCCCTGCACTGGCAGGTGGCTTCTTAACCACTGCACCACCAGGGAAGTCCCTAGCTTGTCTTTCAAAAATGCTCTCTTGCAAAATGGCGTTGGCTTTTTCTTTACAACAGTAGTGGGATGAAGGGAGTTCTTTAGTTAATGTCATAGCCGTAGCTGTCATGTGCTGAGTGGCTAGTAAGTGTTAGGCACTTTTTACTGTTTTAATCCCCATCACAACTCTGTGAAGAGGGTAGTGTTATCACTCACGATGTTACAGGGGAGAAAACAGCAATTCACAGAAGTAAAGAACTTTTCCAATTTCATGGAGCTAGGAGGTGACAGAGCTAGAACTTGAACCCAAACTCGTTCAATTTGAATCAAAGGATCTTTCATCTGTTCCACACATTTTTCCTGAAGGATCACTTTTCAAATAGTTAATAAAGCATACTTTAATTTTTTCATATTATAAAAGAAATATATCTTTACCAAACAGCATTTGGAAACATAGAAAATTCTATTTACGCAATGCCAGGCTATGCTTCTTCATGCAGAGTACCAAATCTAAGATATTGTAAAGACGTATTTAATTAGCTGTCATCCCAGAGATGAAAGCATGGAGTTTAAGCCTCCAGTCAGCAATTTTTTGTCCCCTAAAAGTCTAACTTTCTGTAAAGCTTAAAGGTTTAACTCATTAAATCCCACCTACCTGGCTTATGTACTCTCCAGTTTCCGGTCTTGTACTTTTTAAATTTGTTCACTTGGGAAGGAAGCAAACACAACAAAAAGAAATCAAGCCCTGACTTGGTACAGTAGCTAACAGAGCGTCTTAAATCAACACAGCCGGTGTAACTTGTACTGATTCAAGTAACTATTTTTGTCTCTAGCATTTCACATTGTCTCTACTACCAAAACTTCCTGATACTCAGAGGTGAAACAATGGGAGGGCCAGATGTTTATTGGTATAAGGCTTACCTTCAGCTTATGAAAAGAAGATGCAATTTACAGTGCTGTCTCTTAGACCTCCAGTGTCACATCCTTTCTTTTGACTACATTAAAGTCGTAGCAGAAAGCATTCCTCGAGACACAACAGAGCAATTTAGCAGCTGCCTCAGAGTTGGAGTTGGTATTAGGTTACCATTCGGCATTTTTTTCCATCTCTTGACCTGTTTACAGGAAAGTTGGGACAAGGTCAGGGAAAGTGTGGAATTGTTATCAGCTCTACTGAGGCCACACCTGAATGAAAAGTTTGGTGCTGAAACAAGATCGAACTTGAGTGCTATTTGGAACTTAAAACAGTAAACATCACCGTAGAAAGGAGACTGCCTCATAGAGTTGTTTTAAAGGGGACCAAAGCCCAACCTGAGCAATTAATTTCGGTTTGGCTGACATCACTTGCAGGCCCAGTACGTGCAGTTTTTGTGCTGCACACTCCAGGGTGTGCCTGCACAGCCCAGACTTGGCCACAACTGAGCATCCCTGAACTTAGCAGCTCGTGTCCTGGCCACACACACTCTGGTAGAATACTACTTGTTATCACCCAGATTCCCATCTGAAAGAGATGACCCCTGTTCTAGGAAACAAATTCCATACGGCAAAAGCTTGAGAGAGCATAATTAACCTATATCCTGTCCCCTGACCCTGGCGATATACAGATCTTCTTTAACATTTTGCTCATGTTCTAGATGCTGGCATGCTGACTCGTTTAATGAAATTCATATCTGGTCTAAGGAGCTGTCATTAGATGAAAATTATTACTGAGCCTGCAAGCAACTCTCAGATGATTTCGAGAACCTCCAGAATTAATTATGTTTAGAGACACTGCCAGCTACATTTAGGGGTCAATCTGTTTCTTCTCATTTCAATTAAATTGAATTTAGCAAACATTCATTGCATTCCTACTGTGTGCCAAGCACTGTGGTTACAGAAATGAATGGGATGTGGTTTGTGCCCTAAGGAGTTCTTGACCTAGCAAGTTTTGGAGTCTCTCATTCTCCCTGGCTTCTTTTACAGCCATATTCTATTTCTTCCACCCCCAACCCCTCACTGCTTTTTGGGGGAGGGGGGTGGTGTTGTTTCTCTTCTTTACACCACATGTGGGTGGCTTTTCTTCCTTCTGCTGAGGATAGACTCTCCCAGGCCCTGTTCCTAACTCTGCTGTAGTCTTCCTAGTTCGAGGGCTGTAACCACTTTGGAAGGATGAGCCTGTGCATCTGGATCGGAAAATGAGGTCGGTTGTCATTATCAGAGAAGTGGAGCCAATAGCTTGGTGAACCACGGGTTTGTCAGGGGGAATAATCCTTATGCTGTGTTTTTCTGAGTTATGGGAAAAAAGTGGCTGTGATTTGAATTCCCCTCAAGCATTTGTAGGAAAGGAAGAAAATATGCAGAAGACTCCAGTCTTTTCATTCCTGTCTCCCATTTAGAAGATTCCCCAAGTCATCTCAAACCATTCTCTGGCCTGGCTAAAGATGGCTGTTTAGAAGTTTTAATTGAAAATTTGTCCTGGGTTTTTCAGTTTAGTCCTATAGATGAGAGTCTACATTTTAAGGCACAATTCAAAATGGACAATTTGCCTTGAAAACAGGCATATTTTTCAGCTTCATATGACTAATGGTACATGAAGGGAGTCTAGTAATCACATAATTAGTTCCCCATTACTAAGAAATCATTTTCGGAGTCCATGAGATGTGGTTTGCAATAACTTCTGTGGTTCTGCACCAACCACCTAAACTTTGGATGCCTACATTTGAAGACAAAGGAGCAATTTTCAATGATAGAGCTATGGGGAATTCTAACTAGGAGACAAAGTTCGGTTTAACTCATTTTCTTTGTATTATGTTTAGAATCCAACACTTGGATCAGATTCATGAAAAAACTTCCTAGAGGATTTGTAAACTTTTCAGAGATCTTAGACCCTTCTGGAGTTCATATACTTGTCTAGATTCCATGCTCAGTTTGAGAATATGATGGATCATATATCATTTGTAAAGTTTTCTCTGCTTGTAAACCATGATTCCAAAAATCATGGGCTACACTTTTTTTTTTTTTAAATAAACGAAAGGGAAGTAACTGTGAGCAGTATTTCTACATTTGAAAATAATTCCTGGGATGTTTGAGATTTTAGTAAGAGAAACTCAAGTGATTCTATATAACAAGTAAACTGAAAAGGATTTTTCCTACCTAATGTTAACCTTTAGACGATTAGCAACAAGTTGATAATTGTTGAAGCTGAGTGATGGATATTTGAGTTTCTAATTTATACTTAAAATTTTCTACAATAAAAAGTTACATATAAAATTTCAAAGAAAAAAAGGCTAATAAAAAATTAAAAGTAAATTAGAAAGAAAGAGGGAGAGAGAGGAGGAGAGAGGGTTATTAACCCTTTGCAATGATGTGGTAAAAATACCATATCTCTGGAGTCATTAAGTCAGTGAAAAATAATGATAGTTAATAATAATGGTCCCTTATAGAATACTTAATATGTATTCAGATCTTAAGAACATTATCACATCTAATCTCCACAACCACCCTTTGACATACATATTTATAAATCATATAAAATATTTGTATTTTTAAAAATGTAAGTACCAAGGCTTAAAGAATTTATTCGACTTGCTCTGGGTCATACATTAATAAATGTCAGATTATCTGCCACTAGAGCCCAGGCCCCAAAGCACAGGGCTATTTGATAATTGCCTCCTAAAGGGTGAAGAAGCTTGGGTGGAAAATAACTTCATTTAGCGTTGTGAAGGTACATTTCTGTAAAGCTATCCACCAAAGTGCAGTGGAAACACTTTGGGGCTAGACTGACCTCACCTTGAATCCCGCCTCTGTAGTTTATGGCTGTGTGACCTCAGGCAGGACTGAGCATCTCTGGGCCCTAGTTTCCTAACCTGTAAAACAGAACACATACTAGGCACTCAGTACAGCAGAGCTGTATCATTTTCTTTTGCCTGCTCTCTTCATATCTGGCTCAGTTCTAGTGAGTGTCCAACTGATCCAGCTTTTCTTAGAAGAGGCCGTATTAGATGGACTTCAGAGTAGTTTTTAGCAATAAGAAGAGGCTGAAAGCTGACCTCGTTTTGCAGTAATAGAATATGGAGTCTAGGTCTACATGAAATTTACTTCATCAGCCTGACCTCTGAACTTTTTTTTTAAACCACACACACAGGGATATTTTTATAATTGCCTGTGACACAATGGTGAATCATCTTATGACTGAGTCATCTCTCCAGGACTGGGAGAAAGATGAGTAAGGGCTCATCAGGGCTGATTCCAGCATTCCTCAGAAGTCTGGAAGTTCTTTGGATTGATTTGATTATTTTCCTGTTCTCCCTATGAGGCAGAGATAATCTTGGGGACAGAATTTCATAGTCTGGGTTACCTACTCAGAGGCTAAGTGTGCTTACGCTTACTGTTCCAATGGGTAAAAAAATTAAAAATTGCTTAAGTCAATGAAACACTAGATTAGCTATACAAGTTGTTTGAAAGAAATAACTAATTTAATCAAAACAGTAACTCAGTAACCCCTATAGACCAGACCAGGGATAGTAAAAATTAACTTAATATTCTTAAGTGTGTCATAATGCGCTGAATGGATAAGAGCACACACAAAAAGAGCATACAAAAGACAGAGGATGAAAGTTTCTAAGTGCACCCTGCATGTATCTACAGCATCATGAATCACTTGACTTTCCTTCCTCTACCACTATCCCTCCTCCTTCCCATTTAGGACTGTGTTACTTGACTATGAGCTCTTAAATATCTAACTATACAAGGGTTCTCCTCAAACTCAGCCTTAGGGGCATAGAAGAACTCGTTATTATGAAACAAAAATTTTCATGCACTTGTTGGGCAGGCTTTCTTCCCATATAAAGAAAGCAAGACCATTTCCAAGTGCTGAAGTTAATTTCAGCTCCAAAGTTTGGTTTATCATACTGTGGATACAGCTGATGGTAATAGGTCAAGTACTTAATTAAGTTTGGGATGTCCCAGATAAAGAAGCTGGTGAAAGAAATTTTTCATTTAAAACTTTTTTTCCTTTAGGAGGCCTTTCCTATGCTGTCATTATACTATAAAACAGATTCTTATGTACACCTTCACTGTTAGACATTGACAGGGTAGGAAAGGAGGCAAAATATTATCAATTACAAGCAAATGGTGCCTCAAATTTTATTCAGCATTCTAAAAATTTCAATCTTTCTGAGAAGGAAAACTTTAGCTACTTTGCAGAAACTGCTCTAGTTTGTAAATTAACTACCTAATATATTTTGTGTTTGCAGCGTGATTTAGTAGTTTTTTTTCCTTGATCAAATTCCCTTTAACGTCACTGGAAGTTATATCTGAATAATTACTTTAGAACTGGGCCCAACATAGATTTCTGAATTGGCAAATTCTAGATACTGGGTGAATAGTTTCGGTGTCTGTGTGTCAGGTGGGGGGAGGGAGAGGTGAAACCTCATAGCTTCAGGAACTAACACACATTTTCTTTCTGTCCTCCATTCGGTGGGACTTCACAGAATACAAGGAAACTACCTTGTGGAGGCTACATGTTGTTATATGGAACAGTGACATTGACATGTGCAAAATCCTGAGAACTATGCTGAAAATCTATTTTCAGAATAAACGGCCCTTTAGTTAGCTGTCCTTCCGATACAGGTGGTCTCCCAGGCAGCTTTTTCTGCGTGAACAAATGAACAAGTGGAGGAATCTGACTGTTCCATTAGCGAATAAGCTGCTTTTGCGGAAAAATGCAAACTGGATTAAGGCTGGATTTTCTAAGAAAGAGGATAGGATCTAAGACCTGGAGATTGGTATTTGGTTTTGACGTTCACAATCCCCTTTTAGCGATTGGTCCAATAGATGACAGTAGATCTGGAAAGGAAGTCTAGCCAATTCTAGCCCCCTTGAGAGGAGGCTCTGAACCCGCTACCAGGGAAGCCTGGATGGGCTTGAGGGTTAAGTGTTGGGCAGGGCTGGACCAGGGCAAAATTGTGAAGAAAAGAACGCTTGATTTTTCAGATGCACTATCACCCCCAGTGCAGGCATCCAGTAACGTGGGGTTACCACAGCTGTCATTTCCTACCTGAGCCTAGATTGCTCGGTTGGGATCCAGATGTCAAAAGAAACAAGAAAATAGTAAAACAATAAAACCCAACAATTTATGTGTTCACTTGTGTTTATAAAGATAATAGATACTAATTGCAGAATACTTGGAATATTCATTAAGGAATAAAGACAATGAATTACTCTCCATCCATCACTCAGAGATAAATGACTTATTAGATTTTCTGATCATTGTATTTCAATTATATGTCATACACATTTTCGGTAGGAGTGGGGGCATTACAGTTGACCATTAAGATTATTTTCTACCCTTCTCCCCATCAAGATTTATTCGCGCTATATCACATTCCTTTAAGATCTTGTTGAACGCCAGAGGTACAGTCAGTTCTGTTATAATGTGATCTATGTGCACTCCTGAGAGTATCCATGCTCTGCGTAATTGCACAATAAAAACCATAAACTTATGGGAACATGGAATTAAAGGGACAGCATTCAAAAGCTTTGTCAGTGACACATAAAAAGATAAGAACTTAATAAAAGTTCTACCATGTCAAATGGTTATGAAATTCATAAATACTACAATACATACGGTGCTTTATTTTGAAAAAGAGCTGGTGTTTACTTGAAGAAGTGGACCTTGGAAGGGTTGCCTCTTGTGAGTTACTGTAAAGTGCCAGAAGGAGGGTTTTCTGAAGTCAACAGAAAGTTGTAATACTAGGATGTGAATGGGTGCAGCTCACTCTCCTCAGTTTGCGATCCAAAGATGACAGGTAAGTGATCGTTCACGGCTTTAAATTTGGAGCATGGTTTTCTACCTTTGACATGCAGATCTTTCCAGGCATTTGTTTATAATAAAAACTTTCATCAAAATTAAAAATCTAACGTATAACTTCCTTCAATTAATTTTTGTATGATGGCTAAAAATTCTTTTGTAGCTTTCTCATTTCCTTGTAGTTTCACTGGACAGCTAAAAGCTTTGGAACATTGTACTATGTTTAAAACAACTGAAACAGCCGCTACTAGCATAAAAAGGAACCACTTTTGCAGGGTTTGGTGATTTCCATTTGAGGTCTTCAAGTGTATGTGGTACTTTCCTTTGTGTGTGCACTGCTTGGCATTTTGAATCAGGACTCTTAGACAGGTTTGGGATGTTGAATGGGTGTTTGTATAGAAAAGCTCATACGTGTGAAAGAACAGTAAACAACCTCATAGAATAACACATGTGATGAATTCAGGTAGTCGATAGTTTGAGATGTGTGTGTTTTGTGTATTCCTACCTTGTTGGTTCAGTGGGATGCAGGTTTCTGTGTTCACCTAGTGTTTCTTGCAGAAAAAACTGTGCAAAAACAAATGTGAAATTTGATTATGCTCAAACTATTCCCTAACATAGCAATGGTATAGGAATAAATTTGTGTTGTCAAAACAAATGTTATAGCAAATTTAACTGTAGTCTGACAAACACTTCCATGGCGAGCCATGACCAGGTGGCAGAGATCCATGAAATTTTATCTACATTTCTGAAATCCATAAAGCTCTGAGAACTAAAAGGTTTTTTGTTTGTTTGTTTTTGGCCACACGTCACAGCACCTGGGATCTTAGTTCCCCGACCAGGGATGGAACCCACGCCCCCTGCAGTGGAAGCGCAGAGTCTTAACCACTGGACCACCAGGGAAGTCCCTATTTGCTTGCTTTTGTGACTCAGCTTAGGAAAAACTTGATCCGACTTAGCTGCATTTGTCACCTGGCTTAAACCGATGTGAGTCTCTTCATTTATTTCACTTAGTATAAATATTTATACATTTTGTTGAAGAAATATTTTTGCATCTGATAATTAGATGCTATCTCAGACCTGCTGGAGATTTAAATAATACATGGAATAAGCAGCCTTCTAATATCCCCCAAATTCTTTTTTTTTTTTTTTGCTTTTTGTTTTAGTTTTGTTTTTTTGGCCGCACCGCTTGGCATGCAGGATCTTAGTTCCCCGACCAGGGATCAAACCTGTGCCCTTTGTAGTGGAAGCTTGGAGTCTTAACCACTGGACCGTCAGGGAATTCCAATATCCCCCAAATTCTGAATTCTTAAACACATATGGACCCAAGGCTGTGGATCTGCAAGGGCCAAAATTGTGTGACTCATTTTAGGTGACACATTCCCATTTTAACAGGGACCTTCAGGGCTGTTACCCTTAGGGGTGACCGACGCAGGCAGGCTGGTGGGGAGCCACTGAGATGGACCACTTCCTCCCTTGTTGGAACTGTCTTCTTCGCTCCACTGCTCTTTCCTTAGATTTCCCTGAGCGTCTCTCTTCCCCTGCCCTTCAAGGAAATCAGCGTTTCTAAGGGCGTGGTCCACAAGTCCATCCACATCTAAATCGTCCAGCAAAATGCAAACCCCCAGGCCTCAAGTCAGACTTTCTAAATGAGAAACTCATAGGATGGGGCCCTGTATGTTTTAACAGTTTCCCCCATGATTCAGATGCACTTTTAAGTTTGGAGTCAGCTACGTGAAATAAATGTATTCCTCAATATCCTTCCCTATATTCACCTCCTAGTCTCACTTTGGTCTCACTCAATCAACGGCCACACATGCTTGCAACGTGACCGTATATATCTCACAGTAGCGCATAACGTCTTTATTTCCACTTCTGGGCTTCAGACTCTAATATACAGCTGCTAACTCATATATCCCAGGGGCATTACGAAATGAGCATATTTAAAACTGGGCTCATCCGGGCTTCCCTGGTGGCGCAGTGGTTGAGAGTCCGCCTGCCGATGCAGGGGACACGGGTTCGTGCCCCGGTCCGGGAGGATCCCACATGCCACGGAGCGGCTGGGCCCGTGAGCCATGGCCGCTGAGCCTGCGCGTCCGGAGCCTGTGCTCCGCAATGGGAGAGGCCGCAACGGTGAGAGGCCCGCGTACGGCAATAAAAACAAAAAAAAAACCAAAAAAAATAAAACCGGGCTCATCCTCTTACATTTCAATGAAAGGAGCCACATCATCTCGGTTTCCCTGTCAAAACTCACAGCTCATCTCTGATTGTTCCCTCACTCTCGTCTTCCACGCCTAATCTCCGCTTTCAGAGTAGGTGTCCAGTCTTTCCACTCTTCTCCTCCCCCTACCCTAGTCCACCATCATTTCTTGCCTAGACTGCTGGAGCAGCGTGATTGTTCCCTTCCAGACCATCCCTGCCTAATCCAGTCTCCATAACGGAGCCCGATGGAGCTTTCTAAAATGCAAATGAAACATGTTGCTCCCAGCTTAAAAACATTGAAGAACATCCCATTATCACTCACCAGAACTCAAACGCTATCCAGGCCTGCAAGGCCCGGCAAGGCCTTCCAGCTTCATCTCCACGGGCCCTGTGTCCTGTGATACCCTCTCTCCCCACTCTTTTATTTAGGTCTCTCTGACACGTGCTCCTGGGGTTACCCCTACTTCCCTCTCTGAGCACTCTTCCTGCTGTACATAATTACTTGCTTAATTATCCATTTCCTCCATCATCAGACTCTAAGCTCCATGATAGCAGGACCCTGCCTGTCTTGCTTATTATCGAGCACTCCCATGGAAAGCGCTGATGAACAAATGAATACATGAGTTATTTTGGCATGTGTGGTTGTGAAGGCAGAGGTGGGGCCTTTTATGCTTCTCAAGCAATACCAGTGAGGATGGCTGGCTAGTTCAATTTAGTTCAAGACAACTCAATTTAACAAACAGTTATTATTGAGTATTTATTATGCTCTATCGGGCATGTCACAGAGTTAGAGAAGACAAGGCCTCTGCCCTCAAAGACCACTGCCGTAACCTAACCTGTCACTTGCTGGCATCCTGCTGTTTGTGGACAGATGGCCCAGGATCACAATGCCACTGATGCCCTGACTTCAGAAACTGCCTGATGCCTCTACTCCTCCCTTGGTCCCCTGTCTGCCTCCACTTCAGGTGTTTGCCCAAACTATGCCTGAATTTGCCACCTTTATTAGCATGAGAAAAGAACTGTATAATGACTGAGTCTTCTAAAGGAATTCCAATCCCCCACTGCTATATGTCCTTAGCCACGGGGAGACAAGCAATTTCTACAAAAGATTACATTTTATAGCAGAAGTTACAGCAGAAACCGGAGTCAGGCAGAAATCGCAATTCCATCATTTGCCAGTTGACCTTGGGCAAATTTTGATTTTTTTCATGCATAAATAGAGATAATAATAGTCACCTTATAAGTTTTTGTGATTATTAATGCTATTAACAAAAAATAAGAATGTCTAAGATGGAGGGCTGACTACATGCTGGGCATTGTCCTAAGGGCTGACCCCACTTAATCTTTGCAATAATCCGAAGAGGTAGATACTAATATATTCATGTTACAGGTGAGGGTGGTGAGGCTTAAGTAACTTTCCTGTGCTAACAGTGAGCAAGTAGAAGGGCTGGAATTTCATCCAGGCAGCCTGGCTCCAGAGTTCATGCCCTTACTCACTGCACTACCTCCTCAGGTTGAGGTTAATTGAAGATATGGATAAAATTTCTATTCTCTTATTGGGGAAAAAATAGCAAAATATTTTTAAAAGGGATTTAATTTGTCTTTAATTCTCTTGTTTTCCAAGGTCCTGAGAGAATGCCATGAAAAGCACATTTTCTTATTCTGTGGAATAAATAGGTCCTATTAAAAATAACATGCCATCCTTCATGTTATTTTTCACTTTAGCTTTTTCTCCCTGCTTCACTGATGCATTAACTGTTGTGTATAGTTGGACCACATGTGGCCTGGTCTCACAGATGCCCAGCCATTTTGACAGTTGGGTGGAGTAATGGGCATATTGGGGAGGGGTGGGGGGCAAACATACATCCTTGAGTTACTTGTTAAAGGAGCTGGCTAGTTTAGCAGTCATGATAATTCTAAAGCCTAGTGGCTGTCTTCAATCCAAAATTTTGCTCTATTTAATATATGATCATTTTGATTACATGGTATAACTGAAGTAATTTTACACCATGATAAGAGTTTTGTCTAAGCGCTTGCAGGCAGTTACTATAAAGGAACATGGTAGTTTACAGTGTGGTCACAGGGGAATTATACTGTTTTTAAAAAAATCATTTTATTCATTCACAAACACACAGTATCTACTATTTGCTAATAATATCTAGATTATAAGAATTTGAGGATGCAGAGAGTATATTACTAATGGAATGTGGCTAATATCCATTAATCTAAGATGTTCCTGTAGCCTTACTTCTGTGGGCTTTGAGAGTTTTTGTACAACTATAGGGCCTCACTGTGATGAGACACATCTAAGGGAGATAAATATTTGGGCCAAAGGTCTATCTGTAGCATATATTTGACCTCACTGGAGGTCAAATAACCAAATTTCCTTAGTGACACCTGGGTCAAGGTAATTGAGGCCATCTACCTACATATTCATATTGTATTCTTTCAAGGAAAGATTGGGTGTAGTGGCAGAAATATAAGTAAATATGCTGTAAGTTTGTAAATTTATGTGTATTTACATGTTGATGCTCATTAAAGCCTAGATTAAAATATGATTCATTGTGAATAGGTCCATCAGCAAGAGGTACCTTTTGTGAAATAGCTGCATTTAAAGAGATTAAACACTTTAAGATTCATATTTAGGCATCAACCTATTCGAAGGCAGATTCTTTTTTTTTTTTTAACATCTTTATTGGAGTATAATTGCTTTACTCTTTTTTTTTTTTAATATTTATTTATTTGGCTGTGCTGGGTCTTAGTTGTGGCATGTGGGATCTAGTTCCCTGACCAGGGATCAAACGCGGACCCCCTGCATTCGGAGCACAGAGTCTTAACCACTGGACCACCAGGAAAGTCCCTAAAGGCAGATGTTGAAGTATAGATATAAGTCCTTAAAAAGGAATGTGAAAACACATGTGCATTAAATAAATAAGATTGCAAATCTAGTGAGATTAGAACTGAGCACTTGGAGAAACTGACATTAAAGGAACATAGGCAATCTATTAACTCAGAATATGGATAGAAATATCTCTTAAGTGGTGTTATGGGCTGGTTGTGTTCCCCCCAAATTCATATGTTTAACTCCTAACTCCCAGTACATCAGAATATGACTGTGTTTGGAGATATGGGCTTTAAAAAGGTAGTTAAGTTAAAATAAGGTCATTAGGGCAGGCCCAACTCCAATATGACTAGTGTCCTCATAAGAGGAGATTATAATACAGACATGTACAGAGGCGAGACCATGTGAAGACAAAGGGAGGAGGCCATCTACAAGCCAAGGAGAGAGGCCTCAGAAGAAACCAACCCTTGATCTCAGACTTCTAGCCTCCAGAATTCTGAGAAACAAATTTCTATTTTTTAAGCTACCCAGTCTGTGGTACTTTGCTATGGCAGCCCTAGCAAATTAATACAAATAGTTTTACCACTTCTGACTCTTTGACACTCTTGCCTTTGTTTTTGAAGACACAAGCATTGTTTCAACTTCTTGTACTTGATTTGTCTCTGAATATGACACGACTCAGAATAACTGACAAGCCACAAGTTTCATTTCTGTATGAGTCAGGTTTGTTGCTGAGAGACCTTGTATGTATCTTCAAGTTTATCTTTAAATGGGAACAAAGAAAGTATGCTTATTATATTTGAAGATGGCAAGAGACCAGAGAGCACAGTCAATCCAAATCATCTTGATTGCTTGAACGAGGAGCTGAATTGAAGTAAAGTTCAAAAGAGATAAATATAAGTTCTTGAACTTGGACTTTAAAATGTCAATTACACAAGTACAAGGGAGGGGAAAAGTTGTTAAACAGTAGTGTGTATTGAAAGCTCATTATGAGTCAACTGAATAATGAGAATGTCTCCAAATCCAGTGTGCTTATAAGCCATCATTTATGGGATCCTTATTTTCAGGGGTGCCTGGTAAAAAAAATGAGTTGCCTCATAAGGTAGTGAGTTTCCCATTGCTGAAGGTGTCCAAGGAATGACCCAGGGACCAATTCTCAGGGATGTGGTAGAGGACACATAGTTAATGTGAAGACACACCCGTGGTTGAAGTTAAACACACTAATTGTTGCCTGAGGAATTGAAGGCTACATGCCTCCACATAATTCTGAGTTTTTACTATAACTATCTTTTAAATATTAGTACTTAGGAAGACTCATGGAAGGAAATAGAGATAGCCCTGAAAGCCAATGACACCAATATTAATTTGTTTTTATCTCCATTTATTTACATCTTCCCTTTAAACAGGGGTTTGGAAATAGTGGTCTTTGGCTGTACTGAGAGCCTGTCCAGTTTGACAACTTCAGATATTGATTGAATTTGATTTATTCTGAAGTTAATATCTTAAATGGGGATATGTTAATCTTGGTTTTATCTCTAACTTCTGTTGCTTTTAAGATAACCAGAAAGAGATTAGTCTATAAAACATGTGTTTACCTGTGTAGACTAGTGAAATCTTATGCTGGGAAAAGTCCCCGTTTTAATAAGCTTTAAACAAAAAAATTCCACTTTAGGTGCTAATTAGAATCTAAATTCAGGTGTTAACCTCTTTGACTGAAAGTGCATGTTGAGTAATGGCAGGAAAGGGGCCAATTTCAGGCACAGCAGTAATTACTGAATTAGTAGAAAAGTTCAAGTAGGGCTTCAGATTTCAGATCATTACTGAGCTTTTTGAGGAACAGCTAATCCTGGAGTGATTGGGCTTCTCACACCTGTGTGTGTGTGCTTGTGTATGTGTGTGTGTGTCTGTGAGTGTGAGTGAGTGTGAAGGGAGCCCACTTAAATTTCAAAGAAATAACCTTACAAATGACCACAGAATTAGGTATTAATATTTCTTGATACTTCAAAATATAATTTTAAAAACCTCTGAGTGACCTTTGATACTTTTCCTTTTTACTTCAAATAAAGGGAAAAGGAAAGCAGAATCTGTTTTATCTGATAAGATGGCTTCATTTTTAAAGTTTAGTTTCTTGCACTATTTACTTCTTACAGTCCTGGGAATTAGCCTTTAATATGGCAGAGAGTATCCACCTCTGATATGTACTGTACATATGGGGCCTCCTTGAATTTGGTTCTTGCTGAGGGTTGAGTAAGCTCTCAAACCAACTGCAGTGACAGTCTCCAATGACATAGAAGAGGAACACATATGGGAGACTGCAGCTGCCTTGTTTGTTGGTACACGGTGTGCTGTGCAATCATGATGTTGTCTTCCCAACAGAATCTAATGGCCCTAAGGAGAAACAAGATCCATACAGACAAAATCGGCCCAGATCTTCAGGGCATAAAGTGGCTTATGTCCTCCTTCATCATGGTGACTATTTCTTCACCTCTGAGTGTAATTTCAAGTGTTAGCTCTGATTTATACAGTGCTAAATGGTCTACAGTCTTGTAAAGAGCTTCTTGCTTCCTCTAGGAACTATGATGAATTAGTAAGCATCTATTCACTGACCTCAAAAGTAAAACTGTGGAAGTCTGGAGTCCTGAAATTCCTTATGGGCATTTTTCAAGGAGCCTTTCACACGGAGGGCCAAGTAGACACCATCGTTGAAGCACACATTGTTTTCTAGTGCTTACAATGTGTGATGTAAAGAAACATGCAGTAGGCTTCATGCCCTAATGAAGGGTTCACAATCAAATACGTTATAAACATGTGTAAAGTGAAATAGGAACACCAAATAGAAAAGATCACATAAAACTCCAATAAGCTTAGCTATTCATCAGTGTAGAACTAGATAAACATATCATGGGTACTGTGCACCCATTCAGGAGAATTAGGGAGATCTGGATATACTGGTAGGTAAAGAGCCTCAAGATATAGTTTTTTAGATTAAAAAAAGCAAAATAATAGATATAGAATTATTTTACTTTTATAATTTTTTAGAAGAAAAGGATATCTATAAATATATGTGTATATTTAGATAAGCATACTTTAAAAAAATGTCCTACAAGAAATAGGATATAAGTTACTTTTTGGGAGTTGGACTGGGGATAATTGTAAGAGGTTAGGAATGTGTGAGTAAAGGAAGAACTGGCTTTATTTATACTTTCTGGCTTGTTTTGATTTTTTTTTTTTTTTACTATTTATATATGTTGAGTCTACATTTAAGATATAAGTCAATGTTTAAAAAGGCATACAAGATGCAGACTGTGATTGAAAGTAAAATAAGTTGGCACATTATTCATCATCAGATGAATGTTATAGGCAGTGAGCATCACAGAAGTTCAAGGGAGAAAGCGATCACTAGATGAGTTTCTGAATTATTACTATAATATTAATTCCATTTATGGAACTTCCAAGACCGTATCTGATATATTTCCATCCATTGCAGTTATTGTCCTTACTGAAGCTCAGTTTATCCTGTCTTCAGCCAGTAGAAACCTCTTCAAGTTGGCTCCTGAGTCCTTTTGATACAACCTCAGTAATCTTTGATAGCATCTTTGTTTTCTGGTATGACAAGATATTTCAGGATCATCTTATATATTTTCTACCCCAGTCAAGGAATTGAGAATCTCCAGAGAGCACTGGTCTATTTTAGTGGGACATGGTATTTAGAAAGCATGGTCTAGACACTAGTGGTGCTTATTGCTACTGGGTTGGTCATTTTTTCTAGGCCTTTTCAGGATATATATATTTGAGATAAAATACACGTGTTCATACTGATACTTGCAATTCATATGTTTTTCTCAACCATATCGATCTTACATATTTATCTCTTTATTCATATTGAAAATTCCAGTTTTCAAATATACCAGCATAATCATACAAATAGTCTCAGAACAACAATAGCACCAGTGCTATTACTATTGTAATATAATTGGTGAAAACCACTGTCCTTAGAGTATATCCTGCTAAGGACGTATAGTCAAACAATTGTGCTGTAAGAGTCGTTTGGAATAGTTTCTCTCTGTGAGGTTATTCCTTCAACTGGCTATACGCTGAAGTTCATTTGTTTCACTTTACTTTTGAGTATTTTAGAGATTGCATTTTAAAATTTAATTTGGTTGGTGATTGTATAAAATGTTAACTTGGCTCCAAAGTCAAGTCTATAAAACAATATATATTCAAAAAATGTCTAGCTATTATGTCCCTTGCCCTAAAGGTAATCTTAAAAAAATTTTATGTTATGATTTTTCTTTCCCTTGTTTTATTTTTAATATAATCAAATAGGTATTCTCAGAGAAATGGAAGCATTTAACTTATATCATGGAGATCACAAGTAGTAAGATCATAGTAGTAAGTAAAGATATCCTTTATCTCTTTTCATAGCATCTTTCATGACTTTTTGTCTTCTCTGAAGTTGATAATAATCACTTTCCATTTAACTGTTTTTGTTTTTAGTTGGTTTACTTTTCTATATTTTTAACACTAATTTATCTTCACATACTCCCCAGTTGTCTAAAGCTTTTGTCAATATATTTAAGCACATCAGGTACTCAGTCAAGTTCATAGCCTTGGATTCATTCTCCCAGGGTCTGCTGCCTCCTCTAATTTAGATGCATAATTCCCCTGGCCTTCTGCACAACTGCCATCTCACAATCTCCCTTCACCATCATCCTGGAAATTTTCTCCTTTTATTGAGCAAAATCACCTGCTTACTTATTCATCTGTCACCTTCTTTCTTGCTTTACTCCCTCATTTTAACTCATAAACTCCTTTAGCTTGATAGCATGATGAGGTTCATAATTCTGATTCACTGATTCATCTACCATCACCCAAAGACGGAGATATCACTGGAGCACCATTCAGATGACTTGTTCTTACCCAGTGTGTCCCATGATATGCTTTCATATGGCTCTTAAATCATGTAATGTATAAATGTTCCACAACCTGATTTGGATTCTATCCTTACTCAAGAAGGCCATGACTTAAGGCTGTCTCCATGACAATTAACTAGAGAATCATCTTCTCCAAGTTCAGATAGCTCCTTTGCCTACTACAGAGCAGCTTCTGATATAACAGAAGCAAAGCCTTGCAACAGACTGAAAAAACTTGAAAGCTGTTTTACGTACATAGTCGAAGCATGAAATGCAGCCTAAACAAAGGCTTGACTTTGTCCGAAGACCTCAGAGCATGATGGTTTGCATCAGATTATATAGGTAAAATAAAATTCCCAGGATGAATTTAAAATAATGAGGGGTATAAGCTACTTATGATTAAAGCAATCAAGCAAACAAACAAACAAATAACACTAAGAAAATCATTGTTAAATGAGAGATGCATGCGTGCATGGATACAGCAGAAAAAGAGAAAAGCAGTTCACTGACAGGCTTTTGGTTATGTATTTCAGTAACGTTCAGGGTTTGTGGTTTATAACATCATCAGAGTTGTACAATAGCATTATATCCCTGAGAGTTGTGCAGTTATCTCTCCCTTTCTCTTTCTTTTCTTTGCATACAATGGGGGATCTAAGCCTGGATCCATGCCCTACCCAGGACATTTCCTCTTTGTGGCATGTGAGCCGTTACCAACGCTAAGATTTACTGCTTTGGGGATCGGTTCAGAACAAATGTTCCAAACAGCCGTCTGCCTCGGGCAAGGTAATTTTGGACAAATTCAACAAGACTTCAAAGGAAGCCACCTACTACAATGCCTAAGGAGGATAAAGACCTGATTTAAATGAATGTATTGCAATTAGTGGGTATTTACTTTATATGTTGCCAAGTTCTGATAACTTTCTCTAACCCTCAGGGAAATAATATATATGTCTACTTCTGGTGAGCTGAAGAAACGGGATATGTGCATCCCGGAGAGACAGGTGTTGAGAATATACACAGATCTAAAGGAGAGAAAAGACAAAAAGTCCATGAAAGCTGGAGACAAAGAATAGATGCAATGCTTGTTTTGGAGAAAAAAATAGTGAGTGTAAGTAGTGTTCTCCAGCAACCCCCTCCCTGAAAAAGAGACAGACCTTTTTTTGCAAAATTCTGTCTTCTTTGAAAACAGCTTGAATTAACTAAGGAAAGTAAGAAGGAGGCAACATTTAATACAGATAAATATGGAAAAGCCATGTATCAATTAAAGGAATCTTGGACCACCAAGCTGATTTAGGTATATCCTGAAGTGCTGTGAGTTTAATCCAATCATTCAGCATGAAGCATTCCAACAGAAGAGGAAATTAAGGATTAAACGGTGGTGGAAGAATGAGAAAGTAAGACGCTGGATGTGGAGTCTGAGTGGACTTTAATCAAATCAAGCCAGAAACAGACCAAAATGGAAACCTGATCGCCCAGTGTTCTCATATTCATGCCTAGAGTTTCATTCCAGATATTACATTTGAAAGTGAGGTTTAGTGTAAGAATTGTTACAGGGAAAGACCAGAGTGTTCTCTTAGCATTTCTCATAGAAAGAATGAATGTTAAGAGAGACAGCCTCAAATTTAGTCAAGAAGTGCTGTCTAGAGACTTCTATATGGGGGTGAGGGGTGAGCAGAGAAGAAGCTACATGCCAAATCCTTCCCTAATCTGACCTCTTTTTGCCCCAAAAAGATCCCAAAGAAAGGAAAAGCAAATTACACTCACCCTAATCTGTGTTCCTGTGTATTTCAACAGTACACAACTGAGCAAATAATCTTTCACTGAAAAATCGAATCCAAGGACACAGGTTAAAAGCAGGTCTAAAATTAGTAGAAATCTGTTAATCAATAAGACTGCCTTACTCAGATTTAAAAACCTGATTTATCTGGATAATTGCCAATCTTCCCTTCTATTTGGAGTCATAGCCATATACCCCCATTGTGTATAACACCAACCTCTTCCTGAATTTTGGACTCAAACAAAATCATATTTTGATGTTGAAAACTTATCTGACAGATGAAAACACTTTCTAAAACTAGCCTGTACAAAAAAACCCCTGCTCAAATATCCTTGTGATAATGTTATCTTTTGCTATCTAAAACACATTTCCCCATCTTTATCACTGTATTTGATATTCTGTGAACCAGCAGAATGTTTTATGGTCGGTGGCATATTTTCTTCTTGCTGTCCTGCAGCATTCTAGTCGGGATGTTTGCCATTGTCCCTGTATTCCTGAGATTTTAGAGACAATTGCTATCTGATTACCAGTGTTTCGAGGAAGCGGGGAAAGAAAGAGAAACTCATTTAGGGATGGCGAGTGAGACTTCTGATGGCATTGAGACTATTTTAATCAATCTTAAACCATCCTGACGTGCTAATGTTTGAAATGAAGGTGTCTTTTAGGTGTGTGGCCTGGCATGTTTCTCCCCTGCTATTTACTTTAGCGGCTTGTCTGTCTGAAAGTTATGATACCACAAAGCCTCCTCAGGGTCTCGGGGCAAGATGCAGCGTGCAGACAATGAGAAATAGCCCCCCAGGGCTGGCCCTCTAAGCCACTGCAGCTAGAACTGTGGTGGTGCCGGCAGGTAAGCCTTCAAGGGAACAAGGAGGCGGGTGGCTCAGGTGAACGCAGCCTGGCTTCACGTGGATGTCTGGAACAATTAGACAACTTCCATCCTAAAAGGCTCTCCTTAGGAAAGATAAAGGGAACTCCGTTGTTAAGTGACTACTGTCGTGTTCTGAAATGCCATGTGATGCAAATTTTTCATTTCCTGGACCTGCCGTTCCACCTAAATCAGATTTTGCTCAACACGCTCGTTAACGTCAATCCTAGTGACTGGTGGCTTTTAAGTAAGGAAACTTTCTAATTTTTAAAAACACATTAGCAAAGGAATTTATTTTCAGATAAGGCAGAGTGAAGTGGCAGTGTAAACAGAGTGACCTAAAGGGAACCAGCCTTTAAACCGCACACACACACACACACGCATACACACAGGAAAATAAGAGATTTGAAATAACCAATTTCTTTACTCTGGTCGTCATACTTTGGCAAAAATATTTTTGCCTGCATCATTCCTAAAACAATTACTTCTAACAAAATTTAAATTGTTCATTCCCCTTTGACAGTCTATTTTTTTTATTTTATACGTAATACACAAATATAGTATTACTGTGAAAGATTCAGCACCCACCCTTCCCAGTTCTCCCACTTCACACACAATCGTGCACTCTGTCTTTCCTTCTCTAAGAAGTAAGTGGCTACTGTCAGAAGTTTTCTCTGTATTTTATGAATTTCCTTTCACATTTACATACAAATATAAATTCTTTGGAGGTATTAGAAATAAGCATAAATAGAAATAAAATATGTCTCTGTGTAGTATTCCTTAGCGTGGGGTTATCACAGCTCCCCTACCTATTCCTCTATTGATGAACACTGAGGCTGTCTCATTTTTCTTGTTTTCTATCACAGTTAAACTTCAAACTTTTTTTTCCCCTACATAAGGGGTAATGTATTTCTAGCTAAAATTTCTAACAAGTTAGAAATATTGAGTCAAAGATGTCAATTTTGCTATCCTTTTCAAATAAAACCCATCTTTTAATTAATAAATCAATTACTAACATATATTGTATATCTACTATGTGCATGGGGCTTTAGGCAAGACGTAAACTTTAGACAAATCTTAGTAGGACATAGAATGATTCCCATTTGGGGCCTAAGCCTTTTCAGACAAAACTTCTTTTTAACTAATCTTGATTTCTTTGGTCACAAAACTAACCTCTAAAGTAATTAGAGGATATAGGCCTTTGCCGTAAAGCTGACTGAGGCTACTTCATTATAATATAACAATTTTCAATTTAGGACTTTGTGCTATGTTTGCACTGCAAGTTTGTGATTGACTTTTTTTTTTTTTTAAGATTTATTATTTATTTATTCATTTATTTTATTTATTTTTGGCTGCTTCGGATCTTAGTTGAGGCATGCAGGATCTTTTGTTGTGGCGCACGGGCTTCTCCCTAGTTGCGGTGCGTGGGTTTTCTCTCTCTAGTTGTGGCGCGCAGGCTCCAGGGTGCGTAGGCTCTGTAGTTTGCAGTGTGTGGGCTCTAGTTGAGGCACACAAACTCAGCAGTTGTGGCATGCAGGCTTAGCTGCCCTGCGGCATGTGGGATCCCAGTTCCCTGACCAGGGATCGAACCCGCGTCCCCAGCCTTGTAAGGCGGACTCTTTACCACTGGACCACCAGGGAAATCCCCTGTGATTGACTTTTGATCATGTGATTTCAAAGGACTGGTGTCTGTTTTTGCCTGGGGATTCCCAGACTCTAAATATCTAGCTATCCCTGATATATCCAGGTAGCCTAATCCTGAAAAAATACTAGGTGATGCACCTCAGGGCTGGGGGACAGGACTCAAGACAGCCCAGCCACAATGCCCAGCAGGCTCTGAGGTGAGGTTAGCAGGCATGAGTCTGATGGCTTCTCTCCAGGACAGCCCAATGTGACAGGACACCAACTCTGGGTGACATAACTTGCCCGTAGCTAGTGAGCAGTAGAGCTGGGACTTGAATTCAGGTACTTTGACACCTGAGCCTTAGCATTTAACCACTAGGTTATCCTGCAACTCTTACTACAACATTGTTGTCAGTACGAAAAGGATTCAGAGGAGAGAGTGTTTGCTGTGGGCTAGGATTGCCTGTAGGGCTTTCAGGTAGAATCTGGGAATTAAATGGTTTAGGTTTGGGTTATGAGGAGGAAGAAAGAAAAAGTATAAATAAAGATATGGGAAGAGAAAAGCAAAAAGCAAAAGATTAACAACAGTAACAACCATAATAATAGCAATAAATTAACATTACAGATCATTTTACTATGGGCTGGGACTTTGCTAAGTGATCCATAGGAAACATTTTATTTAACTCTTAGTAAATTCTGATGAGATACAATTCCATTTTATAAATGGGGAAATGGAATTTAATGATATTAAGTAAGCTGCTCAAAGCCATGGAGCCCATAAAAAGATGTAGCTCAGTAAGTGGACTGATGGAGGGATAAGGCACTCATGGATGGGAGGGCACCATGGGATGGGAGGGGAAGAGCATAGGGACAGTCAGTGGAGGGCCTTGAATGATCATTCCTGTAGGCAGTGGGGAACCCTTGAAAACATTCTGAGCACTAGAGTGACATGATGAAAATGGATGCATAATAAAATTCTTTTTTTCTTTTTTTTTTTTTTGCGGTACGCGGGCCTCTCACTGTTGTGGTCTCTCCCGTTGTGGAGCACAGGCTCCGGACGCGCAGGCTCAGCGGCCATGGCTCACGGGCCCAGCCACTCCGTGGCATGTGGGATCCTCCCGGACCGGGGTACGAACCCGTGTCCCCTGCATCGGCAAGTGGACTCTCAATCACTGCGCCACCAGGGAAACCCAATAAAACTCTTATTTTTATTCATTGACTCTCCCCACCCTCTGATGAGAGGTGGAGACCCCTTGCTCAGCCATAGCGGGTAGTGATTGCAAAGGATGAGCTGAAGATAAGAAAACCTGAACAGTGTGGCCATACTCCTTTCATGCCTGCTTTGGGGGCCCTAAAATAATGTATCTTAAACAAGTGGTTAGGAACAGCAGGACTCCGGTGAAAAGAATCTGCGTCCTGAAAGCAGAAGGACCTGGATCCACATCCTGGCTCTGCCACTCTCCAGCTTTGAGCAAATATGCTCATGTCCAATGACCAGTCTGTGGGACCCTGATGGGGAGAGCAGAGACCTGGTCTCGCCACGACTGTCTGACTCATGGGCTCTGTAAGCATTTTTTTGAATAACAGGTGAATGGATTGTTCTAAACCTTCCTCTGCATCTATACAATGAGGATCATCAAACCTATTTCATAAAGTCCTGCCTCCTGTAAACCAAGGACTTGCAAACCCTCCAGGCCCACACAGAAGAGAGGCTGGAGTTTTTGCTGTCATAGTATCCTGCCTTCCTGTGAGTTATGCCACAGGGGAGGAATGATAATTCCTTGTTTGTTGTTTCAAAAGGTAATTTTTTTTTCTATTAAAGCAATACGTGTTCGTTTATAGAGAATTTGGAAAAATTCAGGGAAGTTAAAAATAGAAAATAAAAAGATCTTTCTATAAGATAATAGATAACGGTGTTCCTGTTTTGGCCAATTTTCTTTTAGTCATTTTTTTTCTCTCCATATATAGTTTACATAATAAAATTGTGATCATGCTGAATAAAAAACTTTCTAGCCTGTTTTTTGTCAAGTGTCATTTTATGAGAACTTCCATAGACCTTAAATAGTATTTAAAATAGGATTTTGAATGCCAGTGTAAAATCTTAAAACAATAACGACACTTACTTTATTAAAACTTTTTGTTATTATTGAGCAGTTAATTGGTTTGCAATTTTTCAGTATTCTAAAGGACATGGTAATGAACTACCTCTCTAATGGTGCCCTGAGGTTGGTTCCAGGCTGACAACATGAGTCACCAGTGCAGCTTTTAAACCAGAGATTTCTGTCTTCCACCCTGGGGGTCCTGAGCAGTAAGCTTAAGGGGAGGGAGATGGCTTTTAAGAAAAAAAAAAAGAAAGGTTGGGTCCTCTAGGTGATCCTGATGGAGATGACGGACCTCTAATTTTGAGTTTCCTGAGGCCTGGCCTTGCACATGGCTGGAGTCCCATACCTGGGTACCTGGAACACAGTGGGTGCTTACTAAACATGTGGTGACCAGATCATTCAACGCGTTTTAATTCTGGTTCCTCTCTCCTTAGCATAGAGTCTTGGAAGACAAATTATTGGGTTAAAGTTTTTTTTTTTTTTTTTTAATTTTGTATTGGAGTAAGTAGAGTTTATTTATTTTTAAATTTTTATTTGTTTATTTACTTATTTCTGGCTGCGTTGGGTCTTTGTTGCTATGCACGGGCTTTCTCTAGTTGCGGTGAGTGGGGACTGCTCTTCGTTGCAGAGCACAGGCTCTAGGCGCACAGGCTTCAGTTGTGGGTTGCAGGCTCTAGAGTGCAGGCTCAGTAGTTGTGGTGCATGGGCTTAGCTGCTCCGCGGCACGTGGCATCTTCCCCAACCAGGGCTTGAACCCGTGTCCCCTGCATTGGCAGGTGGATTCTTAACCACTGAGCCACCAGGGAAGCCCCAGGGTTAAAGTTTTAATTAAAAAATCTTATGGATATGTTTATAGTGCCTTCTTAAGAAATCAACACACATTTCTTCTTATTTTAAAAGAAATAACTTTTCTTAAGAGCAATATAGATCCATAATAGAAAAATTATAAAATGCAGATAAGTGAAAAAAAAGAAAAACCCCAATAATCCTACCTCTTGGGACCATCCAGTTCTTTTCCTCCATGTATATGTGTGTAAATATACATGAAAAATACATATTAGACATGATCTAAACATAATGTTTTGTGATCTGCTTTTTTTTTCTCTTAGTGGGTACTACAATCAATTAAATCCAGGTTTGTAGTTTTTGTAATTATATTTCTAACCTGTTAATAATTAATTTCTAGTCTGTTACATCTATTTTCAACAAGTATCTACTTTAATGACAGAATTTAAATATTTCCAAAATGATAAGCAAATACATTAAGAAAAGTTATCAGTGAACATTTTGCTTGGCATGGTGTAGACTGAAAGTTTTCATACTTTTTGTACTTAAAGAACTGGTAAGATATCTTTATGGGACCAACATGAAATTGACATATGAGTAAAGGCGTTTAAATAACCTACTACCATTTACTGCCAAATTACAGAAAGAACAGCACTGCAGTGTAAAAAATTTAAATACATTTACTGTTATGAAAATTAGAACACACTCTCTGATGAAATGTGGAGCTCCTATGTCACCCTAGAATTGTAAACTTTCACAGTGAGATGGCATGTAGCAATTGCAAAGGATGCGCTGAGGACATGAAGGCTAAAGTTGAGGAGAAGTTGGCTTATGTCGCCCCAGGCAGGTGAAAACATCGTCATTAACCAGCTCTAGCTCTTCAGTATCAACAAAACAAACCGAAGTCTTGCATTTCAGCCATTTTATTCTTGTTTGCTTATTTGTGAGCTCCTAGAAGGGAGAGATCACATCTAATTCATCTTCATAAACTTTGTGCTTAGGACTGTGCAGATAGGGTAAATGAAATAATGGCCGAGGGGACCTGCTAACTGGTGGATTCCAAGGAGGAAACATATCCTATTTCTAGACTGCTTTCTTTTCACTTTATCCTTCAAGTTTCCCAAAGTTGCTCTTTAAATTAGTGTCCACTATTTGAGCAAAAGACTTAGGTTATAGCATTGAGGAACAGGCAATTTTTTATTATTTATTTTTTATTTTGCGGTACGTGGGCCTCTCACTACTGTGGCCTCTCCCGTTGTGGAGCACAGGCTCCGGACGCGCAGGCTCAGTGGTCATGGCTCACGGGCACAGCAGCTCCGCGGCATGTGGGATCTTCCCGGACCGGGGCACGAACCCGTGTCCCCTGCATCAGCAGGTGGACTCTCAACCACTGCGCCACCAGGGAAGCCCTGGGAAGCCCCCAGGCAATTTTTATACAGTAAGAACTTCAGTTTCAAGCTCTAGCTGAATTAGAGAAATATATGTATTTAACATATATTATCTTTACAGCAACTTAAACTGTAAAAAAAGGGGCATCTCCAAGAAAGTATAAACATACTGCTGCTGCATGAGTCAGGTTGAAACTGCTTTGCGAATTTGGTCTCCGTCCTCGCACACTTTAATGTCTCATTGCTATTTTGTTTCTCCTGGCAGAGGCTCCATCCTCTACCTGCTGAACTCTTCTTCCTCTTTGAAAGCCTAGTTTAAATGCCGCTTCCTCTACGGAGACTTTTCCTCTTTCCCCTTCAGTGTCTCCAAACTGGCCAGAATTAGTCCTTCTCATCTTTGTGCTCCCATAATGCTTTGTTCATACCTCTGTTTTAATACATCCTTGTGCTTTTTTTTTTTTTTTTTTTTTTTGGCCATGCTGCACAGCTCATGGGATTTTAGTTCCCCAAGCAAGGATTGAACCTGGACCCTGCCAGTGAAAGCACTGAGTCCTAACCACTGGACCACCAGGGAATTTCTCATCATTGAGCTTTTTTGGTGAAATGTATGGCTTAAACCATTTGGGCTGCTGTAACAAAATACCATAGACTGGGTGGCTTGTAAAAAACAAACATTTATTTCTCACAGTTCTGGAGGCTGGAAGTCCAGGATCAGGTTGCTGGCATGGTTGAGGGAGGACCCTCTTCCAGGCTGCAGGCTTCTTATTTTACCCTCACATGGTGGAAGAGAGGAAGGCAGCTCTCTGCGGCTCTTTTATAAGGGCACCAATCCCATTCATAAGGGTTCTACCATCACGACCTAATCACCACTCAAATGCCCCACCTCTTAATACTATCAGCTTGAGGGTTAGAATTCAGCACATGAATTTGGCAGGACACAAACATTGAATCTATAGCAGTGTATATGGGTCTATCTTGGCTGCAAGGTGGAGTTTCCCAAGGCCTGGGGAGGGTTATTATTTATCTTTGTATCCTCAGTATCTGGTACGATCCATGATGTAGAGTAGGGACTCCTGAACTTTGACATTTTCAGGCCCTTCTATTCAGCATCACCAGCTGTAAATACATTTAAGTCTTTTTTGTTCTCAGTGGCTGCT
This sequence comes from Grampus griseus, assembly GCF_964374135.1. Taxonomy (NCBI): domain Eukaryota; kingdom Metazoa; phylum Chordata; class Mammalia; order Artiodactyla; family Delphinidae; genus Grampus; species Grampus griseus. The sequence continues at coordinate 58,935,544 of NC_138998.1, forward strand.
AAGCTGAATCTGTGATGATTCATAGCAAACAGGTTGTCCTTTGTGAATGGACTCTATTGGCTGGATGGTTTCCCAGCATCCTCAGCCCATTGTTAAACCCATGAGAAGGCACTGTGGGTGGGGTGGGAAGAGACTCTTGAGGCAGATGCAGTACTCAAACTCTCTCCCTCTCCATACTGTTACTAAGCAGAGTGGCTTTCTTCTCACCCCACTGGTCTTCCAAACCCAAATGTGTTTAATCACCTACAAGTACCACTCATTAACTGCCCCTAAAAACAATAATTAGGTACCACATTTTAATGTGAAGTGATCCATGTTACTATTGTTTCCTCCGTATAGTGACTCTCCCACTGCTGGTATTGTGACAGCTAAATAAAAAGGCCAGTAATATATGGGTTTCTGTTTTTTGTTTTTTTTTACCTTGAGGAAACAAAGACTCCCCTGACGAAATGAGATACTAGGAATCTCAAAAGAGCCAAACAGAACAATACGTATTCTTTAAAAAATATTATTATTATAAAGCCACCAAGAAGGAATTATTCAGCAATAATAAATGGGAGACTGGTTATTATTAGAGCTTATATCCCATCATGGGAGGAGAAACCAAGCTGTTCAAGGTAACCCGTAAGGGGTGGGTGACCACAAATGCACACAGTTTGCTGGAGCTGACACAGTCTCCCAAAGAAGACAGACATTAAAAAGCAACAAAGATGCTAATAAGAATTGGCCAATGCACCTTTTCAACAAAGCTCTTTGGTATTGAACTGAATTCTTTAAAACTTTTCTTTAATATCGCTTTTTAAAAAACTATTTTTAATTTTTGTATGTTTTTTAAGGTTACTTTCCATTTACAGTTATTATTACAAAATATTGGCTATATTCCCTGTGTTGTACAATATATCCTTGAGCCTATCTTACATCCAATAGTTTGTACCTCCCACTCCCCCATCCCTATATTCCCCCCTGCCCCCACTGGTAACCACTAGTTTGGTCTCTATATCTGGGGGTCTGCTTCTTTTTTATTTGGTCGCTACTTTGTTGTATTTTTTTAGATTCCACATATAAGTGATATCATACAATATATGTCTTTCTCTGTCTGACTTATTTCACTTGGCATAGTGCCCTCCAAGTCCATCCATGTAGCTGCAAATGGCAAAATTTCCTTCTTTTTCATGGCTGAGTAGTATTCCACTATATATATATATATATATATATATATATATATATATATATATATATCACATCTTATTTATCCATTCCTCTGTTGATGGACACTTAGGTTGTGTCCATGTCTTGGCTATTGTACATAATGCTGCTGTGAACATTGGGGTGCATGTATCTTTTTGAATCAGTGTCATTGTTTTTTTCAAATATATACCCAGGAGTGGAATTCCTGGGACATATGGTAGTTATATTTTTAGTTAAACTGAATTTTTTAAAAGAAGCAAACCTCATTATTAAAAGAGTGTTCTGTCAAGTGTTGCTCTGTAGGAGCTCTCACTGAAAATCTGTCTACCCTAGTTTCCCTGGAACTACTCCATTTCTTGGTTGGAAGGTGTGCAATATGTCAGCACCAAGATTCTAATTCATTGGCCTGAGGGATACTCCCCACCACTCCCCACCCAATGGTCTTCCTCCTAACTGCCATGGAAAGCTCAGGGCGACACCACAGACCTCTCACCATCTGATTGGCCTGGTGCCCAGGAGCACCATGGGAGAGAATTTGAATGCTCTTGGCAGTTGAGATACAGACCTTGACAGTTGTAACTGATGGACTGGCTGGGGCACTGCTGAGGGACGTCACATTCCTGAGAGTAAAATCACCCCAAGTAAGGAGTTTTGCGTGATAGACTGGACTGAGCAGCAGGGATTGTTGCTGGAAAGTTGGTGTTTCTGAGGACAGGCCTTTGAACCCACCTGGTCCCCATCCCCTGAGAGGGCTCTGTGCTTTGTGAATGAGAGGATTATGAAATAAAACTGAAAACCAAGACAGAACAAATATTGTTTGGGGTCCCAGCCACTTGAGAGAGTTGGGCACCAGTAAAGAAAATGTTTCCCTGTTGGGTAGAGAGAGGTGTTAGGACTGGAAGTTAGGAGGCAGGGGATGAGGAAGGAGAGGCGGCGGGGAGAACAGATCCAACAGGGTCACTGGAGGTCAACAGGGTCACTGGAGGTCACAGGTGGGTAAGGGCTCCCCCATGGGTCTCTCTCAGGTTCTGAGCATCACATAATCAGGCACTGCTCTGAGAGCTGTGGGTATCTTTCAGAATCAAGAGAAGGTTCTTAATTTTAAAGAGAGAATAACCCACACAAAAGATGGGACATAATGACCAACAGTACAGGACAGTGACATCTTGAAACTGTACCAACAATAAAAGCACTAGGAATTCAGAGGAAGAAGGGATTTCTGGGAAGGTGATTAGAGGAGACTTAGTAGAAAAGTTTAAAAGAGAGACAACATTTAGGTAAGTTGGAGGAAGAAATAACTGGGGCAAGAAACCTTCCTAAGAGCTGAGATGTATCTTGAGTCTGTCAGCAACTCTGAGTACCTTTGGTGTCCCATCTATTGTAACTATACATTGCGCTCACTTTCGGTTTCTCAGTAACTTCTCCACCTTTCTAGACATTATTATGAGGGGCCCTGACTAACTGGAGAGACTCATACAGAAACCCCTGTCCCCAGCACAGCTACTTCATTACCATGTTCCCCCCACCCCTGAGGAGAATCATCACTAGGCCTTAGAAAAAAGAGAAAACAAAAACGCCGTCAACAAATTGAAAATTGAAGTTGAAAGGCAAGTCTTCAGATTTGGAGGGAGAGTTGTGTCTAATCTTTAAAGGGAATGAACTGTCTGAGGCAGCAAATACCAGTTAATAAATGAATTTTGTCAATGGGGCTTATTTGAATAATTCGCACGAGCGCCTATTTTAGTACCCGAGATGAACACCTTTACCCTGGTTCGCTTTTGGCTCAAGGTACAAGGTTGCAGTAAAATGGAAAATACAAAATAATTACCAGGTTAAGAGAATTTTCAGATAGGTGCTCACCCCGACCCTGACCCCACTGCAACTGAGGATCAGTACAACGTGCACTGGAGGACTGATGCTGCAGGCAGGCTAACTCTGTTCTTCCACTCAACCCGGGAGACGGGTTTACTATGCAATGAAAATAATTTTCTCCCAATGCCATCATTGCTCTTTGGCACCAAGTGAAGGGGTAACAAGGAAGGGGCCAGGTACCTGGCTTGACAGGTGCCCTGTTCCCAGGCAGCCCGAGTGGGTGGCCACACTGCCTTGTGCTGGAAGTCTGCTTTCTCCTGACTGATCCTGGCTGGCTCTCAGTTTGACATGAACTCACTGTTCTTTGCCAGTCTTTCAGTTCCCTTGAAGGGGCAGGTGGATAGAAGCCTGCCCTGCTAAGGCAAACCTGACTTCTAATAGTGCCCCCTTCTCGGCTGTGCTTCTGAATCTGGAGTTATAGCAACCAATTACCAGAGATGCTGTTAGGTGGGAGTTTTGAATTTTGGCTGCATGTTTGGTCCAAATGTCATTTTTGAAAGGGAAGTGTTTCTTCGGTGTTATTATTTATAATACCACTACCACGATCCCACCTCTACCTCTCCCTACTAAAGGTCAGCCCCAAGCAGGCTTCTGGGGTTTCAGGCCACTAGTTCATTAACACCAGTGACACTGCCAATATTAAACTTCAAGTTAGGTTCATTTATTTCATACTCTTCTTTCCTTCCTTTTCTTTTCCTCCTTCCTCCCTCCCTCCCTCCCTTCCTTCCCTTCTTCCTTTTTTTTTTTACAGTCCACAGGAACATCATGACTGCATTCTCCTGAACATTTTCCTGTGGCACCCAGCGTGAGGGGAGTATGTTCCTATGAGATCAAGACATTTAGAGGTAGATGTGGCCTGTCACCTGGACCTCCTGGTCCTGAGTCATTTCAGGTGGGGTATCATATGAACTATAGGTATTAGGAGGATCTTTGCTTTTCTACTCTAGTTGCTCCATGACCTAACTTCTCAACCTCACTTTACAGCCCTTCAGCCTTTTACGTCCATTGCCTGATGGTCAGATGTAGAACCCCAGGGATCAGAGAGGAATTAAACCCTTCTCCCCCTACACCCCTCTCCTCCAGGGAGATCATCAAAGGCCAATGGAGAACTGTGCCCTAGGAATAACCTTAGACTTTCTGAACATCGTGGGGTTCAAGGACTTTAAGACGTGTGGCTAGTGATTTTTCTGGAACCCTTTTCCCCTCAGGGCTTTTAGGAGATAGGCTGAGTGAACCGTGTACTTGTCTCTGCGAGTGCATGGAGCGTACTGCCACAGACTTCAGGCTCTGCAGAGAACCACTGGCCAGGGGATAGGTTGTTAAAATGTTAAGTGAAATAGGCAGCTGAACATGCAGTGAGTTCACTTACAAAAGGAGGAATATGTGTAGGTGAAAGATCTGAAGTACACTGAAGTATTCACATCTGCGTGTGAGATTATAGTTGGTATTTTCTCTTTGTTTTTTTTACACTTCCCAACCCACAAAGAGCATGTGTTAATTTTTATCAATAGAAGGTTAAAGAAAAAGCCTTTAAGAAGAAATAATGTAGGGGTAGGAATTGTGCTTCTTTCATTTCATCCTTGTGGTTAATGAATCCTACAGTGGACACCTGGCCTTGCACCTGGGTCGTGATTTACCAGTGTGGGGTCTGGGGTCTGCTCTAGTGCTCCTGGGGCAACAGAAACAGTGGTGTCTTGGAGACATGGAAATGAATCCCTAACTTATGGAGTCCTGGGGCTTGTCATGGCAATCAAGTTATGCGACCCTCTTAGTCATTTCAATAACAGAATCATAAAGTTTTATTTTAATTAATTAATTAATTTTTGGCTGCATTGGGTCTTCGTTGCTGCTCGGGCTTTCTCTAGTTGCGGCGAGCAGGGGCTGCTCTTCGTTGTGGTGCCGGCTTCTCACTGTGGTGGCTTCTCTTGTTGCAAAGCACGGGCTCTAGGCGCGCGGGCTTCAGTAGTTGTGGCGTGCGGGCTTCAGTAGTTGTGGCTCAAGGGCTCTAGAGTGCAGGCTCGGTAGTTGTGGCACACGGGCTTAGTTGCTCTGTGGCATGTGGAATCTTCCCGGACCAGGGCTCGAACCCGAGTCCCCTGCATTGGCAGGCGGATTCTCAACCACTGCGCCACCAGGGAAGTCCCAGAATCAAAGTTTTACACCTAGAAGGATCTTAAGGAATCATCTGATTTTTTCATTTTTGTGGGAGAATCCGGATAAGAGTTTGATAGTAATAATATCTACTTTTTAGTAATCATTTATTATGTGCCAGGAATGATACTAGGCACTTTTCATAGATGAATCTTTAATCTCACCATCAACGTAAGTATTATCGCTACCTTGATGTTATAGACAAAGAAATTGAGGCATATAGATTATTCCAAATTATCTAATTGGAGTCCAAGGCTGATTTTGAACTCATGTCTGTCTGGTTCTAAAATGGGCTCTTACTATGCACAATTCTGCCTCTTTATTTCTAGCATGGGCTGCGTGATGCCCAGTCGTAGAGCTTTGCCTCTTGCCTCCACATTGAAAACTCAGGTCTGTTTTAACCTGTGTGGGTTGAGCAGATCAACCCGCAAATGGCATTCCCCCTGCTAGGGTAGCCTGTGTGGTCACGAAGAAGCCCACTCTGTAGTTTAAAGGCCCAGGTCTGCTCTTCTTCAAAGCAATGTGGCCACAGGCCTTCAGCTTGAGCTTAGACTTGCTGTCCTTTACTCACTCACTTCCCTTTCACTGTGAGAGCTCCCATTCACATGCTGTGGGAAGGCCCAGAGAGAGTGAGGGTGTGGTGGGCAGGAGCTTGTCACCAGCAGCCCAGCCACAGGAGGGAGCTGGGAGGGAAGCCTCAGGCTGTAGCACCTTGAGGCCTCTGCTGGTGGTGGCTCAGGCCACCCCCTCCTGACCCCTTCTTCCCTCCAGCTGTGGGAAGGCTGGGCTGATCTGATCTTTGGGGAAGAGAGGATTGAGGGCAGAGAGGTACCTTCTCTTTTAGAGGGAAGTAAAGACTCTCAAATCATGAATGGGACCAACTTGAGAGTAAGTTCTCCACGTTTCAGCGTGGCCAGAGGCATCTGGTTAATCAACTACAGTATTCAAAACAAGGGTGATGGTGTGTGCTATATGTGGCTGAAGACTTTTCTAGAGATTATAACACAATAACGTATGGATAAAACCCCAACTGCACTAAATATAATTAAACCTTTCTCTGATGATTCAGAAAGCCTTTAGAATCCCATTAGGTCACCATTAGGCTTATCATCACCCTTGATGAGGCAGGCAGTTGAATAAAAATGCCAGAATTAAAGTTAGAGACCTCATTCCCACTCTGCCTACCTGGGTGGCCTTGGGCAGGTGACTTGACCTCTTGAGCTACACAGTCCCCTCAGAATAGGGATGGCAACGTTATATCATAGTAGAAACCTGTGTGTAAAGAATACTCCTGCCATTATTATCATTACTAGTAAGCTACCAGGATGCCAAACTGCTGGCCAATAGAGAATTCTATCAGATGTTTTTTTCTAACACATTTCAAAGTAATTTACTCTCGTCTCCTTTTAAGGAAAACATGGCTTTCCCAACAGCAGGGATTGCTGAGAAGTGATATTTACTCAAGGGCTAGTAAGAACATTTAAATAGTGTTTTTAAACTGTAAAAATGGTACATAAGAAAGCCGAGATAAACCCACGCATATATGGTCACCTTATTTTTGACAGAGGAGGCAAGAATATACAATGGACAAAAGACAGCCTCTTCAATAAGTGGTGCTGGGAAAACTGGACAGCTGCATGTAAAAGAATGAAATTAGAACACTCCCTAACACCGTACACAGAAACAAACTCAAAGTGGATTAGAGACCTAAATGTAAGGCCAGACACCATCAAACTCTTAGAGGAAAACATAGGCAGAACACTCTCTGACATAAATCACAGCAAGATCCTTTTTGACCCACCTCTAGAGAAAGGGAAATAAAAACAAAAATAAACAAATGGGACCTAATGAAACTTAAAAGCTTTTGCACAGCAAAGTAAACTATAAACAAGATGAAAAGACAACCCTCATAATGGGAGAAAATATTTGCAAACAAAGCAACTGAAGAAGGATTAATCTCTAAAATATACAAGCAGCTCGTGCAGCTCCATATCACAAAAACAAAACAACCCAATCCAAAAGTAGGCAGAAGACCTAAATAGACATTTCTCCAAAGAAGATATATAGATTGCCAACAAACACATGAAAGGATGCTCAACATCACTAATCATTAGAGAAATGCAAATCAAAACTACAGTGAGGTATCACCTCACACCAGTCAGAATGACCATCATCAAGAAATCTACAAACAATAAATGCTGGAGAGGGTGTGGAGAAAAGGGAACCCTCTTGCACTGTTGGTGGGAATGTAAATTGATACAGCCACTATGGAGAACAGTATGGAGTTACCTTAAAAAACTAAAACTAGAACTACCCTATGATCCAGCAATCCCACTACTGGGCATATACCCTGAGAAAACCATAATTCAAAAAGAGTCATGTACCACAATGTTCATTGCAGCTCTATTTACAATAGCCAGGACATGGAAGCAACCTAAGTGTCCATCATCGGATGAATGGATAAAGAAGGTGTGGCACATATATGCAATGGAATATTACTCAGCCTTAAAAAGAAATGAAATTGAGTTATTTGTAGTGAGGTGGGTGGACCTAGAGTCTGCCATACAGAGTGAAGTAAGTCAGAAAGAGAGAAACAAATGCCATATGCTAACACATATATATGGAATCTAAAAACAAAAAAAAAAAGGTTCTGAAGAACGTAGGGGCAGGACAGGAATAAAGACGCAGATGTAGAGAATGGACTTGAGGACACGGGGAGGGGGAAGGGTAAGCTGGGACGAAGTGAGAGAGTGGCATGGACATATATACACTACCAAATATAAAATAGATAGCTAGTGGGAAGCAGCCGCATAGTACAGGGAGATCAGCTCGGTGCTTTGTGACCACCTAGAGGGGTGGGATAGGGAGGGTGGGAGGGAGATGCAAGAGGGAGGAGATATGGGGATGTATGTATATGTATAGCTGATTCACTTTGTTATAAAGCAGAAACTAACACACCATTGGAGTAAAGCACTTATACTCCAATAAAGATGTTAAAAAAATGGTACATATTTTGAAATAAAAATGAAAAAGTTACAATATTACAGAAGAGAACTTAAAAAAATAAAAGTCCCCTTCTACCCTTATTGTCTCAGTCTTCTCCAGGGGTCAGCCTGATGTAGCTTAGTGTGTGTGTGCGTGTGTGTATGTGTGTTAGATTTAAATTACACTAGTCACTATTGTTCTATGACTTTGCTTTCTTTCCACTTAGCATATTTTTGAGATCTTTTTATTCTTTTTTATAGCTGCATCTGCATGGCCTTTAGTAATATGGATGAGTTTTACCTTGTTTAACCATTGCCCTGTTGATGAACATTAAGTTATTCCTAGTTTTTCTATGGCAAAAAATGCTGTAGTAAGCACAGGATGACAAGTTTATGGCTCGACTCAGATGTGGCCACTCAGTAATTTTTTATTATCTGATTGTCTTAACCCATACTTCCTAAAGCATATTTTTCCTGAGCAAAGACTAATGAAAGAGGTAACACTGAATATGAACAAAGCAAGTGATTTGCTGACTTCTAAAGAAATCTATACACTTGTGCACCTATCAACACAACTGAGATTTACAGCATTTACATTAACCCCCAAAAGTTCCTTCTTGAGCCTCTTTGTGGTACATACTTACTCCAGCTCTAGGAAACCACTGATACGATTTCTGTCTCTAAAGTTTTGCCTTATCTAGAAATTTCATATAAATGGAATCCCAATATGTAGCCTTTTGTATCTGGCTTCTTTCACTTAGCAAAGTATTTTTTGAGGCTCAGGCACGTTGGTGGACCTATCAGTTGTTGCTGTGTAGTGTTCCATTACATAGATGTACCCATTTTGTTTGTTCATTTGGATTATTTCCAGCTGGAGGCTCTTTTCAGTTTTTGCCTGTTATGAATAATGATACTGTGATCATTTGTGTATGGACATATATTTTTATTTCTCTTGGGTAAATACCTAGGAGTGGAATTACTGGGTCTTATGATAGGTATATGTTTAACTTTTTTTTTTTTGGCGGTACGTGGGCCTCTCACTGCGGTGGCCTCTCCCGTTGCGGAGCACAGGCTCCGGACGCGCAGGCTCAGCGGCCATAGCTCACGGGCCTAGCTGCTCTGCGGCATGTGGGATCTTCCCGGACCGGGGCACGAACCCGTGTCCCCTGCATCGGCAGGCGGACTCTCAACCACTGCACCACCAGGGAAGCCCTGTTTAACTTTAAAAAAAACTGTCAAATTATTTCCCAAAGTGGTTATTTCATTTTACATGCCTACCAGCAATGTATGAGGGTTCCTTTTCCTCCACTTCCTCACCAACACTTGGTATTGTCAGTCTTTTTTTTGTTATATCTATTCTAGTGGTTGTATAGTGGTAGCATTCTGTCATTTTAATTTGCATTTTCCTAGTAACTAATGATGTTGGGTACAATAAAGCCACTCATATATGTTCTAAATGCCTAACTAAATCTTTTGTCAATTTTTTTATTGTTGTAATCATTTATTGTTGTAATCTTTCTAGATTCTGACTATAAACCTTATATATATATATGTTTATATATTTATATATATGATTTGCAAATAATTTCTCCCAATCTGTGGCTTATCTTTTCATGTTTTTTAGTTGTGACTTTTGAAGAACAAAAGTATTTAATTTTGATGAAGTCTAAATTAGTTAAGCTTTTCTATTATGGATTACGCTTTGGGTGTCATATCTAAGAGATCTTTGCTTAACTCACAGTCACAAAGATTTTAGATTATATTTTCTTCTAGAAGTTTTATAAAAACAAGGTGATTTTTAAGGTATTTCAAAGATTTAGATGAAGTTAATGTTCTCTATAGGCCCTTCCTAAGCTAAAATCAATGGGTCCATGGAGTTAAGTCTACACAGGAGGTCTTTCGTACCTTTTCCAGGGTAGTTTTCACTGGTTGGCTAGACTGTATACCCACAGAATCAACTAATGTGTCCCTAGTTACTGACCCCTCAAAATCTTTTCCCAAGGAAAAATGTGAGATCACGCTCATTTAGAAGGATCCGGAAAGGTTTCCTTTGAGGAGGTCATATTTATTTCCTTTACCATAAATAGAATGTTCTTGGTGTGTCATTTCATTTAGCAAGTGTAGGGCAGTATCTCTTAAAACCGAAGGAGTAGGGCAATATCTCTTAAAATCAAAGCAGTAAAGAATCATTTCTGGGCTTCCCTCGTGGCGCAGTGGTTGAGAGTCCGCCTGCCGATGCAGGGGACGTGAGTTCGTGCCCCGGTCCGGGAGGATCCCACATGCTGCAGAGTGGCTGGGCCCGTGAGCCATGGCCGCTGAGCCTGCGCGTCCGGAGCCTGTGCTCCGCAACGGGAGAGGCCACAATAGTGAGAGGCCCGCGTACCGCAAAAGAGTCATTTCCTATTACTAATGATTTTGACATGGGCATATTTCTTCTTGCTTCTCTTTATTCCTAGTTACTCATTTTATTTCTCAAGTAATCAGGCAATTATTTATTAGACTTTAACAAGGTTCTTTGACCACGTCTGTGTGTGTGTGTGTGTGTGTGCACACGCACACATGTGCACACTCAAAGATTGCATTGCTCTTGATTATTGGGAGAACTTAAATCTCATTTCTTTCAAGCCTTCATTGATCATAGCATATATAGGTCCTCATTCCTTACTTGAAACACTCAGAGCCAGGAATGGTTTAAAATGTGTAGTTTTTTTAATCTTAGAGAGATACTACAATGAATATTCGGAATGAATATAATTTCTCCAGTCAAGATGACTAGTAATATTTATAATATGGACATATTAATATCTTGAAACATACTGAATACCTACAATAGGTGAAATAATAAAGACCATAAATAGCTTCAATCAGTTCAGATTTTCTACCACTTGAATTCACGTCTGGTTAGTTTTGGGGGCAAATGAGTTGTAAACCTTTCCATTTAGAGCATTTGTGGATTCTGAACTGAGAGTAAGGGCTAGTGGATTTGTACTGCCTTTCCTGGGAGCTCGCTGCAGCAGCTGGTCCTGTGGACCGCCGAGTTCCTTAGCCACAGTTGACCACTGCTGGTTCTGCATTTGGGGCTGCTGTGAGCGGCTGTCCCATTCCAGGAGACACAGGGAAGCATGGACTTTGGTGAGTTTTGGTGAGGCTTTCGGCCTGAAAGAGTTTTCTAAATGAACATTTTAAAGAGAGCTTATTTCCACCGTATACAATGCTATGGTTCAGATTGCTTTCTAGGGGTACGATATTTTGCCATTCAAAATCAATACATGCTTTAAAAATACTTCCTCATCCCCACTAATTCTAGGACACTAATTCTATCTGCCTCAGTGCACAGGGTCTCAGAGGCAGATGCCCAATAAAGATCCGTTATCTAGGGGGCCCAGATTCCTGGCTTGGGGTGAAAGTATATTCTATAAAATGGAATTAAATCAAGCTGTGATATACTTGAATCCCACTGAGAGCTAGATTATATGGTCAATGGCAGCTCAGAGGCACATTTTAATCACTGAGCACTGTGGTGCTGACCTGATGGCGCTTGTGGAAACTGTTGGCCCACGTTCCTGGGGAAAATGAGAGCCTCCTTGGTACCCACAACTTCTTTTTTCATGAAGAGGAAGCAGCTTAGCCATTTGTCTAATGGTACTTTATGAAAAATTACAGAAGCAGTACACACTCGTCATAAAATATTTACACAAGTAATTATACGTCCCCTAAGCATATAGAGTAAAAACGTGAAAGCCCTTCAATGCCACATTCCCACCCCATTCCTGCCACCCTCTTCAAGAGGTCACCACTGACAGTAATTGGGTGTGTGTCACTCTAGGCCTTTTCCTTCCTATCCATGTATATGCACACACAAACACACTTGCACAGTCGTACTTAGAAACAAATGGATTGTACTCTTCAAATTGTCCTGTAACTTGCTTTTCTTAACCACCTGTCAGAGACAGGTGACACTACCCTTGACACTACTATCCTTTTGATGGCTGTAGAGCGTTGCCAAGAAGGTATTTAATTGGTCCCATAGTGAAAAACAAGTAGGCAATCTTTTGGGATGTTACAAACTGTGTTTCAGTGACATTTCTTATTCATATATTTTTGTGCATATATGTATTTTTATAAAATAGATAGTGAAATTTTCATGGTTTTTGGTTTATCTCCAAGGTTTTCCTCCCAACAATTGCTTTAAGTCTGAATTTCAGCATTCTCCTCTGTCCGTCTACTGTTTATCGAGAAAGCCATTGGGGCACTGCTTTGCCATTGGGCAAAGTCATCTTTGCTGGACACATGGGTGTTTCTTGGGGTGAGGATGCGGGTGGTTCAAAGAGGAGGATTGCTTATGTTACAACTTTTGATACTTTTGATTTTAGTTTAATGTCATTTAAAAAAGTCTCCTCCCAGATATAGGACAGGTCAGATAAGATAAGAGCTTACCTTCACCTGTGTAAATTGTTACAAACTTTTTGCAGAGCTCTTGACAATATCTACTGAAACGTAAAATTTCTCAAAGTAAAAAATCTTTCTTCCACACATTTCCTCCAGTCACCTGGCTTCTAGAGGAGCATTTTGTATCTCTCAATACAAATTAACCTCAGATTGGAGTTAAAGAGAAGGTATAGAGAAAATTAAAAAGTTTTTAGTCCTTTAGGTAAGGTCAAAGCTGACTGACTTGTTTAGGAAAAAAATCTGTAATCTTGGTCTCATTAGTCTTATGTTCTAAATGCTGAGCTTATTAGCCTGGACAGAAGCCTCTGATTGTTCACAAACCAGCAAACCTTCAGAGGTCTTGCCCTCTGCTTTAAAATATTTGAGCAGCATTTGAATCTGGTGGTTGGGTTCTGAGGAGGCTGTGACTGTGCTGGGGACCTCCCCAAGGTAGTCCAGAAGCAAGTCAGAGCCAAAAGGCAGGAGGGAGAGGGGGACTGAAGTATCAGGAGACCAGGTACAAACAGCCTGGGCTCCAGGCAGGTAAGTGGACAAGTGTGCGTGTCCAGGTTAGCTTAAAGGATCAGAGGTCCATGGGGAAAATATACTCCCAACATTTAACTCAACCAGTGAAAAAGCTAAGAGAACTCAAGTCACTCCCAAGCAATAGAACACCTGGGTATTTCTGTGTGACCAAAAAAACCTTTCAGGCTTTAATAAATCTTTTGGCTGATTTTATGTTGTAATGTAGAAAAATGATCGATTAGAAGAAGGATTGACAGCGAAAAGCGAGTTATATCCATGTTTTTCTTTCAGTGATCACTTTGTTTTTCCTCTTTCTACATGAAGTGATATTTTATTAATTGCTGTTTGCCCTGTGTTTATTTATTTATTTATTTATTTAATTTTTTGGCTGCCTTGAGTCTTCCTTGCTGCTTGAGTGCTTCTCTAGTTGCCACGAGTGGTGGCTACTCTTCGTTGTGGTGCGCGGCTTCTCATCGCAGTTTCTTCTCTTGTTGTGGAGTACGGGCTCTAGGCATGTGGGCTTCAGTAGTTGTGGTGCGTAGGTGCAGCAGTTGTGGCTCGCGGGCTCTAGAGCACAGGCTCAGTAGTTGTGGCACACAGGCTTAATTGCTCTGCGGCCTGTGGGATCTTCCCGGACCAGGGCTCGAACCCGTGTCCCCTGCATTGGCAGGAGGATTCTTAACCACTGCGCCACCAGGGAAGCCCCTACCCTGGGTTTATTTAGATATACAGTACATGCACAAATGAATTTAGATATACAGTAACCTGATTACATTTTAATTTTTCAATTAAATGTTTTCATTTTTAATGTTTACTTCAATTTTAAAAATCACTATATTCTTTTTCTTGGAATTAAAATAAATTTTATTGGGGTATAGTTGATTTACAATGTTGTGTTAGTTTCAGGTGTACAGCAAAGTGAATCAGTTATACATATACATATATCCACTTTTTTTTTTTAGATTATTTTCCCATATAGGCCATTACAGAATATTGAGTAGAGTTCCCTGTGCTATACAGCAGGTTCTTCTGAGTTATCTATTTTATATAGAGTAGTGTGTATATGTCAGTCCCAATCCCCATCCGTGACTCTACTCCTGTTTTGAAAATAAGTTCATTTGTACACTTTTTTTTCAGATTACACATATAAGTGATATCATATATTTGTTTTTCTGTGTCTGACTTCCTTCACTCAGTATGACAATCTCTATGTCCAAAAATCACTATATTCTTGCCTTCAAGTTGCTTCCAGGATTACCCTCTACCTTTTCTTCCTGGAATTTACCACATTTGCGAGTAGCTAGTTTTGGTTTAATTTCTGTTTCCCTCACTAGACAGTAAGCACTCTCAGGGCTGAACCATATTGACCTTGCTCATTTTCTTTTTTATTTCTAGCACTTGCACAGTGTCTGGCACTGTCTGGCATACAGTAGACATTTAATATGTACCAATGACCAAATGAAGGAGATCAAATAGGTTAAGTGTTTAAACCAATAAGCAACCCGTCGTCAGAGGCCATGGGCATTGCCGGAGTGTGGAGCAGAGAATGCAGGGAGAGCTTTCTAGAGGTGGGGTTTTCTGACTGGATCTTAGCCAGGTGAAAAAGTGGGCCAGAGTCCAAAAGAGAGAAAGGGGATGTTGGAAGTGGCCACTCATTTGACGTTGGCCAGAATTGGGCAGCTCCTTGTGGCGAGTGGGGAGAGACAGTCAGGTGCAGTGAGCAAGACTGGCCTGAGGGACCCATGTGCTGAGGAGGTGGAGCTTACTTGATGGTGGGGCACCCTGGGGTTGCCGTGGCAACAGGATGAAGTTCAGATTGAGGAGAGGGTGAGACTGGGTAGGGACATTGCTTAGGAGACCAGAGCGGTCATCGGGCACCCTCTTTTTTTTTTTTAATTTATTTATTTTTTAATTTTTGGCTGCTTTGGGTCTTTGTTGTGGTGCGCAGGCTTCTCATTGCAGTGGCTTCTCTTGTTGCGGAGCACGGGCTCTAGGCACGTGGGCTCAGTAGTTGTGGCTCGTGGGCTCTAGAGCGCAGGCTCAGTAGTTGCGGCGCACAGGCTTAGTTGCTCTGCGGCATGTGAGATCTTCCTGGACCAGGGCTCGAACCCGTGTCCTCTGCATTGGCAGGTGGATTCTTAAGCACTGAGCCACCAAGGAAATTCCCCAGGCACCCTCTTTAACTTCGACTCTCTCTCCCTTGTCACTCCCCACCTCTCACCAGCACTTCTCAGAGGCTTGCTCCATCCCCACAGTTTCCTCTTTTTCTCCTTCCATTCACTTCTTAACCTATTGCTCGATGGCTTCCAACACCACCCATTCCATACCCCATGGATCCCTCTCCCCACACCTCACACTCACACTGCTTTCACCATAGTCACCGGTGACCTCCTTATCTCATTGTGGTAGTTTCCAGTCTTTGTTTTGTGGGACCTCTTGCCCACTATATTCCCCTTAAGATATGTTTTGAATAGGTAGTTCATTTATGGTTCAAAGCAGAAAGCTGAGGACGGGCGGACAGTCTCTCCCCTGTCCTTGTTTCTCATTTCTCCACAGGCAGCCACTGCTCTAATTTCTTACGTACACTTCCAGGGATTTTTTTTTTTTTCTTCCAGGGATTTTTTATGCATGTGTTAGCAAATACAATTTTATTTGTATTTAATGACAAATAAGAATATAGATTCTTCTTTTACTCCCTTCCTAACACAAACAGTAGAATATTATGTACACTGTTTGGCTTTGTGCTTTTTGTATTCAATAAATTTTTAAAAATCCACATGCAGAGACACTGGGTTTCTCATGAGCATCTGACCCTCGCCTTGCTTTAAACTGAAATACACATTATTTCTTTTTTTTTTTTTGCGGTACGCGGGCCTCTCACTGTTGTGGCCTCTCCCGTTGCGGAGCACAGGCTCCGGACGCGCAAGCTCAGCGGCCATGGCTCACGGACCCGGCCGCTCCGCGGCACATGGGATCTTCTCAGACCGGGGCACGAACCCGTGTCCTCTGCATCGGCAGGCGGACCCTCAACCACTGCACCACCAGGGAAGCCCTGTCCTTCAGGAATTCTTTACCAAAGGACTCCTCTTGATTCACCCAGCTGTTCTTCATTCCCGTAGCATCCTATACACACCCATATTATTGAACTTGCCAGCATAACTGATTTGTCTGTTTTTCTCTCACCAGACTATGGGCGCTTAAGGGCAGAGATACATTTAATTCATTTTTTATCTATAGGGATATGACGAATGCTGAATGAACACATAAATTAAAAAAATAGGAGATGCTCAGGGAAAAGTTGACTTGGTAAACATTTGACAGCTGTGGTGACTTCATATGTATTGGAGCAGTGAGGTATCTCAAAGGATCCCAGATTTTTGGATTTGATGCAATGAGCAGAGATCAGGGCTCTAGACAGAAGAACAGGATTTCATTATACATTATATATTATATATATTTCTTTATATATATTAGAATAGTCTAGAGGAGTAAGTTCAGAGAGTTATCATCACAGGGTGGCTGAGGTCAGGGTGTGGTGAGATGTCACCCGAAGATTATAGTGAGAAGAGGAATGAAGAGAGGGTCCCAGATGACCATAATTTAGTGTGTGGGAGACGGGAGAAGAGTGAGCTACAAGTGAAGAACGAAAGACAGGAGTGTTGTCCTGGAACCCCAAGGAACAAAGGGTTTCAAGCCGATGGTGTAGGGGGCAGAGATGTGAACTGCTGTCCAAATGTCCAGCAAGATGAGGACAGAGAAGTAACCATTGGATTTAACAGCTCTGAGATCTTTGGTGATCAGCACAATGCCAATTGTAGTGTCGCGGTGGGTCAAGAGGTGACTCTGAGGGTGAGAAAGGGGAGGCCAGGGATGTAGAAAATACTTCTAGAGGTTTGCTTGTAAAGAGAAGAAGCACGTTGCTCTAGGGGTATGTCAGGGACATGTAGAGTCAATGCAGAATTTTATTTATTTATTTATTTATTTATTTAATTTTTTTTTTAGTGATATGCTGGCCTCTCACTGTCGTGGCCTCTCCCGTTGCGGAGCACAGGATCCGGGCACACAGGCTCAGCAGCCATGGCTCACAGGCCCAGCCACTCCGTGGCATGTGGGATCTTCCCGGACCGGGGCACGAACCCGTGTCCCTTGCATCGGCAGGCGGACTCTCAACCACTGCGCCACCAAGGAAGCCCTATTTTTTAAATTCTTTTCAAATTAAAGGTAGCGTACATGGTCTTTGCAGAATATTAAGACACCACAGGAAGGTATTAAAAAGCAAAAAAGATCATTTATAATCCCACCACTCTATTTCAAACACTACTGCCATTTTTTATTATTCCCTTCCAGTCTTCTCCATGTATTTTAACTGAGTTGAGAAGAGAACAAATGAGTGATTATAGGCTCTGCTTTTGCACCTACAGAGAATTGGCTCTAGCATCTGTCCCTGCATTAATCACCCAGGTTGATTTGGCTGATCTAATTGGCTAGACCCCTTTCCTCCCTCATGGCTCCCTGGGTGTTTCTCCATATGGAGTAATTTAATTAGACGGAGATAAAACTTCTCATTCATTCATTCAACAAATATTTATTAGTTGTCCACCACGTGCACTGTGTTAGGTGCTGAAGGATGGAGCAGTGAAGCAGACAGACACTTATCATCTTCTCATGTTTGAACGGTGTAATTTGCAGAGGGACTTGGCTTCATACTACGGTAACAGGCACTCACCTGCTAGACCTTCAGGCAAGCTTTCAATTTCATTTGCATAACTTTCTCACTTGATAATTCCTCCAGCATTAAAAACTCTTCAGAAATGTTACTTTCAATGGCTGATGTTAAATATTTAGTTTTTTTTTTTCCTATTTTCCCCCATAACAATGCTGCCAGAAATATCTTTGAAATTAGGCTAGGTCCATATGTTGTACTATTTTCCTAGAACTGATTCCTAGAAGAGGAATTTATCCAGTCAAAAGATCTGAACCTTTTTAAAGCACTTAGATACCTTTTGCCAAGTTGCTTTTCAGAAAGCACCTACTAATTTAAACAGTACAAAGACACCTTTTTCACCTGAGAGAGGGTTCATTTGTTTATATGCTGCTTTGGCTGAACCAGCATGAAGAGAAAGGTTGAAGATAAAGAAGATGGAACAAGGTCCCTGAGAAGCAGTGTTGGTGAGATCTGGAGAAGGCGCTAGAAAGTAGTTTTGAAAAAGAAGAGAGAAAGCTCTTCTGTTGGGACAGGAGTTAAGGAGGGTGCAGCTATAAGGAGTGTTTACTATGTATTGAGAGAGGGGGATCTGGTGGCCTCTATTTTCTTCACATGCCAGGAGGCAAGATCATCTTGGCAGGAAGCAGGAGGATAAGGGGAGGTAGGCTGATAGCTTGGGGAGAATGAAGATGTTTCGGAAGGGCTGTGCAGAAAATGGAACACCATCTAAAAGGTGCAGATGTCCAGATAATGTAATGTCACATTTTGTTTATAGTTGTAAGTGAAACCTTGATCATTGATACTGGGACCCTGTTTACCAGAGTATAGTGAAACTGAGGATTGGCAATTATTTGATTAATTTGATGAATGTTCCAAATTAGAAGCACCAGGTCAGGGTATGTTTCCGACCTAAATTGTACAGTGCAGTTGTCTGCACTGATCAAATTAACCAGCTGATTGCCAAATCTCCATTTCTCCCTGTCCCCTGTGGACATAGCTTAAAGAACTAATAAGTGAACTGGACTCTGCCCCAATCTATTTTGGGATAATTGATGTCTTTGTACTCGTATCCCAGCAGCTTGGTATTAAACACTGAAGCTTTGTGGAGACTATGTCAGGAGGCGATTTACTACCTCAAAAAGCGGTCTTTCTCTTATCAATCAGAAGTTTGGAGGAAATTTTCCAAACTCCCTAAGGAAAATTGTACTTTATTGCTATGGAGAAATGTTTTATGCCATGCATTTTGCTTTATAAAATGAATTTTTTTCAGATTCTGAATACTTATGATTTTTGTTTCTGTCTTCAAGAATTACTTTAAAGCAATTTTCAGTTTTACATTTAAATGGTTTTGGTTCTTAAAACACTTATGTTGACTGAAAGTTGGCTTTTTTTTCTTTTCTAAATGAACAGTGTCAGTGATTTTAACCTCTTAAAGGATAAGGAAAATCAATTATGGTGAAGAAACATTTCATTCCTTACTGTTTAAATATTTCCATCCTAAATTGATGGTTGATGTAAAGTAGGCTGCAAAATGAACGGAGGCAGCTACTGGGGTAACAGGCTCTGAAACCTATTTTGTGAAATAGCAATGAAATTTGAATAATTTAGGAATTGACCTCAAGGCTTTGAGCTTCCTTTGTATGTTCTTAAACAATGCCCTGACATGTCATTTACTTATATATGAAAGCGAAGGTAACCGTTGCTTTACTCCAGTTTTGACTCTTGCCTTCAGAGACTCGGCCCACTTCTCTTACACTCAAGTATTCATCAACCTGCAGGGCTGTGATGGTGTAAGATGATGGCTTCAGAGGTCCTGGCACAAGAGTTCCCTCCTCTTGAAGAACTTACAAGCTGTTGAGATTTGCTAGCAGACCAAACTCTTAACAAACAGTAACCCTGTTTCAATCTGAATACTGTTCAAATACAAATGCAAAGCACAGCTTTTGGCATTAGAGATTTGTCATGCGCTCTTTTTTTTTTTTGCGGTACGCGGGCCTCGCACTCTTGTGGCCTCTCCCGTTGCGGAGCACAGGCTCCGGACGCGCAGGCTCAGCAGCCATGGCTCATGGGTCCATCCGCTCCGTGGCATGTGGAATCTTCGCGGACCGGGGCACGAACCCGCGTCCCCTGCATCGGCAGGCGGACTCTCAACCACTGCGCCACCAGGGAAGCCCTGTCATGCGCTCTTACTAACTGTAAAATAGACAAACAAGCAGAAGTTCAAAATGGCAGAATTACATCGTTTGCATCTAGATTTTAGTATGTTCCAAATCTCTGAATTGGCAAGAAAGACAAATTGGACTCAGCTTAGTTACTTCCAAGCAGCCCAAAGGGAAGGTGTGCAAAGGAGGATCCCTGGGGTCACTGTGGCTTCCTTGGCTCCAACCTCTCACCCAGAGGGAGGAACCTCCCAAGTCAGAGGATCCCAGAACCCAGGTTTTTGGAGAAACTAGAAATCTAGATTTTTACACAAAATCCATGATTTCTAAACGTTAGTATTTCATATATACATGTTTGCCTGTGACACTGGACTGGATTCAACCTGAGGCTGTTGTTCTGTGACCTCTTGACTGAAAAGTTTCCAAGCTCTGATTTCTAGGTAAAAAGCCAGACTTCACCACTTGTTTTAGAGGTCATTGCTTATGTCACATGATAACAGACTTGTTGCTTTTCATACCTTGATCTGCTCAGCCTTCGTTTTACATTTCAAAGAAATAAGAAGAAACTCGTATTTGACTAAAAGGAAGGCAGAACTAAAATTAGACTTACTACCTTGTTTTCCTCAGAACTGTCCATTTCAACTTTCTGGCTAGATCATTCTTTAGGAAAGCTTTTACTGCACATTCTATAGCATTTTCTTTCCAATGAAAATATGCTGTGATTTTTATTTGTTAATTTCAAGAGTCAAATTTTGTCATTTGTTTAGTTAAAAAAAGAAAGGAAATAACTTATTTTGGGTAGTGTCTATCGAAGGAGTAGTTAACTTGGAGAAATGTCACAAGGTGAGGTCTTGATTTACCCTGGGAAGTGTAACACTTGCTGTAGGAGGGAAAGGCTCTCCAATATAGGTGTGAGTAAAACGATTGTAACAGTAGGACCAAATCATGCTGGAATGGAGTTTGGTGTGACTGTTCTTTCTGAACCATTCAGTTTCATGACTCATCTTGTCAGGGACACAGTAACATACGTATTTGTTTCAGGTGGCGAATGCCTTATGATGTTTGTTTCTCTCCTCATGAAGTAATATAAAGCAATTATGGTGCATGCAATAAACTTCCATTTATGTTAGAATGATATGAGATTAGATCTGTTGGTGAGTAAAGTCTGCTTTACCGACTTTCATTCATCTATAAAATAAACATTTATTGAGAACTTATTATTATATTGAAATGCAAAGATACATCAACAAAATACTTAAAAGTTGTTCAATTTATAGCACATATGTAACAATTAACATTTTTCTCCCCTTTCCCCTCTTGCTGATAGGAAACTATAGCTTTGAGTTGCATAATTTGGGAGTAAGAGGGATAGAAAAACATTTTTTCCAGGAAGCTCTTCTTTTCTTTCTAAAAGAAGGAAAGACCTGCCAAGGTCTGTAAATAACGTTTTCCACCGTCAGTGGGGGCTCATTACAGGCTTGCAAGGGTGTCCTGAGGAAACTTCACGAGAGGTTTGGGGAGGGTTACTGCAAAGTGTCGAATGAGTTCATTCTGGGTGCAGAAATTCACATTACATGGATAAGAAGGAAAAGAAGAGCAGTGAATAAATTTTTATAACTCAGGTTCAAAAAAATCTTAATGTCCTATTGATTGAATTTTGAGTATTTGCCTAGAATACTATGTGCTTTTTGATTTTCCAGTTAGCATTTCAGTGTGGATACAGAAGACAAGATTACTGCAGATCGATTACATGGAAAGAGAAAAAAGAGACAATGCTGGATGACACAGGAGCAGACAGCAGAAGGAGAAATCCAGACCTTGGCAAAAGCCATGTTATCCAAAGCGGACTGTAAGTCTTGCCCATGATACTCCTTCTGTGTTATAATAGTGAACTCTTATATAGCACTTAGTATGTGCGTGGCAGTTCTAAACCTTTATATATAATAAATCATAGATGGATGTATAGAAAATAGATGCACAGATAGATGAGAGAAATTAATTTTACAAGGGTTATTTTTTTCAATAATTTCCATTTTAGGCATGGGTTAAAGACCCCATTTAAATTTCATTGAGAAGAGAAACCTCAGGCCTCGGGAACCAATGGCCATTTGGTCTTGAAGCCATTGCCTGGATGGAGTTAGCTAGGTAAGCATCCTCAGGCAGGAGTTGCTGACTTTGACCTGGTTCAAATTCATCCAAATCCATTCACCACTAAAACTGTCCAGAAATTATTAATCTTTGCTATATCATAAGGGACATTAATGACTTGCAATGCCTTAGGGTCACTGACATGAATAATAATGATCACAATGCTGTGACATAAAAAAAAGGTCATTTAAGATTTTTAGACATCTGATACTAGAGATCTAGTTTTATTACCAGCTTTCATTACCCGGGTATGCAAGGTGTAGGTGTGTGTGTTTCTGTATGTGTGTGTGTGTTAGCATGTACACTCACGCATATGCCCATGTGTGCATGTTTACATGTAGTTGAAGACTTTGACAAAGAGACAAAGATGAGAAAACTGCTATGTGGTCTTGAAAACTGGCTGTTAGCTTATAGACAGAGCATTGAGAAGAGAGCTCCTGGAATTTCTCACGCCTAAGGTCACTGGGACAGGAAGAGGGAGCCAAGCCTGCACGAGGGGATCAAAATGTTCTAGGTGGGGTGGCAGGAAAAATGAAGAGACAAAACCAGCAAAGTGTGGCACTCTGGATGTTAGAATGAATGACAGGACAGAGTAGCATGAGTTGGCAAAGGGTCTGAAAGGTGGAGGGGTAATGTTAGGCAAGGAGGGGAAAAGAAGCTATTGATGGGCATGACCTTCCCATGAGTCAGACTTGCTTTGTGTTCTTGGCTCTTTTCTCATTCTATTCCTGGTCTTGTCGGGGCTTGATTAAGTAGATACTGGCCCAGGTGATCCTAAGAACTCTCATGTGTACATTTTTAAACCAAACATTATCAGGCAGATAACTTTCATTAAGTAGACATTCACTACACGTTGGATTGGACTTTTGGACCTTTTGATGTGCCTTCAACAATCTCATTTTCCTTCTTTTCCTCTTTGCCCTTACTTATGGACTGCTTTTTTTTTTTTTTTTAAAGAACTTTAAATACATTTTTTTTAAGATGCCAAAGACTAGATGCTTCCAATAAAAAATACATATGTACCAGGAAAATTTATACATTACTTTATTGGTTCAATAAATATTTTCCCAGACTTTGTGCTAAGCATGAGGGGCATGCTGTGAACAAGCCAAAGGGCCTGCCCTCCTGGGGGTTACAGTCTAGGGGGGAAGAGCTAAATCTCTGTTTCCACTCTTTCACAGGTCCTATCAAGCAAACTATTGGAATCAACCTTGCATATTTTAGATTCACTCATCCAATATGGAAAGTTCAGAAATTCAGTTGGGAGTAACAACATTTGAATTTGTCTCTAGATCTAGTCAATCATGGAATTCCCAAATGTAGTGCTTCTTTTTGGCAATGCAGTAGGCTTTCACGACCAGATGTCAGTGTTGATGGGCCAATAGGCAGTGGCTCAAAACAGTGTTCTTCATATTTATAGGGGAACATAAATGTTAATTTATTCCTCATCTTTAACACACTCCATAGAATGTGGGGTTACCTTAATAGCTTAAACACAAAGTTATTTTCCTGTTTCCCTCAGCTCTCATAAAAAGTTTGGGTCATTTTTATCAAACAACTATACTTCTCAATGATAATGAAAGTGAAGTATATAGAAAATTTAAATTCAAAGCAGGATAAGAAAGAAATATTGTACAATTTCTGAAATCAAAGGAGATTTTCTTGTCTCCAGCTAGCCACAGCTTTGTATGAATTAGTGGAAGATTGTTTCTATCTTCACTCAGTTAAAAATCTACATGGGATTATTAATAATGATTTTTAATCATAGAGTGAATTTTTCTGATAGTTCAAAGTGCTTTTGAGACAGGTAACTTTCCAATCCCTGGGGAGCCCCTTATTAGAAAAGATTATAAGAGGCCAACCTGCCTTACCCTAATTGCACCACATTTTCTCTTTATCTCCATGCCTGATTTTTAAGGCATGATATATCTTCAAGGCCCCTAAACATAACATACATTATGATGATTTTTTCATCATAATTTGGGCCATATGACCCTTCTGCATTCATTGAGTTAATAGTTAAGTTATCATTTGGCTTAAGAATTTTATTTAAAATAGCTTTGAAGAGAGAAGGAATAGAAGGAGCTGTTACTTGGCGTTTTTGTTAGGTTCCTCCATTTATTTCAGAAGTGCTCTTTCAGGGAACGGCCCTGGCAGTGTGGGGAAATGTATACTGAACAGTGGTGGACAGAACACTGTGTGAGGGGTCAAGGGCGGCAGGCCCTGACTCTGTACCCTTGCTTCTGCCACAACCTGGTCAGGCAGCCTTGGGCATACCTAACTTTTTTTCTAGCAACACTTTTTGTTTATCTTATAACTGTAGGTTTGTAAACTGAGGTCTATCTATGGCTGTTAGTATGGTTCAAGGATGGGTTTTTTGGGAGAGGAGTGTCTGTAACCCCCCATAAATAGTTTCATAATTCTGTTTATGGACATTATTTTTTTTCTTAGGTCCATAACTTTGTTTAGATTCTCTAAAGGATCTGTGATCGTCAAAGAAACCTCTTCTAGAGGATCATTCAGTTGTAACATTCTATAACCACTGGCTGTCTTTATGTGTGTGCATGTTTTCTTCTAGACCATAAGAATGTGTTCAGATTGTCACTTGTCACCAGAAGGAGAGATTCTGACCAGGATATTTAAGAACATTGCTTAGAGATCCTTACTAGAAGGCAAAAAGTTCTGATGCTAAGGAGACTTGGCTGGAGCTTTTAGTTTACGTTTTGCATCCTGCTTCTTCCATCTGTATTAATTTCTTTTTTTTTTTTTTAGTAATTCTTTCAAATTCCTTTAGAATTTCTTTCAGTGATGATGTCTGCATATTACGATCTCTCTAATCCTTATTTGTCTTTCATTTTCAAATGACACTTTAGTTGGTTATAGAATTCTAGATTGACAGCTATTTTCTTTCAACACTGAAGATTCAATGATTTTTTGGTCTCTTTTGTTACTGATGAGGTATCTATGTAGTTCTTTGTAGAAAAGATGTCTATTTTCTCTGATTGCTCTTGATATTTGATCTTTTTCTTTGAGATCTTGCCATTTTGCTCTGAACTGTTCTGGGTGTGGATTTGATTATGTATTTATATTTTCAATAAATTGCTATGGCATATTAACTTTTGAAATCTCCCCCATCAATAAGTATTGATATGAAATATATTTCCATGTCAATAAATATGCATCTGTTATGTCAATTTAAATGATTGCATTTCTGTATAATTGGCAATTAAAGCATTTAATCTCACATTTTATTTGAATAAAATCATATGCATACACAATCACAGAAAAGGGGTCATAGCCTACATGTAAGTATTGAATACTTCTGATGTGCTGACTAGCTCACTGGTGCTCTGAAGCTGCTCATACTGTCTCAGGGAGAGCTGACTGTGTGCATCTCTTCCCAACTCCACAATCAGTCATGCCACTTCGGCCGTAGTGGGAGTATTTACACTATGAAAATAGACTAAGGAGGGATTTTTATTTCCTTCCAAATTGGTTCTTAGACATTTACCAGCACACCACCTTCTTTTGGACACTTGTTACTTCTTGCCAGCATCCACAGTACCCATGTTCTCTATGCTTAGGTTCTCCTGGGTCCAGAAACATTCCTGACTTTAGCAATAAGCCATTTGACAGTCTCAAGTCCATTAACAAGTGGTCCATAGAGTCATTCATTCATTCATTCATTCATCTATTAGGACACTTCTATAAAGAATATTTATGAAGATCTTCTATGGGTGAAGCAGCATGTTGGACAGCAAGAACACACAGTTGACCAAGGATAGGACATCTACCAAGCCAAGGGTCAGCTTTAGTTCCCATTGTACATTCTTCCTACCACTTGGCATGATCATTAGTTGGGCTATATTCCTGAGGCCTTTCATGTATCAGCCTAATCTTTCTGCATTAGGACATCCATGTCAACTTAATGGGGAGATGTGGTCAGAAGCATGGTATAAGTTTGTTGCTTTGTTTATAGATATGAACTTCTCTTAGCAAATACTGCTTCAGGCTTCTGAAGAGTAGCAGAGCCCACTGTTTATCTGTAAGTTCTTAACCTCACCAAGTGTCTCTAAGTAAGCAATTTTTTTTTTTTTTTTTTTGGGGGGTACACAGACCTCTCACTGTTGTGGCCTCTCCCATTGCAGAGCACAGGCTCTGGACGTGCAGGCTCAGCGGCCATGGCTCACGGGCCTAGCCGCTCCGTGGCATGTGGGATCTTCCTGGACCGGGGCACGAACCCGCGTCCCCTGCATTGGCAGGCAGACTCTCAACCACTGTGCCACCAGGGAAGCCCTAAGTTAGCAATTTTAATAAGGTTTTCATCTTTAGAATTATACATTTTGGAATTAATTTTAGATGTTTGGGAGTTGATTCCTACTTACTGTAATTCCTAGAAATAACTTAAAAATTTAAATTCTGAAGACACCAAGTAGTTCTTCCAGTGTTATATTTTGATGAGTTCAGGATAAATTAATAAAAAACAGATGAATGAAATCCTTTTTAGAGTGCACATGGGTTTAAAAATTAAGGCTAGATATATTGACAAAACATGTTTTGGCTTTTGCTAAGCCCTGAAATTTTTAAAGAGCTTGGAACATTTGGAATTGAAAATGTGACTGAAACTACTAATATACTATTTAATCAGTATAGTGTCTGTTAAAACAATATAAAATTTTTAACTGAATTGATTATTCTCTCTTTATGTAAATCTGATAAAGTTAATGTCTTAGATTCACTAAATTAAAAATAACCACAAAGAATTATGTATTTCATAGATTAGTTATAGGTATCTCATAAGTAAATCAATGTGTTAGTAACGTGAAGACATTTAAAAATAAGATCCAAATTCAGTTATTGATGAGATCTAGTAAGCTCTTCAAAAATTCAGTGCTTATGTAAATTATTGCATAAATTAAGAAAACATGCAAATTCAAGTATATGTGTTACAATAGCTCCGAAACATCTGTAAACCTGTGAGGCAAATATATACTTTGTATCCAATGAGGTTTGAGACAAAAGCACAAGATTTTGGCCCAGAATCTTGAAGGAGTCATTCAAAATATTATGGGAAGTGTCTAAAGAGAGAGATGTGATTACCCAGGGAGTTCTTTGATGAGCTCAGATGTTAATGAGCCATGGGAGAATGGCGATATAAATGAGGATTCATGTTTAAAGGGTGTAAGAAAGGTTAATTTTAATATTCAATAGTCCACATGAAACACCAAAGACCACAAAAAGGACATTCAGAGCAAGAAGAAAAAGATGTACAAATTTGGGAAAGAAAATGTTATAATAATAGAAGGTGGAAAGAAGACAGATATATTAGTTCTTTTCATCTATTAAGGAACATGGTCTCCAGACTCTGAAATGTAGGGTAAACATTGTAGACAAGGGTACCTTTAACTAGGATAGAATAAGAATTTTAAATCTAAATAAGTCCATGCCTTCAAATAGATTCCTGCCTCCATTTTCTTTTTAAATTTATTTATTTTATTTTATTTTTATTTATTTATTTTTGGCTGCGTTGGGTCTTCGTTGCTGCGTGCAGGCTTTTCTCTAGTTGTGGCGAGCAGGGGCTACTCTTCGTTGTGGTGTGCGGGCTTCTCATTGTGGTGGCTTCTCTTGTGGCGGAGCACAGGCTCTAGGCACGCTGGTTTCAGTAGTTGTGGCACGTGGGCTCAGTAGTTGTGGCTTGCGGGCTCTAGAGTACAGGCTCAGTAGTTGCGGCTCACGGGCTTAGTTGCTCCGCGGCATGTGGGATCTTCCCAGACCAGGGCTTGAACCCGTGTCCCCTGCATTGGCAGGCAGATTCTTAACCACTGCGCCACCAGGGAAGCCCCTGCTGCCTCCATTTTTAAATGACATATGCAAGGTGCTTACAGAGTCTACAGATGTGACCACCAATCCACTGCTGATAAAACTTAATGAGACATTGCTGACAATGTGAGCAGGGCCAGTAGATAGGAAGTGAACACATGCTACTGCTGTTAACAAAAGGAAAAACAGTTGGACTACTAAATTGTAATGCAGATCCTGGGCAATAATTGAAAACAAATTATAAATCTAATGATTTCTAAGTACCTAAAAGAGAAGCAGAGCTGTTCATTGTTGTTGTTTTGGTTGAAAAACCAAATGCATCGACAAGCTGTATCTTATACTCAGCAAGATTATAGCCTCTCATGAAAATCTAGATGATAGGAGAGTTGGATGGATTAACAGCATGCCTCTGTGATCACAGGCTCCGGACGGGCAGGCTCAGCGGCCATGGCTCACGGGCCCAGCCACTCTGTGGCATGTGGGATCCTCCTGGGCCAGGGCACGAACCCGCGTCCCCTGCATTGGCAGGCAGACCAGAGAGGGATTCTTTAGAAGAAGGAAGTGTCCTAAACTTAATCTTGTTCTGTTCAGAACTTAAATGACTTAAACGGGGGCATATATAATATTCATCAAATTTGCAGAGAGGTCCAGACTGTGAGGGAGAGTTAATAGAAAAGATGACAGGTGTAAAAAGATAACACACACCTGGAATAATGGGCTTAAACTGACATAGTGAAAATTAACAGAGATTACTATTAAGTTTTGGATTTAGGTAAACAAAATAAAATCAAAGCACACAGGAAGAGGTTGGAAGTCCAGCATGGCAGCAGTTTATGCGAAACGTTGATGGACCCCCTCAGCTGCTCTATTTTCTGTCTCATGAGAAATAAAAAGTCATCACACATTATGATGGTCAGAAAGCACATTTGATTAGAGTGTTCACTTTTGGGAGCAAAGTAGTGAGGATGGTGATGGTTCTTACAGTTAACTATCAAAACCGGTGGCTGGTTGAATGGACCGACCTAAATCTAACAGGCCAGCTTATCTGTGAAGTGTGGAACAGGAAAAGGTTTTTGAACACTATAGTAAGATCCAGGAACAAATCCTGGCCACACTGTTGGGTGTCTGTGTGTTTTCAAAGAAGTCCCACAAATTCTATGAGCCTCAGTTTCCTTGGCTGAAAAGTGAGGATAAAAATACTTCTTTTGCAGAGTTGTCATGAGGATTATAGATGTTTAAGGGACTTAGCCCAGGGCCTATCCCCTAGTATCTGCTTGGTAAATGGTAGCTGTTAGAATGATAATTATCACCTAACCAGTGCTTGGAGATAGAAGTATGTGTGCATTTTAGCAATTAGGATACTGGTTCCCAGGAACTGGGTACTCATAACAAAATTAGGGAGAGTATGAGGACACCGTCTTTATGAAGACTAAACTAGGGATCGGATTATTAAATTTTGATGGAAATGGTCTCTATTAGAAGCAAATGTTATTTGATACGTACATCTTGAAGGAAGATGAGTCCCGAGCTCTGAGGTTTAAGGCTGCAAATGCGGGAGACTGATTTGAGGCTAGGTGCTAATGCCGTTAGAGGATTTTTTAGGACTGTTAATGTTTTTATTAGTGCTCTGTTCCAAAGGTCTGCAGCTCTTGAGTGGGCTGCCTAACCCTATTTTCCCCACAAACTCTTATTTTTCATGTGCAATTTTGCAGAAGGCAAGGGTTTTTACAGTTACACATATGTTGCATTATAGCAGAAATGCTGTAGATGAAACATAGGAATGTAAATGAAACCTTACATTTATTTGATACCTTACATTTATTTGATATCTTACTCTTAAAGTAATTCCACAAACAACACAGAGCTAGGAATAAACATGGACGGAAAGGTACAATGGACGAGAGCCTTGGATTAGGCCTCTGGGGTGCTGGGCTCTAGTCCGAGCCCTTCACTCGTTAATTGTGTATTATGAGCTTAATTGTGTCCCCCAGATTGTAGTCGTAACCCTCAGTACCACAGAATGACTGTATTTGGAGATAGGGTCTTTAGAGAGGTTATTAAGGCTAAATGAGGTCATTGGAGTGGGGCGGGGGGGGCCCTGATCCAACGTGACTGATATCTTCAGAAAAGGTTAGTACATATAGGCACAGGAAGAAGATGGCCATCTGCAAGCCACGGAAGGAGGTCTCAGAAGAAACCAACCCTGCCAAGACCTCAATCTCAGGCTTCCAGGCTCCGGAACTGTAAGAAAATACATTTCTGTTGTTTAAGCTGCCCAGCCTGTGGTACTTTGTGATGGCAGCTCTAGCAAATGAAGACACTATTTAACTCTGATATTGAACCCCTCTGAATTTTCACCTTACCTGTAAAATGGAGATTATGATATAAAAGTGGGTGGTATTTTAAAATAAACAGGTAAAATAACCTATTTTGTATTGAGGGAAAAGATGACACGAAAGCAGATTGGATCACAGTAACTTTAAATTTTTATTTATTTCTCTAGAAGTCTGAGAGAGAAAATATACGTATATCCTGCCTTGAAAAGATCAAAAACTCTATGTTAAAACTAACTAACTAAATAAATGGATAATTACTTACAGGAAAAATCCCCAGTAGCATAATGCCATCGATTAGAGAGTGTTCTAAGAGAATTTCAAATATAATTTGATCCCCTCTACCCCCAAATTTTAATTTGCATCATCTTTCCAGAAACATACCTATTTCATAAATTAGGACGTACCTGTACGTGTTAAATACTTAAGGTTTGACTTAGTAAAAGATTTCAGGTTGCTGAGAGCAGCCCAGCCCTTCTGTTATTGTAATGCATGCAAAGGCTGCAGATGATAATCAGAGTTGTGTTGGGCATTCCACTTTGCACCTCCTAGGGCATCAATTTTCAGAAACTGTTAGAACCCAATAGAAAAATCTCACCTAAGGTTCATCTGTGAGCTAAATTACAGGGGAAGCCATTATCATTCATTTTACATGCACTATTGGTCCAGGTTGTCCGCCAAGCACCTCTGGATCACAGGGAAGGATTTTGTTAGCTTTGAGAATCCTGAGAATTGAAACGGTCACCTGAGGTATTTCATTGTTCTTCTGATCAACAAATGATTCCTAATTGAGTCAGAAGGATATATTGAGTCCCATGCCTATGTTCTAGAGTGAGAATGGAGGAGTAGAAATTTAAAATCTGGTTAGAAGGGACCAAATACTAAACAATTAGTAATCAATGACATGTTAAGTCAAATGGAATTAAGTGAAAAGGGACTTCAGAGAAGGTCAAGAACAGTGCGCGTTTGAGGAAGTGGATGAGGCTAAGGTAGGAGGTGGGAAGGATCTGGAAACGGAAGCTTAAAGGAGAGGATACGATGGAAGTTATTTTGGGGTGGGTGCAGCCTGAGAGGAATGCTGAGTGTGTGTGTTTTGTGCATACGTGCTCGGCACCCCTTTCTTGGGGAGAGTGTTGAGAGGAGAGATGGCATGAGCAAAGATGTGAGGGACAGAACCTAGATGCTGTGTATGCGTAATGCACGGAGGGAAGTCAGGCTGTGAGAAGAAGATGTGCAATTCCTTCATATGTACTATCATGATTAGGAATGTGATATTTCTCAATCCTGAGAATAACCTACAAGATTAAGTATAACCAACCTCATTTTGCAGATAAAGGAATTGAAGTTTAAGAAAATTAAGTGACTCGTCTTCAGTCACACATAGTAAATGCACAAGCTTCCAAAGTCTTCATGAATTTGTCCAGGCATAGTGGGACATACAGGGGTCCACATGGATATCACAAATTAATGGATGCTGTTGGTGCAAGAGGGTTGGTCCAGCCCTCTTGCTCAAGTGGGGGCTCACTTGGTGGTGCTTTGTGCTCCAGAGCTTCTCCCTGGGATGAGATCGAAGCTCGTCTAAAGCTGAGCTCACATTCTTGCTTCACTTCTCCTCCCTCCCCATACACTCTCTCCCGAGAGCACTCCCCCAATAAATCAAACCCTACGCAAAACACAAACAGTCCCCAGCTATACCTCCAAATTGTGATCGAAGTGCACAGTGCATCATTGCTACAAGTGAGGACGCTGTGCTGGGGAACTGCCTGTCCGACAACATTGTGCGGAGCAGGCTGCGGGAGTGGGTGATGAGGGCCTCTGCCGTTAGCCATCGTGTGGATGTTAAGCACTTTACCTGCATCTTCATACCTAAAGCTTATAACTAACCCTTAAGTTAGGTTCTATGACCATCCATATATTTATAGGTGAGGAGACTCAGTTTGGAAGAGGATATATTATTTGCTCATGACCACATAATTTGTAAGTTGCACAGTCAGGATTCCAACACGCCTATGTTTAACTTCATATTCAGCTCCCAAAAATAGTTTCTGCATACTGGAACATGTAACTACTAAATGCGAAACATACTGGAATATTTAGGAACCATGGCTCACAACATTCAGGGCAGTAAATATCTCTACTTAGTGTTGAAGGGAGAAACAAGTCACAATGGTGGATCCAATTTACTCCCTTAAATGGGTCACCATGAGCACAAAATGATTTGAGAACTATTGAGCATAAAAGACATAACAAGTTGGGCAGAGGAGTTTGAAGTAGGTAGAAGATACGGTGACCACACATTAATTATCCAAATTGGAACACTTATTGAGGATAATAAGAGATGCCGTTAGTAATTACACAAGGATAACAAGTGTAAACCAGGACTGTCTAGCAAATCAGGATGTATGATCACCATAGCAGTAGGAGGCAACAGGGAGCTATAGAAGGTTCTTGAGTAGGGGTGTGAAATAATTCTGTCAGTGGTATGCAACATGATTTAGAAGAAACCTTGAGCTGAGAGAACAGCAGACAGGAGATTGTGATAGAGATACTAGTGTGATTGGTCTAGGTTTTTGTCCTGACCCCTGTTTTATTTCTCTAGTTCACTGCTTGAAACGATTGTCATTTCTGGACCTCAGCATGCTTGCCAGAGGCTATCAGCCAATCCTCATGTCCTGGGGGAACAAAACTCTGTTCATGTACCCCAACCACTGGTGAGATCCTTTGTTTAATACAGATGGACTCTGCCTTGGAACCAAAATGTCTTCCATCTGCTGGATCTGCTCCCTTGGAATATCTATGTCCCCATGGGGTGTCCCATGCCCCCATAGGGCCTTGTGATTTTCCCTGTGAACACTTCTGGATGAACAAGAGGGAGGGGATGCACATCTGTCAGTAAGATATTCAGGCATTCTGCCCAGATAGATTTGTTCTAAAGGTCATCTCCCTCTGGCTAATGCAAGAAAGTTAATGGAAAAGGTTTGCAGGAGAGGTCTAATTTTGTGGGGCCTATGTTCCTCGGAGTTTTTAGCAGTTCTGGGTTAAATGATGCGGCCTCCTATCCTCATGTAGGGCCTTATGGTCTCTTGTCTCCTTGAGTTTTAAACACATTTCATTACCTTTACAGAGGTAAGATTAAGGGCAAGAGTTCTAATCATGTGGGTTCAGAGGGGAAAAGAACAAAGGACCTGGGACTTCCCTGGTGGTCCAGTGGGTAAGACTCCACGCTCCCAATGCAGGGGGCCTGGTATCGATTCCTGGTCGGGGAACTAGATCCCACATGCCGCAACTAAGAAGTCTGTGTGCCAGGCTTCCCTGGTGGTGCAGTGGTTAAGAATCCGCCTACCAATGCAAGGGACACGGGTTCGAGCCCTGGTCCAGGAAGATCCCACATGCCGGGGAGCAACTAAGCCCGTGCACCACAACTACTGAGCCTACGCTCTAGAGCCCACGAGCCACAGCTACTGAAGTCCATGTGCCACAACTACGGAAGCCTGTGCACCTAGAGCCCGTGCTCCACAACAAGAGAAGCCACCACAACGAGAAGCCCGCACACTGCATCGCTGCAACTAGAGAAAGCCTGTGCCAGCCACGAAGACCCAACGCAGCCAAAATTAATTAATTAATTAATTAAAAAGAGAAAAAGAATGTAGGAACAGAGCTAGATGATGGGGTACAAGAGGGGTCTGAGGGAGGGAGAGGCCAGTTCTATTAAAAAAAAAAAAAGTCTGTGGGCTGCAGTGAAGATCCCATGTGCTGCAACAAAGACCCAGCGCAGCCTAAATAAATAAATATTTTTAAAAAAGAGGACCTTTTTCTAGCTCTTTTTTTCTTTTATTGAAGCATAGCTGTTATACAATATTATATAAGTTACAGGAGTATAATATAATGATGAACAATTTTTAAGGTTATACTCCATTTATATAGTTACTGTAAAACATTGGCTATTGCCGATGCAGGGGACACGGGTTCGTGCCCCGGTCTGGGAAGATCCCACATGAAAAAAAAAACATTGGCTATATTCCCTGTGTTGCACGAAAAATCCTTGTAGCTTAGTTATTTTATACATAGTAGTTTATACCTCAATTCCCTACTGCTATATTGCCCCTCCCCCTTCCCTCTCCTGACTGGTAACCACTAGTTTGTTCTCTATACTGTGAGTCTGCTGCTTTTTTGTTATATTCACTAGTTTGTTGTATTTTTTAGATTCCACATATAAGTGATATTATACAGTATTTTTCTTTCTCTGTCTGACTTATTTCAATTATTTCAATTAGCATAATGCCCTTCAAGTCCATTCACATTGTTGTAAATGGCAAAATTTTGTTCTTTTTCATGGCTGAGTAGCATTCCATTGCCTGGAATCTTCTTTATCCATTCATCTGTTGATGGACACTTAGTTTGTTTCCATGTCTTGGCAATTGTACATAGTGCTGCTATGAACATTGGGGTGCCTGTAGCTTCTCAAATTAGTTTTTGTTATTTTTGGATATGTATCCAAGAGTGGAATTGCTGGGTCACATGGTAGTTCTATTTTTAGTTTTTTGAGACTCCTGCATAATGTTTTCCACAGCGGTTGTACCAATGTCCATTCCCACCAACATTGTAGGAGGGTTCCCTTTTCTCCACACCCTCGCCAACATTTATTACTTATGTTCTTTTTGATGATAGCCATTTTGACAGGTGTGAGGTGATATCTCATTGATTTGCATTTCCCTGATGACTGCAATGTTGAGCATCTTTTCATGTGCCTGTTGGTCCATCCTTCAGAGGATCTATTATTATTGATGGAGAGCTCCTTTGTAAAAAGATAGACTATGGACTTGCAGTGTGGAAAAAAGTGAGAGATAGAGAAAGACTATTGTCTCCAGCAAATCACCAGGGTCTGGAGACATCCAAAGAAAAATTAAGCATGTAGCTTATATCTTTTGGAATTGAAACACAGGTCCTTTCTTTTTTGTTTGTTTTCCAACAGCATTATTTTTTATTTTATTTTTTAAATAGATCTCTGTTGGAGTATAATTGCTTCACAATACTGTGTTAGTGCCCTGGTCCTGGAAAATACTGCTTATGTGGGAGAATGAAGAAAACAAAGAAGCTGGGGAATAAGTGAAACAAATTTAGGGAAGAACCCTTCACTGTGTGGACGTGGGAATTCGTTTCTGAATTCATGTTGCTTGTACTGTCGTAGTAAAGAACTGAAACCTGTGAAATGGGCATACAGTGTATTTTTTGTGATTTACGATGCAGTGAAAAACAGTCAAACTTTGGAATCACACAGACCTGGGCTCAAATCCTAGAGCTATCATGTAATAATTGTGGGACTTTGGATAAACTCCCTACCTCTGACCTCTATCTTTCACATCTATAAAATGGCAGTGTAAAATAACACCCCCCCACACCAAGACTGTCACAGGCTGAAATGAAGTATGTACATTTATCAAGCCTCAAACATGGAGTCTTGTACTCAGTAAGGTGAGCTGTTGCTGTAATGGTTCTTGGTCAGACAAGGTGCATATGGGCTGACTTGTGCCTCCTCTTTGCATGGCCCACTCTTTTTTGTTTTTTATTGAAATATAGTTGATTTACAATGTTGTGTTAATTTCTGCTGTACAGCAAAGCGTTTCAGTTATACATATGTATATGTTCTCTTTTGTATTCTTTTCCATTATGGTTTTTCACAGAATATGGAATATTTAGCACAGCCCACTCTTTTTTTAAAAATACTTAATTTATCTATCTATCTATCTATCTAATTTATTTATTTTGGCTGAGCCGGGTCTTAGTTGCAGCATGTGGGATCTTTAGTTGTGGCATGAGGGCTTCTTAGCTGTGGCATGCATGCGGGATCTAGTTCCCCACCCAGGGATCTAACCTGGGCTTCCTGCATTGGGAGGGTGGAGTCTTACCCACTGGACCACCAGGGAAGTCCCAGCATAACCCACCCTTAAGGCATGTATCACACAATCTTAGACTCAGTTGTTTGTGTGCCTCCCGCATCAGATCACCTGCTTCTCCTTGTATTCCAGAGCTTGGTACACAAGTGTTCAGAATATGGGCAATGGATAGGATTTCCTTTTTTATATTTTTGGTAGTAGCAGTAATAGCCTCCAGGCAATATTCTCTTTAAAGTGTTGAATTGATGGTTTGTGTTATTTTTTTTTAAAAAAAGAGGCTATCTGAAACTACCATTGCATTTGTAAGTTTCTTAAAGACATAAACTTCCAAGTTTGTTTCCTCATCAAGAAAATACAGAAACTCATAGAACCCCTTTCTTATGGGGTCGCTGTGAGAAAACAAATGGCTCAGGGTCCAAGGAGGGCTTGGCACAGGCCTGGTACTGGGTGGGTGCTTAGTAAGCACTTGTGATGGTTATGTGTCCAACTTGCTGTGCTTTTGCTATTATAGAGACATAGCATTCAGGGTTATTTATTTTGCAATTTTTATTTGAAAAACATGTTTATATTATAAAACCTAACATGCTCATTGCTGAAAATTTGGAAAATATAGAAAATACCAACTGCTCAGCTTAATGATTGGCACCTCTCTTGGGCTTTTGTGGATTGAGTTTGTGGTGGGTGATACTCTTCGTGGAAGATGTGAGAGAATTGGAGACCAGAACTGGGATCCTCAGACAGACCTGTAGATGTAGAAATCCTCTGGCCCAGGGCCTTGGCCCAGGACTGGAGCACATTTGCTTGGGGTTCCCAAATGGGTTTGAAGAACGTTATCAATGATGGGCTCGGCTACGTGGCCTCTTTCTTTGCAGTCTGTGTTTCTGAAGACATCTTAATGGAACCAGAGTAATGCTCTGGAACCTCTGGAATGGGCCAATTGTCTCACCACTGCTAGAGTCCACATCTGGACTCAGACTGCCTTGGCTGGGGGTCCAGCCTTCCGGAACCTGACCCCTGGTGTTGGTGAGGTTTGTTTAATGTTGGTTTATAAGAGCTTGTAGGTCGAGTAAGCTATGCCTACATTTATGACCACACAGTTTTCTCATCAGCTGTTTGAAATACATTCTCTCATTTTAAACCTCTCAATCACACAGGGACCCTACCCTTTCTCCCACTTATCAAACTGACCCTTTAGTAGTGGATCCAGTGACTACACATGGAAATGGTCCGTATTAGCTGTGTGGCTGCAACACAAGCTGTCTTCCCATTCTTTCCATATATGAGGAGCATCACCAAGGATACATCAACAGTTACATTCTCTTGATTCAGTCTGAGAAAGAGCTTCCAAGTTGGCCCTTCCTGTCCATCTGCATTGTCTGGTCTTCTTGAAGTCCTGAAAATGTGTTCATGCCATCCTACAAAGGACTGTCAACCTAGTCCCAATGCACATTTCCAGTCTCATTTCCTAGAAGAAGCTGTGGCCAGATATTTTGGAGCCAGTTGTTCCAGATATTTTGCTGCCCGGCAATCTATTACAAATGACACAGATGTAGAGAACAAACGTATGGACACCAAGTGGGGAAAGTGGCGGGAGTGGGGGCGATGGTGGTGGGATGAATTGAGAGATTGGGATTGACATATATACACTAATATGTATAAAATGGATAACTAATAAGAACCTGCTGTATAAAAAAATAACATAAAATTCAGAAACCAAACCAAAACAAATGTCCATAAGCGTCTTTCCAATGCTATTCTTTTTGCCTAGAATATTCTCCCATGTTGGAAAAGTCCTGCTCATCCATTGTTTTGCCTAATCTGAATGTCATTGCAGTGACATCCTTTGTTGATTCTGGAAAATAGACAGTTATCCACTTCCTTCCAGTGCTCTCAGAGCTCTCTGAATTGTCTCTCTCGTGGCCTTTATGGTGTGCTGTAATGATCTATTTACACATCTCTCTCCTCCCACTGGACTGTGAGATTGTGGAAGGCATAGATAGCTCGTATTCAGTGGTGTGTCCCTAGAACCTAACACACAGTAGGTGTGCAGAGCTGGTAGGAGGAATAACTAGTGACAGGATAAACATTTTTCTGCTCTTGTGAAATGGGCTTTAGGCTGCTGTGCTATTGTGATATAATGTAAAATGATAAAGTTTAAAGGGTAAAACTTTCCTGACCTGTTGCCACATACAGCAAGAGATTTTATTGCTTATTTCTGTTCTCATCTGCCATATGGCTTTCCATTCACAAACTGCTCTAGTGAGAATTACTTTTGCAGGTAATTTTCTAATGATTGTCTTGGGATAAACAAATTTATCAGACTTGTTTAGCTAATGTATTCAAGGAGGTTCACAGGGGAAAAGATTAATCATCTAAGAAGCAAGCCAGTGTCTGTCATTAGGCGGAAGGGTCCAGAGATGATCAGAGCTGAGCGGGTGGTTGCTATGACTGCAGATACTTTGCTCTCCCTTTGTGAGGTCAACGGCAGCTCCCAAGCTGATTGGTTAAAATTAGATTATCCTGCTGACCAACCACGGGGAGTTAATTTCATCAGAAAGAGAAAAATGGTGGGAAATCCTGCCGTGATGCTACAAAGGAATTTTCTTTAGAAACCAAGAGAGTCCAAGTTTGCTTTCATTATAATTAATATGTTCCTTCTAATAAAATAATTTAAGGGAAGCAGACAATAGCATTAGTCTATTACTTTGTATATCCATATAAGCTTTAATCTGGTTTGTCCTCAAATCAACTCTCAAAGTTAAAGTGACCTTTATTTTCCTGTAATAGCTCCATAACCGAAGACAGTCATCATGTACGACGTGTTTATATAATTGGAGATAAGCTAATTGTGAAAAACACAAAAGGAGCTGGCAAAGTTAAAGGTATTTGCTTTCAGGTGTCCTGCTCTAGGGAAATAATGGGCATAAAAAACTTTGAGTGGAACCACTTACCTTTGGATTGGGAGCGTCATTCGAGTTGAATTTGAGAGGACTCCTGCCTTCCAAAGCATTCTTTTGTAAAAGTCATATATGGCTTATCCTCTGGCTTTCCACTTGGTACATCTTTTTCTTCCCCCCCTAGGAATTAATTACCACTGACCTCGATTATTTTTATTTCTGTACAGGAAAGATACAGAATTAGTTAGTCTGCAGGCTCTGCTGAGTAGTAAAACTAAGTCGATGTGAAATACAAACCAAGGAAAACAGGATTTATTTGTTTCTTTAGCGTATATAGGACTATGGAAATAAAATATGCTTAAGAGGAAGAAATGGACAAGAAGAGCTAATGTTGACTGAATTATGTACAATCTATATATGTTTTTTAAAAAAGTGAATATACAATTTATTTAACACTCAAACTTCTCTATATACTTGTCTCTGTATGACTGCCAAATTAATGTATTTTAAAAATCAAAATAACTTGTGGTGGTGCATTTGGTTGCGTGCTAAAGGGCCCATGAAGAGGGACCCCAAATGCCCCCTTCCTGAGAGCCATGTAGGCGGATTCAGGGATCAATACGTACATATAAAAGGCAATAATGGGGCTTCCCTGGTGGCACAGTGGTTGAGAATCCACCTGCCGATGCAGGGGACGCGGGTTCGTGCCCCGGTACGGGAAGATCCCACATGCCGCGGAGCGGCTGGGACCGTGAGCCATGGCCGCTGAGCCTGTGCGTCCGGACCCTGTGCTCCGCAACGGGAGAGGCCACAGCAGTGAGAGGCCCGCGTACCGCAAACAAAACAGAACAAAACAAAACAAAAAAGGCAATAATGAACTCCAGGCAGCATGAATGCAGTGTGAAGCAACAGTATCCAGCAGGAAGCACTACAGGGAGTCCCAGGAGGAAGAGAACAGGAGCACCACGGGCGGAAGTGATCCACACCCAGGCATTTCTCCCAGAGGAGGGGGAGAAAGATGAGCAGAACACATCATGACGTGTGTGCTATTAGCTCATCACTGAGGATTTAGGATATGAAGACAAAACTCTGTAGTTCAGTCACCCTCATAGTTACACTACAGTCAACATGTCTGCTGAGCGCTTATATCCTCTTAAGTCACAGCACTCATTTCCCCCCCTACTACACTCCTAAGAAGTCAGTGATTTTATTATTATTATCATCACATTATGGTTAATGTGAGGAAATTGGACAATAAAGATTAACCCACCTAAATTTACACAATTTATGAACTGGGCAGACAATTTAAATCTAGTTCCCCTTGTTAACATTTTCTGCATGAGTCTCTGCATATGTTACATAGGTATTATCACAGTGCATGTTCTGTTACTTTTCCCACTTATTATGCTATTATGTAAATTTAATAATCATTTTTGATGACTACATACTATTTCATTGAGTGGATGTACCACCATTAACTTTACATTTTATTGTTGCTGAACTTTAAATATTTTCAAATTTTGGAAACATTTTCTATATGACTTTTTTTTCCTATTCTTATGTAGGCTATTTTCTTAGAATTAATTCCTAGAAGTGAAAGGATATGAAGTGTCTTTAAAAAACTATGTTGTCAAATTCTCTTTCGTCAAGAATATGAGGATGCTTAATTTATCACATTCCTGTCAGCACTTGGGAAGAATTATTAAAACAGACAAATAAACACCCCAAAGCAAAAAAATGTAGATTTATAGGCAACAATAAGCTTCCTTTTTTAATATGCTTTTCTTGATCATTAACTAATTCATTTATTTGTTAATAACATTTATTGAACACCTATTAGTTTTGGGATATATCAGTGTGCAAAATAAAGTGATGATATATCTGTTTAATAATTCTACCACTATTGCAGCATGTGGAAGGGAGACTGATTAGAGGGGAGAAAGATTTGAGGAAGGGAGACCAGGTTCAGATGCTATACTAACTGAATGACTCAGATAACTATTCAGCAACTTAGCCATTTAAAAAAAGTGACAATGAGGTGCATAGAATATATAGTATCACAAGATCCATGAGTTGTTTAGATCTTTAGTTCTAGTGGAATTTCCTTATAATGAAGATGTCCATCCCAGGGAATTCCCTGGCAGTCCAGTGGTTAGGACTCCTCGTTCTCACTGGTGATGCCCAGGAGATCAATCCCTGGTTGGGGAACTAAGATCCCACAAGCTGTGTGGTGTGGCCAAAGGAAAAAAAAAAAAGTGCCCATCCCAAACAGTTAAATTTGATAAGGACTTTGTAAGTATAAGTGAGAGATTTTTCAGAGCTCACTTTCACATATATTTCTCTTACAAATTTTAACCCTGTGGCTGTTGGGTTGTCATGTTGTATAGCTTCAAATTAAGGTAGAATTTCAAGCAGGAGGGATTTGGTTGTGGTGAGAGATGTTGAAATTTGAGTTTGGTAGCATAAGAATAAAACACTGAGACAGTATTGTTCCATGGCACCCTGAGGTGGGAGGGGAGATGGCCGTCCATCCGCTCATTTCTGGCTACAGTGCAAGCATCATATAGCCAGAGAGTTGGTTCTTTTTTTTTTTTAATATAAATTTATTTATTTATTTATTTTTTAATTTTTGGCTGTGTTGGGTCATCATGGCTGTGGGCAGGCTTTCTCTAGTTGCAGTGAGCGGGGGCTACTCTTCATTGCAGTGCGTGGGCTTCTCATTGCGGTGGCTTCTCTTGTTGTGGAGCACGGGCTCTAGGCGTGCAGGCTTCAGTAGTTGTGGCACATGGGCTCAGTAGTTGTGGCTCGTGGGCTCTAGAGCGCAGGCTCAGTGGTTGTGGTGCACGGGCTTAGTTGCTCCACGGCATGTGGGATCTTCCCGGGCCAGGGCTTGAACCCATGTCCCTTGCATTGGCAGGCAGATTCTTAACCACTGCTCCACCAGGGAAGCCCTGGAGAGTTGGTTCTTGAGTGTGGCTATCACACAGTTAAAGGCTCCTTGAAGGCAGCCATGTGGTAACATAGTTGATTATTGTCATCTTAGAGGGTGGACTATGATGAAACCAATCACAATCTATGTTTCCACAGACCATTTATTATTTGAGACAAAAATAGCTTGCAAAACAGAAAAGGTGTTTATTCTGAAGTCATGCATGCTAGTTATTTAGCTTGGTCCCAGGTACAAAGTAAGTGCTCAATAAATATTTGCCACTTGTGTTATTTACATTATTCCTATTTTATTATTAAATTTGCTGAGGCGCGATTTTTTTTTTCTCTCGTATTCCAAAGGCACCTAGACGTAAAAGGGAAAAAGGCATAGC
The DNA here is from genome assembly GCF_964374135.1 of Grampus griseus. Taxonomy (NCBI): domain Eukaryota; kingdom Metazoa; phylum Chordata; class Mammalia; order Artiodactyla; family Delphinidae; genus Grampus; species Grampus griseus. The sequence continues at coordinate 58,977,968 of NC_138998.1, forward strand.
ACCACAGATGAAAGAACAGGCAGGATCAAGGGGGAGCTATTTTTAGGACCGGGCTGCAGAGTGCAGACTGTAAAGTGCAGAGGAAGGAGCAGGAAGAATAAAGAGGCTGATGAGGAGGGCAGAGGGGAGCTCCGCGGCTAAGTGTGCGGAGTTGTGGGAGCAAACGAAAGGTCCTGGACAGGAAGAGCAGCTCCGGGGAGAAACTGAAGAAGCGAGAGCAAGCCAGGGCTCTGAAATCCCTGAGGAGTTTAGCTGCCTCAGGCTAAGCCCCAGGTCCGTTTCTAAAGCCGCAAGCGCACTGAAGGCCGGGCCCCCTGCTGCAGGCAGCGGTGTGGGGATTTGCAAATGAGAACAAATTGCCCTATTGCTGGAGAGAAATTAAAGGCTGAAGCACTTTCTTTTGTTTCCTTTAGAGCAAAAGGAATAACTTAATGTTGAGATTTCTGTTGGTCCACTCCACAGAGGGGCTGGTATGCACAAGAACCAAACCGGAAGTTCCAAGATGGGGCTCCTGGTCCCACACGGTAGCAAGGACCAAGTGAACCAGGTGACGGCTGAGCACCCCTCCTCAGAAGTCTGCCTCAGCCGACGGTGGAGGCGGCGGCATCTGAATCGTTCGTGGGTGCACAGGTTGCTCAGGGCCTCCAGAGAGGATTGGCCCATGGAGTCTCCACAGCCACTGGGGCACAGCCAGTGCAGAGCACTGCTGAGGTCACCGGGTCTGTGCCGTGGTGGGTTCAGACTTGGGGCATTGCCACCCACCCACGTGGCTTGAGGCAAGTCCCTGCACCTTGCTGCACCTCAGTTCCTCAGCCGCCAAACCTGTAAAGCAAGGGGAAGAGCCCCCTGGCTGCTAAATCATGATCTAACTACGCCTGCCTGCGGAACAGGGCCTGAGGAGCCATTGGTTCCACAGAAATCCGGGCTGAAGTAGGAGGAATAGAATCTCTCTCAGATCTATCTTCTCTGGCCCACGACCAAGTCTTTGTTTAACCCCTTCCTTGCCTTTGTGCTGTAACTTACAAGATTGTTCTAGTGAACTCTTGCCCGTTGTATGGGTGTTTGTCTGTGTTGGCTGTGAGCTAGTCAAGGACAGGGACTACGCTTTCGTAGAGTGAAGCCTGCTTCCCCCGCGCACCCGTTTCCCCTTCCCATTGGCAGCCAAATATTATTGTTCTCTTGTGTCTCTCTCCAGAGTTCTTTTACGCACACACAAATAAACACATATATATTTCCCTCCCCTGATTCCCAACATCTTTTGTGGAGAAACGGTAGTGCAGTATACTCCCTGTTCTGCCTTTTCCACTTAATACTGTATCTTTTTAAACTCAGTATATCATGAGTTTTCCTAGCCTTTTTTTTATAGCTTCATGGTATTTCATTTTATAATATGCCATCATTTATTTAAACAATCCCACACTGATAAATATTTAGGTTGTTTTCAATCTATGGTATTGTAAATATTGCTGCAATGAATATTCTTACCTATAAGCGATTCTGCAGGTGCGTGGGTGTTTGATTTGGTGCCAATAAGAGCAGTGGTGGGTGTCATTTAGTGTGATTTGGGAAATTCCAATGGGGTGTCTCCCACTCAGATATCTATCCCACCAATTTAATTTGATTTTTCCAAATTCTACATCCAGATGCATTCCTTTGCTTAAGATTTTGGCTGTTATCAAAACACCAACCGATTAAGTCTTATCAATCCTTTGCACTCTATCATGAATGCTTAACCCCCTGAGCCATCTTGCTGTGGAAGGAGTCAGGGAGGAGATGGCAAGTAAAGGACTGTGAAAAGGGAGACCAGAGGGAAATAGTCAAATGTCACCTATTCATTAATTTTAGCTACTTCTACTCTCTTATCAGAGAGGCCTCTCTAAAGCTCAGAGTCGGTCATATCAGGCTCCTGCTTAGTACGTCCCTGTGTCCTCGCCACCTTCAGGGTCAAAGATACGTTTGGCAGCGTGAGCAGGGCCTTTCACAACCTGGCCCTGCTCATGCTGAGAGCGTCTTCTCTCTCAGCCTTCTCCCTTCAAATCACAGTCATTCTTCACTTCTGTGGCTTCTCACGTGGGCGATGCTTTCTCGTCTCTGGGCCTTTGCTCACGGTGCCCCTCTACTTGTGCACTCCCTCTAGACCTCATAGTGCCTTAGCTCAGTCATCACCGGCCCTGGGTGTCCTTTGCCATCTTGCCTCATTTCAGCTCTGACGGCCATGCTGTGCACTCCCTAAGGCATTTGTGCTTGCTTCCACCAAGCAGAAGTTCCTTAATATTGCAATTGCCCTTAAAAGTTTTTTGTTGTTGTTGTTTTAAATTCCTGTATCTTTTTTTTTTTGCAGTATGTGGACCTCTCACTGTTGTGGCCTCTCTCGTTGCGGAGCACAGGCTCCGGACGTGCAGGCTCAGCGGCCATGGCTCACGGGCCCAGCTGCTCTGCGGCATGTGGGATCCTCCCGGACCGGGGCACGAACCCGTGTCCCCTGCATTGGCAGGCGGACTCTCAACCACTGCGCCACCAGGGAAGCCCAAATTCCTGTATCTTAATAGACCATAGCTCCTTAGAGGTAGGAATTTTTTTTTTTTTGGTCTTTTTTTCTCTAGTGCCCATAGACCAGTAGGGACTCAGAATATGTTTTTGGAGTGATAAGTAAATGGAATGTCCTTCAGCCCAAGGGATGAATTAACAGTAGGGAGTGGAGGGCAGACATGAGCCTGCCTCATCTGGCATGGCAAAGACACAGCTGAATGAGTGATTCTTGTGTCTGGCTTAGTATGTTTGGCTTTGACATGTGGGTTAAAATTGGGGAAGTTTAATTTTATAGACCTAGGCTATGGAGATACAATGCACAAGTAGGTGTCCCGAAGTCAGTTGTTGTGGTAAGATTTGTCATATGCACGTGTCGATGGTTGGGATGCATTTCTACCTAGGATATGAGAGTGGCGTAAAGTTAAGTAACAAAGCACTGCTTCCAGGTAGGTCCATGGGACCAGCTCATGTTACACCTCTCTAGCCATCTTTTCCTACATATTATTTCCTTTATTCTTGGAAAGTTGATGGATAGTTCCCCACATAAGACTTATGTGCCACTTATTTGGCTTTCAGTTAAAACTAGGCAAGCTAGCCAGTCACAAAAGGACAAATATATGTGTAATTCCACTTTATGAGGCACCTGGAGTAGTCAAACTCATAAAGACAGAAAGTAGAATGGTGGTTGCTAGGGCCTGGCAGGGGCGCTATGGGGAATTCGTGTTTAACGGGTATGGCATTGCAGTTGGGGAAGATGGTGGCGATGGTTGCACAACAATGTGAATGTTCTCGGTGCTACTGAATTATACACTTAAAAATAGTTAAAATGGTACATTTATGTTATGCATATTTTACCACAATTAAAAACACCCACATTCCAAAAAAAAAAAAAACTAGGCAAGCTAAGGCCTAAAGCATCTTTAATTTTCAGTATCATAGTTTACATAAGTGCCACAAGACCTCGTATCATGTTGGTACTAGGATATGTTTTCCTCAATATCATAAAATATTAGTGAAATTTCTCTGTACTGTGTGTATGTGTGGGTGTGTGCGTGCGATATATGTGACTTGAGTGGTGACCAGGGTTCCTGATAAAGTTTATAGCAATGTCAGAGTCTGGTTAGGTTGATGTATAGTCCAGAATGCTTGGCTTTCGATCCTATCTTCATACTAGCCTTATGACCCTTTGCAAATCCTTTAACATTTTCGTCACTTGTGTTGTCATCTGTAGAATGAGCTGATGATAATTCAGGAGATATTTTGAGGATGAAATAAGTTAATATATGTAAAGTATTCTCATTGGTGCTTGGCACATAGTAAATGTTCAATACATGATAGTGATTATCATTATCAAGCCCCTCTACATGATATTGGGAGTGCTCAGTGGACAAGAAAGAGTGGTGTGTATGAATTCTGGGTTGCGGTTTGGTGTTGAGAATATGTGGCAGTTCTCACTTTTCTCCTTACCTCCTTATCTCCTCAGGGGAGCCTGAAGGTAGATAGCTAGATCAAGGTAACTTAGCTGTCTTTTGGAGAAGTGCAGGCCATGGGGGATGAACCCCGGCTGTGGAAGGAAGCGTGGCCAGGCAGCATGTAGATTTCACGAGAGTTCAGGTACGGGTGGGTCACCATGGGGATGGTCAGGCTGCCGATGCCACTGCCGCCATTGTGGGGCTGGGGTCCTCAGTGGAAACTGACAAGAGAAGACAGATTGTCGGGCCTGGAGAAACTGTGCAACTCAAGTCTCAGACAAAGGTCTAGTTTCCGTACTCAACAAGCCAATTAAAAAAAACCCCAAGCCCAATAAAAAGTGAGCAAAAACAGTTTGCAGAAAATAAAAGAGAAATAAAGGATCTTAAGCACACAAAAATCTTCTCAGCCCCACTCATAGGAACAGAAATGTAAATTGCAGTGACAGTGAAATTTCATTTTTCACCTATCAGACTGGCCAACATAAAAGAGTCTGATAACACTGGGAGATGGCTCTCTGCCAACTGATACAACTTCCGGAGAGAGATTTCTTAATATCTATCAAAATGAAATGCATATGTCTTTTGACCGAGCAGTTCCACCTGTAGCAGTGAATCCCACATATATTTTCTCAAATGTCTGAAATGATCCATGTAAAAGATTATTCACTGAGGTATTGTTTATAGTAGTACCGTTTTCAGAACATCCTGAAAGTACAGTAATAGGACTGGTTAAATAAATAATGATGCGTCAATTTAATAAAATATTAACAGCTGTAAATAAGAATAAGGGAGGACTTTGTTTACAGATGCGAACTCCAAGATTTCTTGTTAAATGAAAAGGAGCAAAGTGTGGAAAAGCATGTCTAGTGGGCTACTATTTGTGTCTGAAAGGAAAAAAGACTATATAGGTATATGTGCATATGCATAAAATAGACAATAATTTGCATATTGAGAGGGGAATTTGCCATTGGGGCTTGGAGGACACGTGTGAGAGAAACTTTCCACTTTGTGCCATTTTGTAGTGTTGGAATTTTGAATCATGTTAATTCATTACCTATTCAGTCTTTTCAAAGAATAGAAATGTGGCATTGGCTCTCTAATACAGCCATTGAATTTAACATGAAAAAGCACGTTTTGAAATACTCATCAATGCAATTACTTAATCCCACACCACCCTCCTCCTGTTCCACTTGATGCCAACCAATGTTTGGGTAAATCTGATACCCCGGAAGCTACTACAGATCTCTCCGATAGCTCCCTACATCCCTGGTGTCCGCCATCAAATACTGCTAGACAAGCACCAACCCAAAGGTGAGATAGCTGTAGTGCCATGAGCAAGACAGAGGTGAGTTTGAATCCTGCCTGCAGTACTCATTGGATATATTAACCTGGTTGAGTTGCCTTACCTCTGTAAACCTCAGTGTCTTGGTCTGTAAAATAGAAATAATAACTGTTCATCACTGCATCATGAAGTCAGCCTTGGCTACCCTGAGATACCAGAGGATTTCAAGTATTTAAGGCTCAAACTCATGAATAACAACAGCTCTATTGTAGCGCACCGCTTTGATGTCCCAGCTGACCTCTGTCAGAGTCACAGGAGAGCTGGCCAGACTCACCTCTGCATCTTGTTTCACTCACTCGCTCACTCAGAAATCACTCGGGCCCACTGTTTTCTGGTCCCTGCTGTCTCCCTAGAGTTGGTCTCTGTTCTTTCAGGTCAGCCAGCTCTCCCTCTAAGGGTACCCTTGACTTAGCCCTAAGGATGCACCTCTTATCCTCTTTCAAATCCAAAGTCTCTGGCAGCTTTTTGGACAGTCTTAGTTATTTTCTCATGGTGGAGAGAAAGGGCGTTCCTTCAATGCTGGGGCGGGGCACAGTCTATGGTGTCTGGAGCCTCAGGGACCTGGCGACAATGACACTTATCTTGCGGGGATTTGTGCCAGGGGCACAGGGACATTCACCTGGGGTGAATGTCAAACCCCTGTGCTACCTCTTCATCGGCTTGCGTTTGTGATTTACAATCAACTGTACATAAAATGTGCATGTGTCTTGCCAGCGGTTGACTTGAGCAACTGCTGGGACCTGTTACCAAGTGACATCAAAGGCTCTGAGGTGGTGGTTTTATAGTCAGCCCAAGAAATGGTAGAAGGTTCAGGTTTATATGTGTTCATATACTTTACTGGGAGAAAAAAAATGCATATATGGTTAATAGCTTCGTTGCTATGGTGAGATAGAATGCTCTGTGCAAAAGTGTCTCTTTAAAGTCAAAGATTAATCACTTTCAAGGCAGAGGGAAAACAGGAGGAGGAAAAAAACCCAGACTGTGGTAGGCTAGATTTCCCCCAGATATTATTGCTGCTTCTGTCTCTACAGCCGAACATAACAGCTGGTGAGTAGGGAGAAACTGGAGAAAGATCTTTTTTGCCTTTAATCCAGTATGCTGTTTTCCTGTGCCCGTTTTACTGTAATTCTCAGCGGCCACGGGACAAAAGCTGTTGACTGATACGTGCAATTACCTCCTCTAATATTGCTCTCAGCTGTCGGCCCTGACTGACAAAAGTGGATGAGGTTTAGTTAAGGTCTGGGAAAACACTCTTTTAATAAAAGCCAGTCTCATCTCTATGATCACCTCCCCCCCTCAGACCTTTTCATCTGGAAAGATAAGGCCTGGTGATGGAAAGTTAAAAAGTGGTGCTGAACTTGGACGTCCTCAACGCCAGCATTTACCTCACAAAAATACTCCACAGTGTGTGTGTGTGTGTGTGTGTGTGTGTCTGTGTGTGTGTGTGTCTATGTGTGTGTGTGTGTGTGTCTGTGTGTCTGTGTGTGTGTCTGTGTGTGTGTCTGTGTGTGAGCAATTTGCATTGGAAATGAGGAAAATCAGTTTAGGTCATCGGGCAGGGTTTTCCCAGAAAGAATGAGAGGTTACTTTAAAAGGTTAAACCAGCCAGTTCCTTATTGGTTTCAGCCCACTTTTGGTTTTGGTGGGCAAAGGAAAGCCTTGAGCGGTCATCCCCTTGGTTTCTTCTATTGGTTGCTGGCCTCGGGTGCCCCGTTCCTACGGAAGATGCACGCAGCAACAGAGAGTGATGAGCTGGAGATGGAAGCCTTCTCCTCCCCATTGGCACAGTGCTGTGTGTGCACTCATGGTGGCAAGAGGGGGGCTAAAATCCTTGGGGAGAGCCCCTGGGCATATCTAGAGTGAGAAGCTCACCACCGCCCCGGCCCCTGCCCATCTTTTGTTTAGGAGAATTCCTAGTTCACACAGAATGAGGATAAGATCACAGAAGTGAGGATGACGCCCTAATTACAAGTGTGGTTTGGAAGACTGAAGTGGAAACTATGGGAAGATGTCCTTATAAAAACCAACAACTGTGTGGATTGGACTGTGTCCCTGTCTGTTTAAAGGCCTGCTGGTTGCTCTGAATGCAAACTGCTGGCCCTGGTGCAGATGGAGCCAGTTCTTCAGGACGGCTGCAGAGCACTTGGCGGATGGTCCTCACCGAGTCCTTTGATGGGGGCGAGTTTGCAGAAGAGGTTGGGGCTGAAGAGGTTGCAGTTTATTCACGGGCCCAGGAGGGAGCTGGCTTAGGTCTGAAGGAAGTCGGCTCCCTTATCAACAGTGCAGGTAGCTTTGTCCTATCAGTTTTCCCCTGCGTTGGCACTCAATTTTCATAACACAATTTGTAATGTGATAATGTCTGCACGTTAGTAATAGTGGCAATAGCGGGGCAAGGTTATTCCTGTGCCGTTTTAATAAAAAACAAGGAGTGTGCTTTACAGGTGCACAAAGGCCACTGCTTTATGTGCGAAGGCCACTGCTGATGAAGTGAATTTTCTAGGATTTTAGAACAGGACACAACATAATCCTCTCTTTCAAGTATCTGCAGACTCTACTAAAAGAACTTCTTCCCTTAGCGATAAGCCTGCCTTCCACCTCCACCCTGCCCCACTCCCACTGATATGGAGACCGAGTTAACACCTTGTTTGCTTTCTGCAGGGGGTCTCGGAGAAAGTCAGCTGAGGAGAGGAATGTATCGAAATCTGGGAGTACGTCACACAGGAGAAGAAAAGAGTCATTGCCCAGGAGCCCCCGCCTAGGTAGAGAGACCGAATTTCAGCCTAAGGTGACAAAATGCTGAAATGCTCTGAGGGAAGTGAATGCATGAGTCCTTGGAGGAAGAGGAGAGTCAAGCATGGCTAGGTCAGGAAGAAAGAGGAGCCCGCAGCTGAACCATTGGAAAGGACGTACTCAGAAAATGCAACAGGTGGCAACTGAATCATTCTGGAAGGCGAGTAGTATAGCGGTGTGTGATTGTGTGTGTGTGTGTGTGTGTGTGTGTGATTGTCTCTACTCAGGGTTTCAAAAAAGATAGTGAAGAGCTAAAACTTAACCCTTATGCGTTCTCTAAGAAACACTTGAGAGCTAGCTGGCCCCAGAGAGAGGGAGACAGAGGCAAGGTGGTGGCCATTTGAGGGAAATCCGAGTGTCTCCTGCAAAGGGGACAGGCTCTCTACTCCAGGAATTTCCACCCTTACTACTCCTCATAACTTACCCCGCTTTGGTCTGGCACTACCTGCAAGGCGGGCTGGGCTTTTTAACCAAGTGACTCCTTCCTTGGTGTGCTTTACAGGTGCACAAAGGCCACTGCTTTACGTGTGAAGTGCAACAAAAAATTAAATGAGACGCAGTACTTCCCTTAGGTCACAAAAGTTCCAACAATGCAGACAGGAATGTAAACAAATAATGGCATCGTGGTGCGCTTCCACAGGGACAGGAAGAGGGCTCTGCAGGGGCACAGAAGAGGATGACCCGGCTCCCACCTTAATGACAAAGCGCTCACCTGCTTCCCCAGCTTGTGCTAATAGCCGGTGATTACACAGTGCTTACCCCATACCAGGCCTGGCTCTAGGTACTCCGGACATAGCAGCACATGTTATTTTCACACAGTCCTACATGAGGAAACAGGCAGAGAGAAGTGCCCCAAAAGCACACAGTGAGGGCCAGGACTTGAGCCTGGGCTGCCTAGCTCCCGACTCTGTGCTCAGCACCCTTCAGTACCTGTGCTCCAGTGGGGAACAAATTCCATTCTGGCCTTTCTTTGGGGGAAGGTGACTGTCTGAGCCCAAGGTCTGATCTGACTCCTGGGAGAAGGCAGGGGAAATTTCTACACGAGGTGTACTGGGAAGGAGGAATATTTTTATTTTTTTACCTATGGAGTTTTGCGGCCTACCACACACAATCACATATGCACTCACACCTACACAAAGCACACACACACACGCACGTACACACACACACACACACACACACACACACACACACACACTTCCTCCCCCAGTCCCAACTCTGCCTTTGCATCAAAAGCACCAGAGCTTTAAATAAAATACAGATGCTGAGGCTTCCTAGATATACTGAATAATCATCTCTGGGAGCAGACCTTGAGCATCTGAATTTTTCCATTTCTTAAAAATTAAGTGACATGCATGCCCAAAGTGAAAATTCATAGTACAGAAAAGAAAATCTCTGTGTCTCTTCCACCTAACCCTCAGTCCTTCTCCCCAAAGGCAGACGTTTCTAATGGTACCTTGAGATCTGTTTCCTTCCAAAAACAGTGTTCGCACATAGCCATCTGTTATTATTTTTAACCTCTTGTCGATGATTGTGATGAATAGTCAGGTGAGAGTCTCCTACTTGGGCCCTGCTCAGTCCACCTCAGAGATGCAACTTTTGTGGGAAAGGAGGGTGGGAAGAGGGAGGCTTGGGAAGCGGGGAGCTTTCTGAGTGGACAAGCAGATAGGAGAGCCAAAGGACAGAGCCCAGAGAGGAGCTACTCCGGGCAGCAGAGCGCTTAAGAATGAAAAGAGGCAGCACGTCCTCTTAATACCCATTGAGTCCACATGCGCTAAGAACAGCAGGGTGGAGATAGTCAGAATCCAGTGGGGCTCAGTAAAGGATGCTTCCAGAGGAAACCTGAAGAGCCCCCAGGATGAGAGGAAAGGGTATTCTGGGTGGAGAGAATGGCATGGGAGGTGACTGCTCATTTTTCCTTTTTATTCCAGGCACCTTCTTCTCCAGTCCTTTGGGAGGCAGCAGGTGCAGTTGTAAGAGTGCACTTTGGTGTCAGGCTGCCCTGGAGTCCAGGGCTTGAAAACACGTCGATGTGGTGACAGACATCCAGGAGGCACTGGGGAGAGAAAGGTGAAGGAGACATGCCCTTGAGCTCAGTCTCTCGGGTAGACAGACACACAGACCCTCCCGTGCAATGTGGTGAACGTTTTCCTAACGGTAGGTCAGGGCAAGGTGTGTTGGGTAGAATGGGACTAGGACTCCTGGCATTTCTTTTAGGAACTAAATTAGGACCTCATTAGCCAGAGTCTTGAAATAGGTCGTAAGTTTTTGTTGCCAGGTTCTGGAAGGGGTCCATACTGATCTGTCACAGACAAAATTGAGGGATAGCTGAGGCTGGGCTGACTTTGGCCAACACTTGGTTGTAGTTCTGTGGTCTGTTTGCTTTCCAGGGTTTCCACAAGTTGCTCAAGGGCACAGGTGGCACCTGCATCCCTGTTGGATAGCCCTTGCTCTTCGAAACGCAGATGAAGCCTGAGGTAGAAATCAAAGGCTTACTTGAATTTTATTTGCTTTCAGGACTTTTACAATTGCTTTTCTGTCTTCCTAATAATACAATTACATTTTCTGAAGACAACATGTATCTGGAAAGGAATAGTGTGTACTCAAATCAATTTTTTTGAAAAATGTATCAGAAGGAAATTTTCATGTTGTATCACAGACAAGCCCCAGGTTGGATTCCAGATTTTTTTTTTTGCTGTATGGTCATTTCTGTCATAGGAAGGACTGTGATTTTTTCCCCTTCTTTTTTTTTTTTTTTTTTCTTAACTTGAAAGACTTTTTTTTTGCGGTACGCGGGCCTCTCACTGTTGTGGCCTCTTCCGTTGCACAGGCTCCGGACGTGCAGGCCCAGTGGCCATGGCTCATGGGCCCAGCCGCTCCGCAGCATGTGGGATCCTCCCGGACCGGGGCACGAACCCATGTCCCCTGCATTGGCATCGGCAGGTGGACTCTCAACCACTGCGCCACCAGGGAAGCCCAACTTGAAAGACTTTTGACAGCCACCATTTTTCTTCTTCTCTTTCCGTTAAAATTCCTACAGTGTGCCAGGTATGGTTGTTAACGCTGTCTCTGCAGCAGCATTGCAAAGGAAGTATTTTGCTCTTGTCACCATTTTACAGATGAGGGAAATGAAGACACCAATATATTCGGTATCCTACCTGAGCTGTTCTGATACATGGCCAGGCTGGTATCTGAACTTGGTAACTCTACACAAAGGTTAAGCCTCTCATTTTGCAGATGAGCCAACTGAAGTCCCAACGTCACCTGCCTCATCGGTTGCAGATTTTGGGGCCATGCCAAATGATACCTGTCTTTCAGGTCCGTCGGAAATGCCACCTCTTTCATGCCATGTCTTTCAGGTTCATCAGAAATACCACCTCTTTCATGAAGCTTGTGACGTCCCAGAGTTGTGTAGGACCTGTTGCTCTTGTTGAGGGTCAAGGGATAGGGTGGGGAAGAAAATGAGCGCAACTCAGGACAATAGGTCTGAAGCTTGGAGATAGGTGCCGGCCGCACTGGGTGACCCCGAGTCTAATCAACAGCCATGAGACCTGGGGCTTTCTGAGTGTTTGCTGTGTCTTGGAACAGTGCCACGTCATCCTCTTAAGTCCTCACAGCAAGTCATCACATTGCTGGAGCTGGGATTCCAGTCCAGTCCTGCCTGAAGTCAAAGCTCATGCTCTCTCTCACCATTGTGTAGTCTCCCAAGACAATTGGTCATGGGGTGGGAAAAGAATGGAGCAACCCTTAAATGGAGGATTAAGGAGATGAAACAAAATTGGGGTCATAGATTGAGACAAGGCAGCGAGGGGCCCTGGAATTGGAAGAGAAGAGGGGGATGGCTGGGAGTGGAGCTCTCTGAAGACTGTGGCCTTAGGCCCCTGGAACCTCTATAATAACAGTGATCATCTGGGCAGCAGGAATTGCGCTCACTGCTTGTACCTTTTGCTTTGTGTTTCAGGGCTCTGGGTTCCCAAGCTCCCTGAAGGAGGAACTGCATCTCTGCCTTTGTAAGGTGGAGACATAGTCTGACCAAGTGGCCACATGGGAAGCATAGAGGGGCAGGCACCTCGGTCTGCCCAGGGATGTGGGGAGGCTTCACAGAGAGATGAGGGTCCAGGCAGAGAAGGGAACAGGGTGAGGGAATTCAGGGCACACATTCAGAAAGGAAGGTCAGGAAAGCCAACGGGGCTGTATTTAGGGATGTTCCCAGACTATAAGTCAAGAGAAAGCAGTGGGGGAAATAAGGCTGGAGCGGCCCAAGGCTGGGCATAGATGTGAAAGCTGACCGCCCACCCCATATACTTTCAACCCACCTTCACAGACCACTCCCTGTGGCTATGGTGTTTCTGAGCCTTGTGTAGGCCCAGGATACCCTCCTTACTCATCTAGAGAATTCTACTCATCTTTCAAGGCACACGAGGCTTGCGTTCTGTGAGGCCTGCGTTGCACTCTCAAGCAGCATTCCCTGTTTGCTCAGAAGGGTCTTTTCTACCTCTCTGTTCTAGCGCTGGTCACGCTGTTTTGTCTGTCTTCCCTATTATCGTGAGAGCTCCTTCTGGGGGAGAAACTCTGTCCTGTCTTTGCCTCCCCAGCACTAGTACATAGTAGACACTCAGCACATTTTGATGATGGAGAGAGCTCAGCCTAGCATTCCTGTGTTTTTCAGGCAGACAGAGTGAGTGGCCGGCGGGGACTCGCGAGTCTGGGAAGAGCAGAGGGGAATTTGCCAGTTTGCTCTGTGAAGTCTGCTGGGGACTGCTGGCTGTGATGGCAGGCGGCATTCTGCTCACCCTGACTCCCTTTAACTTCTGGTAACTGCCAGCCAGGCCCTGTAATGTCTCTGCATTTTCCCCCTTTGTCACTTTTTTTTTTCTTTGCTGCAAGGAGTGTAGCAGCCCCTCAGGAGTTTGATTATATTGCAAGATGAATAAGATATTTGAATTATGCTCTTTAAATGAGTCATCTCAACCCGGGTGTAATTGTTCACCCCCCGTCACACTCAACGTGACTACATTTCCAAAAGAGCGCTTTGGCCTGAATAGCGAGTTGCTGAAATTGCTCGGTTCCAATTCTCAACGGCTTATCATTTGCATCGCGGGGTGCGTCTTTTGTTTCACATCTGGGCAGATGTGGACTTTTACACGGTCACTCACCAGAGCTATTGGAACAAGCAGCATATATGTACAGAAAGAAGCTGAACTGATTTTCTAGATGTTTACACGTGTGTTGGGGGTAGGGTGGGACTGAGGGAAGAGCAGCAGAGTGCAGAGTGTTGCAGAAGATGATGTCTGATCGTGCCTGAGCAGTTTCTCAACATACGAGAGAGCTTAAGCTGAACAGATTTAGATTTTGGATTTGTGGTCTGAAATCTCCTTGTTTCATATTTCTGTTTTGAGAGTTTTGGTCGCTCCGAAAAGTAAGCCGGCACTGATGGTCTCAGGATGGATGGCCCAGGTGCCCCAGGATGCCTTAGCATTGCCTCGTATTGGAGCTGAGCCGGAGGACGGGATGGTGACCCTGCCCAGATGGACTTGGACATGTTCCTCTTCCTCGTTCATTTCCTTTAATGAAGAGAACATGATTCATGGTCAGGTTGTTAAACATAACTGACTCCAAAGCTGCCCCTCCAAGTCTGGGAAGGTCTCAGTTCGGAACTGGTGGTGATGTTGCCTCAGATACCACAATTGTTCAGACTCTGAATCTGAGTCAGCCCACCATGCAGGGCCCACACTGAGATCAAAAGGAATTCAACTTTCCAAATTAGGGGTAAGTTGTATCCCGAAAGTGATAAAGTCAGGTATTACATTCATCCAGTAGATACTGACTGTGTGCCCGTGGAGCTTGCACATGCACGGGGGCGGGTGATATAAGAGAAACAGGCCCTTGAGGCCCTGACCTCGAGAAGCTCACAGTCTAGAGTGGTTGATGGGCATACAGATGGTTATAATGTAATAGAGGCATGTAAGAAATGCCCTGGAAAATTAGGACAGCAGAGTCTGCAGGGGACATTGACCAAATTTTTAAAAAGTAGGAGGTACTCTTGTTGGAACTTGAAGGACGAGTAGTGGATTTATCAGCATATATAATATGCTCAAAGGCAGGAATATTTCAAGAAGGCTGAATGCGGTGGCTCAACTCTGTCATTAAGGACCTAGGTGCTTTCCACTTTTCTGCTCTGCCATTCTTGGTATGATGGTGTATCCTCAGACTTGCCCTTTTCCTGATCACAAGATGACTGAAGAGAAGGAGAGGTTTGTTTACTTGTTGTCTTGATGTGTCTCTCTTTAATCAGTGAGGAAAAGAAGCCCCCATCAACTCATCCTCATGTCTCAGTGGTCAAAACTGCATGGCATGCCCGATCCTAAACCGTTCACTGGCAAGGGGAATGCAGCCACCATGACTGGTTCACACTCCCAGAGGGAAGAGACCCATTTCTTCTGAAGTACATGGCCGGGTAGAGGATAGTGGAACAAAATTGGGCTTCTGATAGAAAGTAGGGGAAAGGGGACAAATGGTTGCAGAGTTGACAACTAACAGAGTTTGCTACAGTAGGTGATGAAAAACTATTGTAGACGATTGAGCAGGAGTTGGCATGATCTGCCTTTCATGTTAAAAAAAAATCGCCCTGTCATCAGTGTAGAGTTCAGTTTTGTAGGCAGGAACATTGAGAGCAAATGGGATAGTCTTATGAGAAGTCAAGCAACCAATCTATCTATCTACCTATCTATGGACTTGGAGCTAAATATTTTCCTTGAGCCACGCTCTCTACCTGAAGGGTGAAAGGGGAATTGAGGGGTGGGTAGATTCTAGGGCAGAGTAGAAGCTTTGCATTCTGGATTTGCCAAGAAGTCTTTTGTAGTGCTGTGGCAAGCGTGCAACCTTTTTTACGTCCAGATGATCATGCGGTCCACTCAGAAGGGCTAGTGTAATCATACAGTCCCAGCATGTTGGAGCTGGACATGACCTTGAAGTCGTCTAGTTCAAGACTTTTATTTTACAAATGAGGAAACTGGATCCCAGACAAGCGAAGTGACTCAAGTTCCTATGTTTGTACGTGGCTGAGCTGCAACTAAACCCACAGAGTCTCTTCACTCACAGCCCTGGGTTCTCTGAGCCAGCTCTTCAGGGGGTTTATATGTACATTCAGGGGTACTGGAAAGGCTCTTAGGCCCTCTTCCTATGTTTCTGTTATCCTTGACAACAAGCCTATTGTTGGAATTTACAAAAAGTAATGCTTTGGTTTCTATAAAAAGGCAAACAATACCGGTAGGTATAATGTTTAAGATTTCTTATTCATTTTTAAAATGATCTTAGTGTGAATATACCCCTTTGGTTTTTTCTTTGAAGCGGTTTTAGTGGGGAATGAGGATGAGACCTTCGGGGCACTGGGAGCCTGAGAGAGGAAAGGAGACCCTAACTGTGGAGCTGGAGACTTGAGGCCTCCTAACTTTGTTGAAGGCTTTTCCTGTCCCACCAAGCCAAAAAGATACTAAATAAGAGCCTTGGTGATGGAGGCATTAGTGAGTGGCTGTCGGTGTGCTCCTGTGAGGTGGAATCTCTGACCCGTTTTTCTTGGGGACACAAACATCCATTCCTAGTGACTCATCTCACACTGTCTCCACTCTTTCTTTTGGTCTTCAGTGTATATGTGCCCAGTCCCCCTAGAACATACACACATTTCAGGTAAAACTTTTACCAGAAACTTCTGAAAGTTCACCCTTGTAGACAAAGTAGTGCTTCAAACCATAGGCACCAAAAAGAAAAAAAAACAAGCTTAGTAAAAACTAGAAATGGTTTTAAAATCAAAATTTTACTGAAAAAGTGCTATGTGCAAATCACCAAGTTAACTAAGTCCTGCTCTATAAAAATCCATTTATTTCATCTTCACTTTTGAAAATATTTTTTAAATGTATTAGATTATTTTTCTGGTAGTAGGCCAAACATTATAAAACTGCTAGTTTTAGATGTCGAATGGAGATCAAGATTGGGCTGAATCTGAATAACCGTTCTTGAATATTGTGTAAAGATTGTTCCACTTCTGTAAAACAAATAACGAAAAGAAAAAAACCACAAAAACGTTTATGTATGTATGTGTCTGTATAGGGTGACTTCAGCCTGGAGAACCGTATGAATGGACATATATGAAGGTGCTAACAAGGGTTACTTTGCTGGGCAGTGCTGATGTGCACGGACGAGGAGGGCTGGGGCAAGTCAAACATAATGTAAGAGGGAAAAAGGGGATTGAAAGGGCATGTATATAAATTTATATAAATTATCTCTATGTTTGGATAGATATACAAAAATTTGAATAAAATACTTTCAAAAAGTGATCTGGGAAATAAGAAAACAGAAGTGACTTTAATTCTCCTGTAAATCAGAACATAGAGTATGCTTTGGCTGTCTGGCTAGACTGAATGATCATCGAGGGGCTTTCATACTTGAAATTTTAGGGTTCTCTACGGTTCTTTAAATTAAGTGTGGCTGGGAATGCTGTTCTACGTTAATTTGCATGTTGTTCTACTCTCATCTACTTGTTATGTAGTTTTTCATCTCATTTCATTTTTGCCATCTGCGTATCAGTAAAGGCTGAACTATAATTGAAAAATATGTATTATATATTATTATACATAGTTAACTATATACATAGTTAGATCTAAGTTTATTTCAAAATTGCATAGTTTGTTCTGTGAGTTTGGTCCATCTTAAAAAATCCTCTAGTATTTCTATGATGTCCTGATTTAAAGGAGGCCCTCAAAATACTATGGAGTGATCCCTGAATAAGCTGGTATCTCCTGACATTTTTAATTGAGATCTTGTGTCCTCTTTTGAAGAGTGTGCCTGATCGACTATAACTGCTTTGGGGGTCACTCAGCACATTCCTGCAGTACTTTACCTGTGCAGAGGCTAGCGGCATTCATCCCCACTGCCACACACACCCAGCACACACAGGAAGGCCAACAGCATTTACTAAGCACTTACCATGCGTCAGGTACTTTCCTTACAGTAAATTAGCACGGGCAATCACTTTATATCCATTTAATAGATGAGGAACCTGAGGCCCACAGGGGCTAAGTAATCTATTCAAGGATGAGTAAACTGAGCCAGTTTTAAAATCCTGGTTCTTTGATTCCACAAAACAAGGGTTTTTGTTTGTTTGTTTTTGTTTTTCTCTTCCACTACACAAACTCAGGCACGTCAAAGGAAAACTGGAAGGGTTTTTCTTCCTCTGAGGACTTTCCCTTCCTCTGATTCTCCAGCCACTGCTTTTGAGCTGTGAGACAGGAGATGGAAGAGAAAGACAGGAGGGGGAAGACAGGATAGACAGTCTCTATCCACTCAAATGCCAGGTTTCCCAGGAGAAATAACTGTTCTGGAATAGCTCACATTTGGGATAACCTCCTTCTAAGAACCTCATCTGTTCACACACTTGGCTATCAGAGTATTCTGATCTTCTTAAGGCCAATTCATTCTTACCATATTGGGCAGGGAGGAATAAATCTTTGAAGTATTTAAAGATACAAAAATGAGAGTAAAACTGGGGAAGGGGATCTTGATGTGAGCAGACTAACCTTCTTTCTCAAATCTTGACTCGCTAAGGGTAAGCTTCCTTTTCTTAAATAGCAAGAGTTGAAAGAAACTTCCAGTCAAAAAATCACTCACTATAATCTCCTATGGCCAAAAATAAAATGGAAACAATGCAGTGTGGATTTGTTTGCTCCGTTACTTTGGACACTCATCGGCTCTAAGAGGCAGCTGAGTGTAAATATATTTGTTGTGTTTATTCCCTCTGATACATGCAGTTTAAAATTAAACTTCCCAGGCTTCCCTCGTGGTGCAGTGGTTGAAAGTCCGCCTGCCCATGCAGGGGACACGGGTTCGTGCCCCGGTTCGGGAAGATTCCACATGCCATGGAGTGGCTGGGCCCGTGAGCCATGGCCGCTGAGCCTGCGCTCCGCAATGGGAGAGGCCACAACAGTGAGAGGCCCACGTACCGCAAAATAAATAAATAAATAAACAAACAAACAAATAAATAAACTTCCCTTTGAGTTCGTTAAGAGGGAAAAATCTAGGGTGCCTATTTGACATTTTAAGTCATTAATTATTACCTAGGTTTCATGAACTGTTTTAGCAGGAGGCTTTTGCTTCCCATACATATATAAGATTTTTTTTTACTTTTAAATAGGACAAAATAGTAGAAGACTGAATTTTTTTTTTAACATCTTTATTGGAGTATAATTGTTTTACAATGGTGTGTTAGTTTCTGCTTTGTAACAAAGTGAATCAGTTATACATATACATATGTTCCCATACCTCTTCCCTCTTGAGTTTCCCTCCCACCCTCCCTATCCCACCCCTCTAGGTGGTCACAAAGCACTGAGCTGATCTCCCTGTGCTATGCGGCTACTTCCCACTAGCTATCTATTTTACGTTTGGTAGTGTATATATGTCCATGCCACTCTCTCACTTTGTCCCAGCTTACCCTTCCCCCTCCCCATATCCTCAAGTCCATTCTCTAGTAGGTCTGTGTCCTTATTGCCATCTTGCCCCGAGGTTCTTCATGACCATTTTTTTTTTTTTTTTTTTAGATTCCATATATGTGTGTTAGCATACGGTATTTGTTTTTCTCTTTCTGACTTCACTCTGTATGACAGACTCTAGGTCCATCCACCTCACTACAAATAACTCAATTTCATTTCTTTTTATGGCTGAGTAATATTCCATTGCATATATGTGCCACATCTTCTTTATCCATTCATCTGTCAATGGACACTTAGGTTGCTTCCATGTCCTGGCTATTGTAAATAGAGCTGCAATGAACATTGTGGTATATGACTCTTTTTGAATTATGGTTTTCTCAGGGTATAGGTCCAGTAGTGGGATTGCTGGATCATATGGTAATTCTATTTTTAGTTTTTTAAGGAACCTCCATACTGTTCTCCACAGTGGCTGTATCAATTTACATTCCCACCAACAGTGTAAGAGGGTTCCATTTTCTCCACACCCTCTCCAGCAATTATTGTTTGTAGATTTTTTGATGATGGCCATTCTGACCGGTGTGAGATGACATCTCATTGTAGTTTTCTTTTTTTTTAATTAATTTATTTATTTATGGCTGCATTGGGTCTTCATTGCTGCATGGGCTTTCTCTAGTTGCGGCGAGTGGGGGCTGCTCTTCGTTGAGGTGCGGGGGCTTCTCATTGCGGTGGCTTCTCTTGTTGTGGAGCACGGGCTCTAGGCGTGCACACAGGCTCAGTAGTCGTGGCGCATGGGCTTAGTTGCTCCGTGGCATGTGGGATCTTCCTGGACCAGGGCTTGAACCCGTGTCCCCTGCATTGACAGGCGGATTCTTAACCACTGCGCCACCGGGGAAGCTGCCCTCATTGTCGGTTTGATTTGCATTTCTCTAATGATTAATGATGTTGAGCATTCTTTCATGTGTTTGCTGGCAGTCTGTATATCTTCTTTGGAGAAATGTCTATTTAGGTCTTCTGCCCATTTTTGGATTGGGTTGTTTATTTTTGTGATGTGGAGCTGCATGAGCTGCTTGTAAATTTTGGAGATTAATCCTTTGTCAGTTGCTTCATTTGCAAATATTTTCTCCCATTCTGAGGGTTGTCTTCTCATCTTGTTTATAGTTTCCTTTGGTGTGCAAAAGCTTTGAAGTTTCATTAGGTCCCATTTGTTTATTTTTGCTTTTATTTCCATTTCTCTAGGAGGTGGGTCAAAAAGGATCTTGCTGTGATTTATGTCATAGAGTGTTTTGCCTATGTTTTCCTCTAAGAGTTTGATAGTGTCTAGCCTTACATTTAGGTCTTTAATCCATTTTGAGTTTATTTTTGTGTATGGTGTTAGGGAGTGTTCTAATTTCATTCTTTTACATGTAGCTGTCCAGTTTTCCCAGCACCACTTATTGAAGTGGCTGTCTTTTCTCCACTGTATATTCTTGTCTCCTTTATCAAAGATAAGGTGACCATATGTGCGTGGGTTTATCTCTGGGCTTTCTAGCCTGTCCCATTGATCTATATTTCTGTTTTTGTGCCAGTACCATACTCTCTTGATTACTGTAGCTTTGTAGTATGGTCTGAAGTCAGGGAGCCTGATTCTTCCAGCTCCGTTTTTCTTTGTCAAGATTGCTTTGGCTATTCGGGGTCTTTTGTGTTTCCATACAAACTGTGAAATTTTTTGTTCTAGTTCTGTGAAAAATGCCAGTAGTAGTTTGATAGGGATTGCATTGAATTTGTAGATTGCTTTGGGTAGTACAGTCATTTTCACAATGTTGATTCTTCCAATCCAAGAACAAGGTATATCTCTCCATCTATTTGTATCATCTTTAATTTCTTTCATCAGTGTCTTATAGTCTTCTGCATACAAGTCTTTTGTCTCCTTAGGTAGGTTTATTCCTAGATATTTTATTCAGAAGACTGACTTTTACTTCTTGTTGGCTCAAGCAGGAAACATGAGACAGGCTTTGATTCCTCCATGTTTGATTGATAACTTTGAGAGCATCTAGCCAGGTATTCTGAGTGTGATCCAGCAGGTAACAGCTGGAGAGCGTGTGGCAAAAGAAAACACACAGCAAGGGGCCAAATCACATTTTTCATTGATTCCTGGACAATTTTAGAATAAGTTGATTCTTAACACACTGCAGTCTGATGTTTGACACCGTGTGCAATATACATTACTGTGTGTATAGTCACACAATTATGTCCTGCATGTGATTGCTCACAGAATCTATTATAAATTTGGAATATATATCATTAAAATGTATCGCTCTTGAATTTTTAGCAGAAAAATTATATTTGACACAAGTTAATACAGATTATATATAACATTAAACTGCATGTAGTTGTTTGGGGTGTATGATCCTAAGGGTCCTGCACCCAGTTCCAAAGCGTAGGTTTCTCCCTGACATCAAGCAATGCTCCGACAACAGCTGGGTGTCCTGCAATTCAGCTCAATAAATGCTGTCTACCCAGAGGTAGTATCAGATTCCACAGATTAAAAGTCTCACAAGACTACCCTTCACTTCAGAGCAGCCAGCCAGCCCAGGTCGATACCTGTGCTTCTGACTAATTGGTTACTATAAATCAGAGGTTCCCATGACCTCCTCCTTGGGTTCAATTAATTTGCTAAAGGGGCTCACAGAGCTCAGAGAAACCTTTTTCTCATTAGATTTCCAGTTTATTGTGAAAGGATATAACTCAGGAACAGCCAGATGGAAGACACATATAGGGCAAGAGGGGAAAAGAGGCACAGAGCTTACGTGCCCTTTCAGAGCGGGTGACCCTCCCCAAGTGTCCCTGTGTTCACCCAGAAGCTCCCTGAACCCCTTCCTTTTGGGTTTTTACAGAGGCTTCCTGAGCTAGGCACTATTGATTAAATCATTTGCCATTGGCGATTGACCTCAATCTCCAGCCTCTCTCTCTTCCCCAGGACAGAGCTCCAACCCCTAGAGGGTTTCTATTAGGGACATATAAACCCTATACTTTCTATTAGATTAGAATCATGTGGTTCTTTCCCCCAACCAACCCTCCCTGCCATGGAGCCCCATCCCATCCTTAGGTGTGGTCCAAAAGTCATTAACCTAACAGAACACAAAAGACACCTTTATTGCTCTTACCACGTAGGAAATTCAAGGGTTTTGGAGCGACAAAGATCAAATATGTATTTTTTTTATTATAAATCACAATATAACAGATACCCACTCTCTGCCCATTTCATACTGAAATAATTAAATTCTGCAATAATGAATGATTAGTTCAGGCATTTTGAAAGACAAGAGAAAAAGCGTCTAAGACATTTCAGAGGGCAGCACCAGAAGAAACAAGAGGAATTATAAAGTAGAAACAGACACGGTTTAACTGGTGGTGTTTCCACTTTCCGTTGCCACCTTTTGGCTGGTTGGCCCTCCTGCGAGTAATAGCCAGGCTTTGTGATCTGCTGCTCACTAGTTATGAGTATACTCTCAACAGCTTCTAAGACACTGTTAAGCGTTAAACAGACCCATGATAATTGAAAACAGTAATTTTTATACTCTTTAAGTTTAAGGAAACTAATAGCTAATTTAGGGTAGGAAGGGGTAACGAGATGTTCACATTTTCTTCCTGATAATAGAGGCAATTGGTACCAAAGTTTATTCAACCAATCCTGTAATTTCTGAATTGGGGCTCAATCACATGCAAAAGTGGAATGTTGGAGACTTTGAAAGGACTCCTTATTTAATCTTGCCTCAGAATTTCTTTAATTAGCAGGGATTCTAAATTATGAGCCACAGAAAATAACATACTTCCTTTTTTTTTTTACTTAGGTGTAATTCATACACCATAAAGTTCACCTTTTTAAAATGTACAATTTAGTGATTTTTAGTATATTTACAAAGTTGTGCAAGCATCACCACTATCAAATTTTAGAACATTTTTATCACCCCAAAAAGAAACCCCATACTCACTAGCTGTAACTTCCAATTCCTCCCTTCCCCAGGGCCTGGCAATCATTAACATACTTTCTATCTCTATAGATTTGTCTGTTCTAGACACTCCTGCCTTAATCACATGAGCTAAGTCATAGTGATTATTTTTGTCCCATGTCTTCTGTCAAGAGTCCTTTGCACTCTCCTAATATGTACTATTTCTTTTCCTCTTTATAAATTTATTATTACTATTTTTTGGCTGCGATGGGTCTTTACTGCTGCGCGCGGGCTTTCTCTAGTTACGGTAAGTGGGGGCTACTCTTCAATGCAGTGCCGGCTTCTCATTGTGGTGGCTTCTCTTGTTGCGGAGCGTGGGCTGTAGGCGTGCAGGCTTCAGTAGTTGTGGCTCGCGGGCTCTAGAGCACAGGCTCAGTAGTTGTGGCACATGGGCTTGGTTGCTCCACAGCGCGTGGTATCTTCCCGGACCAGGAATCGAACCCGTGTCCCCTGCGTTGGCAGGCAGATTCTTAACCACTGTGCTACCAGGGAAGTCCCTGTGCTATTTCTATATCGAAAGCCTCCCATGTGCACATATCCATATAAAGAACTTACTATGGTTTATCATCATGTCTTTTTGTCTCGTCCAGGTTATTAGTTTCAGAAGATCAGGGAAAATATCTTAAAATTTACCATTAATTGAGCACTGCTTGTGTTATTGGGACTTGATTGAGGTCACGTATTTATTGGGCACCTACTGCATACTAGGCACTGTGCTATGGGCTAGGGATACAATCTCTACCTCAGAATTATTTAATTTTCACTATAACCTTGGGTACTTCATATCATTATTACAATCTTATAGACATTGAACTTAAGGTTCAGGTTTTCTCAGCTGGTAAGAGGAAGAAGGAGGGTATGAACCCAAGGCTGGACAGTCTTTCCAGCTCATAGTCCCCCCAGTATGGTCCCCGTCATAACCTTCACACGAATGTTCCCACATAGAGCTAATTCAGTACTCAGCACTCACTGTGCGCTTGGTCCGTGTTTAGTTTTGGTGTTGATGCTCTTCACACACCCCTATCGTAGATAATTTAAGAGTCGTAAGCATGTTTTAAAAAGTAGGAGAAAATGTTTAACTTCACAAGTTATCAGGGAAATGGAAAGCTGAAAGAAAAAGGAGGCATTGTTTTATATCTGCTAATAAGCATTTATAAAGTGACAGTATTCAAGTGCTTGCAAAGTTTTGGTGAAGTTGGTGTATCCTTATATTTCAGATGAAAGTGTGAATTCTTAAAGTACTTTGGGACGTAATAGCTGTCCAAAAAATGTTCAGTCCCCTGACTTATTGAAGGAATTTAATGTAAAGAAATAATCCAAAGGAAGAGAAGAGTTTTCTGTACAAAAATGTCCATTGCAGCATTATTTCCAATGCCAATGCCTTATTTAAATGCCCAAGAATAGTTTAATGAATGTTACAGTGTAGCAGATATTCTTTTTTTTTTTAAACATCTTTATTGGAGTATGATTGCTTTACAATAGTGTGTTAGTTTCTGCTTTATAACAAAGTGAATCAGTTATACACATACATATATCCCCATATCTCCTCCCTCTTGCATCTC
The DNA here is from genome assembly GCF_964374135.1 of Grampus griseus. Taxonomy (NCBI): domain Eukaryota; kingdom Metazoa; phylum Chordata; class Mammalia; order Artiodactyla; family Delphinidae; genus Grampus; species Grampus griseus. The sequence continues at coordinate 59,002,133 of NC_138998.1, forward strand.
CCTCCCACCCTCCCTATCCCACTCCTCTAGGTGGTCACAAAGCACTGAGCTGATCTCCCTGTGTGTAGCAGATATTCTTAAATGGAACATTATGCAGCAACCAAAAGTGTTAATTATGAAGATCTAAAAAATGTTTGAAAACAATGAAAAAATTTGAATGTTGGCTTATATTTAAGCCTTGAATATAACTATGTAACAATTACATGTGAAAACAAGTTTTAAAAACTTAGGACAGGGCCTCCCTGGTGGCGTAGTGGTTGACAGTCCGCCTGCCGATGCAGGGGACACGGGTTCATGCGCCGGTTCTGGAAAGATCACACATGCCGCAGAGCGGCTGGGTCCGTGAGCCATGGCCACTGAGCCTGCGCGTCCGGAGCCTGCGCGTCCGGAGCCTGTGCTCCGCAGCAGGAGAGGCCACAACAGCGAGAGGCCCGCGTACCGCAAAAAGAAAACAACAAAAAACAACTTAGGACAACATCTGGCACATAGTAGACAGTATTGGTTGAATGAATGGGTGACAAAGGAAATAGAAAACACCCTACTTGGTATGTAATCTCATCCCCAGAAGTTATAATATTTAAATAATGTACTAAGGTTTAAGCAAGATATTTTTAATAATGCTAAAGTTTACATAGTGAGCCAGGAAATGTCAGTTGTTATAAAAGATCATTGCAGGTCTAGAAAAATTCAATTTTTTAACTAATTAATTAATTCATTTGGCTACGTTGGGTCTTAGCTGCGGCACGCAGGATCTTCGTTGCAGCGCGTGGGCTTCTCTTTAGTTGTGGTGCGCGGGCTCCAGAGCACTTGAGCTCAGTAGTTGCGGCGCGTGGGCTTAGTTGCCCTGTGGCATGTGGGATCTTAGTTCCCTGACCAGGGATCAAACCCGCATCCCCTGCACTGGAAGGTGGATTCTTAACCACTGGACCACCAGGGTAGCCCCCGAAAATTTTAATATTTTTGATGATACATGCATGCAAATGATTTATAACAAAACTTTAGAACATTTAGAGAATGGTAGCGATTATATCAACAATCATAATAGCCTTATTAGGGCCCTGGAGCTTAAGCTTCATTGGCTTCAAGACCAATGCGCCTTTGAGTGTCACATTCCCAATGTAAAGGTTAACAATGACTTTTCACTTTCTATCTTCTCATTAAGTAGTCAGTGCTTAAATGTGAGATATTGTGATGGTTATATTACAGTGTAAAAGAGCTTACATTTATATTTACATAGGAATTATATACAAGACATATAAAAATACTTGTAACTCTGAATGGCATAATCTATAAATATTTTGTTATATATATAAGAAGACATGTACATGTAATGCATATTCCAAGAAAATTGCCTTATTTTCAGGGTACTGGAATGGTTGTAGCACATTAACTAATTAACTGGCAGGAGGGGAAACTTAGTGGTGATCACAGCCTCTGGTTCTTCTTTTGTCTTACATCTTGGAGGTCCACTCCTGAGCCCCTCCCCACTGTCACCATGGAGGAACATGTCTCCACGTCTCTTCAGTTCTTCAGCTGCCACTGCTGGGACGCTCATCACCCAGCAGTGCCTCGGTCCCTGGAAACAACCATGAAGAGATTCTGCCTTGCTTCGCCATTGCACGTTTACCTACCCAATTCTATCTCAATCTATAACTTTATCTCAGCTCCCTTGCTTCTTTTTTTCAGAGTAGAAATTAACTCGCGTCGTTAGAGGGGGAAGAACTGCAAATTGTAGCACAGAAATCAGCTGTCAGAGAAAAAGAAAGCTGTTCTAATTTTGGGCGCTGCAAATACATTAAACCACTTATTGAAGTTTTCTTGCTGCCTTAATATTACATGGCCTCGTGGCCTTCACTCCAGGCACCTGAGATTAATCAGCTTTTAAGGAAGACAGTCTTAAACAACTAAACAGGAAATAGGACACCCCAAATCTGAGGACAGTCACTGTGAGACTAGAACATAACAGAGCATATCTGAATTTTATAAGGTCACAGAATAAACGTTTCTATTCAGGAACCCTTTAGTGACAAAAGAAGGCTGTTCGTGGCAAGTGGAGGAGGAGGATAAAGTGGGTAAGACTCTTTGCTTACATTAATTGGCAAGATATATGGACTCTGGGAGTAAGGTATAGCTTCAGTAGCATTTTGAGGGGGATAGCTACCTCTCTAAAGTTATGGCTTTGGGGAGAGATAAGTAGAAAGTTTTGGCTTAGTTTTAACCATCTAAATAATATGAATAAAGGATAACCCCCAGGGCTTCCCTGGTGGCGCAGTGGTTGAGAGTCCGCCTGCCGATGCAGGTGACGCGGGTTCGTGCCCCGGTCCGGGAAGATCCCACATGCCGCGGAGCGGCTGGGTCCGTGAACCATGGCCGCTGAGCCTGCGCGTCCGGAGCCTGTGCTCCACAATGGGAGAGGCCACAACAGTGAGAGGCCCGCATACCACAAAAAAAAAAACAAAAAAACAAAAACAAAACCCAGAGGCATCTTTAAAAAAAAAAGAAAAAAAGAAAAAGAAAGTTTGGGCTTAGTTATTGACGACCAGGTGACAGTTAATTATGGCATTTCTTACATCCAGATAGTTGTTTGACACTGATAGTCTAACGTCTGGATAGTCATTTTAGACTGAATTTTATCTATGCTTAGTAATTCTTAAATGCATTCTTGTGCCCTTCTCAATCCTGGAGGTAGAAAGAAAAATTAGATATCAATTACTTCTATTTTTAATTTTAATCACACATTTGAAAAATCTGGGTGAAAATGTCACTCATCGAAATAATGAGTTTTTCTGATCACAGTATAACATTTCACCCTAGCTCTCACCACCCTCAGGATTTTACTGCGGTATGAAAGCCCTGGATTTGGGAAAAGGAAACAGAAGTTCCTCATAGCAGAGCTAAGGCAGGGGTTGCCGCATTGACAAAGAAGAAACCATGTGTGGGAGTATGGAGAAAGGAGGACAGTTATCCCAGTAACATGTGTTCAAAACCAGGAAGGAAAGCACATAATTCCTGTCTGGGACTGAATTTATAGCATGTTTAGTAGAAAGAACATAGGCTCAGATCAGACCGAATCTCGGTTTCATTACTTAAAAGCTGTATAACATTGGGCAAATTGATTTATCTAGTTCTTCTCAAACTTTTGCATGCATTAGAACCCCCTAGAGAGCTATATATACACACAGATTGCAGAGGCCTGTCCTGAAGTTTCTGATTCAGTAAGTGCTGGGTGGGGCTCAAGAGGTTTCCTTTCTAGCAAGTTCACGGGAAGCAGACTTCGAGAACCATCAGATTAACCCAATTTGTCTCAATCTTTTCACCTATGAAACGCTGCTAATATTACCTACCTTGCAGGATTGTGTGACAATAATATCCAACTCATACTGAGCACTTAACCCGTGTGTCAGCCAAATACTATACTAAGCATGTTACAATCATTTAACTCACACAGATGGGACTTCCCTGGTGGTCCAGTGGTTAAGACTCTGGGCTTCCACTGCTGGGGCACGGGTTCTACCCCTGGTTGAGAAACTAAGATCCCTGCATCCCGTGTGGTATGGCAAAAAAAAAAAAAGTTCTCACAGAAACCTCAGGAGGAAGGATTTGCTATCACAGAAGAGGTAACAGAGACATGGACAGTTTCTTAAGGTCAAAGAGCTAAGAAGCAGTAGAGCAGAACTTTAACCCAGGCAGTCTTCGGACCAGACCCATGCTCTTAACCATGCCCTGACGCCATCTTTTGAAATTAAAGGAGATCATGTGTAAGGTATCTGTTATGGTATCTGGCACATGGCTGCTTAATACGCACAGCAACTGGTAGTAATTTTGAGTTGTTCTTTGTCAAAAGGACCCAGGGGCAAAAAAAAAAAAAAAAAAAAGGAACACGTACAGGAGGGTGATGTGCTTGGGTTCCTAGTAGCTTCTTCTGTCATATGGTCCCAGGCTGGTGGTTTCGCTCCCTGAGCCTCTTTGCGTCCTCATCTTAATAGAAACAGATACATGGAGAACAGGGATAGTCACGGGAGCCTTAGTTTTCAAAGGTTTCACCCAAACACTTTGTTTGGTGTGGTTTGCCATGGTTAAAGCCCTAGATTTGACTCTCTCAGGTTGAGACAAACCCTCAACCCCGAAGCACATTTACACGTCATCCGGGTTGGCTCAGGGCTTGGCCAGGAGTGAGTGTGTTATCCAGAACCAAACTTTCGCATTCTCATTGGAACTTGAAACCACTCGAGTTCATATATGTCCCCCAGGCCAACTTTGACTATTTGGCTAATATGATAATAACTCTACACAAATACCACAAGATAGGGTATATAACTGCTCTGAAGAGAAACATAGGAAGAGGACATGAGAAGATCCTGGTTATTCGTTGCATCGTTCTGTCTTTAATGAAAGTCTGTGAAATGATTTTTTGGGGGAGTGGAAATCACTTCCAGGACAGCTGCTTCGCATTGTCACTAACTTGTCCTAAGAAGAAGTCAGAGCCTTTAAGTTTATAAGCTCATCAAACCCTGAACTAAACCTTGAATTAAAAAAAAAATTCCCCTGGTTCAATGCTTTAGTAAGCAGCAGCAGCAGCAGGAAAAATGGTGACATTGTGTAAGGTACTGTGATGGATATCTTTTGTATTTAGCTCTATTTGGAAAATAACGTCTTTAAACTCAAACAAGGCCTTCAACTTTGTCTTTCCGATATTTCTTCTTTTACACCTTGAAAAACAGTCACATAGCTTGAACAAATTCAGTGAAATTTATATTGCAAAAATCTGACACTTAGAAAAATTAGAGGGAATTTTTCCTCAAAGAAGGAAATAACCCAAAATCCAGTTATTTACGGTTGTAACTGGAACTATTCCAGTTACTCAGGATTTAACTATTATTCCCTTGAGGAGGCAATATTACCAAAGGTACTAAGGATGAGGGTAATGTGATGAATGGGGACATGGCTTTTACTTCTGTGACTATGATCATTAATAAGACAAATATGTGCATATATACATCCATACTTATATTTATGTATATCTACAGCATTCATTTTCTATTAGTTATTACATATTGAAAGCTAAGACATGGTAGAAATTCAGAATAGAAAACATAATTGACAAAATCGGACCTTTCCATCAGGAAGAAAAGATGTATTTTTCTGGCCTTGCTGTAATGCTCTGAGCAAGTTCTCCTAGCCCTGCATGAGCTGCATTTTTCCATCCACACACCACTTACCTCCGGAAGGGAATGCCATGAGGGTTATCAGGACAATGTTAGCATGTGTGTCTAGAACTCGATAGTAGGAGGCAGCTCTGACAATCACAGCACCATTATGTTTAGCACTTTTGCTAATCTAAGGTCTAACTTCTCTGACTAAAGCTTACTATGCATAGAAACATAAATATCAAATCCTAGTACCTGTAAAAATTCCATTGCCAGTTACTGCTCTGTACTCATTAGCTGGGGACCTTTGATGTTTTCCATCTACAAAGTTTCTAATCTTTCTGAGAAGTAGAGGAAGCACTCATTCCTTTACATTTACATTTACATTTGGAGTTTTAATTTTGTGATTCCACCTTCCCCTCCCCCCCCTTCCTTCCCACTTTGCAGATCTCACAGGTGTCTGGTCCAACCTGTCAGGTGGGTCTCTGTTTGCCTGTCATTTGGGAAGCTGATGGTCTTACCGGGCATGGCTGATTGCACAAAGCGGAACAGGGGTTAGTTTGAATTGCAGGTGTGAGCAATCAGTGTAGATCAGCACTAATCCGTCAGATATTAGAACTGCCAAACTGCAGCAGACACGGCAGAAAGAGCCAAGTGCTGAGTGTGACGGTAGGGGTGCGTGTGTGTGTAGCCAGTGGTTCCAGTGCTGAGGGACGTTGTGTTTGCAGAACATAGTCTCCCTGACTCTGACCATGGCGCTTCCTTACGGAGGCCCCTCTCTGGCTGTGGCTGTTCAAAAACGCATGGTGATAAGAGACAAACAAAAAACCAATCATATCTTCAGGTAGCTCATACCCCAGAAGAGAGACAATGATGTACAGCCCAAGGTACGTATAGCTCACATGATACCATGATATACAGCTACGGCTGCAGAATCCTGCGCTCATATAGCCGTTCTGTCATTTATTGTCTGTCCGATCTTGGGTAAGTTTCTTATTTTAAACTGAGTTTCACATTTCTTCATAAATGTGGAAATATAAAATAGAGGTAATACCTACTTAGAAGAATTATTGTCTCTGGCACATAGTAGGAGATAAATACATGTTAATTGTTATTAATATTATTTGTTTTTACTATTATCATTAGAAAGTAGTAAATGCCCTGGGTTGTACACTTGGAGTGAGAACCAGAAGACACCACTTGTGGTCCAGGAGGCCAAGGAAGCTATCAGGAATGGTCAGGACGCAAGGAACCTGAGCCCTGAAGATTCAGACGGGTTCACGAGGAAATGGCATAAGCGAAGGCTGGCGCTTGGGTTCTGGGACAGCAAAAGTTAATTTGGGTTGGTCTGACAGAGATAAAGGTCCAAAGGGTCCAGTTTGTCAAGGACTGTGCTCTTAAGGGGTTTGTCCTTTCAAATCAGATTCTGAGATCTGAAGCTCTACCAGCCATTTGTCAAGTTTCCGTGGTAAATACTATCACTATCATACGTTTGTCACGCAAAAGCCAGGGCACGCAGGAGGCACACTTTTTCTTCTGGCCAGCGAGTAAGAATGACTGCACGTACATTTCTCAGTCAAAGAATGTCTTAGTAGTGACTGCTACATCTGGGAGCATTGACCTTTGATTAACTTTAGTACCACAAACACGAGGGAGGAGTCTCCAAGCTACGGGGAGGTTGCCCTTGGGATCCCCTTGTGCATTTATGCTTCGTATCGAAATGTGGCACCATAAGCCTGTGAGGTCCAAGTGGCTGAAGGCAGCCTAGGACTGAAGTTATGGCTGTTAACTGTGGTGATCATTTCACAGTGTGGGTAAGTCAAGTTGTTATGCTGTCCACCTTACACTTACCTATACAGTGCTGTAGGTTCATTTATCTCAATAATACTGGAAAAAATTAAAATACATTTTAAAAAAGACTGAGGTACACAGAAAGGTGACTTGTGAGCAAAATAATTGGTCATACCAGCAGGTAAAAAGTAGTAGATGAAATCAGGAAACCTCTTTCGCTTGTTAGTGAGGAGACCCTGGAACAGTCACCTCATCTCCCAGGCCCTCAGTTGCCCCACTTATAAAACTAGGATGTCACACTAATCGTGAGTGGAAATCAGATTTTTCATTCTATGTCTTTCTTAGGCTTCAGCAAAAGCCCTTTTACGCCAATAATTCCAATTCAGAATCACAACCTGTAAATGAAATAAAAGCAGCGCAGCTCTGGCTGCTGGGTGGAGGGCCCCGCCAGGGCCTCGGGGTCCTCTCCTTCCTGATCCACCCTCAGAGTCAGGCACGGGAGGTCACCTAGGCCTCTGCAGGGTGTAATGGGCAAGCTGATGGACCACAAGTTCGCTGAGATTCCTCATACTTCCAGCAAGCTACAGCTTAAATTAATGCGACAGCAGAGGGTTTGTAGTTTTCAACTTTTCCATTAACTTGACTGAAAAGTTTTAGAAAATAAACTCATTTCCATAGGCCTCTCTTTTAGCAGATTGCATAATATTTACTTCTGCGATGGTTTTTATTCACAAGACAAATTTCATTTTACTAATGAACGCCAGTACTCCAACACCAAGAGCCCTGATAGAAAGGGCATTGAAAGATTATATCTCATTCTGAGTCAGAGATATTCTTATTCATAAGGGAAGCTATCTTTGTTAGGAATGAGACCCAAGTATTCAGAGTAAAAAAACCTTGCCTGGCATTGAAACAGAGGTGAGGAAACTTAAAGAAAGAGAATGTTCTCAGCAGCAGAAGAGGCTTCACCTGGAGTTGGTTGATGCTTGTCTGTTGATGTCTAGCCAAGTGAGAGCAGCACAATCAGATAAAAGGGCAAATGCTCTGGCCCTGAGAAGTTTGAGCAAAAAAGAAAGCAGCTGAAAGATGCTGACATCCTAACCCTTCAAAAGTTTCCCAGCTCACTTCTGCCCCTGTTAGAGCGGTCAGTGCTACGCTGGAGAAGATGCCTTCAAAGGTGTTCTTTATGTGTCTCCTAGCACTATCATTCCCCTGCAGCGGACTGTCAGTAGAGAAGAAAGTCAAGGCCTTGACTTGTCTCTAATGTTACAAAAACTTGGACCACACTATAAGCAGAATGATTATGCATATACCCCAGGATGAATGCATCATAAATTTAGAAATCATATCCTATACACAGTCACCGACTGCAGTCACGGAATACCTGTGACCAGTCGGCACGCTGCATCCCAGAGGAGCAGAGGCACAGACCAGAGGATTCCGAGGACCTTCTTGAGCCACTCAAACTTCACCTTTGCAGCTGGGGAGCCCCCATGGCTAGCAAAGGGTGTGCGTTCTCCTCTGTGCCTCATTTCTGTCATGTAGTTAATCAGTGGGTTTTGTCCTGAAGCTTAATCTGAAGAAAGTTCCGGGTTCATCAATAATTCCTTGAGAGTTATGCTTGAAATTCTATGCTAATTTCAAATTCTATACTAAGATTGAATTACTATGCTAATTTTTTCATGCATCTAAATGCACATTATCATACACATTATAAAAGGAAAACAAAGAAGCAAGCCCTGGCAAACAGAAAAACCAATAGCAAGCTAAATTCCATGTGTTGGCTCTACCAGAAGGGATAGCTGTATAGCTATATTATTCCTGCTGTGTAAGGCTATTCTAATTCAAAGCGTAATACTTTGGAAAGTCCCTTAACCTCTCCAATCCTCAATTTCTTCTTCTGTAAAATCAGTTTAGTAAAACTTACCTTGCAGAGTGGTTATGAGAATTAGAAAGTATATTTTTTACCTTCTTAGCATAGTGCCTGGCCCAAAGGAAGGGATAAATGGTAACTTCACTGTTGTCATTCTTAGTCTCCATTTGTTAATTGGTTGATCTTGTTGATGACTGTGTCTGAACCATGAATTCGTCAAACACAAATTACTTATTTGAAATCCTCTAAAAGACTTCACCCGTCTGAGACTGGGGATTAAACAACTGTGTTCATACCAAGAGCACACGTGAGGGATGGCCCATGCTCAACAAACCAATGATACATTGACATTCTGTAACTGGGAATTAAAAATTCATTAGAAATGAATTCATTATAAATCTTAAATAGTAAATAAATTATTATGATAAATAGTTTAAGATGTTCCTGAGGCATGGCTTAGCCTTTCCGGAGGCAATTCCAATACACTTTGGTTCAGACCAATTCCTAAAACACATGGGATTAATATTAAGTAAACAAACTGGCAAAGAGATATGAATTAAGTCACTCTCCAGCCTTGCTAACTTAATGCTAATGTGGACAAAGCTTAAATGGCTAATTCTACCTAGAAAGGAAGGTTTGAAGAGATATCTCCTCTCCATTCTTTTGACCCCTTTGCTGGCTAAGGTGTTTTTCTTAGCTTGTATGGTAAAAAAAATACCCAGAAAAAGATTGCTAGGTATTTCTTTCCTTTGGTTTATTTTTTTCAGCCAAAGTATAAGACCTTACTTAGATGACTAGCAATTAAGGAATTTTTGTGGTTTATTTCCTGATCTAACTGCTTACTACTGAAGAAAGCAATCCTGACAAGCTTGTGTTAACCTGGATCTTACCAAAACTGTAGAGCCAGAAACATTTTTGAAGGATTTACATAGAAAAGTCAGGCTGGAATTTTAACAATAAGTGTTTCTTAAGGTCGTTTTTCCTAGATCACATGGACTTAATTTTTTCCCCTTGGATACTGATTTTGTAGAAAATAAACCATTTTTTTATGCATTAACTTCATATTTCAATAACATTGCAGACCCACAGCTCTACTAGAAGGAAGGTGAATAATCGAATCAATGCTGGTAATTCCACTTACGGTAATACTTTGAATTAATAAAACCCTGTACTTATAAAGATCTCAACATTTGTTTTCATGAATTTGATCTCATTGCTCTGTAAGCATTAGTTGAATATGAAGTTAAAGTTTATTTTTCAAAGCATTATTATAATGAAGAAAATAACTTTTAAAGATCTATTTTCTAGGAGGAGAGACTGAGAGATGTCACATGCAGTGTTAAGATACACAACTGCCTCTTTCCTGATTATCCTTATTGCTGGGTAGTGCTAGTGTCAAGCGTGGCATGAACCAGCAGTTCGAGAATGCCCCAAGGACCAGATATTTTCATGTCTCTCTCTGCCGTGGGTTTGTTGGCTTCATCCTAAGAGGCTTTGCTTATTGTAGCAATATGACTGCTGGCACCTCCTAGGGCTGTTTGCTTCCTGGCTGGCCCAGCAGAGGAGTGTGACTGTTTTTGCTCCAGTCTTCCCTGCAGAAGTCCTGAGGTTCTCTCTGATTGCCTTGGCTGAATCATGGCTTAGGGAGACCCGGGGACCATGTCTATCGGCTGGGAGAACACAGGGTGATCACTGGCCTAGTTAAGCTCCCTGTTTGGGGTCCTGGGGCAGAATCCACTTCACCCAAAGCACATGGTCCAAGATAGGGGGGAGGAGACGTTCCCCTGGAGCAAAATTGGAGCGGCTGCCAGGTAGAAAGCCTCCAACCGAAACACAGAAATGTCCATGAGACTGATCATCAATTCACATAGCCACGCTTTGGGAAACGTTGTTGAAGGTGGAAGAGGGCTGGAAGTGGGTTGGTGGGTGAGAGCGTGGAGGTACGGGGCGTTTTTGAGCTGGAATGTGACAGAGTTAAAACAGCAGTTTAGGCATTTAATAATAACGATAATGATAATATCTTGCATGACTAGTTCTTTATATCTTCCAAAGTGCTTTCACTTAACAGAGCCCTTTGGATCTATCCTCCTGTGAAGTAGGAGGAGTAGGCACTGTACCTATTTTGCAGATTAAATTGGGGTGCAGAGAAATTACTTACAGCTAATGACAGAGCTAGTATGATAATTCAGGTCTCTTAACTTTTGGTATATTTCTTTTTTCACTATTGTCATTTATAATATAAACTATTATCAGATCAACTTCATCAAAGAAGATTGCTCAGTTTTTGAAGGTTTTCCTAATTCATTCACAGAGTGTTTATTTAATGCCGGCTATGTGCTAGGCATCATGTTAGGTGTTGGGAACACAAGGAATTTATTAAGAAGTAATAACAAATAAGCCACGATTTTGAGTCATTAGCTAAATGAAAGCACAGAGTGACACAATACTAATCTAGTCTTGACAGAGGAGGAGGGGCTGTCAGCGAAGGTTCAGTGAGTATATAATGTCTCCGCTAAAACCTTAAAGACAAGTAGGAGTAAGCTAGATCAAAGGATAGGAGACCAAGAGTTGGGAGGGAGAAAAGCTTTCCAACAGGAGGGACAGCATGCACAAAGGTCCTGAGGTGAGCGCGTGGCATGTAGAAAAACTGCAGGGTTGAATGTGGCTGGAGCTCTAAGTGCCAGAGGTCTGCGTTGTGGAGATGGATGAGGCTGGGGAGACTGGCTGTGGGCACACCTTGAAGTATCCTGATGCTTTGGGTTTTATCCTGAGGGCTTTATGCGGGGATATGGAAAGGTTTCAGAACGGTCATTCAGCTTATAGAGTGGAAAGTGGATGGGAGCAGGAGGGAGGAAGGGGAGGAAGAAATGGGACAGGAAGCCCATTATGCCTGTTTCAGTCACTGAGAAGTGAGGTGATGATGGCCTGAATTAAAAGCGTTAGCGGAAAGAAGAAATAAGCGTTTGGATTTGCATGATATTAAAATCGCAAACTTACATAGCAGTGTTTTGCCCCAGAGAAATAATAACCACTGATAATTATTAATTTTATCTCTTCATTCAAGTTTCACTTCAAAAAACTTCCACTGGACCTGCTTCACTCAGCAAGAATTTATTGAGAACCTATTACAAGTCAGATGTTCTAATATTGTCCAGATGTTAACATTCTGTCAGTTTAAATTGCTTAAAATACACATTTTCTTCTTTTAGATATACCAGTCAGTCTGTTTCCATCCTGTTTTACTTCATATGGAGTTATTCTGAACTCATGTTATTTTGAGTGTAAGCGAAAAGGTTTTCAAATACAGGTGTGGGATAACTTGTTTTTTAGCACCTTTTCCTAGCCAAAAAAAAAAAACCACCTTGTTTATTTTTCTGATTGTATCTGGGAAAAACGTGAAGAAGTACATTGAACATATCACTTTACTGACTTCTATAACTGTGTAAAATCGCTACCGAAATCACTCCTAGTGCATTCTGTGGGGCTTGCTCAGAGTTCAAAATTAGGACAATTCAATATTCCCGCAGATGCAAATGAGGAAAGGTATTTAGCTCCTGCGGGGAATGAAAGGATTTGGGCAAACATGCAGTATGTGTTTACTAATTAATTCAGCTAAATTTTGATGAAGTCTGATGCTTAAAAACATTCTATTTATTTATGGAATTAAAAGTCTGCACACTCCTTCATTATCAGCAGACTGGGTATATTCTTCACCCAGGTATCAGCTTTTCTAGTAATCTCTAGGCTGTTACAGCGCTTTACGACTCTGGCTGATAAAGGCAATTCTAATCTATTGCTCACGTGAATTATCAGTAATATTAAATGAATATATTGGAGGTATTTACATGTGTCATTCATAGTTGCTGTATTCTAAAGAAATGATTATAATTGTTCTTATTAGTTATCATATTTCATGCTTCTGCAGTGAAATTTTTTTTTTCTTGGTTTTGTTTTGGGAATATCTTAATGAGGAAAAAGGCTTACAGTATTTTGAAATGTTCACAAGGCACTGAATAGCACGTTCTAATTCATTAGTCATATTTTATGGGAAAATTCTTTTGTGTTGCTTTATTTTTTTTCTGAGCACATGTAAACCAGATGAAGAAGGAAAAATGGGGCAGCCCGTCAATCTTCTTTAACTGATAGCTAGCAAAGAGATTATAATACAGAATGAAAACCAGAATACCTCTGAGATTTGAAAAAGTTTGCATTTCTTTGCATTTGCTCTTAGTTCTGTTAGGGACTGAAATACGAAAACGTGAAGCATAACTTTTGTTGAATTAGAATCCTGACTCATTGTAAGCCTGTAGGATAACCTGTTTTTTATAGTACCCTTTCCTTAAACTGAAAACATTTCCCTCTACCCTACATTGAATAAAAACTTACATTCCTAATATGTGGATTACCACCTGCCTGCTATAGATACCTGATTAAGTTTCAGAGTTGATTCAAAATTCAAAACTTTGCTAAGAGGATAAAAGCTGCCAGATGTCCATTTGAATTGACTTATATAGAATAATGTCTGTTATTTCGTGCAATGGGCGAACAAGGTGTTTCCAAAAATGGATTGTTTGCAAGAAGGTGGAATTCAAGTTTTTAAATCATTTTCACTCTGAATACTCCTCTTCATCATCCAAGGTTCAACTCAACATTGAGTTTTCTGGAAATTCTTCCGTGATCTCTGTGCCAGTCCTGGTCAGAGTTTATGCTCTCTTTTTTATATGGCCACCCCATTTCGTATTATAAGCATCGTTTTACTCATTTGTCCTTATCAGCACTGCCCCACTCCCCTCCCCCAACTGTAAACTCACTGAGAGTTGGGACTGCCATCCTTATCTTTGTACTTTCAATGCCTTAACTAACTCTGTGTCTCATACATAGTAGGTAGAGAAGCCATCTGAAAATAGACCATACATTTCCCTACCTTTTAAAATAAAGTGTACCAAAAATAATAATAATAAAAATATCGATCACTTAGACTTGTCACTATGAGCCACAAAGGTTTTTAAACCCTCTGAATATGTGTCTGTTGGTCTCCTTGTACATGGCCGAGCTGCCTAGGGTTTGTGTGCCCTTTAACAAGCTCCTGGGAGGAGGTGGGTTCTCGGTGTCAGATTCTGGAGCTATTGCAGAATCCTGTGGGATCCTCTGAGCTGACTCCTAACATCAGGTGTCTGCTCCTCAGTGCTTTAATTGACCTTCATCTCTGTGCTGTCTCAGTATATTAATAGTGATGCTGTCAGCTAGAGATGCCTGGGGCAATCCCCCGTCCCACATTACTTGTAGTGGGCCTTCCAAACATTTCCACAATGGGTCAATGTTGTGGCTGGACCGGCCCTTGTGGTTCTTATTACGATTGCAGGAAGTACTTCAGCAAAATCCATCAGAAAATTTTGAGGAACGAGATTTATTACTCACAGATCCTGGAGAGTACCAGGCACACCCAAGGGCCACACAGCTAGGTTGTGGGTAGAGAGAGAGAGATATCAGCTCTGGGGCTCTGCCTTTGTGGCCCGAGGATGGCGTGTCTAGGGTTTCACAGTTCACTCTTTATTGGATAATTTAAAGCATAAGAGTGGAAATTAGGGTGCAGGAAGGGAGAAGAGTGGTCACTCAAGCCGTCCATTATCTAGATTACCCAGAGCTTCTGAAAGAGGCACCTTCATGGGTGGGGACAGCCTAATTCCTTATCTGGTAGTTTTGCTAGTAGCTGGCACTTGTGCTACACTCTGCCATTTCCAATGGACCCCATCTCTTTTCTCTTCTCGTTTCCTTCTAGTTTAGGCAAGAGTTGGCTCTTAGACCAAATGCCCTGGTTTTCAGAGCTATCACCATCCTTTTCTCCTAATACGTAAGCCAACTGCTCCCAACACTTCTTATGGCATCTTTTTGGCTAGTTACATTACTACTTGTTTTTCTACTGTTCAATTACTTTTTTCCTTCTTTCTCTCTACTGACAGAAAAGTCTTAAGTTAAAAGACAAACAAAAAAGAAAAACCATAGACTCAATTTCATTTTAAATGCTCAAGCTGAATGTTTAATGTTTACAGAAAACCGCTTTCTAGAAGATAGGCGTGCTACTCTGATTCTCATGTCAAATGATTCCTTAAAATTTAATTTTTTGTCTAAGGGAAAAATACAATTCAACTTTGCAAAGAGAAAAATAGAATGTTGTAAAGGTACCAAATTCATTGCAAGTAATTCTACAGATTTTTTACTTTAAATCATCCTAGGATGAGATCTTTGTCCATTTCCTTTAAATTCTTCCAAGACTCTCAATACCCTTTATTTTAGTTTCTCATGCCTCTTACATTAGAACATGCTTCTGATAGTTAACACAGATATTTCCTATTTTTGCCTCTTCTTAACTGCACACTTTGCAGTGAAAAATGAAGATTCTTCACTTACTACCAATTATAGTTCCTCACTTCAAAAACGTGGTGACTCCTGTAGTTTACTATTCTTTGAGCCAAAAAACTCATTAGCTTTTTAACCTTCACTTTTGGGACTTACATACAAACCTGCTATTTTCCCTTTTAATTGTTGCTCCTTTCCAAGATGCACATTAGAGAAGCCTTTCTTAAAATAAGATTCTTGGACCACTTGCATCAGAATCGACTTATTCAGTATTTACTGAAAAAGAAAATTGCCACAAAATGACACTTCATGTATTCATTTATCCAGTATCTCACTTTGTCTAAAAATAAAAGTCACATTAACAATAAGGTGAGTATTCTATTAATAATTAACTTTAGACTGTGGTCCACTCAGCTCCTGATTTTCCCCCCTTGCCTGTTCAAAGTCAGTCTGTTTCACTATGAGTTGTTGTATTGAGAAGGCCCTACAGGGGTCAAGTAATACTTCTCAGTTACTTTTGAGGAATTCTCCTGCTTTTCAAATCTCAGTTTGGATTCTCTTTGTTCCCCGTACTCTCTCTGGATAGATGCATCTAGTCTCGTGGATTTATATAGGTTGATGGCTTCCAAATTTATAACTCTGGCCTGGCCTCTCCTTTGGATTCAGATCTGTAATCCAGTTATCTACTTGTCTTCTCCATTTGAACATCTAATGGGCATCTCACATTCATCATGACTGAAATTTAATTTTTGATTTCCATCCCAACATCCAAAACCCATACTTCTTCAAGTCTTCCCCATCCCAGTGAGTGGAATTACATTCATTCATTCTCTCAGCCAGAAGCCTAAGAGTCATTTCAGATTCTTCTCTTTCTCTCTTCCATTATATCTAGTCCATCAGCAAGTCCTGTTGGTACAACATCCAATAAGAGAGTGTGAAAGAAACGATGTTGAAAATTTTCCATGACCTAAGATGACAATGAGAGGACTCAGTTTTGGACGATCGCTAAAACAGCATGTTAGCCTTTCATCTCTTGTTTGAAAGTGCTTCCTTAAGTCTGATGAGCTTTATTCGCTTACAGAGACTCCTCTCTTCAAATTGGCTGAGTGTTCCTACAGTCTCTGAGCTGGGCCCTCTGCCAATCTAGCCCCAAACTAAAGCATAACCCAGTCATAACTGTTTTCACTATTTGATATCCCTGTGAATCTGTGGGTACAAGTTATCTACAGAATCGCCTCTAAGGCATTTCTTGATCTTGTCTTCTGATTTATAGGTTGGACATATTTTGGACATGTTTAGTCATATTTTTACTGCCTGAGTAGCAAGGAAATTTGTTAACTTGGATATCAGGAGGGATGTGAAAGCCCCTTCTTCTTAGTTCATCATTATCAGCCATGCTTATGTAGGTAGTTGAATATATTATGCCCAGAATTTAGTATATGCATTAAATATGATAGAGTTCACCAGGAAATGTAAAAATAGAACAAAATACAACACTTTACTTGCAGATTGGAGGTGAGGTGATTGGTATGTTAATTAAAGGTGACCCCAGCACTCTTAATATTAACCTCCTGATTTTCTCCAGTGTTTCAGGTAGGAAAAAAAAATTATTCTTCAATATTCCTAAGAATGAGATTGGATAAAGGACACAAATGAAGTCCAGACCAAGTACAAAAACATGAGCTCCTTCTCCTGGCTGCTCAACTAAGTCTGGGGATGAGATAACTATCTCAGCCATTCCATCGCTCAGACTTCAAATTATAGTAATTATGACAATTTGTACCAATAGCCATGAGGTGGGATTTTTGAGGTGGTTAAAAATAACATCTGTAAAATCCAATAAAAATTACATTTTGCTAATTTTCTGATAAGATACTGTTTTAACTATACTGTGTCTTCTGCCACTGCCAGTTTTCAATTAGAGCATTCCTTTAAAAAAATTTTTTTTAACCCATTTTGTCTCCTGGATCCAATTCCATCCTCAGCAACGCATTTGTTTTAATGCTCCTAATTAATTGTTTTGTATGAATTTTGCCTTTCTAGCCGATGCTAATCTTCGAGACTTTATTAACTTGCTGATTGCTAAATCTTGATACAAAAGCAATAGCAGTACTCAATCTGTTCTTTCTGGCTTAGAAAACAGAGTTCCCATACAGGCCCGCTCAGCCAAGTCAGTGCAGAAAAGGACAACTATGACATGAATAATGGGGCTACTAAAAGAAGTTGGGTCTGCAGTTCTGTCCAGCTTGGAAATTGCTAGCTCACCGTAGGGACACAGTCATTGGTGATAGCTCACAGAGTTCCCCTAAGTGCGTTTTAACAGTGCCCCACGTGTCTTCCAATGCTGTGTTTCCTTAAACCCCTTTCATTTTGGTTCATTTCTGATGAAACAAATTACATATTTTCATGTTTTTACTGCAGAGGTCATGAAATTGATGTTCAGAGCGCTCAAGTGGCCTACCCAAGCTGTCTCAGGTGGTGAATGAGGACCAAAGGCAGGACGAGCACGAGGGCCTTTGATTCTCCTTCCATCGCTCTTTCAATCAAATCATGTAGCCTCTAAGCCAGTACAACTGGGTGTGGGTAGGACCACCCCTGGCTCCTCAGGAATCCTTCTCCTTTATTTTTGCCCTTCTGTCTTCTCCTTTTTCCCTCTAAACAAATAAAGTCTCCCTTGATCCAGGAGCCCCCTCCAGCCACCGCCTCATCTCTTTCCTTTCCTTTCCCCCAAATCTATAACTTTTTTTTTTTCCGGTACACGGGCCTCTCACTGCTGTGGCCTCTCCCCTCTCCCGTTGCGGAGCACAGGCTCCGGACGCGCAGGCTCAGCGGCCATGGCTCAGGGGCCCAGCCGCTCCGCGGCATGTGGGATCTTCCCGGACTGGGGCACGAACCTGCATCGGCAGGTGGACTCTTAACCACTGCGCCACCAGGGAAGCCCAAATCAATAACTTTTTTTTTTTTTTTGAAATCGGTAACTTTTGAAAGAATTGACTACTCATATTGATCCCGCATTCTCACATTCACTCCGCAACACACCCCTGCTCAACTGAGACTAGTTGGTCATGATATTTCTCAATTCCAATCCTTCCTCCCTATTCTTATCTTCACTGCTCAGTTTCTTACTCACATCTTCTCTCCTCTGATCAAGAGAAGATTGGGTGAGATGTAAAAGAGGAGTTTATATCCATCAGTTGTTGAGAGCATGAAAGTTGGCAAGGCAAACATGATTCCTGTCCTCACAGAGCTTACAGTATCTTGGGCCTGTTCTGTCTGAGGTGAATGATTAAATCTCCTCACTTCCTGGATTTCCTCTGTCTCTCTACCTCAATTATGAGTACATAATCCTCTCACTCAAAAATAAAATTTTATTTTACTATAAAGACTATAGGTCAATAATTGTATCCTTTTACTTACATGAACTTTTGAAACACAACAGCTAAAATAATAGCCTAGTTATTAAGTATCAAAATACTATTCATATTCTCTAGCAGTATTTTTTTTTTTTTTTTTTTGGGAAGTATGCAGGCCTCTCACTGTTGTGGCCTCTCCCGTTGCAGAGCACAGGCTCCGGACGCGCAGGCTCGGCGGCCATGGCTCATTGGCCTAGCTGCTCCGCGGCATGTGGGATCCTCCCGGACCGGGGAACGAACCCGTGTCCCCTGCATCAGCAGGCAGACTCTCAACCACTGCACCACCTGGGAAGTCCTCTAGCGGTATTTTTTGACCTCCAAGACTGGAGGTTTTCTTGGCGAGCATGCATGGTCAGAGTGTACATGTAATATTTTATGTGATACTTCTCTGGTTGATCTTTATCTATGAAGACATTTTCTTACTTTGTCATTATTGACTAGTTTCAAACACTCACAAGCTTGTTTAAAAAAATTAACATTCAGGGATTCAACGTTTGATCCATTTTCTCACATTTGCAAGAAATAATCTCTTCCTTGCTGGGTAAAACATTGATTTGTTTCATTATCATCTAATTCCTCAGCAATGCTTTTCTGTCAACTAGTCCATTCCCCTAATTATCTCAAACTTTCTTGTTGGAAACAGACTAGACATTTCCAGTTTATTTTGGTTTAGGTCGAACATTTTCTTTAGAGTTTTGGGGTTTTTTTTTCCACTTATGCTTTTGCTCACTCTTCTTAGAGCTTGAAGACTCAGACATGCTTAGAAATCAGCCCTTCCTGAACATTTGAATGACTTGTTAGGAAACCCGGCTCTGTCTGTACCTGGAACATGAATAAATATGGCATGGACAGTTCTGGGAATCTTAGGAACCACCACAGAGACCTAAATTATCCTTTCCTATCAATCATAAAGAGATCTGGAAAAAAATAGCCATCTTCAGTTATTATCTTGATGACCTGTCACACAGAGATTCGATTTCAGGAGGAACAGTGGACAAGGCTCATGCTTTTCAACCTCATTCAAGCCATGGCTCACCTGATCTTATAGAAGCAGAGCTGACTGGATGGAAGGAGACAGTGAAGGGCAGCGGGAAGAGCGCTGAGACTTTCACTCTGTTTTCCCTACATCTACCTGGGAGATCCAGACTTAAGGTCTCAGAGCTGTGAGGGCAGGGCCGTGTCTGTATTGCTTACCATCATGACAGCTTCACTTGGTGAACCCTCAACGGTGAGAGTGGTTTTAGATGAATGTTTTTGCTCCAATTGCTTTGAGTTGCAAAGTAAATGGGAATTGAAAAGTGAAGATAAGTGTGGCCTTTTCTTTCAAGAAGTTTGGTTGAGTAAGCATGGAGTGATGGCTAGAGGAACTGTGGAATCAGATGACGTGGGCGTTTTAGCAGGGGCTGGGGTTGGCAGCATCTGAAACATGTTTATAAAAATAGCAAATAGGTGGCAGAGAGTTTGAAGATAAGGAGACAGTACTGATAGATTGAGATCCAGGAGGAACGACGTAGGACATACACACACTTTCCCACACACCTCAACAGACATATAAGTCTCTTTCCTACATGATGTAAGAGCATCAGACTCTGGAATCTTTTGACCCTCATAGGAAATTCTTTTCTCTTGCTTTTATTTCTCAAAACTTCCCTGTATAAAATTCTTAATTCTGGAAAAATGAAAGTAAAGAAAAAGAGAGTTCCATTAAAAGCACCAAACAATAGATATATGCACATATAAAACACATATGAATTATTTATGAATATATATGTGATTTATATATACATATACATTATATATAATATATTATACATATAAAATATATATCTATAGGCATGAATCTCTATGGGCAGAGATACATACTAAAATATGATGTGTGTGAATTTTAAAAAAAATAACCTAGGTTGGGAGAGATTGAAAAGAGTATAGATGAAACAAGATTGACCATGAGTCCTCTCTACTTCTGTATATACTTGAAATTTTATGTAATAAAAAATATTTTATAAAGCACTGAAGAGTTTAGTTTTTAAGATACGCATATTTTCCTGAAGAAAGTGAAATGTGTTAGATGGTAAGACCTTGGCCAGGCTACAGCAATAGTTGACTGGGTGTGTTAATGTCTTTGGTGAAAATTGCATCAGGGGACTTTTTAAAAACTTCTCAATCTCTTTAATTTTTATGACCTGATAGGCAACAAATAAGTGAACTAATTTTTTTAATTGACAGTTTTAAAAATTATTACTAACGTTGAACATCTCTCATATGCTTACTGGCTATTTATATTTCTTCTTCTGTCATTTGCTCTTTTATATTCTCTGCCAATTGTATTAGTTTCCTGTGGCTGCTGAAACAAATTACCACAAACTTGTCGGTTTAGAACAGAAATTTATTTTGTCACCTTCTGGAGACCAGAAGTTAAAATCAGTATCGCTGGACAGAAATCGAGGTGTCAGCAGGGCGGCACTCCCTCTGGGGACTCTAAGGGTAAATGCATTCCTTGTCTCTTCAGCTTCTGATGGCACAAGCTGGGTCATTCCAACTTTCAAAACTAGCATCTTCAAATATCTCTCTGCTCCGTCTTCACATTATCTTCTCCTCTCTGTGTGTAAAATTCCTCTGCCTTCCTTCTGTAAGGCTACATATGAGCACATCTAGGGTCCACTCAGATAATCCTGAATAATCTCCCCATTTCAATATCCTTAATTTTTTTTTTTTTTTGCTCTTTCAGCCATCTTTTTGTTTACAGTTTGTGTTTAATGCAAATCAATTCCATAACAAGAGAAGTTACTATGAATCAAAGCATAAATACACAAACACAGTATACAATCCAAAATAGATGTACAGCATTCAGGCATGAAACAAAAGAGAATGTTCATTCACACACACAGTAGCTTGAGATCTGTTGGATATGGTTGTTCCAGTGTAGATTTCTAAAGATGGAAAAAAAATGACTGGTTATCAAGACTACTGTGGCCATATTAGATTTCGGAACATCTAAGCATCAGTGTGTGACCATGCGAACAAAAGACTTTAGGGAGTGTCTATTTTTAAAAAGGTTTCTGTGCATCAAGGCAGTTGTGAAAAGATTTACTTTCCAAAATCAAGCCCATTTTAGGCTTAGGACCAGGTTCTAACTATCTAAAAATATTGAATGATAACATAAAGTGTTCCAAATGTGGCTATTCTGATTCAGTTTAAAAAGAAGTATTTACAGAAAAGAGTATAAAAGTTTTTCTGAATTTAATGTAAGCAAGCTTCCAGTCTTCCCTTGCCAAATATATTTGGTTTATAGTTTAGCTCCTTTACGTATTTGCCTTTTTAATTTCAAGATTTGTCAATCTTACCTTCAAAACAGATCATTTTTTAAACTGTAAAAAGTATTCGACATATGCAGAAATAAAAAGAATTTTGAATTAGTTGAGATCAATGTAATTCTACTCTGTGTTATCTGTTTAGCTAAATGAATCTACTGCTCTTTTTGAATAAGAATAGTTGATAAATATATAAGCAAAATGTACTCATTGTGCTTGGATTTGGGGTAGATTCCAATCCATCATTGCCCTGGTACATATCAATGACTATATAAAAATTCAAATGCAATGTCAAACCCAAACCCCAAGGGAAAGAAAGAGTTCAGCTCCCAAGAGAACAGTGATAGCTTAACATAAAATTTCCTCTAGAGTACATCAGCATTAAATTACTACTGCTGAAACAACACATTGAGCATTTACAGTAACACCTGGAAGTTCCTTCTAATGTACATATAAATAGAATCACAGAAGCTTTGTTTTACCTCATTGTTTTATGGCCTTATAAATTTAATGAACAAATGAAAACTGAATCTCTGTTCCACATCCCATTCTTTATCTCTAAGTAAGATAAAATCTATTCTCACTTTCAAGTTAGAGTTTTATGTGTCCATACTTCTTAAGCGACATTTAAGGAAATCATCTCTTAACTAATTTTGGTTGTTGTCTCTCTTCATCTTGTACAGGAAACTCCAGCAGATTTAATATCGGCATTCGTCACCTAGTCAAACCCTTCACATGCTCTTCAAACCAATCAAATTTGGGATCCTCAACAGTTTCTGTCAATAAAATAAGGTGTGGAACTAGCAGATTCATTCAATGAAGACCTGTTTTTTTTTTCCCTTGTCACACTGGATGTCTGCATGCCATCTGAATTGGGTTTAGAGGATGGGAAGTATAGATGTTTCTTGGCCTGAGTCTCTTAACAGTAGAGATGTAGAAGGGAGAGCGAGATCACCAAGAGACTGGCTGTTGACTGCAGAGTACCGTCACTTGCCTTGGTGGTGGCATTCGCTGGATTGGGGGCAGCTGAGGTATGCTGGGAGGAATTACTCGAAGGCGTTACAACAGCTGTTTGATTTGAATAAATCTGCGTAGGTAAGAACAGTGCCAGAAGCAGCGGCCCCAGTCCAAGCCTGGCCACCATCGCTTTGCCCATGTCCGCTCCGTCGGTGCGCAGCACGTCTCACTGGATGCGGGGTACGTGAAGGATCGCTGGCTCCGGGCGGGCGCAGGCAAGGTGGGCAATATCCTTAATTTTTATTCTTGTCTTCTAAGAGCTCCCTGCCCAACATTCCTGCTGCAAATAAAGTAGTATTCACAAATTCCAGACATTAGGCTGTGGATATCTTTTGGAGGGCCATTTTTCTGTCTATCACACTCATTCTTTATTGCTTTTTTCTTTTAAAAAAATGGATTACATTGGAATAATTTTAGATTTAGGAAACGGTGCAGAAGTAGTACAGAATGCTTCCATATACTCTTCCCCCAATTTCCCTAGGACGATTTTTTAAATGTTTTATTTCTTAACAATATTGTTTCAGGATTTCAGGAGCTAATAAGATTGGATATAGTGTTTACTTTTAGGCCAAAATATGTTGAAAAAAGCCTATATTGTACTTTTTTGTTTAAAGTGAGATCTCCATTATCTATATCCTACTTTTCTAAAGCAAGGAGAGAGAAGACGACCATGATTGTGTCTAACAAAGGAATTGACTGATAACAAGCCTGGGGTTCACACATTTCCAGTTGAAACAACAACTGGAAAGAGTCAAGACTGACAAACATGGGTAAGAGTTCTAGTAATTTTAATATGATAATGCTCCAATTTATTTTTTACCTTGCCAATAAATTTCCATATACTAGATTCTGTTTCATATATACTCAAGAAGAGCTTGGGTTACAGCAGAAATTAATACAACATTGTAAATCAACTATACTTCAATAAAAGAAAAAAAGAACAGCTCAGGATACTTTAAGATTTTTATCAGAAGAAGGAATCAAAAGTAACAAGTTCATTTTGTGAGTCAGGGTACACTGAGAAAAGGTACAGCTTGGGTGCCCCATTTACTAGTCACATGCCATGCCATTAAATTACACATCGAACATACTGAATTAGTTATACATTGTTTATTGAAAATTATCCAATGTGATTTGATCCAAACTCTAAAGAATGTCAGTACATCTAGGGATTCAGCTAAGTCAGTCTAAATCGCGTTCAATTTCAGGCATTTGGTGGTGTGGGCAAATGATCAATTGGTTTGACATTCATTTTCATTTCATTTCTGAGACCAGACACTTATCACTATATAGATTTGACTATAGAGATCTGTGGACTGATTTGATAGCATCAGGTAAACAGAAGATGGCATTCTATCTGAAGACTGGAATTTGGGGGTGATGATACCTTTGACTTCTTTATGACCATGGAGAATCAAGCTGGTGCTCTTAGTGTAGGTAGCAGAACAAGCATGTTTCCCACTGGGCCATCTGGAGAAAGCTACTGGTTAAATGGTATTATATATGATGTACAAGAGACAAACAGAAAAGCAAACATTTTATTCAAGTTTGAAATCTCAGAGCTCCTTGGGCCACCACCATCTTCAAATACTGTTTTCTCAATGGCTTTGGGCCAATTACTTAGCCCCTTTACCTCAGCTTCTCAACTGGTGAAATGGGAACTGTTATAGTGTGATTAATTTATCTCCTAAGGGGGTTGTTTATATTAATTAACTGCTGTTAAGAGCTTTGAAGATGAAAAGTGCTAACTGCTTATGCCATGATTAGCCATGGAATAGTGGAATATGATAACTGCTTCACTAGATAAATGACTAAACCTGATATATACAAACTGTGAAATCTGTGGGAGGAGTAAAGACCCAGGGCAATGAGACAGCTGAGGAATCAATCTCATCAAGAAATACATTAGTTACACTTGAGCCTTGGTTTAAGCCGTTTAAACTACCTTCTGAAATACATGTTTGAAATGTCATAACACCGGCACCACATTTTGCTTTGTCAATACCCATAACGACATTTCTTTCCTGTACATATTTTCCCCATAAACCCAACTAATCTACCTTGACTCATATTCTAAAAAGTTATCAATTATTCTCAATTACCCTTTGCATGTGCACTTACATACACCCACAGACAGCACGCAAATTGCTATGGTTGACAGGGCAGAACATTCTGCTTTTTATTTGTATTGTTTGAAGCAAACCAAACACATTAGTGGAACATAAACGGCCACTGCTTTGAGCCAATGAATATTTAAGGATATTAATTTACTTCCTCTAATAGTCTTTAAGAAATTAAAAAAAAACATATAGAACAAAGGAATAAAATGTCAGACTTTAAGCTTGAGCTCATGCTAAGGGCTATGTTTTACAGTTGAGTGTATCATTACCCACCTAGTTATGAGGTCGTATTTCTGCACAGTTCATTAGAATTTATCTTTAATTTTATAGCAAACCATAAGTGAAAAGCCAACATGTCTTGGTCAACATTTATTGCAGTGGCATATTTATTTCAAGGGCACATGTTAAAGAAAACTAAAAAGGCGAAGTATCTCCAAAGTTCTTTGAATTAGAATTCTTGGTGATACTTTAAAGTGATATTTCGTTCAGGGTATCGTTTTGGGAAACTCCTCTAGCATTCTAATTATTCACAGATAATATGCAATTTCATTTTGTTTTGAGACAATTCACAAACTTAAAAAAATTTTTTTTTCAATTTTTGTTTCTATGTTTTTTAGGTATATGCCTCTTTATTTAAAAAAAGATTTAAGGCACACTCCTTTATTAGGGAAAACACTTTCTGTATATTGCAATTTAATTCTTAAAGCTTTTATTTGGAGTGGGATATGAGAAAGCACAAATTTAAATCAATTCTCATTTCAAAAACAGTCACTGAATACTTAATATTCATGCTTAAGAAGTGTCATAATGTAGTGAAGAGAATGCCGAATTTTGAGTCCAGAAAACCTGATTTTACATCCACACTCTAGCACTTTCTTGGCAGTGCAACTCTGACAAATCATTCGACCTCAGTGTTTCCATCTATAAACTGGGACTAATAATGCCTTCATCACAGATTTACTCTAAGGATTAAATGACCAAACTTTATGAAAGAGTGCCTGGTATCTGGTAGGCACTACATGACATTTTATTTATACTTTTCGGCCAATAGAATCCAGTAGAGATCCCTGCCAAAGGGCCATTATAGATTATCTAAAATCTCAGGTTTGCCTCACTTCTATGTTTCTGAGAATAGTTCATTCTTGAATAATGTCCACAACTATAATGTGCCTGTATCTTTTTCGTGCTGTGAGTCATGATACTCATATTAAAAGCTAATTTGCTCTTAAAGAATTTAATCTTAAGAAAAAAAGATTATCCCAAATGATTCTTCAATTGAGAATTCAATGATATAAAATCTCACCAGGTATTTTATTACTGTCTTTTTAAAAAAAAGGTAAGTTTGCAGAGTGGTGAGCTGAGGATATGACTCTGTGACTTGGGTTTGTTTCACGACTTAGATTTTAAAAACCTTTAATCTATGTGTCCCTGAATCCACCGTTTTCAGGCTCCAGCTACTATTTCAAGGAAGAAAACATCAGTCCTTTAGCGCAAATGACAAAGAAATCGTCGTCTAACCTTAAAAAGAGAGAGGAATGGGGAAGGTGGGAAACCTAACAGAGGAATAAGTCTTTTCGGAATTCAAGCCCAAGTAAGTATTTGAACAGGAATGGTATCCTCATGTGTGTGGTGAAAAATAGGTCCGTTTCCGGCCGCACACTTTGGCTGCCTGGCCTGTTGACTTTATCACCTCGGGATCACTGGGCTTTCAGACGTCTTCCCACGGATGTCACCCCGCGCATGCGCACACCCCTACCCCAGTGCCGAGGCTGCAGGCCCAGGCGCGTGAATTGGGCCCACGAGCCTCCCCTGGCCCAGCCCGCCCTTGCTCAGAGGCCTTTCTTGGACCCCCGCTTCAATTCCCCCACCCTGTTTTTGAAACACTCTCCATTAAATGCCATTGTAGTCGCCTCTACTTAGTCACATCCCTGGAAGTCAGAGTTCTCTGCACAGCACATAGAACTGACAATGCTTCTATTCCAGATTGAATTCTGCTTTCCTTATTTCATTTGTATGGTAAAACTCCACACATTTGGATTGAGAGGAGACACAAGAGGCCAGTTCAAGTTTTTGAGAGTTTGGATTTCAGGCTATATGGAACAGAAACGTAGACCATAGCAGCCTGGTAAGTACAGATCTTTAGCAAGTTCAGTTAATTCATATACTGCGGCGGGGGCAGGTTAAAACGCCATTTGGGGGGTAACTTAACAATCATAAGTGTGGACACTGCCCAGGTTGCCCTCTCATTGGTTAGTGAGTTCAAGAAGGAAGGAAGTGGGTTCAAGAGATTATTTCTGAGGGCAGAAGATTCTGCTTGGTACCAGTATGAAGAGTCCCACCACCAGTGGTCCCAATCCCATGACCTTATATGACAAATGTCCAAAAGTCGGTTTGAAAAATGTCATTATACTCTCATATGAAACAAAAATGCCAGAAACAAATTGTTGTCTAAATGGGAACCATCTGTTGTTTATAAGTGCTTTTAGATATCTGCAATGTTTTCAGAAAATAAGTAATTTTGCTTGCTTTTTGAAAGTCACTCTATGATGAAAATGGTTATGTCATATGTTTCTTTT
The DNA here is from genome assembly GCF_964374135.1 of Grampus griseus. Taxonomy (NCBI): domain Eukaryota; kingdom Metazoa; phylum Chordata; class Mammalia; order Artiodactyla; family Delphinidae; genus Grampus; species Grampus griseus. Next base: position 59,029,738 of record NC_138998.1, read on the forward strand.
TAGCTCACCTCAGCCTTTAGCTCTTAGAGATTAATAACTCTAATTATTATTATTTTTTAAGTAAAGTAACAAATCATTGTGTGTTATTCACACTTTGACCTGTTTGCCTTCTTGAACTGGATCCCTGTACTCACCAGATACTTTGTTCTTCCAGGTTGACTTTGGGAGAGTTGGAAAGGCTTAGGTTTTCAATGGTCAAATAGTTGTAAAGGCAGTGAATATGATATTTTTTACTAATAATCAGTACCCAGGTTTTTAGAGTAGAGGCTGGAATAAATAACCAATTTTAAAATAAGAAGAATAGTTTAATTCTTGCAAAGCATTCACCCAAATTTGCAAAGCTAGGGTCTAATGAACCTGTCTTTGACGTCATGGATGAATTGTGAGCTTTCTATCCAGGTTGATGGGATTAAATGAGATAATGTCTGTAAAGTGCTGGCACAGAGTCTGGCACACAGAAAGCACTAAATAAATAAAAAAAGTTATAACACTGTTAAAACAAGCCTCCAGATTTCATTCAAATCAAAGAGAAGGGAGACGTGGAAGACTGTGTCACCCACTGCTCCTGTAGCTCTTTTGCCGTGCTCCAGTGTGTGAGATACGTATTACTCTGGAACTTCTTGGATCACTATGAAAAGATCTCCCTCCTTAATACTCAGATTTACTCTGGAAGGACAGTCCAGCACAGCACATCTCAGAGGGCATTGACTTGTCCTGTTCTGGCACCAACTATATGCCAGTAAGAATAGCGTGAGTTTAACTGACAGAAAGGTGAAGTTCTGGGGGCATGTCATCACTTCTGTCCCCCTAAAGTCAACATCAGTCTTAGCTGGCAACTTCCCTCGATCCAGGCTTAAGGGTTTCCCAGGATATTGTCATCAGTTCACAACTCACTTCACTGCCCTGACCCCATTCTTGACTAACCTGCTGTGTAAGAACCACAGCTTCCGGTGGTTGCCCAGGACTGGGAGATGGGCTGGATTCTGAAAGGTGTTTTACAAGAGGGCAGCTCTTGCTCTGGCTGGATTTATATGCAGAAGCTTCACTGGGGAGGCAAACTGTTCAAACGTGCGCGGGGGCAGGGTAGAGAGCCGGCAGGAATATGGTTGCCCAGCCTGAAACTGGCCTGTATCCTAGACTGCCATTAACTTCTCCAAAAGTGAACTCCAATGACCAACAACTTCAAGCTGACCTTTAGGACTTAGCAGCAATGTCAAATTACTAGGTTCCATCAGGACCTAAAACATCTCTGGAGGCATTTGGTCTGCAAACTCAGTGAGTAGCCAGTCATCCATCCCACTTTTGTGGCCATTCTGATTTCAGGAAGATGGTTGTCTTGATAGCAGCAAGAGGACCATCTTCTGTCGTTTGTATGTTCTGTCTTTCTGTCTTCATGGGTTGCTATGGGGCAGTCATAGGTGAGTGTGTGTAGAATGGGGGTGCAAATGGGGGGGGGGGAGAGCAGCGATTAGATGGGGAGAAAATGATCTCAAATGGAGAGTATGGATTTCATGAGCCTAAACCAAGACAACTGGGGCAGTGAGGCAGACCTAGGGGAAACTGAAATCTCAGCCTTCCAGAGGAGAATTCAGCATCCTGATTATAGCCTCAGGCTAAGGCTGAGAGCAAGTTGGTAGGCATGGCTTTCCCACCCATTTTACTGAACCTTAATTCTTTCCTTCCTGCCTCACTCCCACCATTCTCATTATATTACTTCTGTGGCTTTAAAAAGACCCAAAAGATATGCACCAGGCCGTTAATAGTGGCTAGTATAGGAGGGAGGGAGCAGACATTATTCACTTTTAAAACTCTATATATTTTTGGATTATATTACTTGTTGCCTTAAGCATTCATTACTTTTGAAATTAAAAAAAAAAAGTTGATAAACACATTGTCTTTCCCCTACTGCTTCCTTCCCCCAAGTCTTCTGGTTCTTTCCATTCCAGCCCAATAAAAATGTCTATTTCCCAACTACTGCCTTCTCAGCAAGATAGTGATCAAACTATTTGGTTAAACTAATTCCACTAATGTGTGTGTGAGAAGTGTTGTTGGGTGATGTTGACATTGACGATTACCCAAAAAGTGGCTGGAGGGCATTTGAAGAGCAGTTGGCCTGGGTGGTAATCCTGCTATCACTGTTAGCTTCATTCAGGACTTTGAGCATGTCACTTCAAATGCCTGTATCTTTGCCCCAATTCTTTATCTTACATGCAAAACTAAGAAAATAATGCTACCACTCTTGCTAACCTCACAGGGCTCTGAAAGTTTTTGAAATTTTCAAAAGCTTCTTCGTCTGTAATTATTCACTACATTTTCTCCTAGGTCTGATGGCAATGGTACTGATGGCAATGAGGTGCAGGAAGATGAAGAGAAGGGAAAACAATTTTTCTTTACGAAGGGAAAAGATATGTCCCCATTGACCTAGGTGTCATGAGTATTTTTTCTTAAAAGGATCTGCAGCTTCAAGAAGTACCTTGTTGTTGGTACCCACTAAAACACAAGCTACTTTGCTTTGTAATCTTTATAGAGTGATATAACCTAAAAATGGTTCCCTGACTGTCATTCCACTTTCCATAGAGCATGGAGAATTGTCTTCTTCAAGGACACTCTTTGTCACACCAAGTACCTACCTTGTCCTTTGTCTCTACTGTTCCTATACTGGCCTCTTAGAATGAGAAAAGTTAAATGCTCATTTAAGAAGTGAAATGAGAATGAAATTTCAGTCACAAGCAAAGCCTATATTATTTTAAAAAGCAATCAATAAAACAAAGGAAATTAAATCATAACCTTTACCTGAACCAGTTCCTCCTCCCCTCTTTTTTTTAAACTTTATTCCCCTCGTAGGAAAATAATTCATCCAGCCTGACTGTGTTCATTACCACATAGCTGGCATGGCTGTCTCACGCAAGCACCGAGAAGATATGAAACTAAATCAACAGACCCTGATTTGTTGGCTCAACCAAGTATAAACTAGCCACTGGAAAATCAAGTTGAAAACATAGGACAAATATATGAAAGAGACAAGCCACAGCTTGCAGGAAAGAAAATGTTTGCAGAAAACTCCAGTGCTTCAGGTTTATCTAAGGTGTGGTCTCAAGTAAGCCGCAGTAATTACCCAGGATACCACAGCTAGTGGCTGAAAACTGAGGTGCTTCACGGGCTTAACCCTTTCATCCCACCCCTAGACAAATTCTTAGAGGAAATCACACTATAGCCAGGTTAGATTAAATCAGAATTGTTTTTATTGTACAGTAATTGAAATTATTTTAAATTTACTTCTACCACTGTCTACCAAAGGTATCTCTTAACTGTGGCTTTTAGTGTGTTCGTTCTAAATGTAGGTTTCTGAATGGCTAGGCCTTCATTTTATGATGCATCATAGCTGAAGATCTTACACCACTTGGGGGCTTTGAGGTTTAGGGATGCTGTGCTTTAGGAAACTAAAAGAGCTAAAGATTGTGTTCTGGTTTTATCTCTGGCCTGAGGCAAGTCCCCTCACAACTTGGATCTCAGTTTCCTCATCCTACACATGGGGTGACATTGTATGAGCTCTGAAGACCATTTTAGCTCCAAGTCTCCATGTTTCAATTCTGTGTAAGTGTGACATCAAGAAGCAGTTCTTTCCAATTATATCCACACACACACAAATACATCTAAATTATTGATTAATTATAGCGTGTGAATTCAGAAAAACTGTAGTATTTCGAGGTTGCTTAATTTTTGTTAAGTAATGAGAAAATATATAAAGCACTTGTTTTAGTTGAAACTGTACCCAAGCAAAAAAATCTTCCACCTACTTTGCTTCCCTTGAAAATGACCTGATTATGTTTGTCTTACTTTGTGTTTTAGAATTTCACAACATATTAGCATTCCTAGTTCCTCTGAATATATTTTTATGCTTTATTTTCAAATGGTTTTAGCTTCACATTAAATTTAGAGTTTGAGAGAGAAGATGCCTATCCCTACATCTATATTCCTTATAGAATCTATGACTTCATTTTGCCTTACTGCCATAAATAGCCCCTCTCCAACAGAAACTATGCAAATACCAATAGATAGTGGTCCATCAAATCCTAAATTTGGGGAGAAAATTTAAGCATAATCTTATCTAGCCTCTCACTTTTAAAAGTGATGCTAATAGTAGTATGATAATAACTATCATTGTTTGAGTACTTACTATAAAACCAGATACTGTGCTGGGCACGTTGTGTTCTGTTCATTACTCATTCAGTACTTAAAACAGCCTTGTGAGGTAGGGTTTATTATCCCCATTTTGCATGTTAGAAAACCAGAGCAACAGAGTTTAAGTAACTTGCCCCCAAGTCCATATACTTAGGAACTATTGGAACTGCAGCTCAAACTCAGGCCTGTCAGACACTGAAATCCTTTCATTTCCTTATTTTTTGTCCTTATAAGATGCTTCAGGTTCATCTTGTATATTTCCTGCCCCAGCCCTGGAATGAGCTACTTCTCTAAGGAGCCCTGGTTCCTTTTATTGGAAAATGGCATTAGAAATCAAGATCTGAGCACTAGTGTTCTCATCGCTTCTGGGATGTCATTGCTTCTAGGTCCTCTCGTTAGACAGAGCTAGGAAATGTGTCTATGCTAACCTATGTGTACCCACATATCTGTAATTATTTCTCTATATATCCATCTGCATCTATATAAGCTAAAGATGAGTTTATACTGATGTCTCTGAATCTAATCCAGTACCACATGGTTCATTCTAGACTTTCCTCTTTGTTTATCTGTAACTTCCTACTCCAACTATGAGAAATCTTGTTCCCATCGTGCACTAACCATTTACTTACTTGTTTAGTCTTAGTATACAAGTATAACAATTTCAGAATTGTTAACAAATACTCCCATGATTATCGCAATAGAGTCTACCATTTATTCATTAATACTTCTTGCTGAGAACTTCACCGAGACATTCAATTGCTATGATATATTTCATACATCTATCGACACCTGTCATTTAAAAAATTCTTTCACATACACAATCTTACTTAATCCCCACAAGACCCTGTGATGTGGGCAGGATAGAATGCTGGTAGATGAGAAATTGAGGTTCAGAGAAATTAAATAATGTGTATTAAATCACACAGTTTACCAGCAGTGGAGTTGGGTTTCTTCTCTTAGCCACTGTGTCTCCCTGTGGATGAGCAAAATATATCTGGAATTCATGGGGTACCAGTGAGAATGCATCAAGTGAGTGAAGTTAGACATAGTAACCAGGGCCCTGAGGCACCTTCCGCCCTCAACACACACACACATGCACACACTCACCCGGGAGAATCCCAGTTACTAGGACAGAATGAGCATGACTTCATGTCTTTGATATGATATAATTCATCTCTCATCAGTGGCAAATATGGTTGTGATCAGAAAAGAAACAAGTGTAAAAAATTCCATGTCTCTTAGCCATTACCACTGGGGAAACACTCTAGAGCAATTCTCCATAAACCCACACAACTTAGCCATCTTCTAGGCAGGTGAGAGAGTATAAGCCGGGCCCAGATAATCACTTTAGGGGGCTATCATGAGGGATATTTGTGCAGGGAGGGCATGGAGAGAAAGGAAGGGAGAAGATCAAGTGACCTTAAGGGGGCTTTAATTTCAAAGACCGTATGAGCTGTTTTGTTGGAGAGCAGCATCAAGGAGTAATTGATGGGATGTTGTGTGGCAATATATATTCAAATATGTGTCATGATAGATTATCTTGCCTGTTTTAAGGCAAATTTAAATCTAGTGTGGTCAAGCACGTTAATTAATAAATACAACTTTGTTCAGACTTCCAATATGTAAATACTTGAATGATATTTGAATCAACTCCAATAAGAGTATGTTGTCTTTAAAAGCCCCGATTGCAAATTAAGATGGTATCTCTCTAACTTCCACAACACCCCTTGCCCTCCCACCATCAATGTCTTTAAATAGGTTTTAAAATATTTTATGTGAAAAAAACATTTCAAAGGATTCCCTGGGGCACCTAGACTTGGCCCAGAAGCTACTGTGGTCTTGACAAAGATTGGGCAGTTGACTTGACAGAAATAAGCTGCCTCGTTTCTTGAATAGCCTCCTTTGGTTTTCTTCTCTCCAAGATTATGTGAATGGTAATTATTTACCTGCTAGAAGAGGCTGTAGTGAGAGAAAACTGGAACAATATTGAGCACACATTACACATTGTATTCTGGTTTATATTAACTACACACATACCCCAAGTTTCTTTGGCAGAAGGCAGGAAGGCTGGGGTTGGAGTTAAAGAAGGGGAAAAATGAGAAAGAAGATGAAGAATTGCCATTTCTCTCTGCGTCTTGGAATATTAGCTGTCTGTTGTTGCAAAACAAATTGCCCCCAAACTTAGCAGCTTAAAATGATAAACATTTATTATCTCGGGGCCTGTAAGTCAAGAATTCAGGAACAGTGTATCTGGTTGGTCTCTTATGAGGTTGTAGCCAAGATGTTGGCCAGGGCTGCAGTCATCTGAAGGCTTGACTGCGGCTGGAGAATCTGCTTTCAAGACTGTTCACTTCTGTGGCTCATATGTCGGCCTGAGCTGGTAGCAGGTGGCCTCAGTTCCTCCCAAGCACTTCACGGGGCTGCTTGAGTGTCCTTGCAAAGCGGCCGTTGGTTTCCTCCAATGTGAGTGATCCAAGAATGTGAGGCAAAGCCTAAATATCTTTTATAATATGGCCTTGGAAGTTACACTCGTCATTTTGGCATTGTTCGATTGTTTATACATGTCAGCACTCTTTGATGGGGGGGAGACTACACCAGGATGGGAATTCCAGGAGCCTGATTATCTCACTTCGTTTCTCTATTATAAACATAAGGTAATATTTGCCCAGCCTATCTCATGGTGTCATTGTGAGAATCACATGGCATAGTGGATATAACCAGACATGAAAGAACATAGAAGTATAACGCATATTATAAATGTTATTTTTTTTTTATAAATGTTATTTTTAAATTATTATGAAAAAAATTTACTGGACACCTGCCATATCCCATATCCTGGAAAACAGTAGCGAAGAAGATGGACATGGCCCTGCCTTTAGACCTTGACTTCTAGTAGAAAAAAAGAGACCATAAGAAGTAGAACAAACAGTGAAGAATTATGGAATTGTGTTAAGTTTCCATGTAAGAAAAAACAGCATCCTCTGATGGAGAGAAATAGGCACAGAAGCTAAGAAGAGGACTATGAAATGCCCGTCTCAGAATCTGACTTCTCAGGTGAGATCTGAAGGATGAGATGGACACAGTCACATGATGAGACTCAGACCGCACTGGACCAGGGCTCCCCACTGAACAGATTGGTAGAGCTCCACAAACACCAGACTACGTATTGTAAAAGCCCAAAGGAGCACGGCTCTCCTGTGATTCAGGGTGTCCAGCATCTCAAACACTAGAATTATAAAGTGTGCTCATTGTGCTTCCCATTCAGGGAAAACTATCTATTGACCTTCAGCTAGAGGGGTGGCACCTGAAAGAAACAGCCTGAAAGGTAGTATTTACAGGGCTTAAGATGCGTCTGAGGATCCACAAAGCCCCTACCCCCTACCTGCCCCACCACAGTGTGGCTAACCTCCAGGTTTGCCAGAAAAATAGATCAAGCCCTGCAGGGGCCTGAGGAAAAAACAATGAAGGCTTTTCTGCTCCTCTCACTTCTGTTTCAGGTCTTCACGGAGCCAGCTGAAGATTGGGTGAAGGAGATTGGAAGATGGGAAATGGAAATTCAACTCCATGACAGGCTTCCTGGTCTATCTATTCCAGGCCAGCCTCTTTCCTAGATTTTTATATCTCTTAGTACATTCAAAAACTCTTTCAGATCCAACAGAATCACTGGACACAGGGCAGGCTTACCCTAGCAGTGTTGGTTTCTGGGCTCGTTTTTAGTTAATTTTTAAAAGCCATGCTCTAGCTTTTTAATTGTTTTGTTACTTTGAATCAGAGCAATAGAAGTAATTCTTCCAGTACTCAGTCTCGCTAAGTGAGCATAGACCTGAATGGAGAGAGATAGGCCACCTGTAGTTTGGGGGAAGAATAAAAGATGAAGTGAAGTATCTCCTTCAAATCCTGGCTCAGAATCCTTTTGTCTGAAGTCTAGCAGAAGTGTCCTTCACATGAGAAGTTTTTACAAATGGATCATTGAAAGCAGAAGACATTTCTGGGTCCCTCGGGAACGTGTATCCCTTCCCATTCACCCCACCTGTATCAGAACAAGCAGAATGATAATACAATACAACACCTGAGCAGCTGGCAAAGGCAGATTTGGGCCCACAGAAGCTTTAAAAGGAAACCCCAAAGCCCACAAACTGCCCCAAACAATTTTGTTTTAAATACGGTTTTTATGTTAATCTCTGTCACAATAGATGATCTAAATCAAAGGAGCACACTATGGAAAATTACTGTAAAGCACAACTCGCGCGACAAGGTGCCGCTTGACCAAGAAACATACCTGACAAATTGCTGCAGGATCATGCTGGATGAAGCCTCACTGTGGTTATTAGATGTACGACTTAGGGCCATGTACCTCTTCTGATCTAGCCCACTGCTGTCAGTGTTGGCAAACAGAAAGCTAGGTTACTGCCACATAGATCCCAGGAGCTCACTCTCTTGAGAACCCTGGCAGTCCAGCATCGCGGTTCTGGCTATGGACATTGATGTCAAATGGGTCTGAATCTTAGCTTTGCTGTTTCCTAACTTCAGAACTCTGGGTAACTCACATCTCTCGGAGACTCACTTTCCTGTGGGAACAAAAATAATGTTTACCTCCCAGGCATGTCGAGGATTCAATAAGACAATGTTGATGAAACATCTTTCCTTGTAAGTGCTCAATCAATATTAGTTATTTTTATTATTTGTTATGTAATAGTATTAATATTACACGTTTATTATGTCTTTTTGCTCACCTTTCAAAGGGTCAGTTATGGCATGTGGGCAGGTAGATTCTACCTCTATTATCAATTGCATCTCTTACACTCCTTTTCCATATGGGTTTCATGGTTTCCTTTTGGGGGTTGGTAATAACAAGTTTCACTCAATAGTACAGCAAGAGACTGTACTATTGCCTCAAACCTGTTCTGTATAAGCCAGAGTTCTGGGATTATACTGTTACTGTATATTTGGACAACCTCAATAATACTGTTAATGGATGAACATGGATCAATGTTGAAGTTAAGTTCCAAGAGTTCCAGTTAGGTGGAATGTTTTTCAGGCAACTGGTGTACAATTTGGGGAAGTCATTTCAGCCACGTGACAACCTTCCTATGAGCCATTGTATTGGTCTAGGCATCCCTTTCAGAGACATTAGCTAAAGGTTTTGTACTATTAAAATTCACCTTAGAAGATCTGGGAATAGTTGAGCTGATTGGAAAAGGCAGTGGGCACTTCGAGTTCAATGTAAATTATCAATGTGGTTTAGACAAATTAAAGACCTCTTTAACTCCCAGTGCTCAATATGAAAAGCATCCAGACTAACACAATAGGTCACACTTAAATGATTCTCTCCTTAAGAATTAAACTGTCTTTGCACCTTGCATTGGTGGCAGAAGATAATAAGATGCAGCTCCCCTAACTGAATCTTTCTTAAAGGAAATGACCAGGTAAAAGAATGGAGTTACTGTGCATGAAAAAAGAAAAATACAAAAATAATTTGACCTGCAAAAAGAATCAATTTTTCTGTGTACTGAAGCAAGACGCTAACAAGCATGACAGTGAGCCCTTCGGCTATTGAAACGCTCTGTAAAGGCTTTGCTTCAGCACGGAAGCCATCCGTGGTCGAGGTTTCAATATGGGGTGAGTCTAGCTGCCTAGGTCTGAATTCATAACGAGTTTTAGATAGGATACGTCTGTAACGACTGGGGGTTGGGATTAGTCACAAGACTGTATGCGTGCGGGAGGTGGGATTAATAGGATACTGAGGATTTAACCCTCCAGAGAAACTAAGTATTACTTCTGTCTGAGACTGCCAACCACCACTGAACACTTCCCTATGGCTCAACTTTCGTGTTTGTAAAAAGTGGGCACTTTTGTTAGTACTGGCATAGAAAGGGCAGAGGACTAAATGGGGTTAAAACATTCAATTTCTTCTGAATAAGGTGATAGCCAGTGAAGATGGAGTTGGGAAGGAGCTCCATTTTTGTAGTGAGATTGCATAAAGCTGCTTGAAAAGTTCTGTCATATTCTTTGGTGAATAGGCCTTTTAAGTTCTTCATAAATTTGAAATTCTTTCATCCCAGCAAGTGAATTATAGCTCTAAGTTTGCATTGACTGTGTGAGAGACACTGTTCTTTATATCCATTTTCTTATTCTATGTCTATAATAACCCCCTAAGGCACAGGTAGGTATTCCCAATTAAGAGATCCACAAACTAAGTCTTAGAGAGTAAGTAACAAGGTCAAGTTCACACAATAGTTAGTGGAAAAGTGGAGATTTGAACCCAGGTCTGTCCAATTCTAAGATGCTTTTATGATCTCCTAAGCATTATGTGATCATCCTTGCTTCCATCTGGGCTTCCTTGTCCAATGGGGAACAGCAGGACCCGCACAGAAGGACTGGGGGCAAGTCCTCAGTTGTTTGTCTAGGGAGAGTACTTTTTCATGTTATAACACTATTCAATTTCAAGAGCTAAAGTGTGTCTATTTTTTGTGTTTTGAAATGTTAATCATAAATATACTTATGGAGACACAGAATAAAATATTTTAAATTGGAACTATCAGACAATACCAAATGCCTGGCCACCCTAATTACAAGACATACAACACAATGAACAGCACTGCAATTCTTAGGCCCTAACACAGCAGCCCAGGTGGGATGGGCCGTTAAGGATATGTTGATTATCTAGATCAGGGGTCCACAACCCCTGGGCCGGAGACCAGTATTGGTCCGTGGCCTGTTAGGAACTGGGCTGCACAGCAGGAGGTGAGCAGTGGGTGAGCGAGCGAAGCTTCATCTGCCGCTGCCCATCACTCCCCTTCACTCCCCATGGCTCCCCGTCGCTCCCCACGGCTCCGCATGTCTCCCCACCGCTCCCCACAGCTCCCCACGGCTCCCCACGGCTCCCCATCGCTCCCCATTGCTCCCCACGGCTCCCCACTGCTCCCCACGGCTCCCCACGGCTCCCCGTCGCTCCCCATGTCTCCTCACGGCTCCCCATCACTCCCCACGGCTCCCCACCGCTCCCCACGGCTCCCCGTCGCTCCCCACGGCTCCCCACGGCTCCCCACCGCTCCCCACGGCTCCCCACGGCTCCCCACCGCTCCCCACGGCTCCCCACGGCTCCCCACTGCTCCCCATCGCTCCCCACAGCTCTCCACGGCTCCCCACGGCTCCCCATCGCTCCCCACGGCTCCCCACGGCTCCCCATCGCTCCCCACGGCTCCCCACGGCTCCCCATCGCTCCCCACCGCTCCCCACGGCTCCCCACGGCTCCCCAAGGCTCCCCACGGCTCCCCACGGCTCCCCATCGCTCCCCACGGCTCCCCACTGCTCCCCACGTCTCCCCATTGCTCCCCATCGCTCCCCACCGCTCCCCACCGCTCCCCATCGCTCCCCATGGCTCCCCATGGCTCCCCATTGCTCCCCATCACTCCCCGTCGCTCCCCATGACTCCCCACGGCTCCTCATCGCTCCTCATCGCTCCCCATCTCTCCCCGTCGTTCCCCACCACTCCTCATCGCTCCCCACGGCTCCCCATCGCTCCCCATGGCTCCCCACCACTCCCCACGGCTCCTCATCGCTCCTCATCACTCCCCGTCGTTCCCCACCACTCCTCATCGCTCCCCATGGCTCCCCATCACTCCCCATGGCTCCCCATCACTCCCCACAGCTCCCCATTGCTCCCCATGGCTCCCCACGGCTCCCCATGGCTCCCCGTCGCTCCCTGTCCCTCCCCGTCGCTCCTCATTGCTCGCGTTACTGCCTGAACCATCCCCCTCCCCACCCCCACCCTCTCATTCGTGCAAAAATTGTCTTCCACAAAACTGGTCCCTGGTGACAAAAAGGTTGGGGACCGCTGATCAAGATGACTCTCTTTTCTTTCATACGGCAAAAAATATGCAAGCTCCACTTAAAACTCCATTATGAGAACAAGAGACTCGGATCTTTACTCAGTTCCCATCTACCCTCCAAGACCTTTAGACAGGCTCATGCATCCCTCCGGCTTCTTGATGGGTGTTGAGCTTGGCTGTAATGGCAACGTGTGAGAGAAACCTGGTGATGTGAAATGCTAAAACACACAATAAATAATGTGAGCAGAACAGAGAAACCGCCAGGGCCACAAAGTGACTGAGGCTACTGAAAAAGTGCTAGTGCCCTGCCTTCTGTCTCTGGCTCCTCCCCATCACCATCTATGGGCCTCTGCTCTCTGGGCAAAGTTCTCCTCCCATTCCCCATCCTTGGATGAAACATCCTAGATGTTTCCTCGATCTGGTTAGTTAGACTCCATCTGAAAAATAAATTCCTGCCAGGGATGTTCTATTTCATGCTTTTAGTTCTAGTTTTATTGAGCTACAACTGACGTAACAGCATGGTATAAGTTTGAGGTGCACAGCATAAGGATTTGACTTACATACATTATGGAGTGATTATCACAGTAAGTTTAGTGAATATTCATCATCTCATAGAGATACAAAACGAAAGAAATAGAAAAAAATGTTTTCCTTGTGATGAAAACTCTTAGGGTTTGCTCTCTAACAACTTTCATATGTAACACAGAACAGCATTAATTACATTTATCATGTTATAATCCCATGTTATCATCCCTAGTACTTATTTATCTTATAACGGGAAGTTTGTACATTTTGACCACCTTCATCCAATACCCCCTCCCCTCACCCCCTGTTTCTGGTAAGCACAATTCTGTCTTTTTCTATGAGTTTGTTTTTGAAATATCAGTGACCTACAACACTGTGTTAGTTCCTGTTATACAATACTGTATAGTGATTTGATATTTCTATACGTTTTAAAATGATTACCCCAATAAGTCTAGTCACGGTATGTCAGCATACAAAGATATTACACACTTATGAACTATATTCCCCAGATTGTACATTTCATACCTGTGACTCATTTATTTTGTAACTGGAAGTTTGTACCTCTTAATCTTCCTCACTTATTTCTTTCCTCCCCCCCACCCCCCTCCCTTCTCTGCCAAGGATATTTTAAATCCAACAAGTACAAATGGACCCAAAGTCACCTTGCAAAAAGACTGTATGAAAAGCATATGTTTATATAAAATCTTTCATATCACTGCTGAGTGCCAGAAAGCAGAGAAATCAGAGACCAAAGTGAATACTATTGTGCCCAGTTCTTTAACATAACATTTGTTCTGAAAAGCACAGACTATTACGAGAAAAGTCTAGACAGGGATAATGACCTTTTACTAAGAGTTGCAAAAAAGGGCTGGGGGAGAAGAGGAAGGAAGGAAGCATAGAAGGGAGGAAGGGAGGAAGGGAAGGAGAAAGAAAAAATGTTAACATGATGGGTGCCTGAGCCAGATACTTTCAGCCAGTCTATACAGAATGCGTACTGGGTTAGATCTAGGTTGGCAGCTAAAGATGCAGTATCACAATACATTCAAATGCCTTCAGAATTTGTGAGCTTCATAGCAGAATCTTGGAGGGAGAAGGAAATTAACGAAAGTTGTTATTGTCATTTATAGTAAGTCAGATGTTAGAGACCAGCACAAATCTCTCCAAATAGACTGGATTTGCTTAAAAGCAAATGGTTTTTGTTAGGGGTTTATTTTTCTCGTGTCAAAAACATGAGGTTACACTGTAAAAGGAAGTGGTAGAACCTACATCACTCAAAGCCTTGGGGGATGGATCCACGTGTTCCCACATGCTCAACAGTTATTGAAAGTGTGATTCTCATTTTACCTGTTAATCCAATCCTTGGAAATATTCAACAAGGAGCTTAGCCTTCTTCCCAGTTATGATTTCTCAGCAATTGCAGAGAACACATTCTACTGGAAAAAACCCTGAACAAACCTGAAATGTTTACAATTCCAGAATTCATTTTATGACCAACAGTATTTTACGTGGTTTATTAAACAGTGTTTATTGTCAGAATGAAGCACCGATTTCTGATTAATATACATTATCCAACTTAAGATTTCTCTGAAGGACGTTCAGGAAATACCTAATGAATGTATTCATTTTACCTATATATTTTTTGAGAGGCTCTGTGATATATAATAATAAAGAAAACAGGTTTTTCTAGATTAAATATATATAATGGGAAGAGTTCTGAGAACTGAGAGAAAAGCAACTTTAGCCTGAACTTTTCCAGATAACTGGTTCAGTTATGTCATTCTCCTTCTGCTGTAATCTCACACAGTTTTAAATTTGAGAGGAGAAGCATGTACATTTTCATTGCAGTATAAATGATCTCAAAATAGAAGTTGATTTTTAATTTTGTATGAGACTCTTTAAAAAGTTTAAATGTCTTAGAGTTTTTTAAATATTTATTTTTTTATTCTATCAATTTTTAAATATTTATTTATTTTTTATTGGGGTATAGTTGCTTTACAATGTTGTGCTAGCTTCTGCTACACAGTGAAGTGAACCAGCCATATGTATACACATATCCCCTCCCTTTTGGATTTCCCTCTCATCCAGGTCACCACAGAGCACAGAGTAGAGTTCCCCATTGCTACACAGCAGGTCCTCACTAGTTATCTGTATCATACCCAGTGACATATATATGTCAATCCCAATCTCCCAATTCATCCCATCCCTTTTCCCCCGCCCAGTGTTCACACTTTTGCTCTCTACATCTATGTCTCCATTTCTGCTTTGCAAATAGGTTCATCTGTACCATTTTTCTAGATTCGACATATATGAGTTAATATACGATATTTGTTTTTCTCTTTCTGGCTTACTTCACTCTGTATGACAGTCTCTAGGTCCATCCACGTCTCTACAAATGACCCAATTTCATTCCTTTTTATGGCTGAGTAATATTCCATTGTATAAATGTACCATATTTTCTTTATCCATTCCTCTGTCGATGGACACTTAGGTTGCTTCCATGTCCTGGCTATTGTAAATAGTGCTGCAGTGAACATTGGGTTGCATGTGTCTTTTTGAATTATGGTTTTCTCAGGGTATATGCCCAGTCGTGGGATTGCTGTGTCTAATGGTAGCTCTATTTTTAGTTTTTTAAGGAACCTCCGTATAGAGTTTTAAAAATATTTAAACAAAATGTGATATTATATAACTTGTGAGTATAAGGAGAGCAATAACATTACATCACTTTTTATTAAGCCACTTTTAACATTATTTACACACACACACACACACACACACACACACACATATATAATTTTTAGCACAGTATCAGGGAGCAGTTGTCCTCTGAAATTTGTGTAGAGGTGAAACTTATTGACTTTGAAGGTCACAGTTGTCCCTTACTTGCTGACTTCCTGGGTCCAAGATTTTAGGGCTAAGTGGAGCAAAGGATCATTCTACCTTGGGGGAACCAGGAAGACAGGGCTGACCTGGCTCTTAACACGACTCTTCTACTGACCTGAAAGTGTACATCAGGTCTCTTGAGAGCTATAAATGATACTAATAAATTATTAGTCATAATAAAAGGCATTAATTATGCTTGACATGGATATAGCACTCAGAATTTCTGTGGGCTTACATTTGCGTTATCTAATTTCTGAATTCAAGTGACAGTAGTGTGCCTTAAACTGTCTATATAGCTGCAAGACTAAAATAGAAAGAAAAAAATAATAACCTGCCAATTTTCTTGAACCAAATAGCCATCCTAACTGAATTTGAGTTTTCTTCTGGTACTATGAAGCACTGGTGAATGGCTCATGCTTTTTGCATATCATTTCCTTAAGAGATAAAGATGGTCATTTCTTCCTATTTAGGGGTTTTGTCATGGAAACATACTCTAAAAATCGGCCCTAACCACTTGGGACCAAGCTTCCCAAATGGATGTACTGAGCACACTGTTGATTCAGACTGAAGCATTCACTCAGCTTAGTGATTATCCAGCATTATCTCAGTGGATAATGATTTTAATACTTCATAACACTCATTATGGCATTAGTGGTTTCATATTAATAAGATATTAGTTTTGTTATTCAGGGAATCTAATACATGAGAGTAAAAAAACCCCAAAAATCAACCTTAAAGCCTTTGTTACCCAACAGAGTTTTTGTTCGTTTGTTATTATCAAAATGCCTTTCCTTACTGAAATAATTATTTGAGCTTTCCATGATTCTATCTCATTATTCTTAGTGTTAAAATATGTTGTCCTTTGAGAGTTTGATCCTTGTGACTACCATACTTTGCGTTTGGCTATAGCTGATCTAAAGAAAAATGTCAGATTATCTTATTTTAACTTCTTACTTAGTCTTTTGTATGCAAAATGACTTGATCATAATGCTTATCTTTCATTCTGTGCAGATTCATTATAAAATATACTGTAGATCAAAAAGCAAAATTTTAGCAATAATATCATTATACTTGGGACCCAATGGCTTTCAAAGCTTATGAATTAACAGAAAGTCCTTTAATAACATCACCCATCCTGTTCTCATGATGAAGCATGAAAATTGACACGAGAGTGCCATGTCAGGGCTTTTAAAAGGTCTGATAATATCTGGATGAAAACTTTTACTGTAAAGACTTGGGAAATTGCCTGAGGAGAAGTCTTCCTTTAAAACCATAGTATTTTCTAACAATTTTTAGACTTCTGAATTTAATCCCAAATCAAGAAAATGTGAAATCTGTGTAAAATCTTGGAGGAAAAATATAAATATACATGGCTCAAGTAAGATGATAGCTCTAATAATTAGGTTAAGATGTCTAACACACAGTTATAAATAAAAACAAGACTGATTCATTCTTTCAACAATACCTATTGAGGGCCTGCTATGAGTCTGGTACTGGGCTAAAAGTTAGGAGTAGTGACACAATTATGAATAAAATGCAGTTCCTGCTCCAAGGAGATGTTTATTCATAAAGTTACTTGTCAGATCTCACAAGTATAGACCTAATTTTTTTAATATAAATAGTAATTGCAGGTTCTAAGTCTTCTTCATTCAAGATACACCGTCATCCCACAATGAGGACAAAGTAAAGAATATGGATGGCAGAAAGTCTAATGTAGAAAACAATATTGTTAATAACACCTTCAACTTGGGAAGGCATGTGAAGAATATTTTAGATCCACTCTTTCTCATAAAATTGAAAAGTGAAGGATTGATGCTTCTTGCAAAGTTTTTGGAAATACATTCTAAAAATTATGGTTTCATAAAGCTAATTTTAGTTATTTTGCTTTCCCGCTCCAATTTCTTATTTTATCCATTTCTCCCTGTAACAATGGAAAAATACCCTCTCAGGGAAATTTGATTCTGTTTCAAGTGACTCATAATCGAGCCTAAGGGGACTTATAAAAAGGATTTATTTTTTCAATGCATTTTTTTGGCAACTGAACCAAAAGCTTTGAAAATGCAGAGTGAGCAACAAATTGAAAACTATGAGAGTTGAAGGGAATGCCACCAATTCAGAAATTATGGTTTTCAATCTTGCATTTGGGGAAGTACTGATTTTTAGGAGACTTTAATGTGTGTAAATGGCAAAACCATTACTGATAGTAGTGTTTTTACTGAAGAACGTAAGATAGATTTTAAAATCTTGAACTTTGTGGAAAACAATGGTTTAAGATTTAAATTTTAAGTGTCGGACATGTGGAAATGAGGGATGGGGCTCGGAAGAATCTGGTAAGAAGAACCCATGTCATGAAAGCTTTAAAAAAGGGACGAGGATTCTAAATGTATCAGACAGCTCTTGATGTTATATTAAATGCATTTCGGAGTTCACACTATAGCACACTAAATAAAGTAAAAAGGTGAGTATTAAATATTTTCTGTAGCATTTTTGGTGGTTATCTCAGTCTAGTCACTGAAGACTTTATAAAATCATGCTGATTCAAGAGCATATGAAAGCATTTATATACCCCAAGGTGAGCCCCAGAATGAATACAATTCACTTCTTTTGCAAGTTTAAAGTTACTTATATCAGACGTTGACATCTGGACCTTTTGCTACTAGACACAAGTGATCTTTGAGATGAACTGATGTTACTCAGTACTTCAAAGAATACTGGACAGATTCTCAGAATCCTCAAACAAAGCATCCCAGTAACACCAACAAAAGTGCACCATGTTCTCCAGCGTCTAATGGACCAGACAACAAGATATGACAATTCTGTGCGAGTCGTGGAGATCGCAACTCAGCTTCATTTCTATTTGGAACTTAGCCTCTAATTTTAAGTTTATTTTTCCCAGATTTTAATGTAAATCTGCTGGCAGAGAAGAGATGCATATATATTTCAGCAACATTAACTCATTTAGTGATCTCCAAACTTTTGTGTACTCGTACACACACACTAATGCCCCATAATTCTTGCCACCTGGAAGTCCTCCTGAAGCTTCTCTCTTAACACCAAAGTAAATGGTAAGTTTGAAAAATAGCACCCTTTTACTGCAATTTGACAAAAATCATCTTTGCAAATATTATAACAGGCTCTTGTCCATGGCACTTAATACAAAACTTTTCTGTATATCACAGGATGATGTAATGGCATGTTGAAACTCTACATTACTGCCAAATCATCCCTTCGCCTAAAATTATCGTACCAAAGCCTCAGAATTAAATATGTGAAGGTTCATATAGTTTTCCATTTTTGGAAGAAGCAAAAACATCCCAAGGGGGAATTTGGATGACACATGGATGAACAAATATTCGCTTGTTTCCTTGTAGTTATTTTTCAAAAAAGTCTTCCACATTAGGAGTAATAAACTTATGTAAGTGAGCTCTAAAATCTAAAAATTAGGTTGCCGTTCGCTATTGGAAATCAGTGATGATGATGTGGGAATTATGCCCCAGGAAGTTAAAGTTCCAGTGAGCAACCCTGGCTGTCGAATTCTGATCTCGTTGCAACCTGAGCTCAATAGCTCGGAAAATAGCAAACCAGTAATTGTGTGAATCCAATCAGGGAACAAAATCACAGAATTTTTCAGTAAGTAAGAAAATGGAATTGTAAATATCAGACTTGTTTAGTTCCCATTACCACAGTTGGAGGCAAGAAAAGAACATGGTTTAGTACAATACAGTCAGGTAGGAATTATCACATACAATGAGGTTGAAAATTCTAGAGAAATATCGGAAAAAGAAAGCACAGCACCTTCACAAAATTTCCTTGGGTGTGGCTCCCCGTCCCCCATTTGAAGATCACATGCGGTTTAAGACAAAACAACTGTGAAGTTTTTAGCAGGAGCAAACCTGCCCCCTTTTGCCAAGAGTAAATTATCAGAACATTTCTGTGATCTGATATTAGTTTTTAAAGAAGGGTATCTTTTTCACACTAAATGCCTTGATGATAATTTTTTCAGAACACTCTAATGGCCGGATTGTTATTAACAAACAGCAATAGCTGTTGCTCAGAGGAGTACTTTTATATTACTCCATGATTATCCTGGGAACAAATTTGTGTAACGATCCATTATGTGTGTGTCATTCACGAATGCTGAACTGAGGTAGGCTGCCTCAGCTAATACTGGCAGCTACACGTTGTCTGTAAGGACAGTGAGTGTCCCCTCTGTGAATTCAGACCTTCAGGCCTCTCAGCATATGCATGGGGCCTATGAACTTCACTTTCCTGAGAACCTCCCTAAAAAGCCTCTGTTTCTCATACCTTTCCTCTTCCTTATTTCTCCCACTGAAATGACTCTCTCATTTCCTTTGTGACTCTCCCAACATTGATATCTTACACTTCTGATGAAAAAAGCCCGACTTCCATCTTCCTATAAATAATGGCAGTTAGAAGCCAGTTCCTAAGATATTTAAAAATCTTAATCAGTCTGGCACCAAGTGTTAATCTTTTACTTAAAAATAAGTAAGGATAACAATTGGAGGAATAATAGGGTCATGTGAAGATGACAATAGGACATTTGCTATAGAGAGTCTAAATTCATCTTATGAAAAGCTTAGCAAAAAGTTTCACACACTTACTTCACCTATACCAGAGTTCCTGGCATTATCTATTCATTGTAGTAAAGACTAGAAACTTGAGGAAAGAGTGATCATGTCCAAGGGGTAGTTTGTTCATAGTTTGATTACAGCCTTTTTATTCCAGAGGATATAAATTGGCTCACACAATTACATAGAATGCAGTAAGTTACATTAAATGTAGGTGAGAAGAAATAAAACAAAGATACGGACATATCAAAAACACAAAACAGGAATCAGGCCAGGATAAAAGTATAGATCTCTATACTTGCTAAGGGTGGGGTGTATTAGTGAAGGTTCTCTAGCGAAATAGAACCAATGGGGTGAGTGTGTGTGTGTGTGTGTGTGTGTGTGTGTGTGTGTGTGTGTTGGCTAGCATGACTATGGAGTCTGGCAAGTGCAAAATCTGCAGAGTGGGCTGGCAGGAGACCTGGGGAAGAGCTGATGTTGCAGTTCAAATCCAACAGCCTTCCTTCATTTTGTCCCTTCCCTGTCACCTTTAGTACAAACCGGCGGTGTTTCTGCTGTGCGTTCCATCTCTGTTCCTGGATTCTGCTGACATGGCTGAGTGGATGCTTGAGTCACACCCTTAGTCTCTTCATGGAGTGATTGTCCAGTAACACCCTTGCTGTTCTCTCCAAAACACACTTTCTCAGATTTTTGCCATGGAGATAGGCTAATTTTCCAAATATTCAAGTTCTTCTTGCTTAACAATTCCTTCAATCTATCTCTCTTCTTTCGCATTTTACTGTGAACAGTAACCATGAAGCTGGCCACACCTTCGATACTTTGCTTAGAGATGTCTCCAGCTAAATATACAGGTTCATCACTCACACATCCTACTTTCCACAATTCAGCCAAGTTCTCTGCCACTGTATAGTAAGAATCACCTTTCTTCCAATGTGCAATACCATGGCCCTCATTTCTGTCTGAGACCTCACTCAATCACGTTTAATGTCTGTGTCTGCCAACAATCTCTTCAAGGCAATCTTGACTTTTCTCACATGTGCCTCAAAACTCTTCCAGCTTCTATCCATTAACCAGGTCTGAAGCCACTTCCACATTTTCAGGAGTTTGTTACAGCAGTGCCCCACTTTTTGGAACCAAAATTTATATTAATATGCTAAAGCTGCCATAAAAAATACCACAGACTGAGTGGCTTAAATAATAGAAATGTATTCTCTTAACAATTCTGGAGGCTGGAAGTCCAAGATCAAGGTGTCAGCAAGGCTGGTTTCCTCTGAGGCCTCTCTCGTTGGCTTGCAGATGGTAACCTCTTGCTGTGTCTTCACATGGTCTTTCCTCTGCCCATGCACATCCCTGGTGTCTCCCTATGTGTCCTAATCTCTTCTTGTAAGGACAGCAGTCAGATTGGATTGGGACCAACTCCAATGGCCTTATTCGAACTTAATCATCTCTTTAGCAGCCCTATTTCCAAGTACAATCACATTCTAAGCCTGAGGGTTAAGCTTCAGCATATGATTTTGTAGGAGGACACAATTCAGTCCATAACATGGAGGTTGGGAGAAAGTTTGGTCTAAGCTTTCCTGCCACTAAAATGAATAAGAAACATTGATTAATGGCACAATTCATGTGTCCATAAGACAGAAACAAAACAATTCCTGAGGAGAGCACAACCCTTCCTTTATGTTAAGACTTGGCCGTCATAAAGGCTTGTCAACAAGCAATCTGAGGGGCTGTCTCAGTGGACAGAAGATGGGAGCAAACTGGGGCAATATTACTAAGGGTGTGTGTCTGCAGCAAACTCTTCAAAAATCAGTGTGGTGTCTGGGTGTGTCCAGGAAACTTGAGGCAGAGAAAAGTGGAACTTTAATTAGATGCAGATGTGCTGATATTCTAGCTAATGTCCTCTGAGAAGAAATTTTGGCAAAGGAATGGGTCTCTGTGAGAAAGGGGGACAGAGGAGACCTCCCCAGGGGAGCAGCACCTCTCCCTCTAGGAGAGGAGACAGATTTCAAAGACAGGGGCTCTTCAAGGATGAGTGAGGAACCTTGGAGGTGTTGACTGAGTCCAGAGATTCAGCTCTGAGGGCTGAGTGAGATACCTAAGCAGGAAGTTTCTGCAGATGGAATCTGGGGCCAGCAGGTGAGGTGGTGGTTCACGAGACTGGAGGGCAGGCAAGCATGGCTGAAGCTGAAGGGAAAGCCCTTTAAGTCAGAAAAATATTCTTCCTTCCTTCCAGCCCCAGGGAAATGGTGTGTGTGTGTGTGTGAGAGAGAGAGAGAGAGAGAGAAAGGGGGGTGAGGCAGAGGAGAGAGAGACCCCACAAAAGAGAGGCACTGAATGATTGGTTGGGTCTGGGATCATCTTTCAGATAACAGAATCCAGAATATTGAATGGCAGGTGACTGGGACATTGATTAAAATACTTCAGTTTAGAATTCCTAAACAAAACCCCAGAAACGATGACCACAGTACATTGGGTTTACCAATTTTGAGGACGCAGAATGCACATTGGCTCATTTGAATCTCGCCAAAGTTTTTGAGGTCTGCCAGGCGAGAGTGTTCTCTTCAATTCACATTTGAGGAGACTGAAGCTCCGAGGAGCAATGCCTTGCTCAAGATCATAAGGTTGGGGCTTCCCCGGTGGCGCAGTGGTTGAGAGTCCGCCTGCCGATGCAGGGGACACGGGTTCGTGCCCCAGTCTGGGAGGATCCCACATGCCGCGGAGCGGCTGGGCCCGTGAGCCGTGGTCGCTGAGCCTATGCGTCCGGAGCCTGTGCTCCGCAACGGGAGAGGCCACAACAGTGAGAGGCCCACGTACCGCAAAAAAAAAAAAAAAAAAATCATAAGATTGATCTCCACACAGACTAGGTCTTCCAAGGCCACGCCCAGAGCTCTCCGGCCAGTGCTCAGCGCCAATGGACCATGGGCCGTCTTGTGCCTTACATCGCAGCACTGGAGAGAGAGTGGGTGTGGCTTTTGGAGGAGAAGCAGCTACTTTACCATGGATTCCCCCCCAACCTTCTACCCATACGTTCTTTTAAAAACTTGGTGGTGGCAGCAGAAAATAACCCAAACTGAGTAGCACTTGGAGAATGGCTCGAGGGTGACTCGAGGAGGCCTTGCCACACCACAAGGACCGCACTGGAAAAGAAAGGAAACTAATCAAAAGGTTTTGTTTTGTTTTCTTTTGCTTGAAGAAAGCCAGAAGTAACGAGAAGCTGATTCAACTGTCCAATAGTGATTTACAGGAGATATATGTAAGAGTAAATTCCCCTCTTGCCTTAACAATATAACAAAGTAGAAATGAATAGCCTTAGGGATATTTTAAATTCAGCGTTCTATTTTCAAATGGAACTCTTCTCAGAGCCCAAGGCTCAGCCCTATCATGAAAAAAGTTCGGTGTCAGGCCATAAGAAGACAGGATTAAAAGTACAGAGTTTTTTTTTTTAATTATTAGAACTTTTAAAACCCACAACCATAATTATCTTGTGTCTTTGGAGAAGAGGGAAAAAAAGGCAGATTTTTAAACTATTAATTAATTTAGTCCAAACTCAGATAAAGTTATTCTCATTTAAAAGATAAATAGAGATAAGGAGTAGTAAAATCATCCAGAATGTCAGACATAGAGCATAGATTAGATTAATTTCATGGAATTAATCCCAGGTTCTACTGTTCCTTTTAAAGGGATGGTCTTTGTACATTCAGTGGAGACTTAACAAACAGGAAGGGAATGAACTATGTGAATGAGGAACACACCATCTTCAGTTTGCCCATTCTTGTTGACATGAATGAAAATTACTACACTAATTATAAACAAAATCCTAATGGTACTAAAAACATATTAGAAATATATATGCTTCATCTCTATTACAGGCATATTTTCCCTCACATTCTGCTACAAAATCATGGCAGGTTAAGTAAGGCCGGGACTTTGAGACCACGTCCAAGCTGGTTTTAAGAACACTTCACTTCTTCAGGGTTCTCTTGCCTGGTTTATCAGTGACTGTCCCAAAAGGAAACAGATGACTAACTCAAACGGGATAATTAAGGAGAATGTAACGAAGGGAATATTCACAAACATTTGACGGGGTTTAGGGAGATCAAGAAACGATGGTGAAGAATCCTGGGGCTAGCAACCTCAGGGAGCTCTTAACACCCCCAAGTGCGAAGGAGCAAGCAGAGGAAGCAATCCCAGGACTCCAGAAAGTTGTGGCTGTAACACTAGCCTATACACACAACTCAGGCAAAGGAAACACAGCACTTTTACACTTAATGCATTCTTAAAACATGCATGCAAATTAAATGTGTAAAATCCAAACAACAGACTTAAATGTTATAAGAAGGTTTCCATTCTCAGAGAACTAAAAAATAAATGTGGACACAAGTTTTAGTGGTGTAATTTCCAACATTTTACATATAATTGTGTTCATTTCCTTTACAGTTGAGTGCCTTGACTCCTTTAAGTATCCAACTGAAGCCAGTCATTCCTTCTATTTATTTATTTATTTTATTTTTGGTTGTGTTGGGTCTTCATTGCTTCGTGCGGGCTTCCTCTAGTTGCGGCGAGCGGGGGCTACTCTTCACTGCGGTGCGCGGGCTTCTCACTGTGGTGGCTTCTCTTGCTGCAGAGCACGGGCTCTAGTTGCACGGGCTTCAGTAGTTGTGGCTCTCAGTACTAGAGCACAGGCTCAGTAGTTGTGGCGCACAGGCTTATTTGCTCTGCGGCATGTGGGATCGTCCCGGACCAGGGCTCGAACCCGTGTCCCCTGCACTGGCAGGCGGATTCTTAACCACTGTGCCATCAGGGAGGTCCCCCAAAGATTCATTCTCTTTGACATGCCTAATGATTTCCATTTTTTGTTGTTTGAATTGCACATACGGAATCTATACTTCTTATCACTAGCATTAGCACTTTCACTTTTCTATATTCAGATATCTAAATGTCATAATTAAAAAAAAAACTTTCATATTTAATTAGGAATTAAAAATAATGTCCACACTTTGTGATTTATTGGTATATCTTTTAAATCCCTTTTAATCTATAGGTTCCCTCTCTATCCGCCCCCCCCGCCTTTTTTTTAAAACTTCCCTTACATTTCTTTGTTGAAAAAAACAGGTTGTTTGTTCTATAGTTTCCCATAGTAAGGATTTTGCTGATTATATCCCCGGAATTCTTCTGTCCTCTGTGTTTCCCCTGACTAGGTAGTTGTATCTATAGAGGCTTGAAGAGATTCTGTTCAGATTTTTGTAGCAAGGATACTTCAGAGAGTAGTATGTGCTTCCATCAGGAGGCATGTAATATCTAGTTGCCTGTCTTTCTGATGTTAACACAAATTTCTATGCATTATTTAGATTTGCTATCTAATTAGGGATTGCAAAGTGGATATTATAATTATCTTATTCCTTCCCCATTTATTAGCTGAAATACCTCTATACAGAGAAATTTGTTCTCATTTGGTTATTCAGTGGTACAGTTCATTTAAGAAAGGCAGGAATCTACTCAATACTTTATTCTTCCCAGCTTTTTAAAATGAGTAAGCCAAAACCCTTTCCATTTACTTGTTCAGATCAGAGGTATGCCATATTTGCTTTGTTCTTAAAAAAAAAGTCAGATGAATATTTCTCTTCTGACTGATATTCTCCAAGACACTTACCAATCCTCCTTATTAAAGGAACATGCCCAATTTTTTTTAAAAAATACATTTGTTTATTTATTTATTTTTGGCTGCGTTGGGTCTTCCTTGCTTAGCGCAGGCTTTCTCTCTAGTTGCGGCGAGCAGGGACTACTCTTCATTGCAGTGCACGGGCTTCTCATTGCGGTGGCTTCTCTTGTTGCGGAGCATGGGCT
The DNA here is from genome assembly GCF_964374135.1 of Grampus griseus. Lineage (NCBI taxonomy): Eukaryota > Metazoa > Chordata > Mammalia > Artiodactyla > Delphinidae > Grampus > Grampus griseus. The sequence continues at coordinate 59,055,590 of NC_138998.1, forward strand.
CTAGACACGCGGACTTCAGTAGTTGCATCACGTGGGCCTAGTTGCTCTGCGGCATGTGGAATCTTCCCAGACCAGGGCTCGAACCCGTGTCCCCTGCATTGGCAGGCAGATTCTTAACCACTGTGCCACCAGGGAAGTCCAACATGCCCAATTTTGAGGTGTACCAGATGATATGAAAAAGAGAATTGTTGTGAGTAAACACACCAAAGTTAAATTGCTTATCTAAAACCTATGAAAATCATTTGTTTAGAGAAGAGAATCAGAAACCATATAAAAACAGAAGAGAAATTCTGAATTGATTTAAACAGTTTTGTCATTATCAATATATTAGGCAACAAAATTTAAGTATAATAAACTAATACTTGAACATAGATCTCTAAAAAAAATTGGTTTTGGTAAGAATATGTAAATGAAATTCATTATTGGCAGAAAACCTGAGGTATTTTTGTTTGAATTGGCATTCTAATTCCTATTTATGCTGTATAGGTAACTTATCATTTTCAAGAAGGGGCCATTGTTCTTGTTCCAATCCTTTTAACATTTCCAGATTTTCAAGTCTTGTCCATGATATTGACCAACTTGATGACTCAAGACACCCCCCTTGTTCTGAATGTCAATTCCGTTTATACTTGTCGTCCAGAAATAGTGTCCTTGAATTTAGAATTTATGGGTCGATTACTCTAAATATCAACTTCAATTTCAAATCTTTTATCCTATTATCTCATGAATTTGTTTTTTTTGTTTTTTTTTGTTTTTTTTTTTTTTGCGGTACGTGGGCCTCTCACTGTTGTGGCCTCTCCCGTTGCAGAGCACAGGCTCCGGACACGCAGGCTCAGTGGCCATGGCTCACGGGCCCAGCCGCTCCATGGCATATGGTATCTTCCTGGAGCGGGGCACAAACCCGCGTCCCCTGCATTGGCAGGTGGACTCTCAACCACTGCACCACCAGGGAAGCCCCATGAATTTGTTTTTTAACTAAAGTTACAGTTTACAGTAAAGGTAGTTTTATTAATATTATGTATCTCCAGCAAATAGTAAAGAGGTTATTATTGCTGTTTGTCAAATCACAAAGTATCTTTATGGTGTTTTTGTATGTATTTGTTTGTGTGTAACTTTTCTTTCTTCCTTCCTCCCTCCCTCCCTCCCTTCCTTCCTTCCTTCCTTCCTTTCTTCCTTTCTTTCTTTCTTTCTTTCTTTCTTTCCTTCTTTCCTTCTTTCCTTCTTTCTTTCTTTCTTTTCTGTTTCTTAACCTCACCAGTCTGCTTATTCTAAGGAACTGTAACTGGTGTCAGACCTTTTAAGTTTACTGAGACCAGATACCATTTATACAAACCTTTTAAAAATCTACAGTCCTCAGGTGAAGAAGTCTTACGTGCTAAAAGGAAAGATATTTGAGCTTTGTAAAGTCAGTTTTGACACAGAATAAATGCTCAAGAAATATTTATTGATTGAATACAATTTAGAATCTCATTGATTTCTTGTATAACATTTGGAGCAACTATAGCTACAGAAGTATCATCACAGACATTCAGTTTTCAAGCAAACAATTCCCTCTGTCTTTTTCCCTCTCCACTAACCCCTGCCCACCCCACTCCTCCATCTCAATTCTGTCTCTCTCTCTTAATAAAGATACACACTTAGGAAGAAGAAAAAAAAAACATGACCAAATGCAGTTTGAGTCCTTTCCCACCCCTGCTGTCAATTTGGTATTTTGTTAAATGTTACAACTTTTCACTTTCAAAAAGGTTAACCAACACTGTTCAATCTACTTTCTACTAGGTAAACCTTGCCCACTCCCTAACCTTTCGGTCATTCCAATCATATTATTTCTCCCATAGTTCTAGAAGTAATGGAGTAGGCAGGAAGTGAAAGTAGAAGTTATATAGCTCTGTTTGCTTGTCTTTTGTTTGATTGTCTCTAACTACCTTAAACTACTTCCTTATCATCTTTATAACAATAAGACAAAATGGTTCCCTCTAAATGGTCCCAAAGCCAGCCCGGATATCTGTAAACCTATTATTATGACCTTTCTCTCATCAGTAACTGTCCAGCAATTTGTACCTGAAAAGTCTTATGGCCTATGTGCCCACATAAGATATGGTGAAAATAACTTTGGAGATAGCTGTGGCAATTATCACAAATTAGGATATTACAGGTCACTCAAATGCTCTTGCTTAAGGTACTTCAAAATATTTGAATAGTGCAGTCTTAAGCACATTTTTAGAGTAATCTTTTAATTTTATTTTAAATAAGTATCTACTCATGTATTCTTTTTTTTTTTTTTTTTTTTTTTTTTTGCGGTACGCGGGCCTCTCACTGTTGTGGCCTCTCCCGTTGCAGAGCACAGGCTCCGGACGCGCAGGCTCAGGGGCCATGGCTCACGGGCCCAGCCGCTCCGTGGCATGTGGGATCCTCCCGGACCAGGGTACGAACCCGCGTCCACTGCATCAGCAGGCGGACTCTCAACCACTGCGCCACCAGGGAAGCCCTAAGCAGGTATTCTTGATCTCAGCTTGGTATCTGTTATAAAGGTGTCTTCAGTGAAGGGCCAAGTAAGAGGTTTTATGTATGTGTGGCAGAATGTGTGAAATAGCCATTCAAAAAAATAACTAAAAGATGGATAAGAAGAAAAGAAGTGAAAGAAGAGAAGGAAGAGGTGGAGGAGAAAACACCAACACGAAAACACATATTTGTGTTCATTGGCTGATTATTTATCACAACCTGTTATTTGCCCAGGTGTGGTGAGAACGAGCAGCAGGCCCCGGTGAGCAGTAAATACAGCAGTTACAAAAGAAATGATTTATTCTTTATCTTCATATGCTTTGAGCATCTCTTTTGTATTATTCCCTTCCCACATACCCTTTATTGCCATTGCATTCCCTCATAGTCAGAATTTCAGTAATCATTATGCCTGGAGTAGTTTTATGAACTACTAAGTGGGCATTCAATTTATGATTGTGATTCACCATGTATTATGGATCATGGTGCTTTTCTTGGCTCACAACTCATTAGTCTGATCTGAGCCATAGCAACCTTATAGAAAGACACAACTTTAGTAATGACAGCATGTCTTTAAAGAATTGCTTTTGGTTATATGATAACAAACACTTAGGAGAATTCCCATATAGAGGTGAAAACACTTGAAAGCATTTGGTAGGAGAAGGTGAAAGGAATTAAGAGGCACAAGGGTCAGGCTTCCCTGTTGGTGCAGTGGTTGAGAGTCCGCCTGCCGATGTAGAGGACACGGGTTCGTGCCCCGGTCCAGGAAGATCCCACATGCCACGGAGCGGCTGGGCCTGTGAGCCATGGCCGCTGAGCCTCAACAGTGAGAGGCCCGCGTACTGCAAAAAAAAAAAAAGACAAACGCACAAGAGTGATTGGTAGGGATGTCTTCTAAGGTCCACTTCCTCTAGTGGGATTTGGGATTATTCTTTGGTTTAATACCATGTACTCTGTCACCATCCAGCACTCCCCAATGTTCTTTGCAAGCTACTTTTTTTTTTTTTTTTTTTTTTTTGCAGTATGTGGGCCTCTCACTGCTGTGGCCTCTCCCATTGCGGAGCACAGGCTCCGGACACGCAGGCTCAGCGGCCATGGCTCACGGGCCCAGCCGCTCTGCGGCATGTGGGATCCTCCCGGACCGGGGCACGAACCCGTGTCCTCTGCATTGGCAGGTGGACTCTCAACCACTGTGCCACCAGGGAAGCCCGCAAGCTACTTTTAATTTGTGTCTGTCGATTATGATTATTTACCCCCAGGTAGCAAAAGGCAAAAGAAGCCAGAAAAGACTCTTTGAGTCTCTGAAACTTTACCCACCAGTAACTGCTAAAGTAGGCCATGCACCCGGGGATATGCAAATGATCAAGTAGTGGCCCTTCAACTTTTAGTTACTTGATTAATTTATTTGTTGTTGTTTTATTTTTTTAAATTGAAGTATAGTTGATTTACAATACGTGTTAGTTTCAAGTGTACAGCACAGAGATTTGGTTATAACTTTTAGTTATATTAGTTAATATTTTAGTTATTTTAACTTTGAGTTATAACTTTATTCTTTATATCTATTTTTGTGTATATTTTCTTTTACGTGTAATATATTACCAATGAATTATAAGTATATGATTTGTCATCAAGCAGTCAATCCACAGACAAAAAGATTTTGAGACTTCAGGGCAAGGCAACACAATGTGATGGAAAGTGAATAGGTAATAATGATGATGAGATTCAGGAGAGAATAAGTTTGTTATGTACAAAATAAACAATCCTTGTTCTCTTGAAATCCAAGAGTAACTTACATTGTATATACACTCATGAAAAGAGGGGAAAAGAGGCAGCTGACAGGGATAATCTTTCTTGTTCTGATTTGGGCTAGCTTTGTACTGGTTTTTCTGCTTTCTTCATAGAGATTGGAATCCCAGGGAGTACATACTCTTTACAAGTTAAAAAACAATCTTCAGCAATTACGTTTGGCTAAGGTGGGGGCCCAAATGTAATTTTGTATTACATTTCTATAAATGTAATTTTTCACAGACTCTCAGAGCTTTTTGAATATGTAGAAAGTGCTTTACTTAAAACTTTCCAATCTAAAAGCATTCAGAAACAGGAACCACACCAGGCTTCATATGTGAGGATTTCAACTTCAATGGCATTAATGGCCCTGTGAAAGCAGGACACTTTTTCTTAGTCTATTATTCCCAATGTTTGTGCATAGCTTTGAGATGTTTTGTCAGAATTATTTACCTTGTCACATCCAACTAAATGTAAGAGCAATGGGATTGTAGAAAGTACTCATAAGATGAGGTAAAAAGTATCGAAAATAAAGTAGAGGTCATCAAATAATCGGAAGTGGGCAGAAAGTGGTGATCATTGCATGTGAACATGGATGAATCTTTGTCTAAATGAATCATTCTAAAGGATAAACAGTGAATCACTTAAAGAACAGTACCTGTGTAAGTTACAATAATGAGAGAGAAAATAATTATGTGGGTGTGTGTGTGTGTGGAATTTTTGAGGAGGTGCCTAGGTAGTAGGTTTCAAACCATTCCGAACAATAAGCTGTTGTTAAGTATGTATCCCAATACATTTGTAGTTATTTATTTTACATAACATACAAATACAACTATCATTAGCTAAGGTCTCAGAGAAAAATACATTTAAGGCAAGATTATTTATTAATAACAATGAATGCAAATTCAGATTTCAAAAATGCTTCTTGATGATAATTTCATTTTCTGGAGAAGGAAAATGTCTTGTTAGATCTGATAAGATCATCATTAATTTTTTCTTTGTAATGTGGTCAACAAAGAACTTATACTAGTAGTAGGAGAAGTATTTCTCTGTCATTTCCTTGTTGTTTACATGTACTTACATAATTAATATTCTTTTTGATCCACAGCTTATTTACAGAAAAACTTTAAAAACCACATGTCCATTTTGAAATGTTAACTTAAACCAGAATATATAGTCTAGAAATGCACTGAACTGGGTATACACTGTAGCAAATTGTAGTGTGCCAGACAGGAAGAAAGAGAGAGGGTACCACTGCTAATTTCTCCATACTGTGGACTGTTCCCTCTTCCTTTAGGACATCCAGATCAAGTACAGATGTAAGTGTCAAATTTTATATTAAATACTAGTAAATATTAATTCCTTTTGATTTTTAAGATAAAAATATTTGTTAATAAAAGTTCTAATAATTTCTTCCTGTACCTCAGTGGATAACCTTCTGCACTCTAAGAGGTATGCACATCTCATTTGGAGACCCTAGACTTAGAAGATCTACATCAATGTCACACATCTATCAACTTGATATTAACCTTAAAAAGGGCTAAGTTTGTTCAAGAAATTAAAGGCCTTGATGGTGATAAAGCCTTTGGTAAGCCTTTATTCCAGAGGTTCAAAGCTTGTTTTAATTTGTGTAACATCAAAGTGTTTGGATACTGAATTATAAAGCTACTATGGGATTTTTTATAACAGAAACTGGGAGAGATGACACCTGCCTTAATATATTTTGATATATTTAGATCTAAAAATATTTCAGATAGCAAGAATCAAGGAAGAAAAGTATATGACAGATTTTAAAGTGTTGAAGGACAGATTTAATCTCCTACTTGGAGGAAATTCGTTATAACTTCCACATCTAGTAATATTGCCAGCTAGAGATCCTGGTTGACTCTCCTGTTAAACTGAATAAATGCTGTACAAAATACATTAAAAATATTTTTAAAGGTGCTGATGGGCTACTAAGAAATAAAGATTCCTAAGAGGTCAAATACTAAGTGAAAGTAGAAACTCAGAGGGGCAAGCGGAACACCCTGAAGCTATTTGAATCTCAGTGACGTTGAGTTTTAATTTTCATACTGTGGACAGGGGGCAAAACATAGGACCTAGTCAAAGAGGGGAATTTAATTAGGAGACCTCTGACATAAAGCTAAAACCTCAAAGGTTATAGCTTCAGATTAAGAGTAAAAATATAAAAACCTGAATTCACTGGAAGAAGTAAGGAAAATGACCTCTTTCAAGTCTTGGTGATGTGAAGAGGAGAAAAAAAAATCTGAGTATCCTCAGCTACTAGTGAGTCCTCGCCTAGGTTTGGAGTCCAAAAATGTACTATCTGGGTAGGCTGAAAAGTCTTAAAGCCAATAATTTGTTGTAAAGAAGTACGAGGTAAGCCATGCCCATGTGTCTAGGACATGCAAATGTTTGGAAAACCCACCTAAACTCAGACCCAAATAATTCCCATAGATTGAACTTCCCATAAACATGAGCTCATAGTCAAAAATCAAATACTACGTATGAAAACAAGATACCAAGAAGAAGAATCAACAGAATCAGACCTGCAAAAGCTTCAGATTCAATTGGAAATGTCTGACACAAATGTAAAATAAATATGTTTATGTATTTAAAGGAATAAAGAAAGAGAATATAGTTAGGAGTAAAGAACAAGAAATGAAAACATTTCCAAACAGAGATTTTAAAAGAGAAAGATATAGTAATTGAAATTAGAAACTCAATGGATGGAATTAAGAGCAGATTACATATAGCTGAAAAGTGAATAATGAATTGGAAGAAAGATCCAATGAAATCATGTAGGATGCAGCACAGAGAGCTGCAACAGTCATGAGAAGTTAAGAAACCTGTAGGTAGAGTTTCAGAAGAGAGGAGAGAGAGAATGTGTGGATGAGGCAATACATGAAAAATTGATGGCTGAAATTATGAGAAACATATTTCTTAGATATGAGAAGCCCAGAGAATCCTAAAAATAATAATTAAAAAGTAATTAATATCTAGACCAATCTTAGTGAAATTGCAGAACAACAAAGACAAAAAAAAAAGTATCTTAATGGTAGCTGGAGACAAGGAAGGGTTACCTATAAAGGCATGACAATTAGACTGTCAGCCAACTTCTCAGCAGCAACAATGGAAGCCAGAAAACGGTGGGGTGATACTTTCTAGGTGTTGAGAAAAGTTGGAGTTATCTTCCTTATGAAAATATTCTCCAGAAACAAGCATGAAAAAAGTTATTTTCAGACAAATATACATATTGAGTGAGTTTGCCATCTAAAGAATATACCTCAGCCAGGAGGAAAGTGATCCCATGGGGGAAGTTTCAGATGCAATAAGGAAGAATTTTTTTAAATGGCAAATAGTAAGTAAATTTAAGCAAACATTGACTGTATAAAACAATAACAACCAATTTATGAGGTTAAAAAGCAGAAGTAAAATATAGGACAATAAGAGCATATAATTTGGAAAGTTGTTATTGGAGTTAAAGTACTATGGTTTACACGGTTATAGTTTAAGAGAAGTATATAACTATATGGTTATAGAGCTTAAGAGGATACAGTTATTAACTGTAGGCTTTGATAAGGTAAAAATGCATGTTTAAATTACTAGGATAATCACAGAAAGAATAGAAATAAAATATACATCTAAATTAGAAGAGGGAAAAATGGAAAGAGAAAAATGCTTAACCTAAAAAAGTCAATAAGGGAGAAACAAAAAGGAAGATAGAAAGACAAATAGAAAGCACCAATACTATGGAAGAAATAAATGCAAATATATTAACAATATGAATGAAACATGCCAATTTAAAGATTGCTAGATTGGATTTTTAAAGAAACCCCAGCTGTATGATGCTTATGAGACCTTAAAAAGCTTAGGGATATAGAACAGCTGAAAGGAAAGGGATTCAAAATGAAACTCCCTGCAAACTCCCTACCTAAAGTAAGTAGGCAATATATAGCAAAATCCAGCCAAATGAACTTTAAGGCAATTTAAGATTGAGGACAACTTCATTATGCTAAAATGTTCAATTAACCAGGAAAATATAATACTTTTAAATTTGTCTATTTATAATACTATAGCCTCAAAATACATGAAGTAAAATTGATAAAACTGCAAGAATAAATGCACCATCATAGTTGGAGAAACAATGCACTGTTCTACATAATAGATCAGACAGACAAAAATTAGGTAAGGCTATAGAAGATTAAAACAGTGTAAATAACAAGCTGTTCCCAATGGATATACTATACAGAACATGACACCCAACAAATGCATGGTCTTTTCAATCACCTACACTCATAATATCTAAGGAAACATCTTAGAGAGACTCTTGAAACAGGAGACATGTACAAGAATGCTTACAGTAGCATAATTTTTAATGGTAAACAACACAACAACAATAAAATAAACTCAACTGTACATTAAGAGAAGGTATTGGATAATACATTGTGGAATATTCATATAGGAGAATATTATATAGCAATTAAAATAGATGGTCTGTAACATGAATTTCAAAACGTAATAAGCTAAAACCTAATGAGCCAAAAAAATGTAGTATAAATCCATTTATTTAAAGTATAAAAACTTGCAAAACTAAGTAATATATTATTGGGACTTCCCTGGTGGCTCAGTGGATAAGAATCTGCCTGCCAATGCAGGGGACACGGGTTCGATCCCTGGTCCAGGAAGATCCCACATGCTGCGGAGCAACTAAGCCCGCACGCCACAGCTACTGAGCTCGAGGGCCACAACTACTAAAGCCCAAGCGCCTAGAGCCTGTGCTCTGCAACAAGAGAAGCCACCACAAGGAGAAGCCCGCGCACCGCAACGAAGAGTAGCCCCCGCTTGCCACAGCTAGAGAAAGCCCACGCGCGGCAATGAAGACCCAGTGCAGCCAAAAATAAATAAAATTAAATCTTAAGAAAATAATAACTTATTATTTAGGACTACAAAATATCAGGGAAAGGTTTAAAGACACACAGGAGTTATAAATGCATAATTCAGTAGGGTTTACTCCTGAGTGGGGAGGAGAGAAAAGTGTGCCTAGATTATGCTGGTGGGTACACAGACGTTCAGTCTACTGATATTGTTTTACTTCACACTCTATGCACATGTGTAATTAAGGCAACAAGTGCAATGGAGCCTGTAAGCTTCTACCAGGCTTGGGTAAGCTGGAGTTTTTAAAAAATGGATTTCACTCACAGGTTTTATGAACTGTTTGGAAATAGAGTTGCTTCCAAACTATGTTGAATTGAGCAGCCTTTAAATATAGAATGACCATCAGGTTACTTCTTTGGCATCTCCACAGTCTCAAGATCTCCAGACTTCCTAAGAACTGATGCACTCTGGGATCAAAAACCCCGAATAATTCAAGTCCCAGCTCTAAGACTAACCAGTTAATGTTATGTCGGTAGAAGGCACTTTACATAAAGAAGATCTATTAAATCCTACAATGATCCTATTCTGAGATAGCTCTATTAAGCCCATTTTACAGATGAGAAAACTGAGACAGGGAAACTGAGACTCTTGACCACTGTCCATAGCTGTCAAATTGTAGAACTGAAACTCCTGCCAAGTTATGTCTGACTCCAGCCACACTTTTCCCCACATCACTCTATGCCCTCTTAGCCCCCTGAGCCTTTGCTCTTTCGGTTAATATCTTCCCTCTGTACCTCTTAGTAGCTTTCCAAATACAAAGAGTTTTATGAATGCAGTCTGGAGCAAGAAATTGGGTGGAGAGGAAACTCACTGCTCCTGATGGAGACGGGCAGCCGCACACACCCATCTGTTGTTTACTGAGGCTGAGAATGCTGAACGGTTCCCAGCAAGCAGTGTCTGCCTCCTGCATTTTGCCTCTTTGGAAGATGTTTCTTGTCCTGCCCTTCACCACCCACTCGCTTCTGTCTGCTTTCTCTTTTGCTGGCCCTTTTCCCATAGCAGTTAATGTTTGCCCTGCAAGTGCCAGAGCATTCATCCTTTCTTCCTTGAATGATGTGCCCATTTGCATATCATGCAAACAGCCCAGCTGCTGGAGTCCCAGTTTGAGTAAATAACGGTCACAGTGTTTATACTGATTCCTCCTGGGGCCCTCTGGAACCTGCTGCACAACTCCAGGGAGAAAATTGTTTAGTTGGTATCTCTCCTTAGATCTTCTGACATCATGAATGAACACTTGTGCTAAAAACGTACACATAACCCTCTCCATGTAAATATGTGCTTTAGAGTCTAATGGCTGAGGGAGGTTTTTAGATGGAGAGACATGCTCACTGTTATTTTTGTCTGGTCTAATTCCACTTATTAATCTTTAGGCTTTGAATATGCTTTCTAAGTACACATCCACTTAACAACAATTCAATGAATAACTCAAGAATTTAACATATTTCCATAAACATTTATTGTTTTCAAATGTAATCAATTATACCCTTGTAAATCTAATATGTCAGTTTTATAACATCTTAAGTAGAAAAATGGCAATGAATAAAGAACTGATCCATAAAGTTACACTGAAACAGACTATAAAGAGTCTAACGCTGATTTATTTTTTCTTCATTTTCTCTATTCTTATTCTTTTCATTGTTTTTTTAAAAAATATGTTTTCCTTATTTCTTCTTAGGAATACAATTTACACATCAAACACAGAGTCAGAGTTACCTTTTCTGGACCAGGCGAGGCTGCAGATTTTCCAGGGGACACACCCCCTTGAGTAGTTACAATTTGTCCATTACAATACAACCACTCAATTTGCTGGTTCTGAACCAATCAGATAGATTTTGGGTTTTGTGACCCCAATCAGCACTCCCTAAATGATGTTTGTTTTGAGATTCTTATCTTTGTAATATTTTGCAGTTTTTTCATGTGCCAATTAACGTTTAGAGTTTCTTAGTATTCACCTATATATGAATACGTGAGTATTTCTATACTATTTCAGGTCATGTGTACTCTTTTAAAAATAATTCATTTAATAAGCTTAAAATCTGATCATTAGTCATTTAGGGTCAGCCTAGGTGGAGCCCTGATAAAAAATAGTCAACGATCAGGTTGTGGCAGCTGCTAAATTCCTGGAAAGCTTAATGAAAATATCTAATCATTTTATACTTTAATGTTCTGGTTTATATAAATGTCTTTGTACCAGAGTGATTTTACCAGCAACTGTTTTGAATGTCAAGGCTTGAAATGTAGGAATTGCAGGTAGAAAAGTTATATAAATAAACTTTTTTATCAATATCATAAATCTATATGATATTTATTCTAGCTAATTCAACTCTTTATTTAATGTTTACTGTGTCTCTCTCCTAGGCCCCGTGGAGGACATAAGTGAGTCAGATCACCACCTACACACAGCATGCAGCCAGCCTAACACCTCTGAGAAACATCCTAACATGGTACACATGTGAGCTGACAAACCCACATGCACAAGAACAGTACCATTTTTGTTTGTTTGTTTGTTTTTTACAACAGTTTCTGATGTCACTCTAATGTCGGTATGTCCTTGGTCATCCTTTCCATCTAAACTCATTCTTGTGAGCTTCTCATCAAGTCTAATGGCTTTACACACTATCCATATGCTGGTGGCTCCCAAACTTATCTCTTCCATCTTAACCACTCTCCTGATTCCAGACCTGTGTGTTCAAATGTCTGACTGAAGTTTCCACTCAGATGGTTAACAGGCATCTCACACCAAACTTGTACACGGAAGTCCCACTCATCACTTGTAAACTGCCTCCTCTTGTAGATTTCATCTCAGCTAATAGCAACCCTGTTCTGGCAGCTGAAGACAAGAACTTCGGTGTCATCCTTGACGCCTCTCTTTTTATCACATCCCATATCTGATCTGTCAGCAAATTCTAGTGATCATCTTCACTAGATCCAACACTTATCTACTTCTCACGACCTCCACTTCCACAATCTTATACAAATTACCATCATCTTTCACCTGGTTTTATTGCAAATAATCTTCAGACTAGTTTCTCTTCTTCTGCTATACCCCTTCACCTCTTGATCTCCCTTCCGCCTATCCCCCATGTCCCTCAAGTCTATTCTCAAAGCAAAAATGTGTAATCGTTTCAGTATAAATCAAATCCTGTTACTCCTCCACTAGAAATTTTACAACTCCTCCACTAAAAATCCTGCAGTGGCTTCCCATTTCTTTCAGAGTGAAAACCAAAACATCATTCTGATGGCCTAGAAAACTGCACCCCCAGCCCCTACCTTTCTGACCTCATCTCGCTCTGCCATACTGGCCTGGCAATTCTTTGAATATCCCAGGCGCCATCCTGCCCCAGGACCTTTGCTCTTCCTCCAGTCTCTTCTGGAAAGGTTCTTCCCCCAGATAGCAGCATTGCTAGCTCCTTTCCTTCAGGCATTCATTTGAAAGTCACTTTCTCAGTGGACCTCCCCTGGAAACCCCTAACTAGAATTTCAGCCCCCACTTTTCATATTCTCCTTCCTTGCTTATTTTTTTCCCTTTAGCACTTATTACTAATATCTTAAATATTTTACTTTTTACCTTGTTTACAATCCATCTCCCTCACTAGAATATAGCCTCTAGGAAGACAGTGATTTTAGTTTGTTTTGTTCGCTGCTTTATTTTCATTACCTTGAACAGTACCTGGCAATAGTTGGTACTCGATAAATATATATGGATATGTATGCATTTTTTATGGCAGTATAATTGACACACAACATTATATTAGTCTCAGGTGTACAACAATTTGATATTTGTATATATTCCAAAATGATGATACTCAATAAATATTTGTCGAAGGAAAGAATGAATGGTGAATGAATAATTGATCACATTCTTATTGTCATATTGGTGACCACAACTACTTAAAAGTGGGTCTTCCTCTCATTAACTGGTTGCATGAAGCAACGTATCTCATTAACCCTCATTCTACTTTATTCTTCTTCTGGGTGTCACCTTATCTTGACTTTTCCTTGACCTATCTCCAGCAGTCAGCCAGATGATGGTGAGGGACTAGTTTCTAGGGCAGTCAGTTCAGGGCAGGGCCAACCATTCCTTCCTGTTCCATCTGAGGAAACGGAGGGAAGGAGCTGGAGCTACCGGCACGTGGCTCAATCTCAGGCAGCAACTCAGGCACCTTGCTGCTGCTCCAAAGGCAAGATTGATGTTTCTGTTGTCCTAGATTTTAGCAGATACACCTGAATCTCATTTGTTTCAGTCATGCACTCTTAGGCATAGCCAGTGAGAGTTTTGCAGGTTATTCCATTCATCTTGTCCTGAATTCCTTGTAACTTATTAATTTTAAGAAAAGGGGAGGGTCCTTCTGAGGAAGGAGAGGTGCTTTAAAATATCATAGCTACCTTTTAGGAATCTGCCCTAAAGAAATAATGACTGAAGATCCATGGGTAGAGAAATTAATCTCAATTATAGTTATCATACTGAAAATTAAAAAGCTAATTGTTTATAATAGGCAAATGTTAAGTGGAAGCTTTTATAGAATTAAAATGCAATTTTTGCAGAACTTTTTGTGGCAGAGTGTTTAGAAGATTTTTTGAAATTTGTTTTATCTTCCTGGGACTGATAAGGAAAAGAGAGCACATCTTAAATGGTTTATGAAATGCAAATATCTTGAGAAAAAAAGCCAAAATAATAGCCTTAAACTAGCCAGGAAGACCTCACCATGAGAATGGTTTGGTTCCCAGTCTTATTAAATATTGTCTTTCCATACAAGATAGCAGTTGATTCATTAATAAGATCTCAACTTGGAAGAAAATTTCTTAGACATGAAGGAGCCAGTACAGAGTAAGCCCCATTTCTAATATACAGATCAGAGGGGAGGGTGGCAGTAACCCTACAGGTTAGTGCTCATAGAACTTATTGTCCAAATTGGGACACTATTAGTGAGTGAAAGAAGGCATTATATTATTAATAACATGTGCCAGAACAGCAGGTATAGACTGGGAGTGAACAGGCAAACTGGCACATATGGCCACCTTCTGACCTAAGGAGACTGATTTTGCTCAGAGAACCCTGGAAAGTCTCTGGAATGTGGTCTCCAGGGACATAAATAACTAGCAGGACAGGAATAAAGACGCAGATGTAGAGAATGGACTTGAGGACACGGGGAGGGGGAAAGGTAAGCTGGGACGAAGTAAGAGAGTGGCATGGACATATATACACTACCAAATATAAAATAGATAGCTAGTGGGAAGCAGCCGCATAGCACAGGGAGATCGGCTCAGTGCTCTGTGACTACCTAGAGGGTTGGGATAGGGAGGGTGGGAGGGAGACGCAAGAGGGAGGACATATGGGGATATATGTATATGTATAGCTGATTCACTTTGTGATAAAGCAGAAACTAACACACTTAAAAAAACTAACATTATCCCTAGCCCATCCAACCTCATGAGGAGTGTCTGTATTCCATTCGCTTTGAGGACAAGACTGGGATATTAAGGAGAGTTGGGTGACCAGAACCACTTTCTTGCTTGTTCGGTGCACTCAATTTTCCTTTTGTATAGAATTTCTGTTTGATCTACCTGGCTGAGAGGGTTGGGAGAATTAGGTTAAACTGCTTTCCTCTGTTCAGAAATCACTTGAATACCTGAGGACGTACCTATGAAATTAGTGTTTCTCAAACTTGTCTGAACATAAAAACCACGTAGCAGGGAGTAGCTGTTAAAAATACCAATTCGGAGACCTCACCTCAGACTTAGTGAATTGGTTCTCGTGTGGAGAATTCGGAAAGATCTGTATTTTAAATAAGTCCTTCAGGTTATTCTATTCGATAGGCAAGTTTGAGAAATGCTATTTTGCATAATGTTAAGTTTTAAGCAGTAGTATGGAGAGTATATTCTCGAGGAGGCAGATATATAAATATTTTCATATGTGCATATGGGGGAACCAGAGGAAATACAATGAAAAGGTTAACAGTAATGGAGTGATGATCCCTGAACTAAGGAATTATGATCAACTCACTTGTCTGTACTTTCTACAATGTTTACAGTGAGTTATAATCAAACATAATAAAAAGCATTATTTTAAAATTATCAAGCTATTTCTCAAATATAATGACAAGCCTGGATTATTTTTTTTCCTTGATATAAGAGTGAAAATACTTGGTATTATATGAACTATGGTTGTTTCTCCAAAGCTTTCCCAAGTCGGAGAACTTCATGCAGTCCCGTGGGCTGCGGGCTGCACCATGCCAGAGGTGCCTTTTACACTGTGCTCTGTTGAGTGGCACCTTGTAGGGTTTGCCATGGACACCTCTGTGCCATCGCCTGAAAAGCCACTTACCTGGAATTGATTCTTGCTTAGAGATTACATGTAAAAAAGCAAGGTGATTTGTCAAGGCTTATGCATATATAGCTGCTTTTGTAGAAGGAATTAACAGAGATATCACTGATGTGAATGAGTTGTAATAATCATATGGAGAAAATTCTTTTATGATAGATTTCAAGTTAAAGCACCCTGATTACTTTACTTATTTATTTATTTATTTACATCTTTATTGGAGTATAATTGCTTTACAATGGTGTGTTAGTTTCTGCTTTAAAACAAAGTAAATCAGTTATACATATACATATGTTCCCATATCTCTTCCCTCCCTGATTACTTTAATAATGAAATTGGTTAAAGCAAATACATTGCTGCAAACCAATCCCCAAGTAGCCCAAGGCCCAGAGAAGCAATGGGGTTGATGTCAAAAAAGAGCTCAAACCCCATCGTTTAAATCACCACCATGTTCAATATAAGCCTTTCCTTCTCTTGGATATATTGTGTGGTTTTGGTTTTGTCCATTCAAGCATATGCAGTTTAAATATCTGAAGTGTTAAGGGATGAGGGGAATTCATTCATTCATTCATTCAAGTAAGCAAGAAATATAGAGAGAGTATTCACTACATGCTAAGTTCTACATAGGAAACAAAAATGAATCTGGCCTGAATTCTGCTACCAAGGAGGTGACAATACAGGGAAAAGAGAAGTTTGTATATAACTAGTTAAAATGCATGGAAGAAAATGATAAATGTCATATCAAGGAGCATTCAAAAGAGGGAGAAATTCACTCACTGTTTGGGACGAGTGTAGTGACAATTAAGGAAACTTTTATGAAGGGGAGCCATTGTGAAAAGGTCCTTGAAGAATGGATGGAGTTTTTTGTCTTTGGTCATTTAGAGACATGATTGTGTCAGGCTCAGGCCTTGGATAAAGACCCAGAGGAGAGGAAATGTAGAGGATCGCATATATGGTCCTAGTGATGGAGGTGAAGGGCAAGGGCATTGAGTAAGGAGCTGAGCTAGTAGGTTCAAGTGATCCAAGCACAGTAATAAAAAAACCAAGACTGAGGCATTGATTCCTCCCCGGAAAGGTCAATGATGCTCTTCTCATGCTCTCAACAAGGGACTCAGTAATTCCAGAAAGGAGGCCTATGGTCACAGCTCAGCTGCCCATCTTGCCTCTCAGAAGGCAAAGTCCCATTACCTTCTTAGGAAGTGAAAGCTAAACATTTTATATTATGGATTGAATGTACCATGAAGTGACCGGACAAAGCTGTGTTGCATAGGGTTGGGTTATTTTACTATTCATGTGTAATTGGTAACAGTAAGATTTTAAAAGAATGTATTGTTGATATAGGCCATTGGTTTGGACATGGAGATTCCTTCTGCACGGAATCCTCCTTTGTGGTGTATGTGCCGTAAAAGTATCTTAACTACCTATCAGAGAAAGCTTTTTTTCTTTGTCTTTGTCATATCTTCATTGATCAAGATAATCTAAGTTTGATGTTCTCCTACATTTGTACTGTTGTTTGTGGTGGTAGTGGTGGTTTTGTGGTGAGTGTTACTGCCTCAGTTAGTTGTCTTTATAATGGGGCAAGGAATATGGAAAAATCAATGAGTTATGAGTAGGCAGTGATTAAGGCTGATTCTAAATGTGAGGGACAGAGGCCTCTGAGGACATACAATTTTGGGGTCTGAATGAAAAAACTAAATGAAGGGGCTTTCAGTTGTTTGGCTACCTGGCCAAGAGGCAATGGAAATAGCTGAGTATCACTCTGGCCCCAGAACTGGAAGACAGCAACCTAACTAAACCTCAGTGATTCCATCCCCACTGACCCTCTGCTTAACCACTCTGAGCACCATTGTTTCCTTGGAAATGTGGTTATCACATTTTATTTCAAAGAATTAATAATAGGATAAGATTATTAGTCTAAAAATAAAAGTGCTCTATAATGCAAATTGTAATAACAATTTTTGCTATAATCTGTAAAATACCTAGTATACGTTGGGAATTGTCCTGTGCTTTAAATTATCTGAAATCTTCAAAGTATATTACTATGTAATGTACCAGGTACTGTTCTACACACTTGAAATGTTACAGCTCAATGAATCCATATAACCCTATGAGGGAGGTTATATTATTATCTCCATTTTATAGATGAGAAAATTGAGGCCCAGAGATGTTGACTAACTTGTCCAAGCTAGTAAGTGGCTGAGCTAAAATTCAACCCAGTGAGTCATGTGATTAAATTATTTAGAGGATAAATAAATTATTGGAAACCTACAAGGGACTGTCTAACTTTTTCTTGATATAATACCTGATGGAAAGCCTTCTTAGCAGGTACAATTTACACAGAGATTAATGTACATTATGCATTTATGTTCTAAAGCCTTATCAAAACTGTTTCTATTTGGGGCCTATTTTGTCTATCATGAAATGAAGTTGAAGAATAAGCCACATCTATGAGCATTTGTATACATCTAACTCCGTAAAAATTACTTTCCTGAAGAACAGTATAAATCTATAGTTATAGAAATGGTAAATTGACAAAATGTCTCCATTCTATTTTGGTTTCAATTTAGCAAGCTGTACAAATAAGTTTTTTTGCCTTTTTCATTTTCCCAAAGAGGTTACGATTTGGTGGCTTGTTGAAACAAATCTTTTTAGCAAGATTCATTTTAAAGTTAGACATTATGAGTATCGAATTAAGCTGTCAGCCTGTGAAATGATACGGAGAAGGATGTGTTACAACCACCCTCTCCCCGCACGCCCCCGCCCCCCGCCCAGCCTCTGTAGAGATTGGTAAGTACAAACAGGAATACCAGAGGCCAGGAATCACATTTTAGTAATTCTTTTCTAGTTATGTCAGATTTCTAGCATGCTATTAGAGACACATGTGTCATCCTCACCATCAACCAACATATCATTGCTGTTTCAAACTGTTACTAGAGCTGTTGACACAGAATATTGTGTCTGTCGACAGCTCCAATTAGCTGGCGTGTCTGACTGGTGACAGCATGGTCTACTTTTGTTTATGAGGACGGTGGGAGCTGTATCTTCGTCTCCCAACCTCCAGAGGCAGACAGATGGATAGAGCTATATAATCATCAACGGAAGCATGTGTATTCTGTCTTCACAAACCATCACGCGGAGCAGAACCAACGGCCTTTTGTCTGCTTTTAGAAATGACTGCAAGATCCCTCCCATCTGTCAAGTTATGAGGGTGAATATGTATAAAATGCTTCCCATATATGTATATGTAGCACACACTGGATTATGATGTGAGGAGGAAATAGAGCAAACATTAAAAAAAAAACAATGTGATATTTAATTTGTATCATGTCAGCGCTTAAGATAGTTTTGCCTCAGCACTAAGTTTATGAAAGTATTTTTTATGGAAAAAAGTAAAAAAATAAACCAATCATCATTTTATTATTATTTACATCATACCAGTAAGGATCGTTGAATCCCATTTTGTAACATTTGATACTGTCTACTGTGAATGACCTTTCTCTTGACATGTGGTGGAATCATCAGCTTAGAATTCCCTATATGTCTTCTTCTCCACTAGTTCCCAACCTTTTGTCATAGAGACACATGTGAGAAATGATATTCACAGGCCAAAAAACCCACCTTAATAGGTATCTCCAAAGATGTATACAATTCAGGGTACACAGCTCATTACTCCATACTTTCCAACAGAAGGAAGAAGAACACAGGCAGGTGATTGGGAATGATGTAATTATAGAACTAGTCTGAAATTTTTTTTATTTACAAAATGTAAACCATTCTTAAGCTTTATTAGTTTTATTGTTAGATAGGACTCATAACTAACCACAGCTGGAAACCACTGATCTGGTTCATTATTTTATCTCCTATCCTCAGTTAACTGCAACTCATCCCACAGGTTTCAGCTCAAACGTTACTGGCCTGAGTAAACCTTCCCAGGACCTTCGTCATATACACTCACAGCACTCCATTCTTTTCCTTTCTAGCACCTGTTGCAGTTTGGAGTAACCATTTATGCAATTATTTGACTAACTACTAATGTCCACCTCCCCACACACTTCCGTGAGGGCAGAGAATAGGTCAGTGTTCTCACCATTGAATTTCTGATGCCCAGGACAGGGGCTGACACCCAGCTGAGGCCCCAAAGAGATGTGTTGGATGAATGCTGTTCAGGAGGACTCATACTAGAACTTTTCAGGTAAAAGGAACACTACTCTTCTGGTTTTCTAAGACTAGAACATCTTGTAAGGAAGGGCTCCATTGTGTCTAGTTTATACCTACCACCTTAGCCCAGAACTAGATTTAGGTAAGCGGTGGCATGGTCATGGACGGCAGGGCGTATGTTCTAGGCGGAGAGAGTAGCCTACACGAGGCTTCTAAGAGCCCAGTTCTACACATGGCAGGATGGAGGGAGAGGCCTGAGGAAAGCGAGAGAGAGAGGGAGGCCTCCAACGAGGGACCACCTATAGCTCTAGGAGGCCAACCTGAACCTCTGACTTGGAAACGCTGAGGGCGATTTCTTTTCACCCGTTACTCATGGACAGTAAATATATATATATATTTGGCAGTACGTGGGCCTCTCACTGTTGTGGTCTCTCCCGTTGCAGAGCACAGGCTCCGGACGCACAGGCTCAGTGGCCATGGCTCACGGGCCCAGCCACTCCGCGGCATGTGGGATCTTCCTGGACCAGGGCACGAACCCGCGTCCCCTGCATTGGCAGGCGGACTCTCAACCACTGTGCCACCAGGGAAGCCCCAAGTTTCTTTAGTAGACCCTTGAAACTGTTTTCTGAGTAAATGTTTGGAATTTGCAAATCAGCATTTACTCAACTGATAGCTCATTGAGGGCAGAGGCCATGTCTTTTACATTTTCAGCCCTCCCATGAGGCCCTACACACTTAGTAAATAGTAAGCATTAACTCTTTGTTGAATGAATGGGTCACCTCCTAAATGTTTCTTTTCCTGGTTGAAACCTGTCAGTCAGTTTCATTTTTCTGCATAGATTTTACTTCCCAACATTTGTATCCCTTTCTCCAAGTTCTCCTTCTTCTTTCTGAATTGTAGGTGCAAAACAGCATGGTACAAATACCTACAAGCAATCGCCCTGCATTTCTGAATTGGCAGGCATTTCCTGAGCCCTGGATCCAGTTCTTTTGCTTTTGCACAGACAGGCATTTCTGGTCTATTATTTCTGCAGTTCTTTCCTCATGTACTTTGGACTTTGGGAGAGACAATTAAGATCTTCCATTTATTTAGCTTTCACTTTCCAAGACATTTTCACACTTTTTTTCATTTGATCCTCCCTGGAAACCCTAAGAAAAGTAGATAAGGTAGGTATTTCCTCCATTTGATAGACAGGCAAAGTAAGGTTCAGAGAGGTCACACATGTGAAATGACTGACTGAACATGTTCCACTGACTCATTGGCAGGAAGTTTTATTGTGTTAAAATCAAGAAATCAGATAAATACTTACCTGGCTGTGCATTCCCAACAATTTGATCTTCCAGAAGGTAGAGGCTACTGCTGCTCTGAACTTAATTCTCACTAGCAAGGAGAGGCCTGTGAAGGTGATGGAGATTATGGGAGGAAATGAGAACATTTTTAGAGTTAAAATTAGTTGAAAATTAGGGAAGACTGAACACAGTCAAATGTGTTCTTTAGGCATTCAGAATGCATTTTTTCCCCTAAATCAAAGAAATGACATCACTCTATAGACAGAGACTTTCTCATTGCTGTGGCCTCCCCCTTGCGGAGCACAGGCTCTGGCCACGCAGGCTCAGCAGCCATGGCTCACGGGCCCAGCTGCTCCGCGGCACGTGGGATCTTCCCGGACTGGGGCACGAACCCGTGTCCCCTGCATCGGCAGGCGGACTCTCAACCACTGCGCCACGAGGGAAGCTCGACAGAGACTTCTTAAAAGGGAATATAGTCAAATGAGAGAGGGGAGTCTGAAAAATGTAATTCTGATCATATATGCATGAATAATCTATCTCCATGTGAATAAAGGTAGGCACATCTATAGAAGCTTTTGTGACTGCCAAGGGGGTTCTCTGATGAGGTTATATTTAAAAGGACTCCTAGGAGAGATGGAAGAAGGAAGGCATAAGGATGGAAGAGACTGGCTGGGCAGTGCCATGGACCAGCCCTGACAGTGACAGGGTTAGACCCATAGGCTGCTCAACCACATGGGACCTTAGATGGGCCACTGCTTGCTCTTGAGGGCCTTGGAGTAGACGTTCTCTCTCCCAGGTTTAAGGTTTAAGATTAATAAATACTAAACATGCAAAAAAGAGATCCTAAAGAATTGTATTCAAATGAGACCAGAAGGAGTTGAAGCTGCTAAAAAAAAAAATGCTAAAGAAGTATAAAGTTGCTTTCAAGCAAGAAAAATCAGAAAGAGAGCTGTGAAAATGAAAGTGGAGGGTATGGCTAAACATGTCCCCTAAACCGTGGGGAGATACAGAATGTGAGGGAGGCCTGGCTCTGATTAATGTCAAGCACCCTCGCTTGAAGAATCTTGTGCTTTGTTACCAGAAATCACTTCTATTTGCCTGTGGACTGATCTAACAAGAAGAATAATCTTCAAACTGAGTGGGCAGAACAAACAACGCAAAGAGGAAACAGAGCCAAGACAGATGAAGAGAGAGAGTATCATGTGCCCTTAATGAGAAAACGTCTATGTTTGGAAGAACTGCATCCCAGGATGTTGAAACACCTTAAAGATATGATCAAAGAACCTGATTTGCTGGTCTTAAGAAATCACAGAGAACAAGAGAAGAGTCAGAAGACTAAGGGGCAAACACCATCCCTGTTTTCTAAAGAGGTAGAAGGATAAAGCATTAGTCTGATGAAACTAGTGTTATTGTCTAGAAAAAATAGATTTTTAAATTAGAGAGTTTGTGAGCACTTTGTGATGAACGCAGCGCACATTGAGTTAACATGATTCTCCAAGAACAAATTCTAGCCATTTAAAACAGACACCCATGCACATAAACCACATTAAGGATTGGTAAGCATAGGCAGCATTATAGGCCTCTAAGATGTCCTAATTCTCATTCCTGAACCTGTGAATAAATCAGGTTACATAGCAAAGAGGAATTAAGGTTGTAGATAGGATTAAAGTTGCTGATCAATTGAATTTGAATGGGGAGATTACCCTGGATTATCTGGATGGGTCCAGTGTATTCACAAGGCTTCTTAAATGTGGAAGAGGGAGGCAGAAGAGTTAGTGTCAGAGTGATGCTCTATATAAAAGACTCTACTAGCCATTGCTGCCTTTGAAGATGAAAGGGTGCTATGAGCCTAGGAATGCTAGCAACCTCTAAAAACTGGAAAAGGTAAGAAAGCAATTCTCCTCTAGAGCGTTCAGAAGGAACTCAGCCTTATAGATACCCTGATTTTTATCTCAGTGAGACCCATTTTGGACTTCTGATCTCCAAAACTGTAAGGTAATAAATCTGTGTGGTTTTAAGTCACTAAATTTGTGGTCATTTGCTATAGCAGCAGTAGACAAGGGGAGTATAACACAGTAGACAAGGGGAGTATCTTGACTCCCCAAGGTCTTTGAGAGATTTTCTTACAAACCTGATGGGAAAATTGATTAGTAATATTGTTTAGATGAATTGTCAGTTGCTTGAACACTCATCCCATGTCACCCTGAGAGAAGTTGCCCTGTGTCCTGCCAGGACTCTGCCCTGGGTTCATTCACTCATTCACTTACTCAACAAATATTTATTGAGCATCTTTTATGTCACAGGCACTGCTGTTAAGAACTGAAAATTCAGCAGGGAACAAGAAAGCAAGGTCCCCACACTCAGAGGTTACATTCCAATGGAACAAACAGACAAAAAACATAGTTTCCAGTAGTGATGTGTGCTTTGAAGGAACCAAGCAGATTAAGGGAATAAAGGAATGCAGAGGAGGTCTTTTTTGGATAGAAATGTGTCTTGGGGGTGATATTTGAGCAGACAACTGAAAGCCATGAGAAGGTCCGATGAAAGAAACTTTCTAGGAGAGATGAACAGACAGTACAAAGACCATGACAGGAGAAAGAGTTTGTCATGTTCTGAAGAGAGCAAGAAGGTCAGAGGGGCCAAAGTGAAGCGAGCAAGGGTGAAAGTGATAGGAGACCAGGTAGGAGAGGAAGTAGATCACACAGCGTTTGAGTAGAGACTGAGTGATCACCCTTGAGGTATGGTTGGGTCTCCATCTTTGATTCCTAATCTCAGATGCTTAGACAAGAGATAATAAGGTATACTGCTTTGAACCCAGTCCCTTCTTTATCTGTGGCCACTGTAGCTATGGCTTTGGTACCTCTTACTCTGATACTGCTCACTTCTCTCTCCCTGACTTGAGGGGTCAAGTCTTCCCCTTGACGGGAGGAGGATAAAGAATTAATTTACTCCTCTGCAGTATAATTTTAGTTGAGTCACTTGGCCATATAACTTCTGAAGCCTCTTTTATCTTTAGGGTTGTATGATTATGTAATTAGTAGTCTCACAGGACCACACGGCTACTCGGCTTTAGCATCTCGTGGGTGAGAATGATATCCACTAGTATAACATTACAACAGGATAATTTTTTTTTTTTTTTTTTTTTTTTTTTGCGGTATGCGGGCCTCTCACTGCTGTGGCCTCTCCCGTTGCAGAGCACAGGCTCCTGACGCGCAGGCTCAACGGCCATGGCTCACGGGCCCAGCCGCTCCGCGGCACGGGGGATCTTCCCAGACCGGGGCATGAACCCGTGTCCCCTGCATCGGCAGGCGGACTCTCAACCACTGCGCCACCGGGGAAGCCCAACAGGATAATTTTATAAGTAGTATGTAGTAGTGAACACATTTCAATGAAAATGCAAGCTCAATATATTTTAAACTAAACAGTATAGGTTTTAATTTTATCTGGAGATATGTTTTTCTCTCATTTTGCACTTTTTCAAGAATGCTAAGTGTTAGGTTTCTGCCTCGACTGTAGATTAACTATACATCTATCCTTCTCCCTGGATTTTTTCTGTCATTTTCTTTCATTATAACTATAACGCTTATGTTAACATACATGAATCAGCAGTTACCTGCAACACTGTGGATACCACATGCAGAATGGACATCTTTTTAAATGAGCAGCTGATTAAATAGAGTTGGTATATACTAACTGTGAGGCATAGGCCTTCCAAAAAGGAGAAGCCAGGAAAATGCACAGCTAAAAAAAAAATAGAGGCCCAAAGTGACTGCAGACTTGCCTTTTGCCAAAGGCTGTGTTACGTGGGTTGTGCACACATATCATCAAATAAAGTGGAGATCTGACACTGATTCCCTCGATTTCAACCCTGACTACCCAGACACCAACTCACAACTTCAGTGGCTCAAGGTGACTGTGGTGACCAGATGAACCTGGTACCTTGCAGACCTTACCTCCATCTTCTACTGAAGAGAAATTGCCATTGGGCAAAATGCAAATATTTATGCTCAGGTGTAAGCAATTTCGACAAGTAGCCAGTACTTGTAGCCTCCTTCATCTCTGAATGAATAGCTTTTGATTGACTAAATTGTAAAGCAAAGTCACAGAATCATAGGTATTATTGTTAGAAATGATCCGGGAGATTATTATTTTTTTAAAGCCTCTCCTTTAAGAGATAAGGATATTGACACATAGATAAGTCAAGTGATTTTCCCAAGGTCACATGGAAAGTCAATGGCAGAACTAGGACCACACCACACTTATGTACCCACAGTGCTCTTTGCCTCTGGTACACTTTTCTCCCCTCGTCCCACGTTCCTTTTACTGTAAGGTGACTTGAAGAAAACCCACTTGACCTAAGCTACCACAATTCGAAATAATGTGAGAAATTAATTAATAATTATATACATGTATGTAATATTTCCATAACATTATATTTCCATTTAAATTGTATTAGGTTTGTTATGGACTGAATTGTGTCCTCCTCCAAAGTTTAAGTGTTGAATCCTTAGCCCCCAGAGTGACTATATTTGGAGACAAGGTCTTTAAGGAGGTCATTAAGATTAAATGAGGTTGTAAGGGTGGGGCCCTAATCCAATAGGACTGGAGTTCTTATAAGAAAGATACACCAGATGTGTGCATACACAGAGGAAAGGCCATAAAAAGACACAGTGAGAGGGCTGCCATCTGCAAGCCAGGGAGAGAGGCCTCAGGAGAAACCAAACCTACCTCCAGAACTGTAAGAAAATACGTTTCTTTGTTTAAGCCATCCAGTCTGTGGTATTTTCTTATGGCAGCCCTAGCACATTAATAAGGGCTGGTTCAAGATCAAGCATTCTGCCTAGTGAGAGCTTTAGAAATGAGCTCTCATTTCTTCCACTAAATGCTAGAAGTAAAGCTATCACATTTAGCCTATAGTAGGATTGTTCCTTTGGTAAATAACTAGAACTCACAAACAGTCTTTTTGAACAAGAAATATGACTCTTTTTAGCTGGACTCACATATCACAAGTGCATTGCTGCCACCATGGTAGGAAGGCCAACCCAACAGTTCATCTTGTGGGACAAATCCCTTTTGTCTTCATCTTCCCTCTCCAGTCTTCACCACACTGCATTCATTTTTACAGTCACGTTTTTGTTTGAGAGGAAAAGAATGTAGAAACAGATAAATAAGTAGAAATCCATGTTTGTCAAAGAGAAATTGTAGTTATGGGTAAAAATGAGTGAGCAGGATTCTACTCCAAGTCTGGTTTGGAAGATGTCAACCAATTTCAGCAACTTGGTGTGTGGAATATTGGATTTGTAACATTATCCCTTTCACATCCTCATCATCATGTGTGTGGCTCATACCTTAATTTCATGAGTGATTCACTAGAATGAATGTGATGGGAGGAAGTTTTGAGATGGGGCACCAGCTGGCTACAACCTTCCTTCCCTCTTGGCTGTGAGTAAGAAAGAAACATTATAATGACCCAAGCTGCTTTGAGTTAGAGTCTCCATGTGATTCTGGCTCTCAACTTCCTACCCCATGATGTCTAAATCTTTGGCCTGGCTTTTGATGTTCCTCTGTTTGTCTATCCCACACAATTCACCCAGACTGATGTCACAGGCCTTCTCAGCACCAATTCCACCCATTGGGCTCACCCCTGCTGATCTCTTTCCCAGAAATACCCTCCCCCTCATCTAAATTCGGCAATTTTCAAAGCTCACCTTAAGTCCTATCCCCTCTAAGACACCCACGAAGATAATCATCTCAATCTTCGCTTTTCCCAAACTGCTTTTGCAATTTGTCATTACCACATAATTAGTATCTTATTATACACTCTCTGATCCATAAATTGTCTGTTTTTAACTTTATGCAATACTGGTGGCTACTTAGAGGCAGTCCTGCATGGAAGAAAAATTATGGGTTTTAGAAAGAGACAGATCTAGGCTGAAATCCCAGATCTGTCATTTATGAATTGAATGACTTGGGTAAGTTCCTCAACCTTCCTAAGCCTTATTGGCTCTGTCTGTAAACAAGAAAATAGTACTATATTCTAGTGTTCTTGTAAGAATTAAGTTGAATGATCATGTATATGGTGTGCTTCTTTCATTGGTCTTTTTTTCTCCACCATTAATAGTAAGTTACATAGGCTTTTTCAATTTACAAAGCACTTTTCTTATATATCCTATCATTTACGAGCTCTTTCCTTTGTGGGATGACTCTAAGACTCTCTGTGGAATTAAGTTATTCATGCTTTTCATACTGCAACAGCTGGAGGCATACAGGAAACACCGTCCTAACTGGGGCAATTTCAAGCCCATTACAGGCTGAGACTTCAACTACCCTCTTTGGAAGAGGGAAGGAAGAAGCCAGCAGCAGTGGAGGGGAGCTGCGGAAGCTAATGGGCTATAAGACTGGCTCCTTCAGGACCTCAGTTTGTCCAATGCATAGTGTACACAGAGTCACTATTTGATCAAAGCCCAGTACCCTAGCAGGTCTGATCTGTTGGGTGGAAATCAGAAATTAGTCTTAAGGAGAGTTGTCAATCAAAGTCATTTGGGTGACAGCACACAGGTCATCAGCCCACTTAAAACATATGCCTTGAAGAGAAGACCGAAACAACAGGGTCCATGGAGCCAAGCCCTGGAAGATTTAGGAAGGGCATAAACTGGGTCCCAGCCAAAGGCTCTGGGATCTAGCAAAGTGTCCCATTTTCAAGATAACAGAATCAGAAAGCATGACCAAGGTGATGAAGACCAGAAAAGGCTAGATCTCAGAGGCCAGATATGTCCCTGGGCTCTTGGTAGGCAAACCAGACAGTAGATTCACAGTAACAAGACTAATTTCAGGTCCCACCAGCTGGCGACCTGGGCCCTATTTTCTTTCTTCTGCCTGTGTCCCTTTGAAAGCAGCTGACTACCTGGTAACCTTGGCTTGAAGTACCAGCCAAGGTAATAGGCAATAGTCCTTGACTCAGGAATGTACCAGACTTCTCTCTCACTTACCCTTTTTTCCTCCCTGTCTCTATATGCCTGACAGTTCCAACTCTGCATATCTATTTCTCCTCCATCTTTGAATAGCTCATTTAAACTGCCTTTTCAGGCTTAGCCCTCTCATACATATGCACATCTAAACATGACCCTTGACCCTGCCTACATGCACTTAGTTTAAAGCAGTGGCTGCCACTCTTGGAAAAGGTGTCTGCAGCATTTACTTTCAGCCCTGGCCATGGTGCCTTCACCCTCTAATTAGAGCTAGCCATCTGGACAGACCAAGGCTTGCCCTGCTCTGGTTTGGCCCAGGGACTGGACAGGCGGTGGGATGGCGACTGGCTGAGCCTGCTGTAGAGAACATTAGTGACTCCAGCTGGGAGAGCCAGGGCAAGGTCACAACTGACAGACACATAAAAGGCTGTCTTGATCCATTTTTTGGGAGACAACCATGAACTTAGGAACAATTCTGCCCTTGAGAATGGAGTGATTCAATTTTCAATTTCAGGCTCTTGCCTTGGCTAGCTTCCCTAGCAGCTAAAATAAGCCATCTGCTTAACTTCCTATGCCCACTTGCTTGCTGGAAGAATTGTTTGTCTACCCTCCCACCTGGCTAAAGTTCACAAAGGAAAGAACTAAAGATGCTCAGGGACCTTTCCCAATCTCTCCTGAAAGAATCAAAAGGTTTTACTGTTTGGAAATGTATTTCCTGTCTTATTCCTTAGTCACTTTTGGAAAACATTTCACTGGCTTCATTTTCCACTCAGTAAAACAGAGATGGTCTCCTCGGTATCACAATATAGTAAAAAATATTCTTACAGTTACCTTGATCCCAAATTGAGGAGTTTATATCTTCATAGATAAGAAGACTTTCAAAGTAATAACACCATACTGGAACACTTAAAGAATTGTTCCTCTACTGATCTGCACTGCACATAGCTACTCCTGTGCTCCCTGGAATATTAACTACATTTCCATTTCACAGAGAGTACTTCTAGCACATATGAACTATGTCCCAATTCTTTAATTCCACAAATTCTAACTAAAAGCCAGGACTTTAAAACAGTACAGCTGGGGTAGGGCAAGGAAAATGACTCCAGCACAAAAACCTTCAATGGTCCCTCATTCCCTACAGCATAAAATCAGAATTTCCTCATCAAGCACATAGTATCCTTCACAGTTTTCCCCCAAGGTAGCTTTCCAACTTTATCCCTTCCACTCTCTTCTGAGTGATTTTTGTATCAGCATAACATACCAATACCCCATGGAAAGAAAGGTGGCCTCCCTGCCCCTAAATCCCACGTTTAAATGTAGTAGTCCATTTCTTGTTAAGGAGATCTTAACATATCTCTACAAACTGGATAAACTTCATAAACCTCACTCTGAAACCAAGAATTGCTTCAGAGTGAGAAGTTCTGATGTGGAAAACATTCTAAGATGTTCTGCATTGAGGAAAGAACTTACCCTGGAGCAGAAAGGCAGTTAATCATGAAACCTTGCAAAAATACTTTGTTTCACAGAGAAAATTCTACCAACATCTCTTTATAGAATTCTTCTAGAATTCTATGAGAACAGAATATAGAGCTGCTCATATACCTGCTCCTTCTGACATCAACCTCCTCCTCATCCCCAAGCTCCAAACTCAGAACTAAAATATACTAAATTATTTAATGAGTTTTTAAGGCCCTTATAGTATTTGATTCTGGGATTCTGAGTTCCCCTTCTTAAGGGTACAGTCACAAGTGCGTGTGTATCTGTGCATGTGTGTGCATGTGCATATGTGCTTGAACAGCTCCGTGTGTATGTGTGTGTGTGTGTGTGTGTGTGTGTGTGTGTGTGTGTGTGTGTGTTTGGATGGTTGGTGGGTACATTTTCATGCTTTTGGCCAGACCCTCATGGTCTGTATATGCCATATTGCCTGCTGCTACTAATCCTGGGACCTACCCTAATTCTTGTAGTTCTTGCCCCATTTTTCATTGTAGGATAACAAGTATCCTGACTGTAATCTATTAATTGAATAATTCAATAAACTTGTTTCCCTCCAGCGCGAGCATATTGTTTGCACACAGTGTCATCCTGGGCCCTCCAGCTATGGAAGCCCTGCCAGATATGTTTATTAAACCCCCTGTGCTTGGAAAGAACACAGAAAACTGTCATCTAGAGCAATACAAAAGTGCCTATCTCAGCTGGAGATCTCGCTGTTACGAATAAAGGAAGAGTTTGTGGTACAGTTTTGAGATGTAAAGAGAAAAAGCTTCCCCATGGTGCAAATGTGTTGTAACCCTCAGGCGAGAGAAAAATATTGAATTGTTGCTGGCAGTACAATGTAATTATTGAGTTAGCAGCAGCTATGTTTCTAAGCTTCTTAAGGTAAAAATCACATTAATTTGGCCTTCTCCAAAGGACATTCCAGGTTGTTAAATGGAACTGTTGAAACATTTTTTCATTAATGAACCTAGCCAACGAACAGCCATTTCCACTCAAGTCAAATTCTGGGCAAGTTGGCAGTGAAAGAGGAGACGTGCTGCCCTGGAGGCTGCCTTTGTCCGCTTGAGGCCACACTGCCTTGGGATGTGTTTTCCAGGCTCCCAAGGTGCAGGCATTTGACTTAGGTGGTAACTGGGTGGGAGGCAGGAGGGAGACCATGGTGCTGTACTCAGAGGATCAAGTGAATCAGGCGTTGGCCTCTTCCTGCAGGACAGAGCTCATGGCGCACCCCCTGGGATGATGCGCGTGAGGCCATGAGCTTTCTGAGATGCAAGATGCTGTCCTCTAGACAAACAAAACACTCAGCTCCTGCAGAATGGCGGCTTTTGTCCCTTCGCTCTGATTCCTCAGGATGTAAGTAGTTTCTGAGTCACTGTAGGCCCAGCCACTGAATGGTACCACCTCTTCCAGAAAGGGAAAAGAGCCAGGGGTGCTCTGTCATCCAAACTCAGATTTGAGGTCATCCTGTGGCAATCAGGTATCACAGTACATTATGCAGGAACCTGTATTCCTGCAATGAGGCCCCCCTCGAAATGTCAACGGGGAAAAAAAAAATCTGTGTTTCCTGTTGCTAACGCAGGGCCGGGCTACTGGGCCTGGTAGGGTCACTGGGGGTGCCTCTCCTGGAGATTACGAGGATGATGTTCTTGGCAACCAGGTCAAACTTCTTTGTTGTTTCCCCTCCTTACTCTACTGGGTGGGACCAGGGCAATGTGCTCAACAAAGGGGATTCATGAATAAGGAAGTAAGATTGAGGATCCCTTAACTTATGCTTCAGTATTAACATATAACTAATGATTCAAGGAGGCAGTGTGGTATCGTGGAAAGAGCCGGCTTTGAAGCCACACTGGACTAGATTCATATTCTTTAGACTCGTAGACTTGGGCAAGCCCCTTATCCTCACTGAGTGTCAACTTCAACGTCTATAAACTGAGTTTTAAAAAATGCCTGATTTGTAAGGATTAGATGTAATGCCTGTAAAGAGACTAGAACCATATCTGGCAAACAGCAGAACCAGTAAATTTAGCTATTATTGCTTTCTTTTTTTTTTTTTTTTTTGCGGTACGCGGGCCTCTCACTGTTGTGGCCTCTCCCCTTGCGGAGCACAGGCTCCGGACGCGCAGGCTCAGCGGCCATGGCTCACGGGCCCAGCCGCTCCGCGGCATGTGGGATCCTCCCAGACCGGGGCACGAACCCGTGTCCCCTGCATCGGCAGGCGGACTCTCAACCACTGCGCCACCAGGGAAGCCCTATTGCTTTCTTTTTAAATTGATTTTTTTTAAGTAGCTAAAAGACCCAAAAGAGGGAATCTAGTTTGCAAGGGTGCTCACCTTGCAGAGTCTCACAAGCATGTGCTTTGGCCGGGGGGGGGGATGGCTGGGGGGTGTCCAAGAGGTTCTGCCTCCGTTTGGACCAATTGGAACTTTGTTTATAAAGTTCCGCCTGCGGGCTGGCATGCTGCTGACACTGAACCCGAGCATGAGCTGGCAGGATGACTGTTCAACAGACCTGAGCCAAAAAGCCAGGCGTGAACCCCATGCTGTCTACCAGATCCTTCTGTGGCCTTTGGTGTGAGTCACCCACTTGTTCTTATATACATATTTTTTTAACTGGAAAAAAAAAGTGTTTAGCAATAAAGTTTTAAAAGTACTTTCAAAATACAAAGTCGTTAACATCCATATTGGACTAGATTTTTGGAGGTTTTATTAGAGATAATGTGCCCACTATATTCAGCACATTCCTCTGAGCAGGAAGGAGAACTCCGGAGTTCTAAGAGAGGATAGGATAAAGAGAGAGAGAATGGCAAAGGAAGAAATTTTCCATTTATGAAATCAATTTCTTCAGAACTCTAGAAAATTGAATTTCTACACTCAGCTAATTTTCCTAAAGAGAGAGAGAAACTCTCCAGGACTTGTGATAATGCAATACTTTGGTGTTTCAGTACAATGTGATACATTGTTAGAAGGTAGCACCTGAATAACATTAACTGACAGTCCATCAGGTAGCAGACCATTTAGAGACATTGTCTATTTACTGATCTCAATGACCATGCAGGGAGGTAGAGGAACATCCCTATTTTAAAGATGGGCAAACTGTGTTTCAGAGAGATGAAATAATCTGGCCACATTCACACCACTTCTTCTGTTTGACTCCAGATTATGACCTTTCCTTAATGTCGTGCTGCCTCTATTAGAGTACAAAGGCAAGTATTTCTCCTCCTTACCTCTTGGTCGGAGCTTCCCAGCATGCTTTGCAACATGGAGTGTAACAGTAGTCCACCCTCAAGGGAACAAAAGCTGGGATAACTATGTTACTTACCTTGGTATTATTTGCGTGGCCAAATAAAGCTATCTTGCTACAGATGTAACCTTCGATAATTTATTGATGTAAAAGTGGCCTCAGGTACCAGGTTTTTGGCAGCTGTTACACTGTCAGAATACACTGTAGAACATGCCAGCCATGAATATTTTATGTGGAGAAGAAATGGAAAAATACACCTTTCAATATATCAGTTCCCAGCCCTGATCTTCATTACTGAAATATGAATCGAATCCCATCTCTGAATTTGATCAACCAAAACCGTGCAAACTAAGCGCTCCTTAAATTGGGTTTCAGCAGTGAATTGATTTGAGCCCTAATTTTTGTTGAGCACATCAGCTGTTTATGTCAGCCTGTCCAGTAGTGGTGGGTTAGTGACCTCAGTGATATGTTGGAAACTACAGACTTAACTGTCAATAGGATCGGCTTGGCCCTTTATTCTTCAGCGGCAGATAAATAGAGCCCCATTCAGTTGGTTCATTGTGTAGGGATTTGTTGGAGTTTTATTTATGCAGATTTGGAAGCAGTTGGAGATCATCAACATCCAATACACCCTCTGTCAAATATTTCTCTTCCATTGTTGGGTTATTAAAATATGGATTGGAAGGTTGGGGGATTCTGTCCTTTTTAGAAGCAAATACTTTTAAAAAATAATCAAAAGGGCATTTTTTATTTGTATTTTTTTGGTATCCAGGGTACCTCTGAGTAGTAGATTTTTGATCTCTAGCCCATCCTCAAAACTGAAAACCAATCCTCCATTTCTCCAGGGCTTACCTTTTCATCACTTGAAGACCAGTGGTTACATGATTTGGATCCACTGAGGAAGGTAGAATGATATCAGTTCAAAAGTATTGGATACCTGTGGAGCACTTTGCAAGATATTGCAGGATTTTCTGAGCTTTCTATAGAACTACACAGAAGTATTGCTGAGTACTTTGCAATATGAATTCCTGCAATTTGCAGGAATTTGCCACGCTTTTCAGGTGATCATACTAGGTAAGTGCTTCATTTTTATCTCAACTGGTTTGATTTTGTGCTTTCATTATATTATTGCATTTAGGTTTTGCATACTTGGGGGTTTACGTTTTTTTTTTTTATACCGATCTTTAATCCTATCTCCTCTCATGAGCACCTGACTAAGCTTAGCTATATCTTTAATTGATGCTCTCTTCAACTCTATATGCTAAATTGCAATTCCATGACCTACTTAAAGAGATAGACAGTTTAATCAATGTACAAGTTACTCTACTTATTTTTAATAAATACCTTTCAGACTTAGTAAACACCATTAGGGGAAACATGGATGGTTTAAAACAAGATAAGTGACTTATGTTTCCTCAGATAAAGCCCTTAAATTCATTTAACTAATGAAATACTTATATGACCCTTAGAAAATTAATTTTTGTATAAAGTATGCTTTTGTTTTCAAAATTCTGTAATTGAGCAAGATTCCTTTAAGGCAGATTGTCAGCAGCTGTTAAATCTTTGGGTAATATTCTAGGGTTCTAAATTTAGAATGCTAAGATAGACCCCCCCTATTAATATTTGCTATAACCTAAAATGTATTTATCAAAAGGGAAGAGTTCAATTAATATTATACTTCACATTTGAGAATTAAAGCTCTATAGATTTTTTTTAGACATATAAGTAAAGGGAGTAATAAATAATGACTGAGTTTTATGGATAAGTGTAAAAGCTTAATTAAACTTCCAGAGCTACCTAACTTGTAGCCATAAATGAATGCAGATGCTGGGAGA
The DNA here is from genome assembly GCF_964374135.1 of Grampus griseus. Lineage (NCBI taxonomy): Eukaryota > Metazoa > Chordata > Mammalia > Artiodactyla > Delphinidae > Grampus > Grampus griseus. The sequence goes on from NC_138998.1 coordinate 59,090,118, forward strand.
ATAAGTTTCATCACACTTAATTTCTGAGTGATATCCCCCCTGATGACTATCCCTGCTTCATCCCAATGAGAAGGTGATAACTTTATCCCAGCTTTTTGTGACCAAGTTCTTATAACTAGCTGGTACAGAGACAGAATTAAAACTCAGGTCTTCTGATTCCTAGTCCAGAGGTCTTTCCACAATTGTGCCTTTCTTGAATGTTCTGCTTCACCACTGATGCTAAATAAATCAAACATGAATATCTAGTCTATTCAATTTTAGAAGAAGAATAAAAACACACCCTCTTTCCTACCAATCGACAAGCTTGGTTTTTTGCACTAGAGTACTAGAGTACTTGGTTGATCAGAAGCAATAAATCTTCAAGGTGTTACGAAAGATCATTAATCACCAGAGTCTATTTTCATGAAAGAATCATGGGATTTTTCCTGGGAGTTCCAACTTCAATATTCTTTTCTCTTATTCCCATAAATGTACTGACACTGATCAGATAGGGGTGTAACTTTCTTATCTCACAAATATAGTTATTTAACTATAGGATTTCTTTAAATGGCAAAAATCCTTAGTGAATTTAAAATATTGTTTGATTCAGAAAATCATCAATACTCACAAAAAATATCTATCTCCAGCAGCCCCAAACTCCCACCACTAGTCAAAATTTGAGTTAAGTCACTGAAAATCTCTCTTTAAATGTCAATATAATCATAATAATAATTACCATTTGTTGAATGCCTACGGAGGGGCAGACTAGATGCTTTACATACATTACATCTTTAATCCCCACGTCTGTCATTCAAAGTCTGCATTATTATCCTCATTCTAAAGACAAGGATAAGCAACTTGCCCAAGGCCACACAGCTAGTAAGTCCTAGGGCCAAGGCTTGAATCCAGGTCTCTGTGTTTCTGAAGCCTTTTCATTTCTCCCTGTAAGACAGAGTAATGAATGCATGAAACTATACTGATCAATGACACTGAGTCCACATTACTTTGAAATTAATGAAGGTCCTGAAATAATAGCCCTGGGGAAGATGTCACAGATACTTATGGTAGAGTGTGAAGACTTGTCTTCGTTTCCTTCATGACTTTACCTCAAATCCAATGGCTTTGCCTTCCCCACTCCATATTTTTTGCATTCTTTGGCCTGCCAGGGTAGAAATGGCCCTTTTTGGTTACTCAGTCTATTCCCCTTCATTCAGTTGTATGCTTTGATGTAGAACCAAAGTCTGAGAATTCCAGCACCATCTGGTGACAAAGAAGGAACAGCCAATCACCACCTGTCAGGCAGTCACAGATAGAAGAATGACCACAGCTGAGCCTGCATTGGCCATGTGTCAGCATGCTCCCCTCCCAGGCTGCACTGCCCTGGCGTGGCCAGGACTCCAGACCTCTGTGCAGTGATTCAGTGTAGGGTGTAAGATTTCTCACCAAACTCGTATCAGATTTTGCAAGCATGACCAGAGTCCTCATGTGCCCTCATGCTGTATCCCAGCAAGGGTGAGGTGATCTGATTGAAAGCATTTTGCAATTTGTGCCACATGGTGGCTGGATGGTTACTGATGATCATGGTCTCGGTACGTGCACTTCCCCAGACCTGCCTCTGGATCTTTGCACATACTGTTTCCTCTTCCTCGCCTCCTTGCTTCCTGTCCTTCCTTCCGTTCTTTATGAGGTTAGTGCCTGCATATCCTTCAGGACTTGGTTTAGATGCCACTTCTCTGACCCTCAAAGCTGGATTTAATGATTTTCCGTGTGTCTCTATAGTAACCCAATGCCTGCTCTTCTTGCAACAGCTATCACTAATCTCAAAATGGCATTTTAAATTATCTTTCTCTCCTAGAAGCCTAAGATCACTGAAGGCAGAGGCTTAGAGACAATGTTGCATCTAATTAAGATGGACTCTGGAATCAGACAAAACTAGTTTCAAATCCTGACTTCTGCATTTACTTACCTACCTTACTTTGGATAAGGTTAACCTTGGATTAAAGAACCACCCAGAGCTTCAGCTTCCTCCTCATCAAGACTGTGATGATAGTATAAACTATCTTGTTGAGTTGTTTTGAGGATTAATTGCCATAATGAACATAAAGTACTCCAGACAGTGCTTGGTCTATAATACACGTGTAATAAAGGTACAGGTATTCTGGAAATTGTTGTACCACATTTCCTACCATAGTGCTTGCTTAATAAAGATATTTGGAATTCAGATTGTATTGAGAGCTTGAAAAAGAGCAGTTGATTACATTAACAAGAAGTTCCCCCATTGGATCTTAGAGGGTCTCTGGTCGTTTGTTGTCTTTTCTGTGCTACTGTGAATAGCTGATAATTGCTTGTTTAGTGCTAAATCCTCCCATTCAACATCAACAGCTCCCTGCTTTTCTGCTCCAAATTAGCAGGAGAGGGAAGAGCAAGAGATATAGAAGCTGCAATTGAAGATCAAACCCAAGGCCTATCCAGGGCCCAAAGGACATATCAATGAGCCCATCATCCTCATGCATGTCAACCCTACTGCAAGCTCCAAGAGACAGAATTGTCATTTTTGTTCACTATAGCATTGCTAGCATATTGTATAGGTCTGACACATAGTGCACACTCAATAAATGTTTGCTGAATGAAGCAGTAAACATATCTGAAATGTTTGAATCAGCCCAGTTTCTGTTAGGAACCGTGTAGCCTGATGATCGACCAGTTTGGCCAACTTTTAAAACATTTTACTTACATTTGCATTAGTAATACGTGAAGTGATACAGAGAGGACTTCTTCTTACAGAGCCTGTATTCATCTTACTTAACTTCTAAGAGATTTCCTCCTGTTCTATTAGTTTCAGGATTTTGTGGACATGTTTACATTAACCATGCTGTTTGTTATTTATAGATTGGTTCATGTGCCTTTCAGTTTTGGACTTTCTGGACCGAAATGACTAAAACATTTAGGTGTGCCCATGCATAGCATCCCTGTACTCATTTCAATTACATTAGTTTAATTCTACACTTATAAGTTGCCTCCAGTAACCCCAGTGCCAGGCACTGGGAATACTGAGACCATTCTGGTCACTGGTCCAATTGCAGTCCTCCTTGGGCTCGGATAGCGATCCAAACTTCCCTCTAGGCGCAGCACATTTTAGGATAAGGTCATAGTTTGTTTGGAGTTTTGTTCCTAACCACCTTCTTGGAGATGCCGGCCTCTTGGATACTTACTTCTGTGTCGCTTTCTTGCTCTGACGCTTCTCCCCATGAGCATGATCCACTTTATTGCTCAAGACTATTACTCTTATCCCCAAAACCCCTACAAAGGGAGGCAGCATTATCTCCAGAGTCTCACTGTATTTTCAACCTGCGTGGTTGTGCAGATCCTGCTTTTCTCTTTCTAAGTATGCAGGGGCCCAGTCTTGCTCTATTTCTGCATGTTACAATGGAGAATACTAGATCTGTAGTCAAAAGACTCGGGTTCTAGACTTAATTCTTCTGTATCCTAGCTGCATGACCTTCGGAAAGACGTTTAAACTCATGAGTTTTTTACCTGAAAATGAGGTTTAAACCTACCTCACGAACTCTCTGTAAGGATTAAAGAACAGTATATATGAAAACACCTTATAAATAGCAAAGTACTCATAAATGTAAGTTACTATTCGTTATCATCTGCCGTGACGTTTAGAGGATTTACAAGTATCCTGAGCTTCTTCTAGAAGCTCAAAGAGTTGGACCACCAGAGCTTAAATTTCCCAGTCTCTCAGTGAGAACTTGACTTAATGATGTGTACTTGTTTAAAGTTTAATAAAACTGTCTATACAAAAGCAATGTCAGTTTTTTGAGGGCAAAAAACCCTCTCTTTTTCACAGGTTTATAGTTGATGGTGAAGAAACGTTAAAGAAACAAAGGAAGAGATCTTAATCAACAATTCTATTTGTTCTTCGTCAGCTTGTGCTGTAGCTAAAGTAGGAAAGAATAGAGAATGTTCTGTTTCAAGAATTCATTCTATAAATGTGTAATTCAGTCAACATTCCAATCAACAAACATTTATTGGATGTTTGCTTTGTGGGTACTATGCAGTTTATGTAGATGTAATTTTTCAGTTGTTAAATTAAGACTTTTGTATTTATTATTGCAAAAGCATCAAATTCTCAGTCTTTAAAGCCAAACTACAGAGTTAAAATATAATTCTGGATATGGAAAAATGAATACAATCCCTATCTTTAAGGCACTTAAAATTTAGTGGCAGAGAGAGATAAACAACTCACTATAATACAAGTCAGAATAAAGTACAAAGATGAATAAAACTTCAAAAGCCATGCTGTGATATCATATAATAAGAAGTGATTGTGATTGGAGTTTTTGGGAGATGGGAAAGGAAGGTAAAAAGAATATTAACGAACAGAATTTCCTGTGAGAGAATGAGACAATTTCCCGTTTCTATAAACTCTCCTTGGTTAGTGATTTTTTAAATTTTATCTTTAAGAAAAAATAGGATTCTTCTATTCAGAACAGAATGAGGAAGAACATTCCTGGCTAAGAGTGGTTGGCCCAGAGGATGTGCTTGGTGGCAGGGCTGGGGGCACGTGAGGCAAGCGGTGAGAAGGGAGGTTGTGAGGTAACTTGAGGTCCGTCTATGCGAAAAGGACAGACAGACTTTATTTCACGAATGATGCGAACCTAAGGGGGTTTGGGGGAAGAACTGTGACGTAATTCAGGAGAAGGCAATTTGAAGACTGGATCTAACAGGCAGGATGAGATGTCCGTGGTGTGAAATTACGAGAGATGAGGAACACGGTTATAGAGCAGCAAGGCAGGAGGAGAGATGGGCGGTTCGCGGTTCTCAGATTGACGGACCTGATTGGTGGACCAGATTGATGGGCCTCCTGTTAGCATGTGCTACCGTGCCTCAATTTTGAACCAGATCAGACATGCTGTTTCAGAAAGAGGTATAGAAAATGCAAACCATTCATTTCAATAATCTGACTTCCAGTGAGAAATGTTAAAATGTAAACAATACAAAAAGCAAGGGGACTATTTTGAGGAAGTGGAAGAGCAACTGACACGTGTGCATTTCTGTGTAGTGTATGTGGGGTGTGTGTTGTGTGTGTAGTGTGGTGTGGTGTAGTGTGTGTGTGGGGTGTGTGTGTAGTGTGGTGTGGTGTAGTGTGTGTGGGTGTGTGTGTGTGTACAGCCAATATTCTTTGCTAGAGATAGGGATTGCCAGTGATGACAGAATAGGACTCGGTAGGTAGGAGTCTAGAGAACATCGTGCCTAAATCCCCCACAATTGATACTTAATGTGGAATAAAGTCTGCTTATTTTTATCTTTCTATTATACTCCGTACATTAGAAACAACCCTATAGTGAGTATATAACTAACTGTATATTTCTATAACGTTCATTTCAAGTATTATTGCAGAGAAAAAATTGTTTGGGTTGTACCAATCAACTCCATAAATATAGCCCCCAAAGTCCTTTTAATCATTTTTGTTTTACTTTTTGGTAATCTATATCTTATGGATGAAAATAAATACCCAAAAGGGCTGGCTTGACATAAAATATTTAAATCAAATATCAGATAGTTCATGTGTTTAACTATAGGTCTTCACCTGTAAAGGTAAGGAATGTGTTTACTTACAACAGTCCATTTTCTACGCTTCAAACCACCGTTCAAACCCCACTCACAACAGTAAGCTTCTCCAAGGAATGCACTTCCCTGTCCTCTAGGCTTTCAGAACAAAGCTCTGGGCTTCAACCTTACGTGGGGCTACATCTACTCTTGGGTAGAAAGAAGACACAGCAGTCTACAATTAGGTCACTATTCCAACAATGCCCTGGATGAACGGACCATACTCAATAATATCACATGCAAGATAGAACCATCCACAAGAAATCAGGTAGTCCATCCAGCATCAAGTCTTGGCAGGCCCTGAGGGCTTGGAAAGCATGCAGTATGTATGAAAGGATACTGCAACACCTTTTTCTTTATGAACGACAAAGAGAAGATTGTAGATGTTGTAGATAAACGTTATTTTAAAATGTTCCAATCCCATTTTAGTGTGGCTTAGTGACAGTGGTCATCAGTACAGAGTGCACAGGAACAGAACAGAAGAAGGGAGCCCCAGGTCTGCAATTACTGATTTGGGGTCTCGAGAAAGTCACCTGAAGCTCAGTTTTCCCACCTATGAAATGGACATGATGACATCTCACGAAGTTGTAAAGGATCCAATGGAATAACCCATGTAAAGCATTAAGGATGTACCTGGCACATAGTAAATTCCAAAATATTTAACAAATATTAGTCATGGAAAAGTGCTTTGAAAATAATACAAAACTGTATGTATCAAACAATTATCATTATTAGATATGACTATTCAGTATAAAATGCTAGTAACATATTGGGGTAAGACATTAATAGATCAAGATAAAATGGTTACCATCCATATATGACTGTAATTTTTTTTTTTTACTGGATGTATTTCTTTATAATATTGATAGCCATCCAAATCTTTAGTTTCTCTTAAGGATGTCATAGGTGTCCACTGCTTTAAAAATTATAAAATTCATAAATAATTGTTTTAAAATGTATCCTCTAGATAGGAATTTTCTCCCCAAAATGTATAATCGGTTTGAACCCTCAGATGACAAGATGTTATTTTTATTCCTCCTTCACATACTGCGCAGGTGTAGCATAGAGTGTCTGTGATCTCAGATTGGAGACTTGCAGCCCCCCAGCCACACGCCTCTTCTGCCTGATTTACCTGTCAGCACCCACTCTTCCTGAGTGTTTCTTTGGTCCTGTTGGACAGCCTTTGCTCTCCTGGTGAGCAAAGCTCACTTTCAGGTTTTGTCTATTTCTTTGTCAAGAAAAATGTAAACAGGGAAAGAGAGTAGGTACAGTGGAAATTTGGGGGAGGACAAGGAGGGAGGATGAGAGACATCAGCCAGGTAATTGCCCTAAATTACACACTGTCTGCTAACTGGCCATGAGGAAGGACTGAGGCAAAAGCTGAACGTGGCACACTGGGTGCTTCCTGGGCACTGGCTCTGCTACTGCTGGACAGAAATACTCCACTAAAATTCCCAGGAGTTCTTTCTTGGAAGATATATTGTCAGATTAATTCCTCTTCTCCTCTACACCCCAAAGATCTCAAACGGATTCCCTCCATCCTCCATGAATTAAGGGAAACTGACACATTTCACATATCTGGGGTATGCACATTAACACAGAGAGATACACTTTAAAATAATCTGAATTTGTACTAAATCCTATTAAGCTTCTTTCCCCCACTGTATCTGTAATAAGAAGCAAAGAAACAGGCATCCTTTACAAAATAACTCCTTTTATTTTTGCTCCAATATCGTGATGCCTGCCAAAACCATGAATTTCCAGTATGACAAAGGAAAAATATGGTTGGTCTCCACCTAACTTAATTCCGAGATATGCACTTCAGTTTTATAATAAAGTGAAACTGCTTACTCCCAGTAAAGCCCCCGATCTGAGAAGGAGTAAGAAATATTAGGGATGGCAGGGGTCTTAATACGGACAGACCAGTGTTTGAATCTTTACTCAGCCACTCACTGTCTATGTGACCTTGTGCTCCAAGCCTCTCTCTGACTTTAAAATGGGCATAATTGTACTATTAACTTTAAGGACTAGCTATGCAAAGCCCTAAACTCTGTGTCTTATCTGACTCATAGGAGGCATTTAATAAATAATCTTTGCTATCTAAAGAGGTGAGCTGGGCCTGAATTCAGGTGGAATGAATATGTCACCACCATTAGAATCTCAAACATAATGCAGACATTTTTAAAATGTGGAAATCCTATGCTGCAGTAGACTTGGAAGAGCTTTGAACACGCAGGTCATAATGTCTTTACAACCTGTTTAGCTTCTTTATTTGCTATAATTGGAGTTTATTTGAGTTTGGATGATGAGAGGGATATATTTGGGCAAATTTGACAATATGAGAAGCCGAGTCCTTTGTTTCAGCTCCCCACTTTGGATCCCTGAAGAGATCATCCCAGTCAAAACCTTCTGAATGCAGCACAAAGCAGGTTCTGATTCTGAAGAAACCGTGCAGTCCCTTTAACCTGCACAAAAATATTTCAAGGGTAACTAGAAAGTACGTAAGAGGATTCAGACGTTCCGTGACTTACATTTAAAATTCTTCCCTTTCCAAATGAGAGCACCATAATATGCAGAAGCAAAGTGCATCAAAAAGATGAGGGTCCTTTGAGGCAGGCGTTTGGAGAGCTGTGTAAGTATTATTTGAAAAATAATCCTCAAAGAAGGATCAGGAGAATGTATGTAAGTGAGGGGCACAGAGGCTGAGGCTCTGTATTTGCAAATGAGACTTGCAATAGGAACTTGACCTGCTCAGGTAATTTTACCAAGTTCTAAACCCTGAGCGGAGTACCCAGCTACCCAAGCCTCTTACTAAATGTCTGAGAAAATATGCTCACTTCTATGTAGCGTGAACACCGGGGAGCCGTGGACCTCCTTTTGGTCTGCCTGGGCTGTGAATGCAGAGTTAGGAGCTGACTGCAGGCATTGCTCTAACGGGGCATTCTGTAGAAAGGTCCACTCAGAAAGTGAAATACTGGCAAGATTGCAGCTGAATCAATAGCAGCAACACTGCCAAGCTACTAGTCAAGAAGGACAATAATAATCATAGTTCTTATTCAAGGAGAGCTCACGAGGGACCAAGAACCATTAGAGTATATATATTATTTTGATTATTGCAACAACTCTGTGAGGAACATCTGTTTTTGTTCCCCTTTTATACATGGGGAAACTGAGACTCGGTGGTTTAGTAACTTGCCCAACGTCATCGCTAGTCAGTGGCAAAACGACAACTTGAACTCAAAGTTGCCTGGCTGCAAAGCCTTTGTTTACTGTAGCGGCAGAAGAATACAATAACAAAAGGAGAACAAAATAAGATGTCTGGTCAGAGGTTCTTGCCTCTGACATCTGAGAGTCTTCTTTGCTTTGTAAGGCTCAGCTGGCCTAAGAGGTGTCCCTGACTTTAAAGAGATCCTTAAATGGGATTCATTATTTTTTCCTAATTTTTCTGACACCCCGCCACCCGCCTTCAGAATATACTTGAAAAGTAGTATAATCTATCACCCCTTTATCTTCCTCCCTAAATGTTATTTTAAAAATTTTAATATTTGTAACTTCTTCTAAGGCTATTTTCCTTTGTTAGGTCCAGCTCTAAGGATGTGTTAGTGAAGGTATAGTCTAAGTTGTAACAAAGTATCTGTGATAGACAAGGCATAAGTAAGCTAGAAGTTTATTTACCTCTCTCTACTAACTGTCCAATGGTTCATGCCTGGTGGGCAGCTCCGGCATCCGCAATACCTGTTTCCAAGGTTGTTCGAGCTGTCGGCACTACCCAGACAGCAGGAAGGACGTAAGGGAAAATGCATGGCGAGTGGGTTCAACTTTGAGGAGATGACCCAGAGGACACTGCTTCAGCTCTCATTCCATTGGCTCAGATGCAGCCTCACGGGCACACCTAGTTGCAAGGGAGTCTGGGAAATGCAGAGTTTTGTTGGGCCATCAAGTGCTTCTCTGAAACTCAGGTCTTCTATTACTAAAGGGAAAAGCAAGAGAGTGGACACTGGGGACAAGCAGCTGCCTCTGTCACAATCGGTTTCTAGTCTGGTCACCAGTGTGGTTCTATTACTGAGGCAATGGAAACATTAAGTACCAAGTCTTAAACGTTCTACTTCTAAACAGTGGGCTGAACACCAGGAACCTTAAAAATAATAAGCAAATAAAACTAAAACAATCGGAGGATCAATTTTGTGGACTTCTAGGACCCTTAGACCACTTCACTGTCAAAAATCTGTGGTCAGACCTGCATCAGGCTAGTTGGTTGGGTTGCCAGTTAACAAACGTACAGTCAGTAGGGAGAATTTGTTTATAACTGGTTGCCAAATATTATATTTGTTTCCTGGCTTGGATGAGCTATGTATCAGTATAAATGTTATGATTTGGGGATTTGTTTAGAAATTATCAAATAAAATTGCTGGAAGAGATTCTGTCCAGTTCCACATGGTAACGGATGAGGAAACTGAAGCTCAGAGTAGTTAAATGACTTCTCCAAAAGTAACAGAGCTGGCTAATGGAAAAGTATTTCGTGGAAGTGTTATATCTGCAGTGCTGATGGAGTGAGTGAAGGAATGAATGAAAGACTGTTTGAATAGTAAATAAATATGAAAGTTAAAGCAAGAAGTCACTGAGGAGACTGTAAGTAAACAAAAACATTGTCACTGACAGGTAAACAGACAGATGGCAGTTTTAAAAGTTCACATGGCAGTCATACTTAAATTTTATGAGATTTAAGCTTTAAATGGGCCACCCTGAACTAGACATTTATATTTAATTTTCCCTGGGAACTGTTTTGACTTTGCCTATAAACACATCATGATGACAGCATGCAGGTTCCCTCTTCTGAAGCTCTGCTTATGCCGGAATTCAATCAGGTTAGGTCAGATACCTTGAAAACCAGGAGCAGAGTCTTCAAAAGAAACCTAGCACCACTCTTTGAAAATGTATTTTTCCTATTATTAAGACAGGGCACTGTCTTGCTGTGCTGTTTTTTTCCTGTACCTCGACAGTGTTTCATGAGTCACCTTTGCTCAGCCTGACAGCGGAACGGTTCAGAAGGTCACAGCCTTCTTCCTGGCTCTGAAAACCTGCACATTCCTGGAACGAGGGGCATTGTTTCATGCGAGGAAAGCTAATTAGGTTAAGAGATACATTAATGAGCTCTGCGGTCGTCTATAGGCAGTAAATAAAGAAGAAGAAAAAGGATAACAAGGAAAAGGAAGCCAAAACACATAATGAAAGCCTTAGAAAGTTGAGGTTTCACACAAAAAACTATCTGAAGAAAACTGGAAAGAAAAATTAATTTGCTTCTTCAGTCCTTAGAACACTGATTCCCAACCTTGGTTTTGTGACACTCCAGGATGTCCCCAATTATCTCAATGACTGTCACGAAATGTTCCAAAGAATTCTCAAAATGAAATTAGTTTCATTTCATTTAAAAGTAGATGGCCAGTCACTCTTTCAAGAGTAAGGGAATCAAATGAGCGGCTGCCACCAGCTCAAAAGGTTTCCAAGCACCAGGTTAGGGATGATGAAAGCCGCACAGCCATTTTGGAACGGAAATTTTTAATACTTCTCTAGACATTTTTATCCCCCAAATCCCCTTGAGATTTCTTTTTAAAAAAATAGAATAATAATAATAATGACGATGACGTTGTTGAGATGTTTCCTTTGTGAATCGACCATGGTGAGGTGAGGCTGTGGAAAACGCTAGCAAGAAGAGGTTGAGAATCAGATGGTCTTGCCTTGGAAAATGGCTTGGTCACTTAACAGTGGAAGGATCTTAGTTTCTTCTTCTATACAATGGGAATAACAGTAAGTACTGACTTCCTAGGAGTGTCGTGGCATGAAATGAGATAATGTGTATAGAACATGCAGCAGAGTGGCTGCCTCACAGTATCTACAGGAATGGAGATGCCTTTCCTACTACCGTCTGACTTTTGAGATGCAAGAGCAAGCTGATGTAAATCTCCCTGGTGGTGGTGATGGTGGTGGCCCTGTGTGATGCTTCTGACCCAAGTGTGGGGGAAGGAGCGTGTCTGCCACCCTTGGAGACAAGCAGAGCACCCATCTTGCTTTCTCCAAGGAACTGCACCTCACCCAAGAGCCTGGGGCAGGAGAGGCACAAGCCTGGCTGAGCTGTTTTCTGCTCATTTCCCATTAGCACACCTGGGATAGCTGCCTCCCCATGCCTGGAGATATTTCCACCACACTGCAAAAAATGTGGAGAAAAGTACGTGAAGCCAGCAATCTGCAAGTACATACTGAGATTGAGGCAGCAACAGAGGAAGGGGGAGAAGAGCTTTCTCTTGGGCAGGAGATTCTTAGAACGTGAGAGCAGCGAAAGGGACTTTTGAGGTCAATGTTATCAACTCCCTCCCTTAAGGAACAAGGAAACTGAGGCCAGGAGAGATGGGGTGGCGTCCCCCAAACCACACAGCAGGTTAGGGACCATGCTTTGCTATCAACCACACTGCTTCTCCTCTGTCCTGTGGCATGCGCAAGACTCAGAGTTAGGGGAAAAATTGAATTTTACCTGCCTTAACAGGTGTCCCTACTTTGATTTTCACTGAGATAGACAAGTCTCAAATATCATCCCAATTTTCAAATGGAGAAATTGAGTTCTAGGTGGGTAAAGTCTTCTGTCTAAAGACACAGAACTTTTAATAATGGATTTTGTTTTCAGGTGAGCCTTGCAATCACAGTGAGTGAAGGGCTGTAATGAGATATGAGCGTATAGAAAAGTCATAAATACAAGTCAAGAGTTAAGTCATGACTGAGCAGTGAGATACATATGTAACAAGGTAAGCTGAACACATACCCATCTATAATGGAAAAGAATGCACAGAAACAGGGCTTGGAAAAAGAAGGCGCACACGTGCACCTTAAAAATGTGTTTTGCCAAATCAGGGTCTGTTGAATAGTAAGAGAAATAACGCTCCCACTGCAAGTTTACACACTAGGCAGCACTCTTAAGGGTTTCCCCTCCCAGATGCTGTTTCCGTATCAGACAAGAGGCCATGCTGGTGGTGGAGTTCTCGCTGTGTTCAGCGCAAATACAGTGGTGTGGGCAAAACAAACAACAGGATAGCAGAGGAGAATGCAAACAAACAGCGCTGGCTGCACATTTCGGAGTAAAATGCCCCAGGTATGGAAGTGCCTGGGAGGTTAAAAGGTCACCTGTCAGCCACGTTTGTCCACTCCCCTTAAAAGGGTAATTGTGACAGGTATTGGAGTAAATTTGCTTTCCAAGGAAGAAATTGTTTGTTATCTTGCTGCAAGAAATTTTCATGAATATCAACAAGCAGAAAATAAACTCCTTGAAATATATAGTTAAAAACCAGGAACGCAGACCCTACAAATACAGCAACAACACTAGTATATCTGTCAAAATAGATGTTTTAGCTATTTCATCCTGATATTATAAAAGAATGAGAATAAAGTGCATGTCAAGGTAGAGCAAGATGAAAAAATCTGTGGTAAAAAGCACAAATTGGACGTGAACACTTACTATCAACCATGCCTACTTTCTAATGTTCCATTAACTTGCAGGTAAAATGAAGATATACAGGTTATTTGGAATATTAAATTAGAAAACTGTATTCCTTTCTTACTCTAGTGTCTGTCATATAGGAAGCACTCTATAAATATTAGCTATTTTATATTATCTTTAATAAATATGCTTAAAATTTTGGCTATATAACACATCCCTATTTTGAAGTAGATTACCTAGTCATAAATATTTTCCAAATCAAATGTCTATTTAATAATGAAAAAGTAGGCATTACATTAGATATACACTTTAACTTACTTAATGTATATTCTATGTTAATCAAGATGTAGCCGAGCAATTCGAATTGTTAAAACTAAATATTTGATGAAATTCAGCATCTTACCAGGACACAGTCCCCAGTGTGACCCCACAATATTATCCTTGGGTATCCATGAGGAGCCTCCTGAAAATCTAGCCGTTTGATTATCTTGCAGCTTGTGTGTTAAGGAGATATTAAGAATTGGCAATGAAAGGAAGTACTCAGATTTATACTTGGAAACTTGTAAACACGGGGAAGTTAAAAAAAATTTTTTTCTTAGTTAATTTACCCCTCAACACTCCAAGTTATATTTGATTTTTTAGCAATATCTTAAGGAGTAACAAAGCAATGTCCCTGGATTGTATTTAGAGCCAATTCACAACTCATGACATGGCCTAGTTATGAGAATCCTTATTATGTGCCAAGGGCTAGCTTATAAAGGTAACTAAAAACGATCTCTGCTCTCAAAGACTAGAAACAGGGTGGAAATCAAGAGAAGAAAACAAAATTACATCTCTTCCTCTTTTCTCTTAAAAAGCTCATATACTCACAAGTAGATTATATTTGCTGTAACAATCCACATTCCTAGCACTAAATGGTTTATGTATTCTATTAACTGCTTTAACTGCATTTATAAAAGAAAGCGAACTTGGGTTTAAAATGTAGCTTTCCAGTTTACTAGCTGTGGCTCTGAGCAAGCTCTCTAACATCCTTGAATCTGTATAACGGAGTTTGTAACATTGGAGGCTGGCGAGGCTCTGAAGTGCATGGAGCACCTAGGGTTGCATGGGACACAAAATAGGTGTTCAATAAATGGTGATAATATTATTTATAGCTTTAGTCTCTGTTTTCATAGTTCCGAGACTCGTCTAATTTTAATTACAAAGCATTTAGACAATATTTCAGGTAACTTTTGGTCATAAAATCTGTCCACAGAGAATTTTCCCAGTGCTTTTTATGTTGACACTTTATGTTTTTTACTCATGTAAACGCACAAATGGACATAGGTAACATATATTTTATAAAACCTAAAAAACATGCGGACCAACCATTCGAGTTAGAGGATTAAAACATCACAATTATTATTAAATCTTTTCTGAGAGCTCTCAATATTAAGATGACCTAGATGGGTGGGATGGGGGAGGGTGGGAGGGAAGTCCAAGAGGGAGGGGATATATATATACATATAACTGATTCACTTCACTGTACAGCAGAAACCAGCACAACACTGTAAAACAACTATACTCCAATAATAAAAAAAAAAGATAGGTATTAACACTTACTATAAATTTTTAACTTATTACTACATTCTTATTTCTCAGTATTACAGATGATGGTTTTAATATAGTATTTGTGAGAATGGTAAAGGAAATGGTAGTGAGGGTAGAAAACCTGGGTGTAGAGTAGAGGAATTATGAGGGACGCTGTCGCTTATCTACAAGATTAACATTTAAACATGCCCGGAACACCGTTTAGTAGGAATTTAGGATGAATCCTACTGTCTATGTGGGAACCATTTTTGCTCTACAGTTTCATAAAAATATAAAAAATTGCATTTTATTAGCACTTTGTAAATTTAAGTACACCAGGGAAAATTGTCTTATTTAGCATTACTTAGTCACCTGAAAGGCACAATGTTAGAAACTAATATTTTTACAGAAGACTGGCGTTAATGATCAGTTATACTTCCCTTAAGAGCTTAATAATCGTTGATGAATAAAAAAAACTTCTCTTCTGAAGAGGAAATAAGAAAACATTTTAGAAGATAAACAGCAGTTGACAGAGGGCTCTTTCCCTCTCTAGTAACCCGAAATGACCATCATAATCGCTGATTAATATCTATACAAGTATCTGTCACAGAAGAGTTCCAGGTATGATACAGATTTGCTATGTTCAAAGAAAACAAAAATTTCCTGCCAGTGGTACACAAACCAGGTTTCTCATATAAGGTTGACAAACGCTGAAGTAAAAAACATGAAGTAAAAAAAAATGCTGTGGGGAAGGGAAGGATTGGGAGTTTGGATTTAGCAGTTGCAAGCTAGTATATATAGAACGGATAAACAACAAGGTCCTGCTCTATAGCACAGGGAACAATATTCAATAGCCTGTGATAAACCATAATGGAAAAGAATATGAAAAATTACATATATGTATAACTGAATCACTTTGCTCTACAACAGAAATTAACACATTGGAAATCAACTACACCTGAATAAAAAATTTTTTTAAATGCCAAAGTAAAGAACGTGAACTTTGGAAAGGAGGCTTATATCTTATTTAGTTTTAATGTTAAACAATGGAGAGAAACATTAGTTTTGAGTATAATATAACGCACATGTTTCCTTTTTGGTTACCTGTTGTGGCCACTAATTAAAATTTTTTTATATCTTACAAAAGTTCTCTGGCTGACTTCCTTTAAAACTTTCCCGGAAAGGTCTTTCGGTTTTGTTTTTGGTTTTTGTTATGTTCTGTTTTTTACGATTCCATTACTCTTACAGATAGCCGTAATGTACTCTTTCTTAAACCATAAGCTTAGGAACAATAAAATCGATGTATTCTGTCCAGTCGCGGAGATGATAGTATCCTGTGCCTGGGCAGCAGTAATAATCAGATGTCCAAATCGTGTGTTGGGAGTAATATAATTAAAAGTGATTCCCTGTGGAAATCGGTGCTCTCTGAAGGGGTAACGGAGCTTTGCAGCGATGGGGCACTATTTGCGTTCTTATCTTAAGCATTAGTCATTTTATTATTTTCATAAGGTGTTGTAGCTATAGAAGATGTTGTTAAAGCCCTGAGCAATGGATAGAGAAATTTTTTTGCTTTCAGTTGTTCTTAGAAACCCTTCTTGCACTGCCCCTCCAGGCCATCGTCTTGCACCCCGACCTCCATCACACGGACGCAGACACACACATACACACACACTCTCTGTCTCTCCGTGTCTCTCTCTCTCTCTCTCTCTCTCTCTCTCTCTCTCTCTCTCTAGCACTGGTGCCTCCCTAGACTGGCCTACGCTGCCTGGGGGGTTTGGGGGGCAGCTGTGATATCCTGAAGGATGTGTGAAATTGAAGACAAATATTTTTACTAGGAGTTTACAGCCTTAACAAAGTAAACTGCAGGCCCTCCAGGTGTCCTAGATGGTAGGAACAAAGGCCTGTGGTGTAGCAAAAAGAGACCTGGATTTTGAATTAGAAGGAGCTGCATTTCTATTCCTGCTCCAAGTTCATGGGCTGGGTGAACTTGGGCAATCACTTTCTCTCTCAGAGTCTAGGTTTCATCATGAAACAAATGGGGGAGCAGACTGGATTATCTCTAAAAGCCTTTATCCAGCTCTAGGAGTCTATGATTCTAACATTTGCATTACCTTTTATATTTTATTTGTTACTTTCCCATTATTAAAAAAAATTTTAAATGCCTAGAAACCAAAGAATGAAATTACATTTCTGTCATAATTGCGTTGGGTGATTTTTTTTCCTCCTTATCTTTAAAAATTAAACATTGCCTTTAAAAACAAACAAAAATAAGACAGAAGTTGCCTTTATATATCTCTTTTCAAGAAGCCAAAAGGTGGTGGTGGTATTTTGGTGCTGCTTCAGAGCAAAGGAATTCTTATTTCCTTATTACTCTAAGATAATTTATTTTTCAAAAAAAGTCATCTTAAACCATAGAGGTTTTATATATGAATCATTATTAATTATGAAATTTTGTATCATGCAGTTTAGTTTACAAAACCTGCAGTTTACAAGCAGGATCACTCTGCCTCACCTAGCACTGACCCCACTCTATTAGAAAGACGAGGGAGGTACTAACCTCTCCAACTGACTCGCGGGGAAGTAAGGCTCAGAGAGGTTGTGACCCGGCTGAGGCTGCAGAGACCCCCAGAGCCAGGACCTGAAGCTGATACCTCCTAGTGAGGGGTCTCAGGTAAATGTTCATGTGATGAAACTAAAATTATTTACTATATACATCAAGGGACATTTCATCTGGTTCAAGTCAAGAAGTCGATTTCATTTCTAGTTTGAAGCTTAGATTCCTTGAATCTATAAAATGGCTCAACAACTGGCCAGGGTTCACGTTGAAAGACTGGTATATAAATTCAAAGATTGGGAATGTCCTTTGATGAACAGTCTAGAATCCAAGAAATAATTCATAGGGAAAATAAGGAAAAAGAATAAAGCACATTTCTTCAGAATTTTGGAGCCATTCTCTCTTGATTGAAGAATCTGGGTGCCGGGCGTGATGGGGGAATGAACTTGGATGTTATTGCTGTGCAGGCCTGGGTTGAAATCCTGGCTCTGCCTCTTCCCGACTTTTACACATTTGGCGATTCATCCCTTGGAGGCTCTGTTAAGTCATATAATAAAGTGGAACTAGTATGAATATTTAACTAGCAAGCTTGTTTGTAAGCATTAGAAATAATTATATAAAGCACCTGTTGTATAGTGCTTCACAAAATAAGTACTTCATAAACCGTGGCTACTGTTATTAGCGTTCATTTCCTTTCAAACTGTTGTTGGGTCTATTTTATGATACATTATACTATTTGATGTAAGAAATCTAATGTAAGTATGAGGGGGTTCTATCAAGGGGAGGACAGTTGAACTAGATAATCTACGAAACCCCTTGCAACTCTGAGTTCCTCTTATTATAATTTATATTTTCCAAGGTGTTCTACCTATTAGAGATCCTGATTATGGTAGTGAAATAGATACTATTGTCTTCATACATGGGATCTCTTATCTGAATATATATATACATGCTGCGAACATTTTTCAAAATGGAACCTGCCCACATGCATAAAGAAAAATGCTGTTCACATAAAGGGGGTCAGAAGGGGATCCACACTGATACCAGTGGTAATACTAGTAATAATAGCAACAATCATTTCTAAAGCATCTACTGTATTTCAGGCATTGTAAGTCACCATGTGGAAACTTGGCTGTATCCTCAGGAAACTGGAGTTCATGGCCTGTGCTGGTGCCAGGGATGGGTGAGGTATACTGTGCACTCTTGTCTGTGCAGCTGAAATGCCCATGAAAGCCTGCAAAAGTTTTCTAAGTGGCAAGAATGTCATGGAAAATATGTTGCAATTGGCATCATAGGACCAGACTCTATCTTTCATTAGATCTGGGTGACTTTGTACAAGTCATAATCTCTCTAGGCTTCAGTGTCCTCAACTATTAAGAAAAAAAAAAGCTGAAATAATCTCCTTCCAAGTCTAACATTCTATGCTTGGATGTGATATTCAGTTAGTTTTTACAATTTGCCTGAACCCTTTGTGCTCTTGTAAGTGTACATAGTCCTACAGGTGTATGTCATTCATTAATTCTTTTTCTTTTTGCCTCCTTAAACAACATTAATATCTATTGTTTAGCCTGAACAAACTGGAACATGAGTATCTGAATTGATTCACATATACGTTTCCTAATAAAGTTTTAATTATTAAAATTTAGTTGCAGATTGTGTCCATCTTCTGACGTTTAAATAGTATTAGAAAATGAAAGCTTTCTACCAAGGAGTGCCACTGGAACAAGTTTTCTTTTTGTCAGCTGTGCATTAATTTATTATCACACACATTAATTTGTTATTATCCTATTAACCAACATTGTAGTTTTCGCAAGTTTCAGAGTGAACAGACCCACAGGAATGTCAGAGTGAAGCGAGTGTCACGAGATCCAATTACTATATACTTAAGATGTCTACATGAGATTTTGAACTCTTGACTCAGTCCTTTTCCTTCTCCCTAAATGGCTCCTAAGGAGAGTGACATATTAAGGAAAAATCCAGATATTAGATTGATACAGAAAAGGTGGAAAAAACATACCATGCATGGGGGTAAAAAAAAAAAAAGTCTCTACAAATGTGTCAGACATGAAAGAAAGTGAAGGAAAGTTAAAAATTACCATAGGGCAGGCAGGACACCTGCTAAAGAACCTGCTGCTGCCACTCACAGCTGGAAAGAAAAATGAAAGAGATGCAAACAACTGTCCTGGAAGCATGAAATCATTCTTTTGTCTTTTTTTTTCTTATGAACAATTACAGTATGCAAAACTTAAGGGGGATCCAAAGTATTGGGATGAAAATTTCAGCAGGCTCTGCATATAAATAGCAGAGGCATGGAAGTGTGCCTCTTTGAAAACAGGCCGTGTTTGGGAGCTCCCAGTGCATTGAAGAGAGTGGTAATTAATGCATAGTGAATGACTTTGAATGAAGGATGAATAGGGGGCATAACAATGGGTAGGTTTTCTCTTTCTTTCCTTTTTTTTCTTTTTCTTTCTTTTCTTCTTCTTCTTTTCTTTTCTTTTTTTTCTTTTTCCTCCTTTTTTTTTTTTTTTAGGTTAAAGCATTGAAGAAAGAAAGCTGTTAAAAGATGGCTACTGTGAGGCTACAACTTCAATGTCTGTCTTGTGTGGCTTTCCTTTCGAGGCTGTGGTGGGAGTTTGTTTTGTATTGCTCTCCAATCACAGTGCAGTTAATTTGCACCAATTTCATTTTTGTGCGTGCTCCTCAATGTTTTCCTTTCTGCTGGATTTTTTAAAAAATATTATTTTGGCAGGGCTTGGTCCTTTGATGATCCTTTTGAGCAAATGGTTTGCCCAAAGTTCAGATGGCGCTGGCTCCGTCTTCTTTTTCATTTACAACATCAAGAGGATTACAGAGAATAACTTTGTTGCCCAACATCAATGATATATCTTCAGGCTACTAGAAAGGTAGTTCTCAGAAAGTGTGTCTTCTAATAGTTTAGAACCTCCACAGGCTTCAGATAAAACAAGTATTAAATACAGAAAGCTCACAAGGATACCAAGGAAGGTTAAACTCACGCAACCTCCTTCATCTCAAACACCTGAAATACATCGGGTTTTTTTTTTTTTTTTTTTTTTTGACTGTCGAAGTGTGATCATGGTGAAGACAGCAGTAAGATCTTATATAACAGAAGACAGAAAAAGGCAGAGAAGGAGTCACGTGGAGATGTACACACATATTAGCGAGAGAACACGAAAACAATCTTGTCACAGAGCAGGTAATTTATAATGGGTCCAAAGCCAAATATATGTGTCGATTCAAAAGAAGATGGTATAAACAGGGTGCTCACAAGGTGATTTCTCTCTTAGTGAAAACTTCTGACATAACCCAAAATTTGGTTTTAGGGAAATTTTCAGAATTCTCACAAGTTTTCACTGTTATGGGTGTGCAGAGGAATTCCCAAATAGGGCAGACAACTTGAACCTCTCCCCTGGGTTCCAGTCATCATTTCAGCTGTGGCTGGACATTCGAATGCGGGTGACTCACTAGCTCTTTCAAAACCTGTCCTTTCCCCTGCCCCTTCCAGGGGAACTAGCTTCTCTCATCTTCTGTTTGCAAATTCTGTGCACAGCTCTAAGGGTCTATGGGAGGGACCGGTATCATGGTTGTGGTAACTAAACATCCCAGAATTTGACCAGAGTCTTGATGTCAGGCAATTGTGTTCTTTTTAATGGAGTCAGATTTATTGACTGCATAAATAAATGTGATTTTGACTTTACATATTCATGCGGCTCCTCATATAAATATTCAAACCCAGAACAATTTCTTGGTGAGATTATAAAGGATTTTTGACTGGCTTTAAAAATTACTACATATTTCAAGTGCCACTAAAAGCTTTTCCCTGACTTGTCACATTACCTGAAATTCCACAATGGAAAATACATTCCCTTCGGTTTGGGGTCCTCAGAGCCCCCATATTAAAGCAACAATCCCTGAGTTGGGAATTTCTGGCATCTGGGGATGTGACAGTATCTGAGAGAAAATTATTGGGGAACGGGAGACGCAAAGGAGCCAAAGAAATTCTGGAACATCACTTGGCACCTGCTCCTCATTTCATTTGAGGAGAAATGAAGTGGCATCCTTCCCACTTCATTTCCACTGTTGTCTCCTTAAAACAGTCAACTGCCATCCTTATCCTCAACTATTTCAGTGTCTCTAAACACTTCCCAGAATGCTTTGTTATCCTCCAATTTACCCTCATGCTGCCACCCATATCGTCTTAACAGGAGCATGGATTCGTTCACTATCCTACTCAGAGACCTTGGGCTTCCTTTTGTCTACCCAGGATGTTTCACCTCTAGCTGAGCATTCAAGGACCTCCATAGTCTCCAAAATCTGCCTTACAGGCCTCAGTTTATGCTGCTTCCCCTGCACTTCCACTGCACTAGAATATTCGATTGTCTGGACATGATTTTCTTACCCACCTTCATGCCTTTGTTCGTGCTATTTTTGTCACCAAATACCTTCTCTCCTGCCCTAACCTCCTAACCACCAATAAATGGATGTCAAATATCCTTCTAATTTAAACATTGTTTAAAACGGTGTTACCCAGCTTTGACAAGGTGCAGGGAAACAGGCAGTTTCTGGCACTCTGGGGGAGGGGAGATTGTTATTGAGTTGGCCAAAAGATTCGTTCAGGTTTTTCCGTAAGATCTTATGGGAAAACCCAAACAAACTTTTTGGCCAGCCCAATATATACTTTTGGAGCAGAGTTTAGTCATCACTAACAAAAGCCTGGAACTTTTATACACTATGTGATACCACCACTATATTTCTAGGATTTTCCCTACATATACGTGGCAAGAAGAACAGTACTGTATCCAGTAGCAGAAAATCTACAACAATCTTAATGCCCCCAAATGGGGACTTAGTTCAATAAATAATACATCTGGAAATGGAATAGTCTTTAGGATTACAAGTAATTTTACAAACTTATATTTAATAATACAATATTTTTGATAAATGATTGAGTAACAATGGATTTTTAAATGGTATAGACAATATGATCATTTGCTATATGCATGTCTGATCTTCTGTCTATCTATCTACCTATGAAAGAAACTAGAAAGAAATGCGTCTAACTGTACAAAGTATCAATCTCTGGGATTATGAATGGTACTTTTTTCTATTTGTAAAAATATGAACATGGCTATCAAGTTATGGAAGGACATGGAGGAACGTTAAATGCATATTGTTAAGTGAAAGAAGCCAGTCTGCAAAGGCTACATACTGTATGATTCCAGCCATTGGACATTCTGGAGAAGCCAAAGCTATTCAGTCAGTAAGAAGATCAGTGGTTGCCAGGGGCTTGGAGAAAGGGATGGAGGTATGAATAGGTGGAGCACAGGAAATTTTTTAGGGATTGAAACTATTCTGTATGACATTATAATGATGGACAATCACACTGTACAATTGTCAAAACCCACAGAACTGTACAACACAAAGAGAGAACCCTAATGTAAACTATGACCTTTAGCTAATAATAATAAAAAATCTATATTGGTTCATCAATTATAACAAATGTACTTACTAATGCAAGATATTAATAATAGGGGAAACTGTATTGGGGGAGGAAGGAGATATAACGGAACTCTCTGTACTAACTGTTCAATTTTCTGTAAAGCTAAAACTGCTCCAAAAAATAAATTCTATTGATTAAAAAAATGATATATTTTATTACAAAAAGAAAAGCATTCTCAAAATAATTCCTAATGTTCCTCAGACCTCAACTGAAGTGCCCACTCCTCCTTGAGTTTTCTCTAATTTTTAGGCCATGTGCTGTCTCCATAGCTGATGCCTCTTAAGGCTCCAATAGCCCGTGCATGGGCCACTGCAGTGTTGGGAAAGGAACTATGCCCTTATGCCGAGCACAATGTCTGCCGTACGAAGACTGCCCGGAGACTGGTAGGCACAGGTGCAGGCACACACAGGAACATGCAGAGGAAGGCAAAACTGATAAAAAGTACCTAACAAAATAAATATGCAATGCACCTTACACATGTTGACTTATTAAGTTTTGAAAATATTATTAACTCAGCCTTGGAAAGAGCTACTACTCTACTTGTGTAGGTTTAACAGTGATTTAGGCCATTTGAGGGGAAAAAAAAGTACTCCCATAACTGATCTTTCTCACAGTGTCTCTAGTAGGTGCTATCAGTTGAAAATGTTAGTGCTTTAAAGCTTAGATAATCATCAAAATCTTACCAAATATACGGTTCTTTTTATTAGTATGATCTTTCTTTAACCATCACGAATAGTTGTTTCCTCACAGTTTTCCCATACATGTATAATCTGGTGCTTTCAACATGCATAAAAGCACTAAAAAAATTCATTTAACCTCTTAGAATGCTTTGAAATGTTGTCATTTAAGAGACGAAAAAGTTTCATCTTTTTTTTTTTTTTTTTTGGACGTGCCATGTGGCATGCGGGATTTTAGTTCCCTGACCAGGGATCGAACCGTGCCACCTGCAGTGGAAGTGTGGAGTCCAAACCACTGGATTGCCAGGGATTTCCCCAAAAGTCTCATCTTTATTCTTTGTTTAATCTTTGGATTCCAATGGCATTTTGTAAATACAGTTAGACCAACCCACGTCACTTCTAGAATTTATACATGTAAAGCATCTAAATTTTACAGGAGGGAGTAGCAATAGAAAATAGAACAAAGTAAATAACTTTCTGTTGTGCTTTTTAAAAAAGAATGTGTAGGGAACTTCCCTGGTGGTCCAGAGGTTAAAACTTTGCCTTCCAATGCAGGGGTTGAGGGTTCGATCCCTGCTCAGGGAGCTCAGATCCCACATGCCTCAGGACTAAGAAACAAAAACATAAAGAAAAGAAGCAATATTGTAACAAATTCAATAAACACTTTAAAAAAGAAAATGGTCCACATTAAAAAAAAAACCTTTTTTTAAAAAAAAGAATATATGATATATACCATGGTCCTTAAGTAACCCATTTCCTTTCAAGAAGAAAAAAATTGTATTATTAAATGCATCACTTCTTTGGTTTTTTCCATCACAATTAATGTACATATTCAAACATACAGGATATAGTGTTGACTGCAAAGATGATCCAGCATTTTGGACTCTTTTCATTATTTTGCTTCTAGTAGCACTTTAAGTCTCTGGTGTCTTAGCTCTACTGAGACCTGGCATTCCTTTGTGTTGCAGAGGCAATTTAATCCATTTTTACTGTCTGCAAACAGACTTTCAAACAAAACCTCAAATTCTTTGAATGTGCCCCAAGGAACATCCACCAAACCTATAATCCTCCACTCTCCTTTGGGGCCGTGGAGGGTGGTGACAGGAAAAGAGCTGGCCTCAATGAGGGAGTTTCATCTGTGTTTGTGATTTTGATTTCTGTTAACATTCTGCTCTGTGGCCATTTCAAAGTTGGAGCGATAACTATCCTCACATCTCCTGCATTCCTGCCCCAGCTGCTCCGAAGTCAAGCCACGTGGAAGGATCTGGAGAAGCATCGCAAGACCACGGAGGAGGCCAGCAGACACGCTTTCTCTCGAGGAGTCAGGGGGCCTGATTATAAATAGATGAGAGTTCAGCTTCTGGTTGTTGACGGTTTGAGTGAGCAGCCAAAAGCCAATGCCATGACAAGCATCCTCCGAAGTTCTACACGGTTATGACCACCGCTGGGCATTGAGAGGTGACACAAGTGCACCAGGCCACACAGGCAAAGTGCGGACAAAGATGATTTAGGGAGGAGAGAGAAGAAAATGATCCTGGTTGTCCCTTTCTCTCTGGGAAATCACACTTAATGCTCGGCAAAATAGTACATACATTCTGAAGGTAGTCTTTTGAAAAAATGGAGACCAGTGGAGTAGAAGGAACCACAGGCAAACAACATTTAACAAGTGACTGCCCTGTGTCACGCCAGTGATGTCATTTAACTCTCACAACCGCCTGCATTATTATTCCATTTTATAGATGAAGGAACTGATGTTCAGAAAGATTAAGCAGCTTCCACATCCTATGTTCAAACTGCTCCTGTCTGATCCAGGATGACTGCTCTGAACTGCTACAGACTGACTTCTGGTGGAAGTTCGCAGGTACTTACCATGATAAACTCTAAGAGGTATTCCCCACCTCACCAAAGATCTTGTACACCCTCCCCTTTTCTGTGGAATTTGTGATTAACTGTTAATTTTAAATGTAGGTAAAGTTTTTAAAGGATCTAAAATATAAACATTTAATATTTATAGCTGCAATCTAATCCTTGAGTTTGTGGGAACAGTCTTTGTAATGTACGTTTGAATTTATGCATTAAGAAATATATCCTGGGACAAACACGTCTCTATTTATGAAAAAACAGTATAGCAAAAGCATTGTTCAAATAATTCCTTTTAGTCCAACCGAATCTTCTGGTAGACACGTTAAGCTCCTATTTATCAATGCATAGGCTTGGTTGGCTACTATTAACTTTTTACTGTTGCCACATCTATCACGTGCATATTACCCAGAAAATCAGGAGAGTGGAAATCACCAAAAAGAAACGGGCTCATAATATCATGGAAAGAGCAGGGACTTCACGTCAGCTCTTTCAAGCTCTTGGTTTGAATCCTAGTTTCTCTGCTGCTGAATGTATAACCAGTTATGTATCTCTCCGAGCTTCACTCAGGCACATTAATGTGAAAATACAATGATAATGTGAAAATACAATGACACCTTTTGCCTGCACTTTTTTTTTTTTTTTTTTTTTTTTTGCTGTACACGGGCCTCTCACTGTTGTGGCCTCTCCCGTTGCGGAGCACAGGCTCCGGACGCGCAGCCTCAGCGGCCATGGCCCACGGGCCCAGCCGCTCCGCGGAATGTGGGATCTTCCCGGACCGGGGCAAGAACCCGTGTCCCCTGCATCAGCAGGCGGACTGTCAACCACTGCGCCACCAGGGAAGCCCTACCTACACTTTTATTAATTTTATTTATTTATCAGTGGAGGGGTCATCCAAGTGAGTTTAAGCACTGGCACAAAAACATGTTTTTCACAATTCAGATATGGACACTTATGACTTTTAGCAGATGTGGTAATACTGGTCTGAGCCAACACTTCACTTTTTGTGTGTCAGTCTCCACATCTCTAAAATAAGAAGTATGTGCATTATAGGGATGCAGGGTTAAGAGACGTAAGTATATACTATTGCTTTGCTATCATTCATAATTCAAGTTGGAGGAACTCATCTGTGCACCCTTAAAGATTCAGGTGGGTAGAAGTAACTAATGCCAGATTCTAACCTTTTGAAAATAATGAGGCTAGATCTATGTAAATAGTAGCACAACCATGAAATAGGCTGTCTAGTTAGTCATAAGCCCTATCATTTTATGTGTCTATCTGTAAAGCAATCATATTTTCCAATTCCTTTCTTCAAAGTTTAACTTCTTTTGCATTTCACATCAGCCCCCTTCAGGAGATTTAAGTGTCTTTATTTTTACATAGATTATAGACGTGCATATAAACTTTCCTTAGGGCAGAAATATGTTATCGTAATTTTTAGAATTTTACTTCATATGTAGGAATAATAATCCTAACAGTTAATGAGTGCCTACTAAGTCCCAAGCATTGTCTTAACCACTCGATATAGACTACCTCAATTAATCTACAACCCCATTTTACAGATGGGGCAGATGAGGCAGGAGGAGGCTAAATAATGTGTCTTAGCTTTGCTACCCTAGGTCAAAGAACAACAAAGTGGTAGAGCTGAAGTTTGAACCCAATAAGTTTGAACCCAAGTCAGTACTTTTAGCCACTTCACTGTATAGTCTTCTTGGAAAGTATTCAATAAATATTGACAAATAAATGAATTGATGGATATGATAGTTGGTAGCTAGGACAAGGAGCCTGTTCCTTGAATTCCCCCTCCTATCTTCTTCTCCTTTTTAAAATTAAAAAAAATTTTATTTTATTTTGATTCTTTTCTCTCTTTTTTCTTTTAAATTAATTAATTTATTTATTTTTGGCTGCGCTGGGTCTTCGTTGTTGTCCGCGGGCTTTCTCTTTTGCGGAGAGCGGGAGCTACTCTTTGTTGCGGTGCGCGGGCTTCTCATTGCAGTAGCTTCTCTTGTTGCAGAGCACGGGCTCTAGGCGCATGGGCTTCAGTAGTTGTGGCTCGCAGGCTCTAGAGCGCAGGCTCAGTAGTTGTGGCGTGTGGGCTTAGCTGCTCCATGACATGTGGGAATCTTCCCAGAGCAGGGCTCGGACGCGTGTCTCCTGCATTGGCAGGCGGATTCTTAACCACTGCGCCACCGGGGAAACCCGATTCTTTTCTCTTTTTGATGAGGCATTTTCCTTCAGGGAGGCAGGAAGGTGATAGGACAGCTAGATGTAAAGCACAGGGATCCCGCAGAAGGACTCACTGTGTGCCAGTGATGGGGAACAGGACTGTGCTCTCAATAGGGAGATGCCGGTTCCACTCCTCTGCTCCGCTCCTGCATTATTACTGATTTTCGAGGGAATAAACCAGGGGCTGGGGCAGGGGCCCCGTGACAGGAGATAGGGCTACATCTTGTCTTCAGTGATGTCGTTTAGTCTATTTGAAATTATAAGTAGTGTAAATATTTTTACATTAAAAAGCCTTTTAGGGATTCCCTGGTGGCGCAGTGGTTGAGGGTCCGCCTGCCGATGCAGGGGACACGGGTTCGTGCCCCGGTCCAGGAGGACCCCACATGCCGTGGAGGGGCTGGGCCCGTGAGCCACGGCCGCTGAGCCTGCGCGTCCGGAGCCTGTGCTCCGCAACGGGAGAGGCCACAACAGTGAGAGGCCTGCGCACCGGAAAAAAAAAAAAAAAAAAAAAAAGCCTTTTATTGACAGCTTTCCATCTAGAACCAGACATTTTACCACTTTTTAATAAGAAAAAGCTTTCGTTCCCAAAGATTCCAAGAGACTCAACATTTAGAGTCCCCATTGCCCTTGTATTTTCAGTCAACAATTGTTTCCCTTAGTTCCTGGGTCTTGTATCATATCATAATTTATACTTAAGACTAAAAGACACAAAATGAAATTATGCTTGTCACACAATTGGAAGCAGAGGATCATTTAAAATGCCGGTGGTCTGTGCTTAACACAACTTCTTAAAAATACAAGTGACACCATGAACTGCTGTTTTTCATGTTTCTCTTCTAAATTATCTTGGAATATTTAGCCAATTCAACAAGAAAAGTTAGGCAGTTGCAGACCAGGTTACAAGTGGAAAGACATTTGTCAGGGCTGCTTTCACTGGCAATATACTTTAATGAGATGGCATTGAGAGAAAATGGTTAAAAGAACAAAGTCAGGTTTGTTGTGAGGCCATCAGTAACCCAAGAAGCTGCACCGCTCGGGGGCAGAGGCTGTGGAAAGGGTAATTGCAGGGAGTGCCAATCACATATACACGCTACACAGAAACAACTGGCCATTGATGGTCCACACCAGTGCAGGGGCACAGAGGCAGGGAGGATGGAAAACAGCAGATACTTCAGAACCTCTTTCCATTTGCCTTTCAATTGCATTATATATGTTCCATCATTAGAAGAAAAACAAGAAAGAAAATAGTGACAGAAGCAGGGAAAACACAGCAAGGAAGATTACACAGCCAGAACTATGAAATTAAAAAGAAAAAAATGTGAGTCCCATTTTAGTTCAGTTGTGTTCATGCAAGCCACAAAAAATGTTTGATTTGGCCTAGATATTCTTACTGGAAATATCTGAAGGTCTGTGAGTTTAGGGAAGAAGATCTGTCATCCCCAAAAATCTGGCGAAAGGTTATCCATGGAGATGGATGAGGAATCCCTGGAGTAAGGGCTGGATCACAAATCTGTCAAACTTTTATAGTGCCGGCTCTACAACTTAAGCCAGTACCTACAAGGTCATGGGAATTATGGACTCCTCTGTCATTGTCAGTGGTAGACTTTTCACTTCCTCCCAGAGACCTGGGAAGGACTGTGGTACAATTCAAAAGTCATATTGCATTACAAGAGAGATTAAGATGAAACACTGGAAGTTCAGGAGGTAAAAGACAGACAAGCGAGGTGAAGCAACCATCTTTCAGGTAGATGCTATTAATATGCTTGATTCAAAGGAAGAGAAAATGGAGGGAGAAACTGAAGAAGCGCTTTCAGCAGCGCTGGGACTCGAGTAATTAAGTGGCAACTGCTACTGAGGGAAAGCCTCCTCTATGACAAGCCACTGAGCAGGAAGAGTTGGAAGTTGTTCTAGTCGCAAGAATACTCCAGAAATAGGATAAAGTTGCAATACTTATTAGGGCTTTAAACGGAGATAATGAGGAATAATTTTGATGAGCACAATCATACGTGATTGATTTTTTTAAACAAAATCCTCTGATCTTGATTACACACCTTGGTATATAAACCACCTTCCCTTTTTAGAAAGCTTAACCCCTCTGAATAAATTCAGCTCATGTTTCAAATTAAGTTATAATGCCAGATTGAATTCAAATTAAACATAAAATAACGAATTTATGTTCTTGGTGCTCAGAGACTATAGCATAATTTTGATTCTTGTTTCGCCGTCACTTGGTGTGGGGTCTTTCACCTAGGAGGTGATCAATAAACATGTTGATTTGCTTGATTTAATCGGTGCTTGTGATTCTTTTCAACACTGATTGTTGAAGGCGTGGATTCCACTGTTGACCTGGCTTGACAGTGATCTTTTCGTTTGCTATGTCCTATGGACATTCTTCATCTTCATTCTTCATCTCTTCATTTTATTAATTCCACCTAGAATTTTACACTTTTCCTCCTCTTCCTTCCTTACTGGAAATATCTGAAGGTCTGCTTCAGATATCTGAAGGTATGCTTTTCTTTTCTTGTGGAAACTGTCTTGTTTTTTAGTTCTTCTTGTACCTGTCTGACTGCCCTCCTTTTGGTTTCCTTTGCAGAGCTTCCCCCTCCTCTTCCAAAACCTTTAAATGTTGCTGTTATTTGGTGGCCCATATACTCTGATGAGCTCCACATCCATATCTCCAGCCCACAGTGGTTTTCTGAGCTCCAAATGAACATATCCAACAGCCTACTAGAAATCAGCACCTGAATGTCCCAGAGGTAATTCAAAATCAGGTATATCTATCTTTCCCCATGAAACCTCTTGTATTCCTATCTTGATGAAAAGCCTAACTTTTACTCAGTTGCCCAGGGCAGGAACTTAACAATTGTTTTACATTTCTCCCTCCCTGCACCCTTGATATTCAATCACTAGACCTCCTAAATGTCCTCTTCGTGCCTACTACTTCTGCCAAAGTCCAGCCTCTCATCATTTCTTTCCTGAACTAGATCAGGGGTTGCCCTTTCAGATAGCTAAGCTTCTAATTTTCTTTCTCCAGTCCAGTCTCAAGTCTGCCTCCAAGATGATTTCACTAAATCAAAATTAGAGGCTTGACCAACAGAGAGGGCAATCTGCATCACTAAGAGGGGAATCTTAGGGCACCACGCCAATCCCAAACCAAGCTGCTCTGAGGACTTTTCAATTATGTGAGCCAATGACACACCCCAACCTTTGCTATCCACCCCTCCTCTGTTTAAACCAGTTTGAAATGGGTTTTCTGTCACTTGGAACCAAAACAGACTTAACTGACACATCATAGTGCATACAGAATAAAAATTAAGCTTTCTCCTTCTCAAGGTCAACCTTCTTCCCCTCCATTTACTCCCCACTCCAGTCCCCCCAGCCTAGCACAACCTCATACCTTGACAATTCAGACTGCTCCCCTCATTCAAAACCCCACTCTTCTTCAAGTCTCCTCTGTACCTCCTTCTTGGACTCTTTCATGATGAAATGGGCATTATTAAGATGTCTTATGCTCAGTAGGACCACTTACAAAGGAATCCCAATCAATGGATGATACCATCCATGGAGTCAATTGTTAAATACCTTCAAGAGCATTTGAGTGAAAAGCATGGCCAGAATGAATTCAGGAGAAATTTCTAGTTGTCAGGAGACCCTCTGAACTCTTAGAACCTCAATGCCACCTTTCAAGAAAAAGATGGATGTAAAGAAAAAGGGAATGATGAGCATAGAAGTCAGGATGGAAGTTACCTCTGGTGGGAGGAGGGGAAACGTCTGAAAGGAACAATGCGAGGGAGTTTCCAAGACACTGAAGGTGCTCCAGGGCTTAACCAGGGTGATGCTTATTATTACTATTATTATTATAATTAAACATGAATGTATGCTTTATACATTCTTCTACATGAATTATATATTTCATAATAACAAATAAAAACATAGCAAAGAAAGAAAAGAAAAAGGTGTATGGAAAAGTGTTTTGAAGTGAGAAGACCCTTGGTAAATATCTCATTAGGTCAAATAAAAAGAAACCTCAATGTCTCCACGTCTCGACAAGAAAGGATCCATGAGAGCAGGTAGGAGTAAGAAGTTCCTCATATAGTAAAGTCAGTGAATCGTGGCTTTAGAATATTACCATAGAATGCATTTTCTATGTAAAGTAACCCACTAAATTTTCCTAAACAATGAGTGATTTCTCTTCATTTTCTGTCTTCTTCAAGCCATTGGTTGTATTCTTTTATTTGATTTCTACACCAACAATTTTAATAAAAATTTATTACAGAATGCAGTATTAAAATAGTTTTTTATGTACAGACAACATGTCTCCTTGATTTTCTCCTGGATTCACTTATTAGGAAGTGAATCCAGGAGAAAATAAGGAAGATAAAAATAAGGAAGATATTTGCAATCTTCCTTATGGGGAAAGGCAGAGTAGAAGGCAGGAGCTTGGATTAAACACCTATTCAGTGTGCCAGATCCTTTGTATGTATTATGTAATTTGATCCTCACAGCATTATGACTCTGGTATGGGTAATATTGGTCGAGGGCAACCTCTTCTTGTCTTTTCAAGAACGCACACCAGACAGATTGGGCCTTGCAGAGTTTCTACAACTTAAAGAGGGAAAAGAGAATAGTGGTTAAGAGCTTCATCCAAGAGTGGAATGATGGCTTTAATCCCAGCTCCACCCTTGACCAGCTGTGTGACCGTGGGTAAGTTGCTTAACCACTCTAAGCCTTGGTTTCATCATCCGTAAGATGAGAGTATTAATAGTACCTACACAGGGCTATTGTGCTGAGTAAATGAATATTTGAAATGTGCTTAGAAGAAAGGACAGCACTTGTTAAGTACTATGATGTTCGTTAACAAAATTAATAACATGTTTCCCAAATATTATGTCTCTTCTTTGTGATAAAATAGCAAGGCAATTCCCTCAGTCCAACCAGTATTTAAATACAAGATTTTCAGGTCAATTTTATAAAAATATCATCGAACCTGTCAAAACCTCTGAGTATCTGACTCTCTTTGCAAACCTCACCAGGACTACTGGCACAAGTCTAAGCCATTAGGGAAATTTTTTGAGTGCCAGTCATTGGCACTCCCTTTATTCTCCTCTAGAAACCTGAAATCTGAAACCCAAATATCCTCTAAAAGAGTCTAACTTGTATAGAGAGATTTTGAGAAAAAAAAGTATCCCCGAAATTTATTTGAAGGATGTATCATCCACATCTATACATCAAGGATGTTGTATTGAAGATTTTGTAGCCATTTCCAGGCTCATCAAGAAAGACTTTGGTGTTCAACTAGTGACGTCTTCCTTGAGCACAGGAGGGGCAGTGACAGGAAGCATGCTTATGACAGACCTGCACCCTCATCTATGGAGAAGGAAACAGAGACTAGAGAGAGGAAGTGACTTGTTCAACATCACATATGGGCTAGGCCAAGGGTATGAACCTAGGATCAGAGGCAGAATGTGTGTGTGTTGGGGGTAATGGGTGAAGGTGGACTTAAAGATCATATGTAGATTTTGTCAACCATTTTCTCAAAGTTAGGATTTTCCTGCAGGCCAGGCTTTATGAAAAGGAAAACATAATTTGCATCTTGACTTAGGGCTAGCATACCTAGGTATCTGCAAACGAATTAAAACAAAACAGAATTAAAGGTAAACCCATACAAAAGGATCGTCTGGGATGACAGAGAAAGAGACCCAGAATTTCACTCCAGGAAGCTTCAGTGACAAGTATGGCAATGACTCACCCAAAATGCAAGACAAGAATGAAGAATGATGAGCAAGAAATGCTGGCCCAAATCTTGGCAACAAGAGCAGCTATGCATAACTTCAAACTCGTCATGGAGCTACAGAGAACGAACTGGTCATGCAGGATTTGGTACCTAGTGATGCTTCTGCTACTAAGATGCTCTCCAAACACTGAGAAGCTGAATCAAGACACACATACACAAATTCATCACCCTCTGGTGAATCTCAAACAGTTTTGGAAATGGACAGATAGGTTTATGCCAATATTCAAATATTAACAACACTCTTATCTGATAATGATATGTCACTTCATCTGGAAAAATTAGGGAAGACTTTCTGCTTGAGTTGCTGAAGTGCCACCACTTTTCAAAGGATATCAAGTATAAATAAGTTCTATTACTTACAACAAGATGCAGTCTTTGTTTAGCTACAAAGAAGCGCAGTGAATTTCTAATTTAAGTCAAATAGCTTACTGCAGAGGACATGGCAGATAATATTGTCTCCAAGTTGTCGTTAACCACTTTTATACTGGCTGTGGTGACACAGGAGAAAGCTTTCAGTAATAATTGGATGCTTTTGGTTTTTTGAATTCTATGGCGTTACTGCAGATGAATGCAAATACAGGCGTTTGGTAAGGATAGGTACGGTGGTAGTAGACAAAGGCTATATTGCCATAGTCCAAGGGGAAAAGTGTGCTTCTTGATTTCAGGAGCCCCTTTGACCCCCTTGTGTGCTCCTGGGAAGTTGTGAGTCAATCAGAATTTCTCACCAGCCGTGTGATGCCAAGGTGAGATCACAAACCTGTTAGGCAAAGGAGCAGGGTTTGTGGCCCGGCTCTGGTGCCATTAGCTGAGTGACCCTCTTGAGCTACTTGCCCTGGGCAAGTCATTCTTAGTCTCTCTACCAAGCCTCAGTTTCTTACCTGTAAATGAGGCTAGCATAATCTATTTCAGCAGATCGTTTTGAGACCCAAATAAGAAAAATATAGGTAAAAATGCGCGGTACAATGGGATGCATGGTATGTGTTTTGTAAAAATTCACTGAATGTGAATCTAAAGATGTTTTATTTCCATTTTGAACTTGGTGCCTTCTAATAAATACTAGAAGAGACCCCCCACTTGAATCCAGCTTCCATTATGACATACGTAATAAGCTCTTATAGATTTAAAAAATAGGAGCATGCATCTAAGGAAGAGGAAGGAGTGAGTGTAAACCTGGAAGGCTGGGCATAGGTTGGGCCGCCCCAGCCTGGCTTCCTGGGAGGTGAGGCCCTCGAGCTGTACTAGGCCTGGGCAGGAAAATGAAATCTGAACCAGACTGCCAGGAGGACCTCTGGAACCACATGGAAATAAGCAGTTTGAAAGAAAGGGGGAAGGGAAAAGAAGGATTCCTGTTTTCTCTTTAACTACCGTGTACCAGGCACAGGGCCAGGCCCTCATACAGTCCCACGTGCGTTCCTCATCACAGTTCAGAGAGGAGGTGCTATTGCCCCCAGTTGCCTGGGGCATAGACAGGCCAGTCACTCACAAGGCACCTAATACATGTCGGGGCTGGGATCTAAGCCCTGGTCTCTAAATCCCAAATCCCAGCTCCTTCTGTAGAATCAGCTGGTGGGGGGTGGGAGGGGATTAAGTCAAACAATACACACAAAACACAGATTTCAATGCCTAACAAACAGGAGTTGTTGAGGGAAATCTAGTCTCTCTTCCCCAGTACATAAATCTGTTTCGGAATGTTTGTGTATCTGAACTTAGTCACATACAGCAGGAGGGAAGCTGTTTTCCTACTTATCACCAAATATGATATTGTGTAATAGTACTTCAGTCAACTTTTGCAAAGTAGGAGGACCAAATTGGTACTGGCTAAAACGTGATGTGCTTGAATTTTAAAAACAGAAAAAAGAATCAGTTGTGATTCTATCAACTTATTGGTACAATGTGAGGGTCTTTACCCTTTCAAGTCATAACTATGACAGAAGAATCTTGGATATCCAGTCTTCCTGTCATAACAGCCCAACAGGTACTTAAACTCCCAGTGAGTCAGAAACGTGTGAGTTGAAATTCCCCTGAAATCTATGGTGAGAAAGTACTTATGTCAGCTCCTGCTAAGCTCCCACTAAGCACTCCATGATCATAATTAATCAGGGAAGTTTGCTCACCGATGTGTCCTGCAGGTCAGTTAGGTTCTTGTGCAATGACCTGGGGAACAGCTCTTGACCCACAGCCATGACAAAGTGATCAGCAGTGACGCTCACACAGGAGCGTGGTCTGCTGTATTCATGCCTGTATTTCAGAACTGCAGAGAGACCCTGGGACCCAGGGGACCCTCCATGAATATTTGAGTGAAAAATTTAAAGCAAACATGGAGATTTGAGTGCTGGTCTCATTTCAAGGGAAATATTAGCCACAAACTGTGTTCTGCACACATTACACGATATCTGGATTATAGGTGCTTGGGTCTGAATATCATGTTTAAATTAACTAGTTTTCTTATGATAGACATAATTTCTCATATATATAAATTTTATATATACATACCTTCTGATGGTATAAGATGAAATGTAAAAGTCTTCCCACCATCATCCAATACCCTAATCTCATTCCTTAAAGAAAACTAATGTGAATAATTCAATATGTATTCTCTATGCATATGGTAACATATAACAGTATATTTTTTTAAGCACACATAGGATAAAGTTTTTATAGTTTGACATTTTTACTTAAAATATTTGATTATATTTCCATATTATCCATATGTTACACCTCGTTCTTCTTAATTGTTGCATAATAGTCTATAATGCGAATGTATCAGAATTTGATTAATAATTCCTTTTGACTATTATAGTATATTTAATGATATCCTCTTGAAAAACATCTAGGTAGTTTCTAATTTTTTTATTGGAATAACTATTTCTGACCATTCATTGTACAATTCTATAAGAATATAAACAGTTTGAATCCCTAAAAGTGGTTTTACTGGGTCAAAGTGCACATGCGTGTTTGTTGTTCTCCTTCCTATTAATTATTTCTAAATTGCCCCTCTGGAATTGTCTATTTCACCACCCCCTCACCAGCTCTGGGTATTTTCATATTTTTAAGTATTTCATAGGTGGAAAATGGTATCTTATTTTTGTTTTAATTTGCATTTTTTATTTTATGGGTGAGGTTGAGCGTTAATTCCATATATTTGTTGGCAACTGGTATGCCTTTTTCTATGAATCCTCTGTTCATATGTTTCACCTGTTTTTGAGTTGGATTATTGATCTTTTCTTGTCTTAAATTGATCCCTAAGAGTCATTTACATATTAAGAAAACCAGCCCTTTGTCACAGATATTACAAATATTATTTTCTAGTTTATAGTTTGTCTTTTGACTTTGTTTATGGGATAGTTTCATGTAGTAGTATTTTATTTCATTAAGTTTAAGTTTTTGTTTTAATTTTATATTTTAATTAAATTTTTATTCAGTTCAATTTAATCCATGTCTTTCCTTTCTGAGTTTTGTGTAATGCTTTTGCCATGCCCAAACTATATATATATTTAAATTTCCCATTTAAAACATTTTTATGGCATTTTCTATGTTTAAATGTTTTATCCGTGTGAAATTTGTTTTGCTTTAAAGAGTGGAACAGAGATCACACTTTATACTCCTCCAAATTAGTAGACATGTGTCTTAAGGTCATTTATTTATTAACCCATCTTGACCCTACTGATTTAAAAGACTACCTTTATCATACACTAAATTCATACGTGCTGTGCTCCATTTCTGGATTTTCTATTTAAATAGTAGCAAACGTTTTAATTTCTGGGAGACTTCATACTTCCGCCACTATTCTCTTTTCGTCAGATTTTTTCTGGTTGCTTAGGCATGTCTATTTTTCCAGATAAAATTATATTAAATGATGTGATTAGATCAAAATGAGATCATCCCTCCACCCAAAACACTGATCTGCACCTTACATTTGGCGTTTCTTCCTGTATAGCAAAGAGAGGGGCCTGCCCCTATAGGGAGCCTTTCTCTCCACCTATGGGCCTCATCTGCATCCCCTTTTGCTCCTGCAGTTCTCCTTTACGTTCATTCATTAGTTCCTTGCTAACTATGCAACTAAATACACCTTCAATATCATCATTCAAAAAAAAAAAAAGGAAAAACCCTCAGTTCTGTTTCCCAGTCCACTTTTTGCCCCATTTCTTTGCTCACCTTTTCAGCAGAAATCCTTAAGTCGTGTTTGCTCTCACATCCCATCCTCTCCTCAACCACTTCATTAGGCTTTCCTCTCCACCACTTCCCTGAAGCAGCTTTTAACTTTCATTTGGCAAATCTACGGTGAGATCTCTGTTCTCATTCTACTTGACTCGCAATATCTTTTGACACAGGTGATTCCTCTTTCTTTCTTGATATATTTTCTTCTGAGGCTTTGGGGCCACCACATTCTCCTGCTTTTCCCCTGACCTCATTGGTCTCTCCTCCTACGTCTCCTTTGCCATTCCAACTCTCTTTTTTTTTTTTTTTAACATCTTTATTGGAGTATAATTGCTTTACAATGGTGTGTTAGTTTCTGCTTTATAACAAAGTGAATCAGTTATACATATACATATATCCCCATATCTCCTCCTTCTTGCGTCTCCCTCCCTCCCACCCTCCCTATCCCACCTCTCCAGGCGGTCACAAAGCACTGAGCTGATCTCCCTGTGCTATGCGGCTGCTTCCCACTAGCTATCTACCTTACGTTTGGTAGTGTATATATGTCCATGCCTCTCTCTCGCTTAGTCACAGCTTACCCTTCCCTCTCCCCATATCCTCAAGTCCATTCTCTAGTAGGTCAGTGTCTTTATTCCTTTCTTACCCCTAGGTTCTTCATGACATTTTTTTTTCTTAAATTCCATATATATGTGTTAGCATACGGTATTTGTCTTTCTCTTTCTGACTTACTTCACTCTGTATGACAGACTCTAGGTCTATCCACCTCATTACAAATAACTCAATTTCGTTTCTTTTCATGGCTGAGTAATATTCCATTGTATATATGTGCCACATCTTCTTTATCCATTCATCCGATGATGGACACTTAGGTTGCTTCCATCTCCGGCCTATTGTAAATGGAGCTGCAATGAACATTGTGGTACATGACTCTTTTTGAATTATGGTTTTCTCGGGGTATATGCCCAGTAGTGGGATTGCTGGGTCATATGGTAGTTCTACTTGTAGTTTTTTAAGGAACCTCCATACTGTTCTCCACAGTGGCTGTATCAATTTACATTCCCACCAACAGTGCAAAAGGGTTCTCTTTTCTCCACACCCTCTCCAGCATTTATTGTTTCTAGATTTTTTGATGATGGCCATTCTGACTGGTGTGTGTGAGATGATATCTCATTGTAGTTTTGGTTTGCATTTCTCTAATGATTAATGATGTTGAGCATTCTTTCATGTGTTTGTTGGCAGTCTGTATATCTTCTTTGGAGAAATGTCTATTTAGGTCTTCTGCCCATTTTTGGATTGGGTTGTTTGTTTTCTTGTTATTGAGCTGCATGAGCTGCTTATAAATTTTGGAGATTAATCCTTTGTCAGTTGCTTCATTTGCAAATATTTTCTCCCATTCTGAGGGTTGTCTTTCGGTCTTATTTATGGTTTCCTTTGCTGTGCAAAAGCTTTGAAGTTTCATTAGGTCCCATTTGTTTATTTTTGTTTTTATTTCCATTTCTCTAGGAGGTGGGTCAAAAAGGATCTTGCTGTGATTTATGTCATAGAGTGTTCTGCCTATGTTTTCCTCTAAGAGTTTGATGGTTTCTGGCCTTACATTTAGGTCTTTAATCCATTTTGAGTTTATTTTTGTGTATGGTGTTAGGGAGTGATCTAATCTCATACTTTTACATGTACCTGTCCAGTTTTCCCAGCATCACTTATTGAAGAGGCTGTCCTTTCTCCACTGTACATTCCTGCCTCCTTTATCAAAGATAAGGTGACCATATGTGCGTGGGTTTATCTCTGGGCTTTCTATCCTGTTCCATTGATCTATCTTTCTGTTTTTGTGTCAGTACCATACTGTCTTGATTACTGTAGCTTTGTAGCATAGTCTGAAGTCAGGGAGCCTGATTCTTCCAGCTCCATTTTTCGTTCTCAAGATTGCTTTGGCTATTCGGGGTCTTTTGTGTTTCCATACAAATTGTGAAATTTTTTGGTCTAGTTCTGTGAAAAATGCCAGTGGTAGTTTCATAGGGATTGCATTGAATCTGTAGATTGCTTTGGGTAGTAGAGTCATTTTCACAATGTTGATTCTTCCAATCCAAGAACATGGTATATCTCTCCATCTATTTGTATCATCTTTAATTTCTTTCATCAGTGTCTTATAATTTTCTGCATACAGGTCTTTTGTCTCCTTAGCTAGGTTTATTCCTAGATATTTTATTCTTTTTGTTGCAATGGTAAATGGGAGTGTTTTCTTGATTTCACTTTCAGATTTTTCATCCTTAGTGTATAGGAATGCCAGAGATTTCTGTGCATTAATTTTGTATCCTGCTACTTTACCAAATTCATTGATTACCTCTAGTAGTTTTCTGGTAGCATCTTTAGGATTCTTTATGTATAGTATCATGTCATCTGCAAACAGTGACAGCTTTACTTCTTTTCTGATTTGGATTCCTTTTATTTCCTTTTCTTCTCTGATTGCTGTGGCTAAAACTTCCAAAACTATGTTGAATAAGAGTGGTGAGAGTGGGCCACCTTGTCTTGTTCCTGATCTTAGTGGAAATGGTTTCAGTTTTTCACCATTGAGGACGATGTTGACTGTGGGTTTGTCATATATGGCCTTTATTATGTTGAGAAAAGTTCCCTCTATTCCTACTTTCTGCAGGGTTTTTATCATAAATGGTGTTGAATTTTGTTGAAAGCTTTCTCTGCATCTATTGAGATGATCATAAGGTTTTTCTCCTCTAGTCTGTAAGTGCTAGAGCACCTCAGGCCTCTCCCCCACCTTCCCCTCTTCTTGCTGCATTTCCTCTCTCCTCTCCTCATCTCCCCTCCTCCCCTACTCTACTCTTCTCTCCTTTCC
The DNA here is from genome assembly GCF_964374135.1 of Grampus griseus. Taxonomy (NCBI): domain Eukaryota; kingdom Metazoa; phylum Chordata; class Mammalia; order Artiodactyla; family Delphinidae; genus Grampus; species Grampus griseus. The sequence goes on from NC_138998.1 coordinate 59,130,397, forward strand.
TCCATCTACTTGATCTTATCCAGTCCTACACATTTCAATACTCTGTCTGCAAGCCTGATCTCTCCTCTGAGCTCTGAGTTCTACACACATCTCCGATAGCCTACACACATCTCTGCTTTTGGTGTCTGGGAGACACACTTAATATGCCCAAGACAAAACTCTTGTTTCCCACCCCCAGTATCCATTTGCTGCCCCCTTAGTCTTAACCAGAAGTGCAAATGGCAGCACTACCCTCTCCCTCATTCTGAGGCCTTAAACTTTGGCATTGTCCTCAGCTCATCTCTTCCCCTCATACTCCCTATTCAATCCATCAGCAAAATCTGTCAACATTACTTCCAGAATACAACACAAAGCCCTGTCTCCTCCCCATCTCCTCCACAACTACTGTAGCTTAAGCCTTCATTCTCTCAGTCCTGGGCCCCCAACTGGTCTCTGTTTCCACTCTTGCCTCCCCATTCCTCTGCAGTAGATTCTTCACACAGTAGACAGAGTGATTTTCTCAAATCAGACCCTATCACTACCCAGCTTAAATTTCTCTGATGAAATCCAGCTGCTCACCATGAGGTGCAGGCTCTAGAGAACCTGAGTGCTGTTGACTGACCACCCTCTCTCACCATCCTTGCCCTCATCCACTCCACTCTAGCAACGCTGGCCTCCTTGCAGTCCCTTGAACATGATGAGCTGTCTCAGGGCCTTTGCTTTGGCTGTTCCCTCTGTTGGGAGGATTCCTTTCCCTGTGGGTAGTAAGGTTGACTCCCTCTTATCCTTAGCGTTTTAGCTCAAATGTCATCTCTGCAAGAGGCTTCCCACCTACCCTAGTTAAACACACCACTCACACATCAACCCCAGTCATTCTCTATCCTACTGCCCTGTTATATTTTCTTCATCTCACCTAAAGCTTTCTTAAATGATAAGTATTTTCTACCTTTCTCCACTAGAATGTAAACCTCGTAAGTAAGCGATTTTGTCTGCATTATGGATGTAGACACAGTAGCTGGAATAGTGCCTTATACATAGTAAGCCTATAGTAAGTCAAATGAGTTTTGACAGCTCTAGAAAAAAACCCATATTGTTTATAATTTATATATTTATTGATTGGGGTCACATAGGACATATAGATTACTATAGGGAAAGATGACACCCTTAATATACTAAATCTTGACCAAGAACATTGAGTGTCTCTGCAATTACCCAAATGTTTATTTCTTAAATCAAAGTCCTGGTAGCCTACGAGAAAATTTTTTATTTTAGAGGGATATATATCTCAGAGAAGCCAGTATTCAGGGTTATAATCACATTTGTCTCCAAATGTGATGTCAAGTGGAAGAGGAAATTAATTTATTCACTATATTCCAAAGATCAGAAGTGGATGGGAGTAAAAAGGTATGAAAGTTCTAGCTCAAGGAAGAAATTTCCAAAAATTAAAACTATTCAACACGGGGTGAGCTGCCTAGTGAAGGCGTGAGCTCTCTATCACTGGAGATGCCCAAGCAGAGACTACGCTGTCACTGGGGAGATTCCTGTATCATATGGGAGTTTGGACTAAAAGGCACCCAAAGCCCCTCTGAACTCTAAGAGACTGTGATTCATATGCCTACTACAAGTCTCTACCAGTTTGATGCATTCCAAGAGACTAAATCAACCCAAATTTTCCCCAAAGATACTTGAGGGGTTCTGAAACTGAGTGATTTCATGGTGAAGTCCAGACTCCATTCATGTACTTCTAGCTCTGCCCTATGAATTATATCTCCTTTCACTAAATAAATCTTTAATCTGGTTTCTTCTAGGACCTAACTTTTCTGAAATATTTCACTTTGCTAAGGCACCATGAAACAGAGTGTGTTAAAATCTAAACCTACTTGGTATTTTCTTTAAGAAATCCAATGATAAAGCTGAACGGCCAACAGGTTTTGAAAGATGTTACTTGTCTCTGCAAGTTATTGCTTTCGAGTAGGTTAAATCAAATAGTGTGAAGCTTTATTGAAGAAGTTTTGTCCAAAGTTGTTACTACTGACCCGCAAACCTGGATTTTTTTTTTCCCCTGCCTCCAAAACCTTGAAACATTCACGGAGGAGAAAAAAAAAAAGAGTGAAAGAGAAAGTAATAATGATAATAGCCTTGCTTGCTATTATCTTCGTTTGAAAGAAATGATATTGTTTGCCAAAGGTTCAAGGCTGTGGAGCTTAAACCACAATTCTAGATAGCTCAGCAAGGCTTACCAGACAGCAGAGTGAACTTCTTTGTTCCAGGGCTTCGTGGAAAGGAATCATTTCACAGCTTGCATGGATTGTGCAAAGGCCTCAAGCTAGGAAGTGTACGGTGACCTGCGGGAGGCGTGCAGGGGTCACTCAAATGATATGAGATGGCTCTTCAGGCTGTTGGATTACACGTGTGAACTCTTAAAATGTGACTGCCACCCTGACCTTGCTGCTCAAGTCCAGGGATCTTAGGAGATAGGAAAAATATTCCAAACCAACCCACACACCTGCAGCACACTGTCACTCATTTGTCAATCTAAAATTCAAGCAGAAAAGGTGACCCACTGTGTTTAGACATTTGAGCACATCAAAGCTGTATTTTATACAACAGCACCTTCTCTGAGGAAGTACGTAATGATTTTAGTTACTGTCAGCAGACTAGAAAATCCAACAGGCTGGCTGCATGGAATTTCTAGAAACTCATTCAGGGCTTTGGATGTCGTTTCCCTACATGTCTACCACAGGCTGTGGCTGTTAAGCACAGTCAGGATTTAATATAAGGAAGCCCCTTCAAAACTCCTCAAACAGAAGGACAACGGATGCTTGATGCCATGCAAGAGACACAAGCCACCTGAGACCCAAGGAGCTTGCTTTTAAGATTTGTACAATGACTTTTCATTTCAGGAAAAGCAAGGTTAATGCGATGTTCCCTAAATGCTAAAGTCTGTTGGGAAAGGAATCCTGTTTGGTGGCACTCTGGCTTCAGCCCAAGATCCCGGGGTCCATGTCTCCTTTCTCTTTTAAGTTGTACCACCAAGCTTTTGTTTCTTAACTTATAAAATGCCAATAACATTACCCTGCTCTGTACTTCACAAGGGTAACGGGAGAAGCTAATAATTTACGTGAAAATACTTGAAAGAATTTTAAAGCACCATTCAAATATAAAATAATATTATTACTTAAGACCTGGATTTACTTGTAGAAGTTTTTTGTTTTGGTCTGTTTGTTTTTTACCTGCTTTCTCTGTAGATGACAAAAAGAGCAGGGGTGTAAGGAATAAATGACCTATTAAATTCTATTTATCGTTAAAATACGTCTTTCTTGTGGAAAGGAGGACATGAAGTATGACACACGACAAGACTTCTTTGGGTGTGGCTTTTAGAAACTGTCTCACTGCTTTTTAGGTATACTTAGATATGAGAGATATGTACATAAAGCAAGTAAATGTCTCAGAATTTATTATAAAGACTGTGAAGTGCACAGGTTGCTTCAAAATATTTCCTGAGGTGCTTCCAACACCAACAAAAAAGTACTGTGTTTACATAAAAAATATGCCTTGAATTCCTGCCACCTCCCTAATATTTCAAGTGGGCAGGCAAAATTAAAAATTACCTTGTGGAGGCAAGCTCAATAGATTATCATCAACTGATTTTAACTACCCGCACTTAGAGTATTTTTTTCTATCATGATTTTGAGTGTAAATTATAGTCACAGAAAAAAACAAAAAATTCAGTCCCAGGAGGAATTTCAGAAATAATCCAGTCTATCCTCTGGTTTTCTAGACGAAAACACCAAACCTCAGAGATGGTAAGTGACTTGAGTAAAGACACACAGCTGATACACATGGAAGAGAGATTAAGACTCACCTCTTCTGGCTTGCAGCCCATGGCTTGTTCCGCACCATGCTACCTTAGCCCAGGGTAAGAAATATTTAATCGAGGGCTAATGATACAAGACAATGAAGATATATTGGGTTTCTTCTATGGATTTCTTCATGTATCACTGCAGCACCTAGGAACTCAGATAATTATACTGTGAGGAGACAAGTAACAGGAGAGCAAAACAGCTCCTCTAATTCCTAGCCCTCTGTCAAATGCAGAGGCTGCAGCAAATTGCTACCTGGAAGCTTCTGTAGGCAGGCAGGAGAGGTGCACTACTTGTGCAAAGAAGCAGGCTTGGCATCTCCCTTTGTGAGATGTAAATCTAAGATTTGGGTAGATTTCATGGATGGGAGTTTAGAGAGGGAAAGCCCATAGCCTCAGGTCTTGGACTCAAAATATTCTTTCCCCAGGTCCTATCGAATTAACGTGAGCCACGAACAACTGCCTGGGCTGGGGAGCAGAGCCGGATGGGGAACGTGAGGTTGATCTTCTGCTACTTAAACTCTTCAGGTCTCCTATTATCTGATGCAGCTTCCCTCTCCATAATGAAGATCAAATTATATCCAGCATTCTGGTTTGCTGAAAAGAGAGAGAGATCATAGGGACATATCATTTTACAGAAGACAATACCAGCAATTTCTGAATGAATCTGGCAGCTAAGCCCAGCAATTATTTGGACCAACAATCACGGGTTCTTTGGGGATGGACCGTGCTCGTGGGGCTTTAGAAAGGGGCAAAGCTGTGGTAGTATCTAGTCTCCAGGTAGCAATCGTTGGCTCTTACTTTCACTCCAGCTCATTCTAAGTCACAATATTTTCCTAAAATTCCAACATGCTATCATGAAAAGAAAAAATCAAATCCCTATGTTCAGAAAGATGTTCATTTTCTCCTTAAAGCTATTAGAAGCAAGAAACCACTGGAACATTTTCCACATTAAGATGTTTGGCTATTTTTGTTTGTAAGGTGAACATGTGTTTTTTTTCAATTATAAAGAAATTTGGTGCCAGTTATGAGAAAAGGATTTGTGAAATAGCTAATTCAAACCAGATGCCTAGAGAAATTGAGTTCGCTGTTCTTTCCTCAACAATATTTCAATGGAGTAAGTGTCTGTGCTGCCCTGTGCAGAGAGTACAGCCAGTGGGTAGAAAATAAAGGTGGATTCTGGTTCCATGTGAGGAAGAATTTCCTAATGATCTGAGCTGTTCAAAGATGTAATGGGCTGCAACAGAAAGGTCTCTGAGGCTGGAGATGTTTGTAAAGAGGAGGGAATGAAGCTGAGATGGGGCACTGCACTGTGTCACCTCTCAATGCCATTGTAGAATTTTCTGAAAGCCTTTCCTTTATCGCTAAGAAACACTTCTCCATGTCCATGGCTTTTGTAATTTAAAAATCATGGATTCTTAGAAATGCATATTTAATATCTACCCAAATACAATAAGGGAAAAAATGAGTCCCAAAACAATGGCTTTACAGAAGGAAATTTTTATGAAAAAAAAAGTCTCATCCATGCATCTGTTCTTTAAAGGGAATTTTCTAAAACAATTCAAAGTTGTGAATAACAACTGAGCATTCAGCCCCACTGTCTTGGGTTGGTTATGGCATTGAGGTGGAGGTGCCACCCCGCCCCCCCTGGCCTGAAAGCCAGCACCATCACATTTTCCTGCAATGGAAATAGTTGATGTAGGCAACCAACACTTTCCTCATGTTTCCGCAAAGCAGTGTAAATGTTAGTAGGTCACAATGGAACAAAGAGAATTTGACAAGCAATCTGTTTATTCTTCAGATTATAAAACTGCTTTCAGGGCCACGTTAAAGTAACACGCACTTGGCCAAGAGAAAGAAGCCATCACTTGGTACAGACAGAATAGGAGCTTTCAGACAATCAGGAAAGCAATGGAGAGCTGTCCCCTCTCGAGGTGGTGACAGAAAGTAGAAGTTCTGTTTCAAAGGCCAGCACTGCAAATACAAAGCACAAAATTGGTCTAGGGAAAAAAAAGATAGGCCAAAGGTGGGGAAAGCAGACTTCAACATTCAAGCCACTTTATAAATGGGAGCAAAACTAAATAAAAGGAAATGTTCTGATTGTTGCAGTACCTTGGGCCTTTGTAAAGATGTCATCTATTAAATTGCATCCACCCAAAGAAACTTTAAAAATATACAAAGTGTGATTTTGTCCTTGAATTAAGATACTTAGTTGGCATTTGATTTAGGCTTTTGTAAAATACCATGAATAACTGCCTTTTCCGGTGCACTTTATATCTGTCTGTCTCTCTGTCCCTCTTTTTTTTGTATCTCTCTGCACGTGCTGTTCCCTCTGCCTGGAAAGCTCGCCCTCTTTCAATTTATCTGCATGAACTCTATCTTATTCTTCACATCTCAGCTCAATTGTCACTTTCTTTTCAGAGAGACCTTTTTAAGGCCCATCTTATTCTTTCCCTGGCTGACTGTCTCTTTTCTTCATAGAACTTCCACATTTTGCAAAGATATTTTCATTCATGTGTTTGCTTAGTGTCTGACTCCAATAAGCTCCTGGGACCAGGGAGCTTATCCATCGTGTTTCCTACTCCATCTCCAGTGTCCTGCATGGTGCCCAAAGGAATTTTTCTAATAAATAAATAAATGTTGGAATAAGATTAGGATGGTAATAAGCAAGGAGGGGTTCTCAGCACCAAGTGTAATGCTGCTGGGTGACCATTCTTCCTTTTTGTGCCCCAGCAAATAGGTGCTGTGGGTCACGATGCTCTAGATCAAGAGTGCAAGGTTAAAATGGCAAACTTTTCTGAGGGTAAATGATTCCCAAGGATCAAAACAGTCCAATATTTCTCAATTCTCTGTTATCCAGCTAGACCCACAGAACTCGGATTGCTCCACTATAGCTTGTCCCCCTAGCAAAGCATTAGCATTGAGAGTGGCTAAAAGGAAAGAAGACTCTAAAGTTGTTCATATCTACCCAATGAAACAAGTTGCTTTGCTCCCAGAGAGCTAAAGTATCACATAAACAGACAAATAAATGCAAGTTTGTAAACATAGAGTTGCATCTTGCTTTTAGCAAAGAAGCAACTTAATTGAGGAACCTTTTGACGAGTCAGAACCTGGCTCTGTGTGCATCTTCTTCCCAGCACATATCATGATTGCAATTTTACATTTATTGTTGTGATTATCTGTTTAACATCTGTGTCTCCCAAACAGACTGTAAGCTGCCTGAAGGTAAGGGCATTGTCTGCTTTTGTTACCACTGTGTCCCCAGCACAAAGCCTGCTAGAGATTCAATGAACCAATGAATGAATGAATAAATGAATAAGACTTATATTCTCCCTACACATAGCTTATCACCAGCTTGCTGGGTATCCTTGAATAGGTCGCCTTATCTTGCTAGTGTTCATTCTTTCATTTGAAGAAATGGTGATATCGTTCTAACCCCTTCTTAGTATAGATTCAAAGATCAAATGGCATAAAAATGACATGAATGTTCTGGAAAGGATGAGATTCTATTAAAATGTAAGCTACCATGCAAGAAGTACTCTTGCTACCAGAGCTTGAAATACAGGCAACAGAGCAAAAGTAGATCTGAGGTCAAGTGTGACCTGAAAGCAATTGTGGACCTAGGACAGGAAAGGGACTGAACCTACACCTTAACTTCAGGAACTCTGGAGTCACCCATTAGGAGTTCTATCTGCAGAAGGACTCCCTATCACCCGAGGGAGGAAGGAAAGGAAACACGGAAGTTTCAGGTAACCCCTGGGTGACACTCCAGGAAAACCAGGAAGAGAAAGATCACCCCAGTCCTCATGGGGAGGATGTCAATGAGACATGCTGGGTCTAAATTCAGGATTGACATGAGATGGTACTAAATGATGACCTGGACACAATCCAGCCTGGGCATTAGAGAAAAACTAATTTAAGTTTCTTTAATCAAGTGAATGGTAAACTCAAAGAGCAAGATTACATTTGAGAGGAGGGATGTCTTAACGCTATAATTATTCAACAATAATAATGATAATAGTATTATTTATTGTCTAATATGTATTAGAATCTTTACCTATGTTCATCTCTAACATCAGCTCTGTAAAGTACGTATGTCTATACCTGTTTTACAGATGGGGAAACTAAGACTCAGAGATCAAGCAACTTGATCATACAGTTAGGTGGCAGAGCTGGAATTCAACCATGGAACTGCCTGATTTTAACTATCATGGTCTTTCCACTCTGTCTCTCCAAAGAAGGCTCCAGCTGGAGATAAAACCATCAGGACCAGCTACATAGTTTGCAGGGCCCCATGTAAAATGAAAATGCAGAGTCCCTTGTTCAGATTTTCTTAAGAATTTTAAGACAGCAAGAGCAGAGCAATAAGCCAAGAACACGGCCCTCCTGAGTATGGGGCCCTGTGTGTACAGATCATAGGCCCATGAAGCTTGTTCTGCAAACCCTTCAAGGTTGGCTGAAAAGAATCAAATAACCAAGCAATCCCCACCTCTTGCTAGTTCTGAGGAGCCCTCAGAACTCCCGGTGGTTGGAGATTTGGCCAGAGAAATAGTGAGAGTCATGGTGAGGTAAGACAAAGCAGAGCATGGGAGAGGCAGGGGAAAGGGCCACAGCAGTGAAGCTGGTCACCACTGCTACATGTTCCGGGAATCAGAGCCACCTGGGACCCTCGCTAATGGATGAGCCCTGGGAGCCCACCTTCCCGGTAGCAGCCCTGGGCCGAGGCTCTAGTCAGGCACCACGGCCATCACCATCCACACCCGGGTTATCCCCAAGACAGGTGCCCTGGGGAAACAAGAGAGGCAACTATGACATAAGCATACAAATATTTAAACAGAGTGAAGAGAAAAAAATCCCATGAGAAACCAAATAAGAAATTCACTGGTGAAAACTCAAGTTACATGGAGGCAGAACCAACAAAACAGGGCTTTTCCAGTCTGGTGTCAGTCACTGTCATAGCCAAGAGAGCAGGACAATCCAAAGAGAAGTCGTCTTAAGAACAAATGAAAGCAACCTAGTGGAATGCTAGTATTGACTGACCAAAATCTGTGGGCTCTGAGAATGCAAGTTTTGGAAAGGATGGATATAGTGACCTTTTATTAAAATTTATTTGTTTGTAATACTAACACAAAAGAAATACATGCTAGCTTAGAAAACTTGGAAAACATAGAGAATCACAGTGAAAAGAATCACTCATGATTCTACCACTCAGTGATACCACGGTTAATTTGACCTCTTGGTATAAGTGCTTTCAAACTTTTGTTATATACCAACACACACACACACATAAAATTATTTTCAGACATGAAAACCATAGTAATATTCATGCTTTTCTTCTTGTTAAATATTATTTCATGTGACTTTTTTTTAATAGTTGCATAGTAGCTCATCAAATAAATCCTCTATGTCAAGTTTCTTTCTTTCTTTTTTTTTTTTTTGCAGTACGTGGGCCTCTCACTGTTGTGGCCTCTCCCGTTGCGGAGCACAGGCTCCAGACGCGCAGGCTCAGCGGCCATGGCTCACAGGCCCAGCAGCTCCACGGTATGTGGGATCTTCCCGGACCGGGGCACGAACCCATGTCCCCTGCATCGGCAGGTGGACTCTCAACCACTGCACCACTAGGGAAGCCCTCAAGTTTCTTTTTTTTTGATATTTATAAATAATGCTAATATAAACATCTTTTGCACACACATACACTTTCACCAATACATTATTTACTCTTGGTTTTGCTCAGAAAACATTTTCAGCTGGTGTGACATCTGTTTTCACTCTTGGGAAAAGCCACAGAAGGAAAGTGATAATGATAGTACACCACAACCCAGACAGATCACCTTCTTCGTGCTCTTAACGCTCCCCTAGCATTTCACCTGCACATCTTTTATGGCACTTAACACCTCTATTCTTGTTATTTATGTTGTAACCAGATACTCCTGGAGGGAAAGGGCATGTGAGACTCATCTCTATATCCCCATGAGCCTTGTCCACGTTAGGTCTGCCATAAATGTTTATGCAACAGCTGAACAAGTTCCTCAAGTCCCGTAGCCCAGTCCAAATTCCAGTGTCCTGCCAACTTTCCTCCATAACTGATGTGACATTTCCTTCTCAGCTGAGGGATTGACTTTGAGGATATGTCCAAAGGGGGTCAAGTAGTCCCTTTGATGTGTCTACCACCAGATGACCAGAGTTGGATCTTTTGAGAAATTTAGCAGGAAAAGTGGTTTCGAATTTCCTAGGTAGGTATAAGAGAATTAAGTAGTGGAGGTTTATACTAGAGTCTATGCTCTCCAAAAATGACTTGATGTTTTGCACTCAAAATTATAGTTATAGTCATAAGAGCAGTGTTAACTTACATCTATAGACCATCAATATCTTACAAAGGAAAAAGTCAATCAAGTGCAGATGGCATACAGCCTCTTCTTAAACGTGATGAACCTCTAGCTCTAAACATTTCCTTGGCTTATTCCACTTCTCTCCAAAGTCCACCCTGGGCTTTTCTCTACTTTAGCCTTGAAATATTCTAGCTGTTTTCATTTATTAAACCAACAGAACAGGGCTTTTCCAGTCTGGTTAAATCACATTCTATCCCTTATCAGTAACAATAATTTATTTTAATCAATGTTCATGAATGTTCTGTACTGATTAATTTCAACAATACTCTTTCCCCTGTATTGACCTTCTACAAGTGCTACGCTATGGGCTCCCTACTGTGTGCTAAGCTAGTTTAGGAGATGGGGTGCAAACATGACTAAGGCAAGGTCCCTGCTTCTAACAAAGTGATGGGAGGGACAGGTTCAGAGCAAGGGCCAGAGCCTTTGAGGGAGTCCCAAGTGGTAGAAAGTCAAATGAGTCAAATCCACTTTCCTGGGCCCCGTATCAATTTTCTTCCCTTAAACTTGGACTTTCCTTTCCCCCAAACTTCCATACTGAACAGCCATCATCGGCAAGGAAAACAGGGAGGATATAGCTTTGAATTTTGGCTCAACTCTTTGGTAGCCATGGGTCTTGGGTAAGTCACTTCACCTCTGAGCATCCCCAAATGGGGATGGAGTAATAATAATGTGATTGCAACAGAGAGTGGTGAAGAGCATGTAATCTGCAGTCAGACTGCTTGAGGGCAAATCTTTTTCAGCATTATAAGTTGTGTGACCTTGAGCAAGTCATTTCAGTTCTCTGGGCTTCAGTTTCATCAGCTGTAAAATGGGAATAAAGATAGAACCTACCTCATAGGGTTGTGATGGTTGAATATAGTAATAGATATAAAGTGTTTAGAATAACGTTAATTCTTATTACAAACGATTAGATAGTTGCTAGTAGAAGTCATTATTAGTGGTGGTAGTGGGGTGATAGTTTTAACAATCTATGCCCCAGATCCTGTCTGGTTATATTTAATTACCTCCTGTTCATTCTATTAGGATTTGAAGAACGTAAGTTATTTGCATCTTTCCTAACTTAGTAGTGACATCAACATTTCATACGTCAGGCAAAGTCTAAGAACATTGGAAGCACTGGTTTACTTAATACGCACAATAACGCCAGGCACTGTTATTAGCTCCATTTTACAGAGAGAGCAGCTGAGTTACAGGGAGGGTAAGTGGCTTGTCCAGGAGTAAATAGCTAACAAGAAGGCCGGCTCCAGGCACACATACTAACTCTCAACTGATAAGACAAATCCTGCTGTGTTCGTTGCTGAATCCTATTGGGGCTTGATTTCCTGTAAATAGCTAATAGCTCTCCAATATTATTCCCGCTTCCAGGTGCCAGGTGTTCTGTGTAACTGCAAGGCACTATTCTAAAAAGTACTCACAAAAAGAAATGACTGATTTTGGCCAGCAAAGATCACGGTATTTTGAGAATTTAGCTGAGCCTTTCTCTCTGGCCTCTGTGTTGGGATAAGAGGGAGTGCTCCTGTTTGCATTAGCCAGAGAAGGACTGTGAACTATTATCTTACCTTGTTATCTGAGCTGCTGGTGCACAAGGAAGTTTCCTTTGCTAATGGTTGAACGGCTCTTCAGATAAAGGCCTCCCCGGGATCTCCGTAGCACTAATTAATCAGCTGTTAAAACAGTAGTTGATAAAGACAGGCTTACTTAAAGTTCGAATTGCCTGCAATCAGAGATAACCAGCAGTCCCTTTTGGCAGTGAGATATGAAAAAGGAGAATGATCTCTTATCAAAGTGACCATGGCACTCAAATGAAAAATGTGGTTCAGAAAATAGTGAAAACAACCTCAAATCGGAAAAAAAATAAACGTAGAATTATTTCTTTTAACCTGTGTGGACAAAGTGGAAATGGCACCAAACACACACACAGACACACACACGTAAGTATTAAAACATGATCCACACTAACATTTCAGTGTAAGTTGGGTGAGCCGAGCCAGAGCAGGTTTCACTGTGATGAATGTGGTTATGCAACAGTGTGTGACATGTGGCCACCATTTCCCTTCGATGGAGGCTTCCTTGCTAACATTAGTCACTTAAAAAATTTAAATAAAAACACTCATTTCCTCAGAGGCAAAGGATATGATTTTAAAATATATGTACTAGAGAAATCACCTTAAAAAATGGGCATCTGGTGGATGAATGGAAATAGACTTCCCTGAGAAAAGGCTTGGATGAAATGGAGAAATAAAACATGTAAATTGGTTTGGATATTAGTAACAGCTTTCCAATGGGCTTAAAGGAGAGAAAGGCTCTATCGGGCACAGATGTGAAGGGAAGAACAAATCTACCCGCCCCCCCGGAAGTGACGTTTAAGGAGGCTCAGACAGGTAGGAATATAAAGTGTGATGTAAGGGACCATCAAAGATCCTAATATTTGCAGAAACACAAAATTGAAGATGTCTAGATATGATGTAGAGTTGAAAGATCTTCAGTAACACTTAAATTCTATTTTCTGGAGAACCAAAAACAAATATAACTGTCTGAAGGGTTGAATTAAGAGATAACTGTAGTTGAATAATCTATGCAATTTTGATCATGTAGCAAATGAATATGTAAAGCCTCCCAGATAAATTATGAACTTGGAAAATAAATTATAATATGGAGGCGAGCTTTCCTAAGTGATGCTTTTGTTAGCACTATTTGCTAACATTTTAATTTACTTCATAAACTCAATATAATGAAATGGAAAGATCAGTGGATTTGGAATCTGGCAACTTGATTATGGAATAATAAATATTATTAAAACTAATAATCAATGTAAACCTGAATAAATAATCTCTCTGAGCCTCAGTTTTCTCACGTGTAAAAATGAGTGGAGAGATCACCAAACTAGATTACCTCTAATACATCTTTTAAGTTTCATAGCCTATAATTCTACATTTCATCATGTATCATTTTTATATAAATGCTCTACATTTTATTGGCAATTTCATTCACAAACCTAAGAGCATCTCAAAAGCTTCTAGATGCTTGGCTTCCAAGAAAATATTACTAGCTATGAGACACAACTAGAAATGTGCAAGTCTTTCCCCAAACCCCCTTGGAAATGTTGGTCTTAAAAATGCAATGGTAATTTGCAAGAATTGAAAAATGTTTTGACAAAATTCCACCTACTTATACGTTTACATAATGCTGGCACAATGAGAACAAGGTATCACTGAATTTCTGTGTCAGTAACTCCATTTTGCATGTTTCAAATTGCCTTCAGCCTTCCACATGCTTTTTTGCCATTCCACTTGATATGTATGTGACATTATCACCACAGTACCCAAGTGCTTTACAAAATAGGGCAGAAATCAGTCACAGATTATTATTGTTTCAGGCTATGATGGTTCAGGAAATGGCGAGTGTGGACGGCTGACGTGGTTGGTATGTGTCTGGTGATGAGTTGGGTTCATGAGGTCAGAACACCCTCCGTGCCCTGTGCCACCTTGGGCCCGGCATTCCACCTGCCCTCTGGAAGTCATCTTCATCTCACGTGAAACGTAGATAATGATAGCCAGCCCCCATCACCATGTGCTGCGGTTCAGATGTGGTTCACCTGATCTAAGAAGCCACAGGGACGCAGAGAAAACTGGTGTGTAAATTCAGGGAACTATTATTATTCCACAGGATGGTTTCTTTGCAGCCTAAGAAGGAACCAACCATGGCAAGACATAAATAAGAAAGGATATAAATACCCTTTAACTAGTTACCAGGAAGTGGCTTTGGGGAAAAATAATAGGTGCTCAAAGTGACTTCTCAAAGGTTGACGACAGCAAATCTGTCAAGCAGGGTTAATATGCCCAGAAATAGTTGAAGAAAAAAATCTATGAGCACTTATTCTATGCCAGGTACTGTACCATCCGTTTACTCTCTGTATCACCTCTAATTCTCACAAACCCTATGTGGGAGATACTGTCATGCTTATTTTTATAGATGAGGAAATAAGGCAAAGAGGTTGAATAACATGCTCAAGGTCACCCAGCTAAGAAATGGCAGAGTCTGGATTTTAACCTGCCTAGGTGGGCTGGCTCCAGAACCTGTGCTGTTAACCACTACATGAAGTAAGGTTCAAAGGAAAAATAAAACACAGTCATTTACCCAAGAGTCCATGGCCTATAAGTGGCAGACCTACAGTCCAAAGCAGGTCTTCCTCAAGCAGAGCCCATAGGTTCCCCGCAGTCTCACGTCAATATCCAGGCCCCTGATAACCTGGGGTTTACCTCCAACTCTCAGGTGACAGGTGAGGTACACCTTCCTCAGCTTCCATCCAGCATAAATCAAGGCAGAGCCTGAGATGTGACGACAAAACTCCAGATGAAGTCCAGAGAGAGAGGGAAAGAAAAAGTGTAAGGGGACAGGAGCAGTTACAGGCCAAGCAAGTAGAAACAAGAACTCTGTTCTGTCAAAAGCCGCATCAACTCTACTTCCCTTCTCGCCCTCACCCCTTCCCAGCCAGTGACCTGCCAGCACCCACTGCCATAGCTGGCACATAGCAGGTGTTCAATAAAAGTCAGTTACCCACCCTCCCTCCCTGCCCCTGTGGGCCCAGGACTGAATGTTCACAGGTGGACCCATCTAGATGTTTAATATGATCATTATTGCTGGTGGTTGGGCACCCTCTGCCAGTAAATCGAAAGCCTAAAGCTAAATAACACTCTGCCACCCTTCTTATTCCTGCCACACACCTGTTGAGATGGATAATCCCCACCAAGGACCGCCCATCTACTCCCAGTCTATTTTTAGTTCTCACTCATATTTGCAAATAGAAGATTCTCCTCCGAATGCCATGCTCCTCTTTGACGCATCGTGATGCGTGCTAGTTCAAGAAATGCCATCGACACTGTTGTGATTGCCGTGAGCAATTCAGTATTTTTCCCGGACTGCTCACAACTTCTCAGGGACTCAAAAGTGAAATGCTTTCTTCTTAAGTTCAACATGCAGATCCCACCCATTCACTAATTAAATACCAAAGTGATCTGCCCTTATAAAACTACAAAGACATAAGTCATACTTGCCTGGATTAGTTTCTGGGCCCAGATTTCTTAGAAGGATTTTCTTTGCATTATTTGCTACATTTTTGCTCCCAGTGTTCAACAACGAGCGATGACTGAAGCCAGATCTTCACACGATGCCCTGAGTCTGGCTGATGTCTCCTCGTTCCCGAGCACCTGCTTAAACAAGAGGTCTGGGCTCCTCTGGCCTTCCTACCATTCACGGCGGCTTGCTTTCCTAATTGGTTTGGGGTTGGGTGCATGAGCACGTGTGTATCTGCTCATGTGCAACAAAATATTTGCTTAGTTCTTTTTTTTGGCTTCCATCTAATGCTTAACTCAGAAAGAAAGGAGAACGAAGGTGCATTTTTATGTCAGTTAGAGGGGAAAGAGGACTTAGAAAGGTCCTAATGAGAACAAAAGCCTTTTGTTTAGGAGGTGTCTTAATATAAGTATAATGACTTCAGAGGCTGAGATAAGGTAAGGAAAGGTAAGATGGCGTGAGATAAGATATGAGTAGGTGGCAACATCAATAAGTAATACAGTCTTAAGAGCATAAAAGGTGAACACGCTAAAAATGTTCAAATTTGAAGAGAAACTGTAAATTTAACCCTGGTTCTAAATGGGCTCAATGTTATTCTGATCTATGCTGTGGAAATTCAATAACTGACTCTATAATCTCCAGAAAGACTTGTTCTTCAGAGTTGTGCTGGAGGAAGCACGGGTTTGGAATCATCAGTTTTGTAGACACTATTGTAAAGGGACTGCTCCTACTGGTAAGAAATGCACCAACCAATTCCCACTATGAGGTGGTGCATTCGTCTTTCCAAATGCTATGTCCTCTTAGTAAATGCCTTCTCCTAGCTGGGTTTAAAAGGACAGTTACATGTTGCAAAAGTCAAATCAGACCATGTTAGTGTTTTCTTCTCCCTTCCCTGGTGAAAGAGTATAAGTGACAGGAAAAAAGTCTTTTCGAAGCATATTGATGTAATCATGTCTATTTTATTTATTACAGTGCTCATCTTAGACACAACAATTTAGAGCTGGGTTATCTAGTCCACCTCCCTCACCCCCCACCCCCATTTTACAGGTGAGGACGCTGAGATCCAGAGAGAGGCATGACTTCCTGGAGGCTATAAGATGCCGTCAGAACTGGAAACCAACTCCCAGGCCAGCCAGGGTTCTTTCACCACACCATACTGCCTACCATGTCTGTGAATTGTTATTGTTAATGGTGAAAGTTTCGTCTTTTCAACATGTTATATTCCAAAGTGCTGCCCAGAAAATTTAGGATGCAGTTCTCTTCCATTCTATGTAAAACACTTTTTTAATGTGAAAGAACGTGGATTTGCATAAGACTGGAAGAGGGGACTCATCGCAGCAATTATTGGCCAAAATCCTCTTGTGGTGGGAGCGACAGTCTGGGAGTCTTGTGAGCTTGATTCTAAATTCAGATTCGCTTTATGCTTTGCTTTATGCTTCCAGTCTTCCAATTAAGTCTAAACATTCAATGGCTAAGACATTAGTTACGCTCTAAAAAGCCCACTAAGTTTCCAGAGAGGGTGGGAGGGCCAGGATGGTAAGGTAGGAGATGGGCAGGAAGCAAAGAAAGCCCCCCAAATGACTTTTGTCCCCATAAGCAAGGTTACCCAATACAAATGTCCTTCTACTCCGCGTCCTTCATTTTGTGGCCCTCTTTTCTCACCTGCAACTGGAGGAAAGAGGGGTCTAGGGCAAGCAAAACAGCACTTTTAAAGAAAAAGGAATTCCTGTTCTCTTTCCTTTGCAACCAGGAACTCCATGGATTGAAAGCTGGTAGCATTTACATCTCCAAGTCTTTCTTCTTCTAGTCCTCTAGTTTTATAGCCTGTTTGGCTTCATAAAATACAATTGAGGATTTATAAATCTTAAAAAATAAAAAAGCAAAAGCTGCCCAATTTCCAAATCTGCATTTAACTGTTAAAAAACATGAAGGCATAGTATTCATTCAATAGCTGATTAAATTATTAAGAGTTTAGGGTGGCGCCCTGGTGGCGCAGTGGTTGAGAGTCCGCCTGCCGATGCAGGGGACACGGGTTCGTGCCCCGGTCTGGGAAGATCCCACATGCTGTGGAGCGGTTGGGCCCGTGAGCCATGGCCGCTGAGCCTGCGCGTCCGGAGCCTGTGCTCCGCAACGGGAGAGGCCACAGCAGTGAGAGGCCCGCGTACCGCAAAAAAAAAAAAAAGAAAAATTTACTGATCTTAGAAAGATTCCTTTAGCTCTCTAAGTCTGTTTTCTCATCTGTAAAATGGAGATGAGGATAACGTTTTGCAAACAGGTTTGTTGTAGAGATTACTTTTTCAATCATATATGTAAAATCCTTTGTAAAGTCTAATTCACCATGAAATTATTATTTACTAATTATTATCATCATCTTCTTCATTGTCAGTAAATAATACATAGTCCTTTCAGAAGGCTGACATTGCACACCTAGGTATGCTCCTAGACATGCTGACAAATGGAGAAGTGTAATAGCCAAATTGGTTTCTCATCCAGAAGTAACTCAGGTGTGGCGGCATCAGGGAACAGGGATTGGGGCTTCAGGGTTCTAGACAATTAGTGTGACATCCCAAGATTATGAGTTCAAAGCCATTACTTTTAAGATGATCAATTACAGGGAAATGTGAACTAACAGCTGTGGAGAATCCATAGTGGGGCTGATTCTACATAAAAAAAAAAAGATTCACAAATCAAAGAACTGGAGTTTAGATCTAATGTGTGAGTTAGCACTGCAGATGATCTTGGGTAAGTTCCTCTGCTCTCTGGACCAGTATAGTCAGAGTTACAATTTGCAATCCCATCATCAGTGTTTCAGAGTAGAACTTAGTAAATACTTGTTTAATGTACGTGTGAGTGAGCACCCATTTCTCCAGGCTTTTCTCAACAATAGTATTGTTGAATTTTTTTTTTTAATTTTTTTTTAAGGGAATTCCTTTATTTTTATTATTTATTTATTTATTTTTGGCTGTGTTGGATCTTCGTTTTTGTGCAAGGGCTTTCTCTAGTTGTGGAGAGCGGGGGCCACTCTTCATCGCGGTGCGCGGGCCTCTCACTATCGCGGCCTCTCCTGTTGCAGAGCAACAGGCTCCGGACGCGCAGGCTCAGCGGCCATGGCTCACGGGCCCAGCCGCTCCGCGACATGTGGGATCTTCCCAGACCAGGGCTACGAACTCGTGTCCCCTGCATCGGCAGGCGGACTCCCAACCACTGCGCCACCAGGGAAGTCCACATTGTTGAATTTTAAAAATCTTTATCTGGTAGATGAAAAGCGGTACATTAGTACTTTAATTTGCATTTTTATAATTATAAGTGATGATGAACACATACTAATTTAGTGGCCATTTATATTTTATTTTCTAAAATTTGCCTGTTTGTGTCCTTTGTCCATTTTATATTGAGTGATTTGTATTTTTCTTATTAATTACACAAGGGCTGTTTGTGTATTTATTAAATCAGTCCTTTTTCATATATGTTGGACGAATTTCTTCCCAGTATGTTTTTAATACTTTAACTCTGTTTATTTTTTGTCCATGTAAGCATGTATTATTTTAATGTGATCAGAGATGTCAGCCTTTTCCTTTATAACTTCTAGATGTTTGGTGCCATATATATTCTTTACACATGAACATTTTGTGGAGATATATTTCTAAAGCCTTTCTTTTTAATATTGCAAAGACCATTAAAAATCTATCAGCTACCTAATCAGCCAAATTAAGTAAGAGTGGATTTTGTTGAATAGATTTTCTTAAACCGAAATGTTGAGACAACTCGAGATAATAAGTGTTGCTATTACCATCATATATTGATAAGTAGGGGAAGTACAAAACTGAAAAATAACTTGCTCAAGGTGAGAGACAGAGGGAGCTGGGTGGTGACTAACTCCCAGACTCACTTGCTGAAGAGCATTAAAATAAAATGTGAAAGTAGATAAAGTTTGTGAAGAGAAAAGGAATGAGAGAGATAAGTGAAGAATGGAAGGAGATAATCCAATGGGGAAGGGAGTCACAGTGAGAGGGCAACGGGAGCGTTGAAAAGAAAGGTTCAGGGACTTCCCTGGCGGTCCAGTGGCTAAGACTTCGCCTTCCAATACAGGGGGTGCAGGTTCAATCCCTGGTGGGGGAGCTAAGATCTCACACGCCTTGCGGCCAAAAAACCAAAACCATAAAACAGAAACAATATTGTAACAAATTCAATAAAGGCTTTTAAAAAAATGGTCCACATCAAAAAAAAAATCTTTGAAAAAAAAAGAAAAGGAAAGGTTCAAAGACTGAGGAAGGTATTTAGTGAAGCTTGAAAACAAGAGTGAATGTCCAGAAGACATGTAAAAGGGGAAGCTCCTAGGCAAATATCTCCCTTCCATTTGGTTTCGGAGAGGTCCCGTCCCTCCTATTTCTAGGGCTCTACAGGCCTTGAGATGAAAATCAACTCCAGTCAGCATTACCTGTCTCCATTCCCAGATGCAAGTCCTTTTCTTTTTTTCATAAATAAGAAAAACAAAGTCCTTTGTCCCATATGCCCCCCACAAAAGCCATCTTCAAGGAGGTAATGCTCAGACTAGATATTTATATTGCCAATTTTTCTTTTTCTGGGTAAGAAAAATTGGAGCACAGGAAAGTGAATGACTTAATATGGACTATTCAGAACCACAGGAAAAATTTTAGACTTCCTCTATTCTTCTGGACCTCACTGGGCTCAGTTTCCATTTGTAAAATGAATCAATACAAATCAGCATTTTCCTATGAAACACTTTTATAAAGAATTCTTGGAAGTCTCTGATACAGAAAATCAAGGCCAAGAAACTGACCATACAAATGGTTTCATTCTTTAAAAGTTATAATTAATTTAATATTTTATCACTTTGAGGAAGGTTTTGCATTCTCCAATGTCATCCAATCATATATTTAAAGCAAAAAAAAATCATATTTCTGTGTTTGAAAATGATCCTGCATACTTGAGGTTTGACTAGACGTAGCATTAGCTTTGTTACAAGAGTGTAAGCTCTCTCTCTTTTAAAAATGGAAATACAGTCTGTTCCTTCAATTATTCCCATCCTCTCCCTGTCCCCTTCTTTCCTATTTTTTTTAAACTCTGGATATTAGACACTATAAATACATCAATTTCTCCACTTCTCTGGGGTTCAGATTTATGTAGTTGAGTCTTCCAACTTTATGTGATTTTTGAGATTCTATTTTATTCTTGTCCTCTCTGCATGTCCAATTATGTCTATTTCTTAGTTAGTCACACCTACAAAATATGACTAGTTTCAGAACTATTTCCGACTTCTTTGTTTTGTCTTGTATTTCTATTGTGGCACTAATTACTAGCAATATGATTAATGCACTACTTACCGGTGGTTTTGTTCCCTTTGTTTTTCTGATAATGCTAATTAATCCAATTTTGAAAAAAATTTTTCAGTTCTGCTCACACATGTCAGATTGCAGGTGCTTTTGAAATCACTTTTCCCCCTTTGGTTTTACATTAAAGTGAAGAGTAACAGTAGACCAATTAGTGACATGGCTGAAAATACTCTTATCAAAGTTGTTCATCAGGGAATGTCCAGGACCGGCAGTGCTGGGAATGGCTCTGAAGTAAGAAAGTTTCCATTCACTAAGAAGCTATTTTGCCCTTTACTTATTTCTTAGTTATTGTGCTTGTTTGTGTTGGGGGGGGGGGCGGAGGGTGTGTGTGTGTGATTGCTTAGGTTTGGGTGCAACAGACTTTTAATATTTCCAGGGGAAAGCATGGTTGAGGATGGTTGCCTAAGACATGGTCACCAATCAGATTTAAGTAGAACCCACCTGGCCCCGCCTCTCTAAGAGCATCAGTCATCTTGCAGTTCTATCCTCACCAGGCGCTCATTCACTTTTTTTAAGCCTACAGGTACTCGCTGTGCATTTTGGTTTGTGTTCGCAGTATTCATTTTCTTTGACAGATCAATCAATAATACTCCATGGTACTCCCCCATTAAACTTCCCTTAGCACTTTTTAAGGGCTCTGCTAAATTGCACTATTATATATTAAAATTGATGTGGTACCTAGCTTTCCCAGATACCAATGATGCAGTGATTTTTGTCCTAAGAAATATTATTTAAAAATCCACTCCATTTCTTCTCTTAAGAAAAATCTTATAGGGCTCATTTGTATTTACTTTTTTATAGATTAGGGGGAAAAAAAAAACCCAAACTCTCACAACTTCTGAATCATTGCATAAATAATTACATTATTATTTATGCTTTTGATTCAACTTATAGAATTGTATATTGTGTATATAATTTCAAAAGTTTTAACATAAAGTTAGAATGTTTATGCTCAATATGGAATAGGAAAAGTACTGATTTCCTCTTACATTAATCACTTATTACATATTACATCTCATTTTGATCATGCATATTCTAATATAATTTGTGTATCTGACAGTATGCCAAAGAGAGTTTTCAGATTGCCTCTGAGAACTGCAGCAAGATGAGTTACCCCTCCCCACTGCCCTGCCACCTTTGTTTTCTTGTTTCATTTCTTTCTTTTCCTAAATAAAATGGCAGAGAAAACCTGTCTCAGCTCTCTCATTCACTCAGCAGGTGTAGGTAAAAAGTTCACACACTACAAATAGTTAAATATTTTTGTTGAGGTTCAAGGTAGTGCTTTTAATTTTAAAAATTAACTTTGAAATTGAATTCATTTCAACAAAAGGCAGGAGACTGGGTGAAGTCCCCACCCCCTACAAAATTGGATTAAAGTGCTAATTGTTTTATTTGAAATATCACTTTCGACTAATTAATTTGTTTTGCCCTTGACTGAATTGATTGGAAACCCCAAAAGATGTTTAGGGAAAGAAGAGAGAACTGTGTGCCTTGACCTTCCCTCACTCTCAATCACATCTTTATTTACTATATTAAAACATGACGCTCTGCCATAGAACAAAAGGTGGGGAAATTATGTAGTTTGAGAGAATAGTTTCCCCTTATGAAAAGCAAGCAGTCTAGGAGATTTTCATCTTTAATAAGATGAAGTTTATGTTTTTGGATGCCTCTAAAGAAACTAGTCGCTCTAATCTAGGCTTTCAATGTGTTTTCCAATCTGCCTTGGCTCACATTTTGTGAATTATGTTGACAGATTCCATGTCACTCAGTAGTCGCCAAATAAATTTGACTGTTTATGGTATAACAATTTGGAGTTTTAAAACAGAATTATCGTTGGCTTTTTTGTTGTTGTTTTGTTTTGTTTTGTTTTTTTGGTTTAGTTTGGTTTTTTTTAAAGTCGGGTAGAAAGATAAATGAGCCCAGGTGAAAAAGGCCTTATTTTTTTCTGTTTCCAACCTGTTTTTTTCTATTTCCAACCTGTGAGTCTGAAGCAACTTTTTTGCTTTTCTTTTCATAACTTTAAGTTTCAGTACAGGATTGTTCTAATAACTGCTCTCTATTGTGCATCAGACCCTTTTAACTGATTTTCAAAAGTGGTTAAATACAGCAGATGTTATGCTTTTTTTTTTTTTTAAGGGTATATGTGAAATTCTGTTAGGTCAGTAGAATGCCTGCAAAGCATATTAAAAATCTCAGATGCTATCATTGCCAGGGCTCAGAATATTCCGAAAAGTGTTTTGGGAGTGTTTGTGTGGGTTTTTTTTCCCACAGCTCCTTTTAATTTTCATAATCTTTTATCAGAGCTTTGATTCTTTTTTAGTTCCTGACCGCATTTAACACATAAAATGTATTTTATAAAATAAGTCTTTGTTGTAAGTTCTAGTATTTCTAGCCATAATTGCTTGTCTCCCTGTTTCCACAATTTATATATAATGACTAATGTCAACAAACATGCCATCTGAGAATTAAATGTATTTACCCTGAGCTCTATAACAGTCCTTTGGTTACCTAAAGCAACATAACGGAACATTTGGGCAATCACTCCATGTAGCATGAGTTCAAGACTGTTTGTGTCGCACATAACAAGGAAATGAAATATTAAATAACTGAGTGCTACTGTTTATTGAGCATTTGCTATATGCCAGGCATTCTGCCAAGGGCTAGGCAAATGCCATTTCACTTCAACTGTACAGCATCCCTCTAGGGGAAGTAATATTAGCATTCTTGTTTTACAGATGGTGAAACTGAGGCTCAGTGAGGTTACTTCAAGGTTGCAATTTGTCAGTTTGTCAGATACTAGGGCACTTGAGAACTAACTCTTCTTTAACTCTGGGGCAAGGACACTATCCTTTCTGAGATTCAAAAGTTATTTTGATTAAGAAGTGATTGTTTTACCACCAATTCAGTGATAAACATTCAAAGAGCTTGTGTTGGAATCTCTGTTAAGTATACTTACAGAAATTTCTGGAAACCAAAAGGATGGACAAATTAGATTGTAGTTGACTAGAAGGCCCTGGCATGTTCAAGAAATTCCACAAAATTAGTTGAAAATGGAAGGAAGGAGGGAAGGAAGGGAGGGAAGAAAGAAGCAAGGAAGAGAGAGAAAGGAAAGAAATCTATCAAATGAACACCTGGTTGATCAAATTCTTCACTTTTTTCAATGCTTGAAGTGGTGCTGTACAGAGGCTGAAATGGCTTAAGCACCTTAGCAGCCACACAGAATCTTAGATATTAATATATTCTGTTGTTGAAACATAGAGGACTGGTTTTAGTCAAGAGCCAGAACCATTTAAAAACTTTTTTTTTTTTTTTTTAAACAAATGCTGGAGAGGGTGTGGAGAAAAGGGAAACACTACACTCCTACACTGTTGGTGGGAATGTGGTTGGTGCAGACACTGTGGAAAACAATATGGAGGTTATCCAAAAAACTAAAAATAGAATTACCATATGATCCAGTAAACCCACTCCTGGGCATATATCCAGACAAAACTATAATTCAAAAAGATACATGCACTCCTATGTTCATAGCAGCATTATTTACAATAGCCAAGACATGGAAACACCCTAAATGTCCGTCAACAGATGAATGGATAAAGAAGATGTGGTGTATATGTGCAATAGAATACTACTCAGCCATAAAAAAGAACAAAATGATGTCATCTGCAGCAACATGGATGCAACTAGAGATTATCATACTAAGTGAAGTAGGTCAGAAAGAGAAAGACAAATACCATATGATATCATTTATATGTAGAATCTAAAATATGGCATAAATGATCCTATCTACAAAACAGAAACAGACTCACAGACATAGAGAACAGACTGGTGGTTGCCAAGGGGGAGGGGGGATGGGGGTGGGATGCACTGGGAGTTTGGAGTTAGCAGACGCAAACTATTACATATAGAATGGATAAATAACAAGGTCCTACTGTATCACACAGGGAACTATATTCAATATCTTGGGATAAACCATAATGGAAAATAATATAGAAAAGAATGTCTATATGTGTATAACTGAGTTACTTTGCTGTACAGCAGAAATTAACACAACACTGTAAATCAACAATACTTCAATAAAAAATATATATCTGTAGAAAAACAAACAAGCCAAAGAAAGCTTTTTTTCTGGAAAGTTAAAACAAATGCAGTAGACTTATCCAAACATTTTTGTCTAAATGGAACTATATATCCAGTTGACTAAATTTTCAAAGAGTTTTTGTTATTTTTATTTCCGTAATACATACATATATAAAACCTATATATACACTGATTACCTATACAAGGTAATCAAATTTGGTTTTTATGTATTAAATATAGAAAATAGGTATACATATACATATAAATGTATATACACATAGGAAAACATTTCTTAAATGTGTCCCTTTATTTGATTTAAAATAATTATAACCTTACCATAAAGCAAGCACCTTTATTGAAAATGGTATACATTAGAAAACAGAAGTGACATTAGCAATACTCTTTCCATAGCCAATTATCATCCCATTTTCTTACATAGCTATTCTCCATGTAGCAGCTTATATTCAAGGATAGTTTCATAAAATTTTCTATGTTTCTTCTTTCATTATATACAGTACTCACTATTTTAAGGAATAAAAATTGTTATGTAAAAGTTAGCCTTGTTTTTTAAGATCATCTTCACTGGTGCAGAAATATATTTATAAAATAGTGGCTAACTTTTCATGTCAGTAATCAACACTAATATTATTAGAAGCAATAAGAAACTGCAACTTTAAAATGATTTATTAAAATATTGTACACACAATTAACTTTTATTAATATTTTTATAGAATACTTAATACAATATAAAGTACAGATAATATTTATGCATTAGCTGTAATTTTTAAAAAATGGCTTTCCTCTGCCAGTTACTGTATTCTTGGGTTACTTTCTCTTTCACGTATGAAGATGAGTGTTTGAGAAATACAAAATATCTTCCATCCACTTAGCAAAATTCAGAAGATGAATTAGTCACCAAAAGAAAGGAAAACGCAATTGATTTTCAATTATTCAGTCTATTCATATTTCCCATTAGAGGTGGAATCCACAGTTAACTATACTTACCTATGTAATCTTGTATTTATCTCTCCCACCTCAAGGATTTTTGTACGTGTAAAAGTGTGCTGCCATCCACCTGACAGATTATTATGCCTCCACAAGTTTCTTTCCTAAGAAACTTATACTTAGGAAATATTTATAACACGTATGATGTTTATCATATTTATGTTAAAGCAAAAAAAGAGCAGGGTATAAAATTACATGTGCAATATGATTACAACTATGTAAATGAAAAATATTAGAAGATAATATACCAAAATGTTAACTTCGATTACTTTGGGTGATAGAGTTATGAGTAATTTTTCTTCTCCTTTTTCTATATTCTCCAAATTTTGTATATAACAAATATATATTATTTTCATAATATAAATATTATCATATAAAATGAATAATGTGAGTTTGAGTCATATTTCCAGGCAACATTTAAAATCAGACGTCCATTTGGCTGGAGTTATTTTACACGTAGACATGAAAATTCTGAATCTGTGCCAATAAAGAAGCTGACCACTAGTTGGTAGATGTGCTGGTGAGAAGCATGATTTGAATACAAAACTGATGGATAGGAAGGAAAAAAAATGGAGGGATGGTTAGAATAACAGGATAAAGAAATAATGGGACATTATTTCCCATATCCGGGTGCTATAATTATTAATATCCGGGTGCTATTGAAGCAATTCTAGTTTAGATTCCACTCAGTTTTACTGATCGTTATTAGCAACTGGTTTACAAGCTTCTTCCCCCATATCTTACCAAGTGAAAATACGTTTCCTCCCTAAAATAAGTCTTAAAAAAGGAGATTTAAAAGTAAAATAAAAACAGTGTGACTAAACTACTTGATTGTTTTTATTTATTTTTTTCTGCCAGTAGTTATGGAAAAACACAGGCTGCAGAAAAAGGGAAAATTACTGATTGTGACCCTCAGCAACTTAATTTAATTCTCCTCATACAAAATACATATGAAGATAACAATATGTATTTTGCCTTTATGTAAACTACCTTGAGAAGTGGCCTCAAAATCAGATATGCTCACCCTAAGGGGTGAAAGAAGAAAAAAAATTGGTGTACTTTTATCATATATGTGTGTGTATGTTATGTATTATAATTTTATATACAAGTGTATTGATTTATATACAATCGACTTATATGTATGCTGACACGTGGGCTGACCTTGAGGCCTCTGCTTGTCCCACGTGTCCCATGACCGTGGGTCTCACACAGCACAGAAGGGATCCTGACGGAGGGGCCATGCCCCAGAGGGCTTACTGGACACACTCACCTGTTAGGTTGTTTTCAGTATACTGTCAGGCGTTGCAGTCCTCAGGTGCTTGGCTAAAGGGAATTGTGGATTACATTGTCTAGTTTTAACTACAGTGTCCCTCATAAAGTGGATTAATGGCTTTAAAAGATCCCTACAATGAAATCACGTATTGAAGTTAATTTTAATAATGTGAATACAAATGAACAAGAAAATGGCAAAGCTGACACTTCTCCCACCCTTAGCAGAGCTCATGATAGCCACACTGAGCTAAGGACAATGACAATCTGTTTATGCTTTGACATCATTAACACCAAGCATAAAAATAAGGGGAATTTAGACCCAGATCTTTGAACCATAAACTAAGCCAGGATTTTCACGGAACAGGAAACATGTTCAATTATATTGTTCTCATTAAAATATTATTTGTTATATTTTTATTGAGAGCAAAATATTATTGTGCCTTTAAGAACTAAAGTAATTATTTAAAATAATGTTTGTTTCATATTCATCTGATACTTTTAACATTTTTATTTTTGTGCACATTTCATGATGGATGTAATACAGCAATGGTGCAGTAAATGTATGTAAGAAATAAGTGAATATGCATACTTTGAAGGTACATGTTTCAAACTGATTTTCTGGCTGTATGACCAAAAAACTTTGGCAACCACTTGTTTCAAGGATTGGACATAAACATATGTATGAAGTCCCAAGCACAGCGCTTGTCACCAGGAGCTGTCAATCTAATAAACTAAGGGGATTCTACTGAGACGACTGTCAGTGGGAACTAAGATATATTTTTTAATTCATTTCAGTTTATGCCAGGCCTTTATGAACAATGCCATTCTAGATGGGATATTTTTATCATAATCGAAGGCCCCTGAGAAGTTACCCAGTGGCCCACAAGTAGCCCTGCTTTTCGTCCTTAGGGAGAGCGTGGAAGGAACCTCAGTAATTTAATAGGCTTGAGACGGTGACCACTCATACCTGACTTCTGTTCAGTGCAACTTGTCCGGAGGAGAGACAGCAATCTCATTTTCAGAATTCGAAGAGATGGATAATATAAAATAACAATATAACATAACCATGCTTAGATAAGCCAAATAGGTTCTAACTCAGAGAAATTTGGGTGTGGGCAATAAAAAAGTTTAAGTGCATATAGCAATCTGAGCAAAATGATTTTTCTCTCAGCATTAATTAAAAGTATTAATTATTGATCTTACATCTTCTCAGGCTGAGTAATAGAAGTTAGGGGGAAAAGCAACAATAGTTATTTTGTCCTTCATTTTTGGATGGTTGATATCAATACAGAATAAGAGAATTTTTAACATAGTATTTACATTTGACAAGGAGTTTTCCATAGATTTTTCACAGGGTTCTTTCATTCAAGGACCTCGTACTTTCAGGGAGATAGATAGACTGTTGTAAGAAAGAGAGAGAGAGGGAATGCCTAAGAGCCACATTTCAACTTGATTCTTCACATGCTATCTTCCTTGAATTTTCTGTGTTTGTTAGGCATTCAAATTTGTAACCTGTTAAGAGAATCAACACCCCTGTTTCTTTCTTCCCTATCCCCTCCCATTTTTTTCCTCAACATATGTACATTTAAAATAATAATAATAAACAAACAAACAAAAAGAAAAATACCTGCTTGGAAATTTATTTTGAACCTGACTCTTATTCTTGAAGGATCAAATTATAAACAGGAGAGAGGGTAAAACTAGTGAATGTTTCCTTCCTCTTGTCTTGCTTTCCGTCTTTCCTGGACTCTCCTCTCTACTGGAATGTTAAGGACAGAAAGTTCGTTGGCCAATACATAGCTGACTCATTCAAATTCCATATGCATTCAGCTGTGCAACTAGAAAAGGCCTCTATTTCGTTGGTGCTTCGGGGAAGCCAACATAATTTGATCAGTAAAATTATTGAAAGTGATATTTAAAACAAACAAAGAGCTGGAGGGTTGGGACCTAGAACAAAGCAGTGGTGTTTTTCTCCCAGTTTTTTGAGAGATATATATTGAAAATCATAATTCACCCGTCGTTTCTAAACACAGCAGAGTGAAAGGGCAGCCCCTCTCACCGTCCAAATGCCTGTGCAGCCGTGTGACTAAATTCAGCCCTGCTACTTTTCCAATTCTGATTTCCTAGCCCTGTGAGAACATCCAGCCATTTAAGGGAGTGTCACTCAAGCTTATCCTTTTAATCAGAGCCCTTAGAAGAAATGCCAGTTTGTTTTTGGAGACAGTTAATCTGACGGAAGTAAATTCAAGTTTTGGCAAAGACCTGTGGTAAGATAGAGTAAAAAGCTACCAAACAGTATTATTATTAGAAGAAGAAAAGGCACGACCTCCCCAAGTCAGATGCCAAGAACACCTACATCAGTTTCAATCAAGCTGTAGAAAAATAAGATATTTTTAGATATATTAAGCCTTAGTGCTTCTGTGCCCCAAGGGCTGTTTTATTGCTGCAAAAAGAGCTTGAATCACTTTTCCATAAGGTTCTTATAATTTAATATGAAATGAGCTTTTGAAAAAGCTGTAGTGCAAAACAAACCTAAACAGTTATTCCTCTGCCTCACCTCTGATACTTCTATGGACTCTCACTTTACTTCATCGCGAGGCCCCTCCACGTGGCTCTCCAGACATCTGCCCAGTTCGACAGATGCATCTTCAAGCTTGGGTTCTCTGAGCCCCACTACACTGGGTGAGTTATTGTTACACTGCTGAGCTGATCCCTAAACTGAGGCCTGCAGTGAACCTGTGGCATCCTCGTGCAGAGCTGAGGAGCAAACCAAAGTTTCCATGGTCAAGGTGACCCACGGAAGGGGTCTTGGAGATGCTCTGTTCTAATATCCCCTCGTTACAGATGAAGAGATTGAGGTTCAAGTTGGTTGTGATGGGTCCAAGTCATACAAGAGAGTAGGTGTTAGGTACGGAACGTGGGTTTGAGCCGAGGTCTAGCCCGCAGGGTTTTCCAATCCCCACTCTGGGCTTCTACTTGCTCAGAAAAATAGGAGAGCTAGTCCAAGAAATGTAAAGTCCTTTCTGCTCTTGCGTCTGCCTCTTCACTCGCTGATAGGTCACGGGAGTCCATGCTGTGCCATACTGTGATTTGTGATTTATCTCTCCCTGGAATACCAAAGAGAATGCTGCCATAGCTCCCTTTACAGAACTTACTCTGGCATGGGATGAAGGCGGGGAAGGGAGTTCTCAGTAACACCCCCTCCCCCAAAGGCGATGCAGTGGGAGTATAGGTGATTGATTGGATGCCTTTAGTCCCATATACAACCAACTCCACCGGATGGAGCGGGGTGTGCTCAAAGGAGCTTCCCGTGTTTTCCAGGAGCTGTAATTGGAACCAGGTGAAACTACCCATATCCAACCATTCTTTTTTTTTTTTGTTTTTTTGCAGTACACAGGTCTCTCACTGCTGTGGCCTCTCCTGTTGCAGAGCACAGGCTCCGGATGCGCAGGCTCAGCGGCCATGGCTCACGGGCCTAGCTGCTCTGCGGCATGTGGGATCTTCCCGGACCGGGGCACGAACCCGTGTCCCCTGCATCGGCAGGCAGACTCTCAACCACTGCGCCACCAGGGAAGCCCTATCCAACCATTCTTGACCTTCAGAAACAGCAGTCTCATATAGTTCAACCAAACTGTACTAAGCAGCCCCCACGTGCCAGGAACTCTGCCAAATGCCAATCCATGGGTCAACCCTTCAAATGGCCTGTGAGTCCAATGTTTCAGTTCCTCCCATACAGATAAGGCAATGTAATTTGCCTCAGGCCGTGGGGCTGGAAAGTGAGGACAACAGGATTTGGCCAATTTGATCTTCCTTCCTATTCCCATTCTTTCATGTTGTCTCCAGTGGAGGAAAAAGAGGGTATTCTGCCTTCCCCTTCTCCCCTGCTCTCCATCTTACCTCCCCTGAGCTCTCGCCGCCTCTGGGCACCAGGTACTTATGTTGCTCAGCATTCTGGCTGGAGCCCATGACCCTCCTCTCCCCGCCCCAAAGCCCCTCCTCCCTCTGCCCCATCACTCTCCTGTGTTTCCCTTTACAGCCCTTTGATTAGCTTCCAGCTCTATGGGCCCCATCAGCACAGTTCCCTGTCCCGCAGAGAGTGACCTGATCGGCCCGGGGCATCACTCCTTCCCAGGAGGTGTTTTAAAGCTGCCACCACCAATCAAGGCACCCCTGGTGCTGTGGGAAGCATTGGGCTGCAAGGACTCTGCCCAGCAAGATCCTGACCACAGTCTAACCTGGCCCAAGAGTCCCTAGCCTAGGGTTACTGAACAGAATTCAGGTGACCTATAAACTAGAATGGAAACAACAACCTTTTAATTTTCACTGACTTTTAACTGAAATTTAGCATTTTCTTCCATTTTGAGTGGAACAAAGTAGTAGTATTATTGGTACCTATGATTTTGTCATCAGCAGAAATCACAGGTATTTTCATTACAGTTGTTGCTTTTATCTCAAAATCTTGTTTACATTCATCAGGACTTCCAAATCATGACCTGCCACCAGCTCTAATCATTTAACCAATTAACAAAGAAGCACTTATACTGCTATATACAAAATTTGTTTTAATATTTTGTAATTAAATTTTTAAATAAAACTGGTTTTCTTTGTAAGACCTACGCATCTTATTTTATCCATTTAAAAGCATTTTTCTCAGAAGGGGGTCCATGGGCTTTATCAGATAGCCAAAGGGGTCCATGGCTCACAAGTGGTTAAGAACCTCTGGCTCAGTGGTAAAGAGAGCAATCAATTACTGTTGCATCTGAATCCTGACCCTACCCCTTACCAGCTGATAACCTGAGAAAGCTTTCCTCACATTTTAAGCTTCAACTTCCTCAACCTCTAAAGGTAGGATGAGAACCAACCTCACAGGTTTGCTGTGAGGATCAAATGAAGTAATCCAGGTAATAACACAGAACGCAGTGCCCAGCTCAGGGGAAGGGCGCAGTGATGCTAACCCCCATCGTTATTCGAGGGCTCCCCTTCCCTTGGTGTCACACACCTCACACGGTCCTCCATTGTTCAGAGTTGGCCCAAAGGAGTGTTTGTGATCCACGTGCACCCAGTCCCAGTGCTTTCAGGGTTCTCTCTTGGATTACTGCCTCCCAGACGCAAGGGATGCATCATCTGCCCACTTCCAAGCCATTGGTCATCAATTAGCAGGAATGATTGATTTCCACAGGGGCCAGTGCTCTATCTAGAGAGGGAGTTTTCACCTGGAGACCTCAGTTCCACTGACAGCCATGACCTAGTCCAATGCCAGTTTGGCTGAGTCCCTTAGCCTCTCTGCACTCCCATGGTTGTTGCCAGGGAACGTCTGCCTTCCCCTCACTGGCTGTTGTGCAGAACAAATGAAAAGAGCGTGTGAATCCCTTTGAAAATTGTACAGTGTGATATAAATATTCGCCACACACACCTGCCACCATCCCTCCTCCATGCCTTTGCACAGGTTTTCTCCTCTGCCAGCAGTGCTTTTCCTATGGTATTTCCAGGCCTGACGCAAATGGAGCGTCCTCCAGTGATCCGCCCTGACGGTGACATCTGCAAGATGTCATGCAACCTTTCCTCTCTCCCATCATCCCTTCAACCGCATCAGTCCTTCAGCACTCTTCACTTTCTGCTCTACAGCTTTAGGTCTTACCTTCCCCGCCAAGTAAACCTTCTGAGGGCAGGACCATTGTCTAATTTTACTTCATATAAATAAAGCCCGTTGTATTATGGGCTCCTACCTACATATACTAAAAATTCATTTTAAAACGACACAATATTTTTCAAGCTGTTAAAGACAATTCCTGCCCCAGAAGGGGTTGATGGAAAGATAATAACTAAAAACATGGGACAGCTCAAGTGCAAAAGCATTATCCAAACACCATATTCTGAGCTCTGAAGAAAGATCAAGCAGTAGACTCTGTGGCTGGGGTTGGGGCTATGATAGATCAAGGGAGGCTTCCAGGAGGAGGGGCGTGTTCCCAAGAGGTACGTAAAAGGCAGGACTGATGGCCTGAATGAAGCAGCAGGGACAGGTGGAGAACTAAGCCTGGAGACTAACAAAAAGAGTAGGAGTGAGAGTTCATCCACACATTTCTCTAGCCCCTCCTTCCATCAGCGAACCTTTAGTGAAGATATGCTTTGTGCCAGGCACAGTGCTGGGCACTAGGTAGACACAGATGATGGAGTGTGCAGATGTACCATGAGAATTATCGAGACTGTAAGGCTATAGTTGTATCTCTAACCCATAGCAAGAACATCACTGACGTAGGAATTCTGGCTTGTCAAAGCCTGGCAAAAGCTATTTTTAGGGGGGATCTTCCTGAGCAGGCCACGTTTCTGCACCACAGCTAGATGGTCGCCACGGCACTGTCAGGCCTTTCATCTCTTGTGACTCACAGGACACAAGGGGATTATGGAGGTTAACGGTCACTGAAGCTCGGACTTCAACACACAAGGAAGCTTTAGGTTTCTTCAAAGAAGGAAAGATCCTTTCTTATAAACGTTTTTTGGTCTTTATTTTTGAAACCCCAAATTTTTAATGTTTCAACTGTTCCAACTAGGTACCAGACACTTTCTGTTTATTATCTCATTTAAAGTGTTCAGTGACCCCATGGGACGTGGGTATTTCCCTCACATTTTACTACTGAGGAAATAAGATGGAGAAGTTAGCAACTTTCCCAAGGTCACATAGCTTGTAAGCACTGAAGCCAGGTGGAGATTGCAAAGTCAGTGGTCTTTGCTTTTGTTCTTTCTTTTAAACCATATAATTCTATATCTATGATTTTTCACATTACATGCCTTTCGGTGAACTTTCTGGGTGTACAGAGGTGGACTGGACACACACTTAACCGTGTTATGTCCTTGTCACACCCTGAGAAAACGTTCCAAAAGTGAAGAAGAAAAATGCTGATCAGGTCTGTCCTGGGAAATGTAATACGAGCCTAATATTTTAGAACAGATTCTTTAGAATTCCAAAGAACTCATCATAAATAGGATGTGGCCATTATTTTTGGTGAGCAATTAGAATACATTATCTTGACAGAATTGAATTCCCATTAGTAGAAGTGGGAAGAGTACTTCAGAACTGGGCACATCTTCGCTTTCATGTTTGAAGTAGGCGCTGGAAACCATGTTCTCAAACTTCAAAATCCCGCTTAACGTTGGAAATTTGGCCATGAATATATGCAGCTATTCTCTGGCACTTTTTTGTAGAAATGCTTTAACATCTAATTTCAGAGCATCCATTCACTCACACATTTTAAAAATTGATTTAAGTTAGTGCAAGGAACCGTTTGAAATCCATAGGACTTGTGGCTCGGCTCACTGAGTCAGGAATATGCCTGTATGGCTTCCACAAGGATGTGCTTGTTGAGCTGCCGATGTGCGCAGAAGGTTGCCATGGATGCAGGTCTGTTTGTGCCCATGTGTGCATATACACACGCACTTCTGCATTCACGTGTACACGTGCTATGGAACTGCCTTCAAAAGGTTTGTTGATTCATTCATTGAACAAATATTGCCTAGTATACCCCTTGTGCATCTCCTCTAGATAGCTGTATGGGACTCCTCAGATTCAGCCTAGAAAGAGGAAGAAACCAGAGAAAAATGAAATGCTAAACACCTAACTGAAAACGGCCACTAGTTACTCTCTGGCCAATGGGTGGCCGGGGTTCTAGAAAGAAAAATGCTATCATTCATGACCTCGTACAAGAGGCCACATCTTTAGCTTCCAGGAATAATTCACATCGGGTGACCTCTCATCGTGTGTCAGACAGTTCACAGGCGTCTTCTCTGGGTCACATCCTGATTTCTGAGATGAGAAAACAGACATTAAGGGACTGACCCAAGGATACACGGCAGCCAAGGGTAAAAGCCTTGTTCCACAGGCTGCAAAGTCCTCGCGCTTCTCACTCCACCCCCCTGTCTCTCTTCCTTTCTCACTTGTGTTTCTGGGAGAACAGGCAAACCTTTCCTGTACTGGAACAGACCAAGGGTTATTGCCAGGGCTGCACCTCCACAGCACACACACCGTCTGCACAGAGACACGGCCCAAGCACATGGTGCCAAAGGATGGAGCAGGGTGGGAGGTCTGGGAATCAGCTGACCTAGGAGGGCCTGGCAGGCATCACGGAGCAGCTCCATCCACGTCAGGGACTTTGCCCTGTGCAAGCAAGGTTGGTGGCTACCAGGCACTCCCTCTGCCTTGGACCCTCCAAACCCACGGTTCTAGTCCCAGGAGAGACTCGAGCGCAACACAAAGTACAATAAAATGTAGGGTCCCTTCACTGGACCTCAGGGACTGTGATGATGGGCCAGAGGACCATACACCAAAAGGTGGCTCTCCTGTGCCCGCTGTGCACACACCTCATGGGTAGTATGTGATCTGTGGTGTGGTGTATATCGATGCCCACACATATGTCCTATATCTATTTTAGAGACATGAGTGGTTGGTATCACTGCAGGACAGTTTATTTCCAAAACAACACTCTTCTGGTAAATTTTCAGTGTTAAGAACTGGCTTTCAGAGTAGCATTTATTATTTCTATTATTAAAATCAGATATAATGTTAAATTTTTATTGCTATAATATTGGCTTAAGTGCCTTTATTTTTACCAGGCAAGTCCCTTTTTTTTTTTTTTTTTTTTTTTGCCTTGTTTTAAAGGAGGGGGAGTTGATTTTTTTAAGAGAAATATTATTGGTGCATTTCTTATTAAATGATTACTGTTTGGTGCCCTGTGGCCTCAGAAGATTTAAAGCTCAATCATCTAATATAATACTTCACACCATAAGGTAAGAACATTCAAGCAATTAGCTTAAGGTGCCCAGTGAAGAAGTGGCAGGACCTCCCGACGGCCACAGTGCTGGCTGGACATTACCACCAAACAATAGCTATGAAGGAAGCACTAAGGAGTAGAGTTTTTCCCCCTCATTCTTATTCTCCAAGTAAAGACTAAGCAATAGGCCTTTTTTTTAATTTTATTTTTTACATAAAATTTTTATTTGAAAATAGCTTTAGATTTACAGAAAAATTGTGAAGCCAGCACAGAGTTCCTGCATACCCTGTACCCAGCATATTATTATTATTATTCGTCATTAACATCTTACATTTGTATGGTACAGTTGTCACAATTAATGAACCAATATGGATACATTATTATGAGGATCATTACACATTATATTTACATACTTATATTATACATGATTATAAACTAAATACATCCTGTTCAGATTTCCATTATTTTTACCTAATGTCCTCTGTCTCTTCCAGGATCCTACTCAGGACACCATGTTCCATTTATTGGTCATGTCTCCTTAGGCTCCTCTTGGCTGTGATGGCTTCTCAGGCTTCCTTGTATTTGAAGACCTTGATTTTTTTTTTTTTTTTTGCAGTACGCGGACCTCTCACTGTTGTGGCCTCTCCCGTGTGGAGCACAGGATCCGGACGCGCAGGCTCAGCGGCCATGGCTCACGGGCCCAGCCGCTCTGCGGCATATGGGATCCTCCCGGACCGGGGCACGAACCCGTGACCCCTGCATCGGCAGGCGGACTCTCAACCACTGCGCCAACAGGGAAGCCCGACCTTGATATTTTTGAGGAGCACTGCTTAGATATTTTGTAGAATGTCCCTCGACAGAGATTTGTCTGATGTTTTTCTCATAATTAGAGTGCAGTTACAGATTTGGGGGAAGAAGAGCAGGGAAGTAAAGTGACACCATCTTCACATAATGATCTTCTTTTTTAGCGTAAGTAAAACACTTGGCACATACAGCGGACGCTCAATAAAGGACAGATTCTTCCTCTCCTCCCACCTCCAGGCAAGTTTAGACACCAGAAAGTAAGGAAAGTAAGATATAAAACATCTTTACTATGTCCTAGTTCCTCTCATCCTAGGAAATGCGTGATCCAGATGGAAAGCAGGCTTGAGAAGAAAGTGGAAATTCAGATTTTCGATAATCACATTCAGGGGTGGTCCCCTGAATACAAGTGGTCCCTGTGCTGTTTATTTGCCCCTCTGAGACCTCTCTCACCCTGCCCCGTGTCCCAGAAAGGTGACCTCTATGGCCTGTCTAATGGACAGCCTCTTTGCTGTCTAGATTCTCATGGGTTTGCTCAATGCATCACCATCAGGAGTTCAGTGGGCAGGAGAGGGTGAGCTGTGGGCACCTGCTCTGCGCTGCTCCATCCCTGTTGGCCCCTTGAGGCAATTCTCTCCGTTGCCGGGTCCTTCCTGGGCTCTGGTAGGTGCTCCTCCCCTCACGCATCCCTTCCTGCTGAGGGGTGTGATGGCGCCCCCTGCTGCTCCTCCAGGATCTGCACTTTCTGTTGTTGGTTTCCACAAACTCTGCTCATATTGCTGTAAATTGTTCCTTTATTTACCCATTTTGAGTTACCACCTCTTTCTCAGCAGGATCTTGACTACATACATATACATATATATATTTAGATATATATATATCCTCTATAAATTTGGATACAGAAAAGAATCAAAGGTGTTCTCCCAGGTCAAGCGGCCAAATAGCATCTATTGAACTGTGACTTAATAGTATGGTTTCATATGTTTAGAGAATGAATCACTGGAAAGAAGATGTGGTACATATATACAATGGAATACTACTCAGCCATAAAAAAGAACAAAATAATGCCATTTGCAGCAACATGGATGCAACTAGAGAGTATCATACTAAGTGAAGTAAGTCAGACAGAAAAGGTTAAATACCATATGATATCACTTATAAAGTGGAATCTAAAATATGGCACAAATGAACCTATCTGTAAAACAGAAACAGACTCACAGACATAGAGAACAGACTTGCGGTTGCCAGAGGAGAGGGGGGTGGGGGAGGGATGGAGTGGGAGTTTGGGATTAGCAGATGCAAACTATTACATTTAGAATGGATAAACAAGGGCCTACTGTATCGCACAGGGAACTATATTCAGTATCCTGGGATAAACCATAATGGAAAATAATATAAAAAAGAATGTGTATGTGTGGATAACTGAGTCACCTTGCTGTACAGCAGAGGTTGCCACAACATTGTAAATCAACTCTACTTCAATAAAAAAAAAAAATGAGCTACAGCTACTGAAGCCCGCGTGCCTAGAGCCCGTGCTCCGCAACAAGAGAAGCTGCTGCAATGAGAAGCCCGCGCACCACAAGGAAGAGTAGCCCCCGCTCGCCTGGTCGCAACTAGAGAAAGCCCACGCACAGCAACGAAGACCCAATGCGACCAAAACTAAAATTAATTAATTAATTTAAAAATAGTAACAAAACATTTTTTAAAACATGAGAATGAATCACCGTATCAGACACATCTATGCCACTGCTCTCTACCTAATGCTCTCCAGAATGACCTTCGCAAGTTTATACCTTTATTTTAATGACACTGCCATTACACAAAACATTTTTAGAATTGTAGAATCCCTGTTTGAAAATTATCTTTAGAGACAGTTTAAGGTATAGTGATCTTACCAAACTTCACTCCTCGCTTCACCATCCTGGGTTCTGAATTACTTTTGACTGTTTCCAAAAATCAAATCCAACCTCAATGAGTAAAGCTTTTACTGGTGACATTTAGAACAATGAACCCTAGTCTGTGAGGGAAATTTTTAAAAGGAAAAAAATATTTTTTAAGAGAGAGAAAGCTGTCGATTTGTTGAGCCACGGCAACATTTGGAGTAAGTGTGAAGTATGCATAGGTGACTACTTTGGGGTGGGCAGGATTCCTTTGGATGTATAGATTCTGATGTGTTTGTTAAAAAAAAATCTGTCATTAGAACATAATAACATAGTGTTTTATAATGCAGGCTCTGGGGTCTGTCTGGCTGGGTTTAAATTTTAGCTTCATCTTTTATTATCTGTGTGTGTGACCTTAGGCAAGTTACTTAACCTTTCTCCGCCTAGAGTTTCTCATCTGTAAAATGGAGACAATAATAGAACCAACATTAGTTATAGGGTTGTTCTGATAATTAAAATAAATGGTATAGCATAAATGTAAAGCATTTTAAATGGTGTGGAACATAGGGAGAAATCAAATATTAGCCGTTAACCATTGTATATCATGTGTGTCATGCACCTTGATTAATGACCATCAATTTTTTTAGCAAATTTATGCATTGTGGCTATATTGCAATCTTTTTCAATCTTGTTTCTTTATTTAATTGATGGCTGTTATCTTCATTAGGCACTGCTATCATATAAAAGTAAGGTTGGTTCAGAGATTAGCAAAGGAAAGAAATATATTTGTCTTTATATTTACCTTTTTGTTTCCACAGAAAAAAATTGTGTTCTTCAAAAAGAAAAACTCTGATGTGTCAGAGTTTTTGAAGATACTCAAATAAATAAGCTCCAAGGCTGAGAAAGGAATTAGAGTCTGCTAATTCCCACGTGTTGGTGGGCCCTAGTCCTTCACGTGGTCCAACCAGAGAGAAGAGAGGAATCCCATTACCACGAGTGGGTTTTGCAAGAAAACTGATATACATAGGAATTATTTTTCTTTCCAAAGATTCCAAATTAATGCAGTTTCTAATTATTCAGTGACAGATTTTATTTTTCAATTTCTAAGTTGCAGTGCATTCCTGGAATATAAATATATATGTAAATATATATACAATACACTCACATACATACATTTTTAAGCTATTGTACAGTCAGATTAAGTTAGCTGGATCTA
Organism: Grampus griseus; assembly: GCF_964374135.1. Lineage (NCBI taxonomy): Eukaryota > Metazoa > Chordata > Mammalia > Artiodactyla > Delphinidae > Grampus > Grampus griseus. The sequence continues at coordinate 59,170,067 of NC_138998.1, forward strand.
CTGAGTAACCCCATGAACTAATGAAGTAAACATTTGCCCCCGCTGGGCTGTCGAAGGCTTCCAGGACTCCCTAGCATACACCTGCAGAAATCGGTGATTCACCTTTGAGTCACACGGCAAGCCCTAGCAGGGGGAAGCCAGCCGGGATGCAGAGGGTGCACTTGGCTGCCGGTTCTCTCTTGCTCTCCCAGAATAATGACATTAATGACACTTCCAAACAGCTCACTCAGTCACAAAGTGGGAGATTTCAAAATCCATGTGGCAGCTGATTTCCTAATAGGATGCATTAAACAGGACATCGCATGTTTTATGGGCTAGGGTTGATTAGACCATAAGACTTAAAATATGTAGCTAAAGTGGTTGAAAAATAGGCCTTGGAAGTTCAGATCAAAGCATTACAGGGGGGTGATTAGATAAATAAAAAGTTTAAGCCTAACCGAGCAAATAATTGCACATCCCCTGAAAAGCTCGGTTCACAGGGATTGATCAAAATGTGAGTCACCCCAGGCACAGATGTCTTTCTAAGAATATTCCTTTTAATTTTTTTAATATACATCAAAAGAAAAAAAAATCTGGGTACTGACCAGCAAATACTCCTGTTTATATAAGAAAAGCCTCTTTAAGATACTGACAAAAAAAAAAAAAATCCCTCATTGTTTAAAGAGGCCAGTTTTTTCCTTTCTCTTCCTTCTCAGTCTGTAGTAAAAGGTTTTTGCTTCTTTAACATAGACTAATAGAACTCACCTAAAAAAAATTCTAAAAGATTTCTGGTGTCTTATCTTGCCCATTATTATATAGAAGTCAGATACAGGTTTATGCTAAAAGCATGTACTGTTATCTTTCTAAAGAAAAATATTTCAGTGGGGAAGATTCATCTTTTCTAGTTAAAAAACAGAAAAGCATTTGCAAAGCTTATTTGTGAATTGGTATGTGCCAGACACTAGTTATCTCATTTAATCCTCATGACAATGCTCGAAGGCAGGTTTTCATATTCCTGGTTTATATGCGAGGAAATTGAGGCACAAGGGCAGATTAGGTAACTTGCCCTAAGTCACAGGGCTGGGAAGCGGCAGCGTGGAGTGTGAGGCCGGGTCTAAGGCTGAACTCTTCCCACCTGACAGCACTCTTCTATCTGACAGTCATTTCTTAGCTGCCACAGAACTCTGCAACTGCACCTAGATCTCAGTCATTTTTATGAGCTGATCTTGCCTGTTTTCTCAAGGCAGGATGCCAGTATTATTTCTTATTTTGAAAATGAGAAGATATCTGCACCCCCATGTTCATTGCAACAATAGCTAAGATTTGGAAACAACCTAAGTATCTATTGATAGATGGATAAAGAAAATGTGATATACACACTCAATGGAATATTATTCAGCCATATAAAATAATGAAAGCTTGCCTCTTGTGACAACATGAACGGACCTTGAGGGCATTATACTAAGTGAAATAAGTCAAACAGAGACAGACAAATACCGTATGATCTTGCTTACATGTGGCATCTTAAAAAAAAAAAAAAGTCATAGATAGAACAGATTGATGGCTGCCAGAGGCGGGGAGGGATGAAATGGGTGAAGGGGGTCAAAAGTTATGAACTTCCAGTTGTAAAATAAATAAGTCATAGGGATGCAAGGTACAGCATGGTGACTATAGTTAACACTGTCTTGCATATTTGAAAGCTGCTAAGAGAGTTGATCTTAAAAGTTCTCATCACAAGAAAAAAAAATTTGTAACTGTAGGGTGACAGATGTTGAATAGACATATTGTTGTAATTTTGCAATAAATATATACAAATAGCAAATCATTATGTAGTACACCCAAAACTCATATAATGCCATATGTCAATTATACCTCAATTTTTAAAATTAATGTATTCATTATTATTGCATCAAAGAAATGGTGCTCACCTTGCACCTCTGAGAGGTGTTCCAGGAGGAGACAAAGAGACAACTGTGCAGAGCGCTGGGGTTGCAGTCCTTGGGGTGCACGGGTACCGTATTGTCATCATAATAATATATCATAGGAGGTAACAACAGCTGTAATTTGTCGACATTGTGAGAACTACATGAAATATATGCAAAATCAAGTAGCTGTAGTCATCACACACAAGTATTCAATAAATGTTCCCAAAGCAAACAAAACAAAACCAAGCACAGTCTCCCCTTGTCAGAAGTGTGTGTGAGAAGAAAGGCTATGTACTATCAACACATTTATCTGCAACAATAGGCTGGCACTCCACAAATAGCTATAATACACTTAGGATGTAGCTGCATGAAGTGAGAACAAACAAACAAACAAACTTACAAACAGGGTGGCCGAGTGCCGTAAACCTCTGCCATCACGCTCAGGAATCCACTGGCTATGGGTCCTGCAAATTTCAGTGTTAAACCTGACATGCTCTCGCACCCAAGACGAAGCAGATAATAAAGGGAGAAGTTTCTCCACAGTGTTACTTAGGTTTTCACAGATTAGTTTAGAATTTACTCACGTGTTCAAAAGAAAACAAATCCCACAAGTCTCAAACAGGGTTGGTCGTTTCTCCCCTAGAGCAGTTTTCCACATTTACTTTGTCTCTTGGAGAGGCAGACTCAAAGGAAAGTTGTAAGAGTGATACGTGCTCATTTGCCCCCCTAAATTTACATTAAAACCTCAATGAATATTAATGGAGAGAGTGAGCCAATATAGAACGGTGTTTTTCAAAGTCAGAACATCCTTCTCAGAATCAACTGAGGTCCTTGTTAAAAATGTGGATTCCAGACCAGTTATCTTGATCCTCTGTGGGTGGGGCTCTGGAATCCACGTGTTTAACAGGCTTCCCGGGGACTCAAGGACACACAGATATTGAAGAACCTCTGATAATGGGGATAAAATCCTCTGAATTTATTTTGCCTTCAGACAACACCTGCCAATTTTAAATACAAACAAAACAATAACAGGCTGATTTTAAATTGACAAATGAGAAGATGTGGTACCTAAAAACATTTCTGACTTAAGGAATAGCAAACCCTGATATCAAAACACAGCAAATGACCCTTTTACCAAGTTCAATGCTTGGACTTTTCTAAGCTTACCAAAGTACTAGGAACCATCTCATAATTTTAAAAAAGAAAAAAGCAGTGTGTGTGCGTGTGTGTGTGTGTGTGTGTATTGAAGCCATGCAGACAAAAATGTTAAATAACCAAGACACAGTAGGGTCACAGAATCACTAATTACATCTCTTTGATACATAAAAAGTGTCAAAAAATCATATTCTTTAGTACTCAGAAAGACCCATTGAATATCAACCAGGATTATGTGCTTACTCTGCTGGGCACTGCCCTAGCCCCAGATAAACAAAGATGAATCAAACACAGTGCAGTGGTTCTTAAACAGTTCAGGGTCTCAGATCCCTTTGAGAGCCTGAACCCCTGAAAAATGTCCACATGCAGAAACACTTGATTTTGAGTAAGGTTTCAGGGGACTGGTCAAGACTTCACTTAGAACTCTTCATCAAGACCAGACACAGAGTATGAATTGAGCAGGTCCTAAATCCTGGAAGGTTTGTGGTGTTCCTGTCCCATGTGCAATTCAAAATATAATTTAAATGTTTTAAAAATACACGAGTGAAATATTCTTAATTAAAATTGCTTCTTTCCAGAATTTCTAATTTCCATTTGTTTTGTAGTTTCTGAATAGTTTTTGGTGTTGGTGTTTTTAGTAGTTCATTTGGTTTAATGCCTCTGCTTTCCCAGAGCACTAAGTGTATATTTAATTTGTCTGTGGATAATTCAGCATTAATCTAGAGGGAGGCACAGCTCCCCAAACACATCTACTACAATACTGGATACTATGAGTTCTGTAATGATCTGGGAGTACAGAGCAGTCGGCATGGGAAAGAAAATTTCATCTAAACACAGTACCTAAATATAAGTTTTGAACTCAAATGGAATGTTCCTTTAGTGATGCTAGGGAGGAAATGACTCTCAGTTAACAGGGAGTGTGCTCCAGGGTGCCCGTGACAATCCCATCTGACTAAGCAATCAGGAAGGGCTTATGTAAGACTGGTGTGGAGAGCAGAAAGGGAAGGCACTTGGGTAGTTTCATATGCTCTGTATCTTTCCAACAAAAGATGGCATTGAACACCTACTCACTGTGACAATTAGGGGCAAGGTAATGTGAGAACCAACATGAAGCTGGGGGCAAGAGGAAGGGGAGAGCAAAGGCTGTGGCAGGAAAAGACTAATCAAGTGAGAGAAAATCCCGATGCACAATAAAGGAATGAAAAGGGAAATAGATAAGAGGACAGAAGAACGTGTCCAAGCCAAGAGGACCGTGCTTTGCAACGTACTCTACTATTGGACAGAACATAGAGGCTCCCAGAGCAATGATACCCAAGTGACCTGGGTTCCTGTTCAAGAAAGATCTCCATTCTTATTGTTCAAGTTATTTACCTCATAAGACATTTGTTTTTAACTCTCACACACACATTGACCCCTGTCTTCTCAATCGCCACCTGCTATCACCCAAACAACCAGGGAAGAGTTGACTGTTTGTTTATTTATGCTCTGCCTGTTTCCAAAATGGATTTAAGGCAGTGAAATTTCTATGTTAAAAATTTATCACTGTAAGAACTTTCCACATCTTTAGCCAGACAATACTTGATCATTAGAATGTTATGTTAGTCTACTGACACTATTTACATTCAGGTGTTTCTTTCTGCTTATGCAACAGAGAAGATCTCTTGCCCTCAGCTCTGCATTGGTTCCTTTTAAATATTTCGGGGCAGGGTATCAGGAACCATATTTTCAGACGAAGAGTCAGCCCATGAGTGTGAAGGTCATGATGATAATCACCATCATTTCAAGGGTGCCTGCCATTGTACACAGACCCACACTGAGTCTTCACAACAGCCTTTTAAGGAATTTATTACTATGCCTCATTCTACAGATGAGGAAACTGAGGACCAAAAAGGGGCATATTAACTTGCCTGAGGTCACATGGCTAACGGTGGCTGGCTGCAAACACAGCTGTGACTGATTTCAAAACTCACCTGCTCTCCTTTAGTCTGCTCTGCCTTCCTGACAGCGAGGCAGGAAAAGGGGCGACGCAAGAGAGGGAGAAAACCCAGGGTCGGCAGCACTGATGTAGAGAGGGATACTTGGCCTTCGTCCTCACTTCTGAAACAGACCTTTGCTATTCATCTGTCCCAAGGGTTTTACTCATGTTTTCCACCTAAATGAACAGGATTTGCTTTAGCATCACTTAGGCAATGTAAACATCATCTTTCCCCATGGGAATCTTTTTCCTGCTTGGGACTGTGGGTTTGGGCCTGGATCTGTGCATGTTTTGCCTGGCTGATCATTGCCATGAGCAACCTAAGTGACTGTTTAAGAGAAAAAGTGAACATGCTATTTTGAGACACCAACGCAGAAGTAAGATTATGTAATTAAGACCCTCAGCTACAATTTTTGTCTTTTATACAGTATTTATACATTTTTAGGGGGTAGAGGAAAAGGCTGGATGTAATTCAAAAGGAAATGGGGATTTAATAGGATGCAATCAGGAGTTAATTAGCCATTGATGCGCCAGACAGTCTTAGAAGGTCCTTCCACTAATCCTTGCTTCTGTGACTTATGTCAAGAATACTGAGGCCAAGGTAAAAGTCAGAGCTGCCACCAATTGTCTGAGACAGGTACTCAGACCTGCATTAGCGATCAGCTCTTTTGTGAAATGTTCTCCTCCCTTCAGATGAATTTATCTGCCATGTTTTTCACAGACCTAGGGCTGAGTTCTTTTTTAAGGCAACGGTTCTCAAACTCTTTCTGAAAAATGAATGAGGAGTTTCCCTTACCCTTTAAGCCTGATTTGAACCTGCTTATTATCTGTTTAAGGTTATCTTTCTGTCAATAGAAATAGTGGTATTTCCAACAAAAGATTTATTTTTGTTTCTAACCATAGCCAACATTAATTCAGAGTCCACTCCCACAGCTGTGAGCCTGGATCAAAGTTCCTCTTTTCAAAAACAGATCACCAAAGCCTGCAATACACACAGGCTGAAAGTGCTGTAAACTTGAAGAAAAGCAGGGCAGCACATACAGACCCACAATCTATAAATGGTTTTGATGATAAATAATTAAGACTGATTGAAATATACTGATTGTCATTTTCTTATGCCACTTTTCATTTACTTATGGAAGAACTTTAATACAAAAAGCAATATATCTCTCTTACAGAAAATATAAAGAAGAAAAAAAATCTGAAAATCACATGGAAACCTATTACACAAAAAGTAGCCACAATTCACATTTTGGTATATAACCTTCTAGTCTCTTAAAAAATGCATAGTATTTATTTTATATAAAAATAGATCATGTTGTAGGTAACATTTTTAATCTAGTTTTTTTCACTTCACAAAATATCATGAGCATCTTTATGTGCCAGTAAATCTTCTTCTCCAATGTCATCTTTCTGTCTTTATAGTATTCTGCTGTAATTATTTTTAAGTAAATACCTTCTAAAAACCTAATTTTATTTATTTTTAAATGAAGTATGAGTTTATTTGGCTATAAGAAATAAGATCCAAATGAAATTCCAAATCGCAATTTATAGAGTTATATTTAGTTTTTAAAATTACTTGCCAATTCTACATAGACTTTGTTCTAGTTTATAAAAAACGAGAGCTATATTAATAAACACGAGTTACAATTTGACACATTTTATGACTGGAAAATAATCTAATCATGGCTAAAAATCTCTTAATCTTGGCTCAGATATTTTGGCATTTAAAAATGAAAGATTTTCGTTAGATGCTAATTAACAAACTTTTCTGGCAATGTAAGTCTCCTTTTTGTCATTTTAATTTCTAGAACCTCTGTTTAACTAAAAGTAAAAGACTAATATAGCTAGATAAAATCATTATAGCCTCTATTAATGACAGATGTTTTAGGCCATACAGAATTGTTTGCTTCAACTTGTATTTCTTAGGGAATTAAGTAATATATTTTTCATTCTGGGATTCTTATTACTTGACACATTAATAAATATAGTTGTAAGAATCTCAGGACTGTATCATTCTCAATTCAGTGAGCATTTATGATACAGGTATATATTCTCGACTTTTTTTTCTTTTAAAAGCCTAATTTTATTTTATTTTTAAATTTTATTTTTTAGCATTATAATAACTCTCTCCTTTATTTTTATAGGCAAAATACTTTAGACGATCCTAAAATATTTTTCCTCTTTCTTTAAAATAAATTTATTTAATTTATTTATTCTTGGCTGTGTTGGGTCTTTGTTGCTGCGCACGGGCTTTCTCTAATTACAGCGAGCAGGGGCTACTCTTCGTTGCGGTGCGCAGGCTTCTCATTGTGGTGGCTTCTCTTGTTGCGTAGCACAGGCTCTAGGCACGCGGGCTCAGTAGTTGTGGCGCATGGCTTAGTTGCTCCGAGGCGTGTGGGATCTTCCCGGACCAGGGGTCGAACCCGTGTCCCCTGTGTTGGCAGGCGGATTCTCAACCACTGTGCCACCAGGAAAGCCCCCTCATTTTTTTTTTTAACATCTTTATTGCAGTATAATTGCTTTACAATGGTGTGTTAGTTTCTGCTTTATAACAAAATGAATCAGCTATATATATATATATATATATATATATATATATATATATATATCTCCCCATATCTCCTCCCTCTTGCGTCTCCCTCCCACCTTCCCTATCCCACCCCTCTGGGTGGTCACAAAGCAGCGAGCTGATCTCTCTGTGCTATGCGGCTGCTTCCCACTAGCTATCTATTTTACATTTGGTAGTGTATATATGTCCATGCCACTCTCTCACTTCGTCCCAGTAAAAGCCTAATTTTAAATGTAACACTTGTTCATTGCTTAAAAAAATTCAGACACACAATGAAGAAGAACTAAAAAAAAAAATTTGTAGTCAGTCCTATAACTCAAGGTGGAATTTCTGCCTCAAAGATTTGTGTACTTTTAAAATTATATTTGTGTGTTGATAAATTATCCACAGAAGTTATATCAATTTATATTCTAACAAGAGTACATGAGAATATCTATTCTTTTCATAATCTCAAAGAAGTAACTTTATTATCTTTTCTTAATATTTACTAATTAGATAGGCTGAAGAAAGAGGGACATGATTTTATTTTTCATGACTTTCTTAGTAAGCCTGTTTATTCTTATATGTCTATTTGTATTTCTCACTATAAATTGCGTATTTATCTTTTTTGCCCACTTTTCAAGGTTTGTAAAAGCTGCTTTGTACGGCTCTCAATCATTTTTCTGCCAGCTATATTATTTTCCTCTGTTCTTTGCCTTTGAATTGTTTGTTTTTAACTTTTTATTTTTGAATAATTTTATATTTATAGAAGAGTTGCCAAGGTACTACAGAGAGTTCTTACATACTTTTTACCCAGCTTCCACTATTAACTTATATAATCACAATACAATTACCAAAATGAAGAAATTAACTTGATACAATACTCTTAATTAAACTACAGACTATTCAGATTTCACCAGTTTCTCCACTAATGTTTTTTTTTCTCTTCCAGGGCCTAATCTAGGATCCTGCATCACATTTAGCTGTCAAGTCTCCTTAGTTTCCTACAGTCTGTGATGGGCTCTGTATTTCTTTGATTTTCATGACCCTGACACTTCTGAACAGTACCGGTCAGATATTCTGTAGAATGTTGATCAGTTTGGATTTTTCCACTCAAAGTTATCACTTTTCTCTTTCCATACTCAGTTGGAAAAAGGATTCACTAAGCCCAGCCCACACTCCAAGGGGAGGTAGGCTAATCTTCACCTCCTAGAGAAAATAGTATCAAAGGATTTGTGGACATATGTTAAAACTATCACATTACTTAATAAATAGTTGGAGGTAGAGATACTTTAAAACTATGCAAATATCACATTTCTTGTTTAAAGTTTCATCAACTAATTTTAGCATTCATCACTGGATCTTGTTTGGAGCAATTGTTACTCTGGTGTTCTAAAGGTGAGTTTCTATTTCCCTCACTGCTTCTTCATTTATTATTTGGAATCCTTCTGGAAGGAACATTTGTTCCTTCTCCCCCAGAGATATGGTGGGTGTCTGTGGCTAAACAATGTCACCAAGGGCCTAATTTCTTCATCTCTGCTCTGCTTTCTGTGCTGTTAGCTTTGCTCTAGTGACAAGAAAGCTGTCAGTTGCTCCCAGGCTGTCTTTGTTTCCTACGGCTGCTGTAACAAATTACTACAAATTTGGTGGCTTAAAACAACACAAATTTTTCTTTCTAGAAGGCGGAAGTTGGAAATGGGTTTCAATGGGTGAAAATCAAGGTGTTGGCAAGGCTGTATTTTTCCTGTATGTTCTAGGGGAGAATCTGTTTCTTTACCTTTTCCAGCTTCTAGAGATCACCCACATTCCTTGGCTCATGGCCTTCTTTCTCCATCTTCAAAGTCAGCAATGTTAGGTCAAGACCTTCTCATATTGCAATCAGTCTGGTTCTCTCTCTCCTACCTCTCTCTTCCACCTATAAGGATGCTTATGATTACACACTGGCCTCATGTGGATAATCCAAGATAATCTTTCCATCTCAAGGTCATCTGAGTAGCAACTTTAATTATATCTGCAACCTTAATTCTCTTTTACCATGTAATATAACATAGTCACAGTTTGGGGGATTAGGTTGTGGACTACTTTGAGGGCTATTATATACCTACCATACCGGGCTGTAAGCTTTTTCATCTGTGGGCACACAAAGGATGAGATAGAGATATAGAGATAGAGATAGAAAGATAGAGAGGTAGAGAAGCAGAGATAGAGATAGAGATGGATATAGAGTGAGGGGGAGAGAGAGAGAAGGGAAGGGAAGGAAGGGAAAGGGTAGTGAAGGGAAGGGAAGGGAAGAGAAAAGAAGAGAAGAAGAGAAGAGAAGAGAAGAGAAGAGAAGAGAAGAGAAGGGAAGAGAAGAGAAGAAGAGAGAGAACAATTCCACCAGCTTAAGCAGGTGCAACACAAGAGAATTGGTTTTTATATGGATCCCAGCTACATAGCACTGGGCTCTCTTTATTTTGGGGGCCAAATGAATGTGGTACTGAGACATTATTGAGAATAGCCAGAATTCTCGATAATTCAGGCCTGAGCTCTTTACGTGCAAGTAACCCTGAGCCAAAGTTTAAACTGTTACAATATCATCAGTCTTTATATTTAAGGCCTACAGACTTCAAATACTGTGAAGTCTGACCAAATTGACCATTAAAAGCATATTTTTGAGAGGAGCATTTACTTATTCACACACCTGCTCTTCATTGAGTACAAGCCATTCCAAAGATCTTCTGAATCTTCAGAAACTGGCTTCCTCTAGTGTTAGTGATTTTGACCTTGTTAGGACCTGTAATCTCTTACTCTCTTTTGGAAGAGGGATGCCCCCTTTCTTCTCTGCTAGGTTTAGTGAGCAATGAGGTAACAGTAATTTCATTTTTCTTTTATATCATGAGTCTGTATTATCTGTATAAAGGCCCAGTTCTCTTAGGTCCATCTTCTTACTTCTGTAAAGATCACCCCTGTTGGGGGCGCCTCCTCCACTCTACTCCACATAGAACTAAAGGAAGTGTTCTATTATTCCAAAAAACAGCACAAAACAAAACAACAACTGGCTTCACCTTCTCTATTACCTAGAGACCCTTTCAGCGGTACAACTCTTCCAGTATTTGGAAAGGACAGGTGTTTGGAGCCATCTAGATCTGATTTCAAATCCCATTTCTGCTTTTAACAACTATGTGTTTTTGTGAAATTAAATCCTTTGGAGCTCTGTGGGTCGTTGTCTTTGCCATGAGGGCTAGTTGTCACCAACAGCTGGTGGTCATTTTTATCTCCCATTCACTCATTGACACCTACTATGTGCTACACATGTATGTGGTATGAACACAGAAGTGAACACAATCAACACAGTACTTGCTCAGTTGCCCAGTCTAGAGGGGAAGACATGTTAAAGAGCTAAGGACAGTGTGATGAGCATGGTGCAAAGTTGAGTAAAAGGTAATAGACAAGAGTTTGGGTAGGGAACTGAAGATTTTCATAACTCTACTAAAATTTTGTTGTGGGTAAAAGTACACATGTCTACCTCCGTTGGATGATAAGCTCTTTGAGAGCAAGGACTGAGTCCTTTCCATCTGTGCCAACTTTTCAGACATACAAAGCAAGAGCTTAATAAAACTCTGATAAGCTCAAGTCTTGGTGGACACTTTAAATGTTATTGCTAAATGAAATGGACTCGTTTGATCATCATAGAAGAATGAGACAGTGGTCTCCTTCAGAGCAGCCACTACCTCCCTATTAATCTTGGTGCCCTTAGTATCTTGTCTAGAGGCAGGTGCAGAGCAGATACGCAAAACATTATTGTTTAATAAGTGAATGAACAAACCTAGAATCTAAAAGGACCTCTGTCCATCACTAAAACTCTCATTCAAAGAAAAGAGAAGAAACATCCTTCATGAATGTTTGTGCTAACAGAACACTTAAAACTCATCATGAGTAAACATAATCCTATCCTAGTATGTCTTAAATATGCCCTGCATGAATGAGGTGTGAGTTTTACAATCTCATTTGCTCTATCTATGTAAAAGCTTTTTATTTGGCTTCAAAGTCTTCAACTTCACAGCAAAATTTCATTATGTCCCAGCTGAGTTCTGTTTAATGGAATTAAATTTCACCCTTTCTAATTATCTTTTGGAACAGACAATCTTTACAGAATAATTAGTAATAGAAGAACATAATGGATCATTGTCTTTATTACTGCAAAGAAATCCTAGATGCTGCTCTAAATCTTAAAAAAGATCTCATGAAATATAAAATGTATTGAATCCTTCCTCTTAAATTATATAACATTTAAACTTTGTCAACATAGCTTAAAGATGATGGGAGGTAATTATTTTCCTGCTTCACTTTATTTTTTGAAACTACTTTAATGATCCCATTCAAATTAATTATGCTTACACTTCTTTTTCAAGATTTTTATTGGTAGAACATTCTATTACCAACACAATTTAAATGCATATTTTTCTCACACATCTCAAGATCTATTTTGCTTCCCTGAACAATTCTTTTTCTAGACCCTAACCTAGCTTCATTAAACTGTATATACAAAATATAAAAGAGGATTAGAAATATAGCTACTCAATATTTTTAAAAATGAAGTCTAATTAAAAATCATTTCACTTACTCATTTAAAAAAGCATAGCACCATTGGGAAAATTTTATAAAACATAGCTCAATGAAAAAGAAATGTCCAAACATGGGTAGTTTAAAAAAATCACCAAAACACAAAAAAATGTTTCCTCTCTAAACATTCAAGCAATTAAAATTTACCTTTAAAAATGGAATACAGGAAATGTAGAAAAATGAGTAGGGTCCTTCTTGGACTTTCAGTCTTTATAGTTTAATTTGTTGAGAATTTAAAATTACAGTAATTGCCCTTAAATAACTGACATTATTTGACACTACAACAACAGAGGAGTGGAAATGACTGACAAACACACAAAAGACTTTTGTTATCTTTGTTTGTCTGCCTGAATAAATCTCAACAAGTATTTCAAAGATTTAAATTTATAGCATACTTAATCGCCATTAGATGGCCAATCCTATTGGCTTTCAGCTATGTTTCACTGACACTCAACATTTTTGGTATCAACTTCTTTAACACATCTAGTTTGTCTCAACAGCTCTCTTTAAACTAAATTATTACCTCTAAATTAAACATTTTGATAAAATATGTGGAATTAAACAGAATTAACTTAAGTAGAGCCCCTTCATTTTTCTTCCCTTCTACTGAGGACTGGATTATGGGGGAGAAGGGAGGTTTGAAAAGGTGATTTTGAAAAAAGTAGCTGATTGCTTACCCCCATATATGATGGTAAGTTGGTTAATATTTGGATTAGTGATTTCTTTCTTAGCAAATCAAGTGCATTTAAGAAATTGATACTCAAAACCATTTATTGTGACTTAGATGTCTAGCAGAGGTCACTCAAAGAAAATTAGGTCTGCCGTATAATTTAGAATTCCTGCAAAGAATTTAGAATCCAAATGACATGGATGAAAGGTTTTTAAAAATTATTTTTATTTAAGTATTTAGTTCTTATATTTTCCCATTTCTAAAATAAAACATAAACTACAAATAAGTATAAAATAAGAGTTTCTTCTTGAAGGCCCCATTTTATTTCCTAGTGAAAATAAACACTAAGGAAACAATGAGTTGCAATAATCCCTTAATTGCTATCACACTTTCCATTTTGCAAAATGTTTTCCTTAACATTCACTTGACATTTACCTGACTTGTAAAACTTCAGCTCCCTTTTGTGTTTTAATTTTGATATCAAGTTCCATTTATACCAAAAGAGGAGACTCAACTCATTCTATGTACATTATAATATAGTGACTTTCTGTTGGTGTAGTAATGTAAGGAAATGCTACATACCATATAAAGAAGAGTCTTCCGGGAGTGTACCAGTAAAATAGGAAATGTATTAGGTTTCTAAGAGGTTGAAGGGTTAGGTCATGAGGATGCATGGGCACAGGGGGCTTTAAACTCACTAGTGCATGGTTCATTTCAGAAGAAAGATTTTCTGTTTTTCTTAATAGATGTGTTCCTCTTTGCTCTTTATTATATTATCTTAATGGATTAAAAAATACTGGATTGTTTATTCATCAGAAAACACATTTATTATTTGTACTGCTTGGGACTAAGTACACAAAATTATGAATACTTGATTTTTCCTTTAGTCCTCTTCCAGTACTTTTATGAAGCTAAGGAAAGCACACCTTACTTATCTTAGGTCTAAGGACTTCTCCCCTGGAGCTGTTTGGTCCATCCCAGCTGTTTATACTAATTGCTTAATTAACTAGTAGAAACTAGGATTTCATTCTTCCAGCCAAATAAGGAAATTGCCTTCTCTCATCCTCACCTGGTACAGGTGAAAAGCTCAAATTGCTTTATATCTGATACTATCATTGCAATGACACTGCTTCCCTTCTTCTCCTTGCAAATGGTAAGAGAACCTGGAAACATCTTTTTCTTGATGGTTAATGAACAATTTCACCCAATTTCACAGGAAACAAGTCTCTTTTCAAATCCAAAGTATTTCAACAACTTCTAAGTGTGAAATCACTGGTATTCTTTATGCCAAATTGAGCCACTGCAACCCCACCCTTTGAGCCAAGGATGTTCAAAATTAGGTTGCTGAATTTCAAAATTAGGTATTGGTTACCTTAATCCATAGTTACTCTAATATCTGAGCCAGCATTTAAAGAGAGGTGACTGGCACAAGGTGAAAATTATTTTTTGGCAACTTGAGGGTGAAATAGTAATGGACCTATCAGTTCCAAGTACCCAGTTATTTAATCTCAGTCATACACCAGTGGCAAGCAGAGAGTCTGATGTCTCCACCCCGCTTTCAGAAAGGAGACAGTGGTCCTTCCGTGCTAGGCCTTCCTGTGAATGTAGCGGCCTCTAAGTTGATAGGATCAGCAAACTTCCTAAAGCCTACAGGGAGGATTGATGTTTTTCAAAGAGTTTCTAGGAAAACAAGGGAAGCAGAAGTTTCTACTCTTTGGGGTAGCAGGAAAGAGTAGGGAGAATTAAAAAAAGCAACAACCCTGCAACAAGGGATTATTCCCTTGTTGATTCAAATCCAACAGGAAAGGAGAATGTGTTCTTACATTGTTTTTCTCTCTAAAGATTTATTTGAGATAAATCTGTGTTCAAAATGGGACTTAACAAAAGATGGGGGGGATATTAGTCATCTGAGTGGCAAACACAGAAATATCACCTGAGGAATTATAAATTGATCAAATTATATATCAAACTAACCTGGCATTTAATCTTGGACTCTCTATGGGCAGTTATTTGGCTATAGTTGTTACAGATAATTCTTAATTTTAATATTACCATTTAAATATGTGTAACAGTGATAGAACAGCTTTACCACTTTGATTCAGGTAGCCTCTAGCAGAAACATTAATTTTGAAAGGGATGTGCAAATGGACTGCTTTGCTGTATTTTGACTTATAAAATCTCTACTCATTTGTATTCTACTCAGTGCAGGTTATATGGTTCGTCCCTTTGTTAGTGACACCTTGACTCTGGATTGAGATTATTTGAAAGATCACTTTTTACCAACCTTGAGCAGGTATTAGTGAGTTCACTTTGTTCTTACCACACTTATGAGGAACAAAACCAGCTTCTTTCTATAGTTATAGGTCAAAGGATTGATCTCTAGTCATTAATTATCTTCTTTATGTTATTACAGATTCTCAGGATGAAAACAGAAAAGTTTATTCATAGTTTGCTTGATTAGCAGAGCTCAAGTAATTTGATTATTCGTTTCTGGTTTAAAACAATTTTTTAACCACCAAATGGGAGAAAAAAACAGTATTTATGTCATTTTTTGCATGATGCAATACTGGATGGGTGATATGTCAAGACTTCTGCAAATACACATTTAGAAGCTCAGTCATTTGTAATTATTTTAGTTAAAGGTACATTTAGCAATAAAATGATCTGTTTGGAGACATACTTGAATTTATTTTTCAAATCTCATGTCCATGGTTGACCCCACTGCTACCAAATAAATTGTATTGTTAGAGCAATGCGGTAAGAAACACAACATATCTTTTTGCAACTGAAAACATTTAGTAGTCGAGTTGAACTTAATAAAATATTTTTATGGTAAAAGTTGGGGAAAAACACAGATAAACACACGAATAAAATTTAAATTGAATGCATATTCTCTTATTGTCTGCCAGGGGAATAAACATTTTCATATTGATCTCCTCTTTTTAAGTATAACTAATAACTGTATAACTTTTCCCTCCTCACTTCTATTTGATTCTTTTATTAATTAATTGTTTTACCTAGATAGAGGGTCACACAAACATACGAGTATTTTGCTAAGTTGCAAATAGCAACATTAGAGGGAAATAGTATTTGATCTGCCAGCTCCTGGATATCTAGCTGTTGATCTCAGTCATACACAGAGATTCTCTGTCATACCCAGGAAACAAAAGGTCCAGAACAGTAGGGCTTTCTTTTGAAAGTAGCTGTATGCTGGCTATTAAATGTTAAGGCTGGTTCTATGCGAGGAAATAGTTTTATTTGCTCCTCCTAGAAAACCCCTTGTATTTGTAGCACTCCTACACTGAGAAAAGCATTCTGGTGCTTTTTGAGATAATCATATGTTTCTCAGGGTTTGGTTTTGATTTCCTATTAAGCCAAACTACACATAATGTTTGTGGAGATGGCTCAGAAGTGATCAGCCTTGTGGTAATGCACAATAATATCTAAACCCTTTTTCATGCCCTGCTACAGGGATGGCAAATGGCATTTAATGAAGACCCACACACATGGAAGGCACTGCACATACAGCAGATACTGCAAATATGTTACATGAATTACACATCACAACAACCTCATGAAATAGATATTATTACGCTTCCCATTTTATGGATGAAGAAACTGAGACCCAGAGGTAGTAACTTGACAAAAGTTTTAGAAATAAGACAGTACACAAATCTATAAACTTCCCAACAGATACCTAATAATGAAAGCTTTACCTAAGAATGGAAAAGCTTTGCAGAGCATTTCCATTCAGGACAGTTCCACAAACTCCTGTAACCAAAGAATTTTCCAGACTGAATTAGTCACTTGTTTAAAACATGGGCTGATTCCTGACCTTACTCAAAGTATTAACAGAGTGGCTGCCTGTGTTTTCTGCTGCTGTATCAGGTAAATGGAAGGTTCCTCACCACTTACTGTGCACATCAGCCTATTTTTCTCCCACTGTGTAGTTTTTATTTTGACACTTCTCTAAAACTGTATTTCAGAGTGTGAGCCAGACAAAAATATAAAAATAAAAAGACACAATGGTGTTTGAAGAAGCACCCTATTTGTTGAAATGTCAAGAATTTTTTTTCATGGGTAACCAATGTGACATGTTTTGCTAAATCTTCAAGAAACATTCAAGTACTGGATTACTTATACATTAATATTCGTTCTATACAAGTAAGTATTTCTCATTGGATTCAGCAATAAATAAAGAAAAACTTTTGTCTCCCACATACACATGTCTTCTGGTATGCAACTCAGGATTATCATTACTCTCTTCTTCTCAGATTTTATTTTTTCCCTTCTGTTAAACCATAGTGCATGAAAGGTCGAGGAGAGACTGCCACAGTCCAAACAAGTACGTAATATAATTTAGCAATGCAAACAAACTGTATTAAAAATGATACCATTAAAAACTCAAGACTCCTGGAAGCAGATAAAACTCAGACTGAGTTCAGTCAAGTAAATTACTTGTATTATTTTTGTTACAGTTTTTAAAAAAGGTTTTACTTCTTTTTTGTCCGCCCACAAGACTTTCCCGCACCTTAAAGCCTTTATGATTTTTACTACTATTATTTAATCTAATTGACACGTGTTATTTTCTGGAAAAACACAACGAGCTGGACGAGTTGGCCTCTGACTTTTGGAGAAAGTTATCAATAAATCATTTGAAGCTAACAGTCTGGAAAATAATTTGTGGCTCATATAAGTGACAAAATGTCTTGAATTTGAAGACATTGTTTATAGCAGATGTTTGGGAGTTGAAAATTCACACGACTTTGATTACCAATGGTATTGAATCCAAATGCAATGGCAACAGATAATTCCTTATACAGTTCTTATAATGATACTAGTGCACATTTATTGAGGACTTAATACGCACGAGGTACTGCTTAAGTGCTTACATACACTACCTTGTTTAATCTTCACAACAATCCCTATGAGGGAGGTACAACTGACCCCGTTTGACAGATGATGAAACTGAGAGTTCAGGAGAGCCATCAGGTCACTTGCTCAGTGTTGCACACTAAGTTGTTTTTGTTTTATAAATTTATTTATTTTATTTATATTTATTTTTGGCTGCATTGGGTCTTCGTTGCTGCATGCGGGCTTTCTCTAGTTGCAGCGAGCGGGGGCTACTCTTCGTTCAGGTGCACGGGCTTCTCGTTGCGTTGTCTTCTCTTGTCACAGAGCACAGGCTTTAGGCGCAGGAGCCTCAGTAGTAGCGGCATGCATGCTCAGTAGTTGTGGCTCACGGGCTCTAGAGCACAGACTCAGTAGTTGTGGCGCATGGGCTTAGTTGCTCTGCGGCATGTGGGATCTTCCCGGACCAGGGCTCAAACCCGTGTCCCCTGCATTGGCAGGCGGATTCTTAACCACTGAGTCACCAGGGAAGTCCCCACAGTAAGTTGTTAAGCTGAGATTTAACCCCAGATGGCTTTGACCCAAACCTTGGGAGTCTAATCTTCAGTACAGCCCTGCCTCCTACACTCAGAACCCCAAAACCTTCAAACTAAACACACTGAGACTCCAGTCCAGCCCCTTTCTTCTACTGATGAAGAAACTGAACTTTTAAAAACTAACTGTTGTGCCCATCCTCCTAATAACAAATTAGTAACCGAGCTGGACTAGAACTCAGATCTCCTGCCTCCAACTCCACACAGGACACCATTCTATCATTTAGCGAAATTTGCATCGCCCAAGAGACTAGAAGACTAGCTTTGTGGTTTAACACACCAGATAAAATACCAAAGAGCTAAATTCAGGTTGCTTCTGTGTTTTCTAACTTGCAGCTGCTTCATCGCAGGATCATACAACACATGATGTGACAGGGACTTAGAGCCACACATAAAACATATTAAATGTGGTCGGCAGTGATGAGATTTGGTACCAAATAAGAAGCTTTAATTAATTTTAAATGGCGCTTTTCATAGTGTCAAAAAGCTCAGTCCACTGAAGTGGAAAAGGGGGTTGGAATGGCGAGATCCTAGCAACCCGGCTAATCTGGGCCCTTCTGGGCAAGCTCATTTGGAATTCTTACATCAGTGCATCGGCATGCTGAGGTGGGGCTCATGGGGACAAACAAAATAGCAACCCCAACTCGGGCACCACTCAGAATCCCACATCCCGGGGAGGCCTGAGAGCTCAGCTGTATTAAGGGGCCGTTGGAGTTTCCCTGTTATTTGTCTACTTTTTGAGGATTAGAACTTCCGCTGGGCTGTGTTCATCTGTGCTGAGAATTTAAACTCGGTGCATGCAACAACAAGAACAGTGAGATCTGCTAGAAATGTTCAAAAAGAAGCCTGTTTTGACTTTTAAAAGCTTTCAGATGCACAAAGAGAAGTAAATTGAGGGGTTTCCGATTTCTCCTGGAGGTCTACATTGGGTGGTGGGTTCTTTTTTTCTATCCCCCCCTCCTTCATGAGCCTTTGTTTTTTAAAACTGAGATAATGCAGATATTCACCATATGGACCCTGTTGAGTGGTATCATGTTAGAAAGGCTGCCGTAGTCATGTGGTTCTTAAGCATTTTCACACACGTGCACACCTTCTTTTCCTCTCCATGACATAGAAATAGGAATTGTCATTGAGGCCCTTCCTCATAGAGACCATAGAACATATAGTAAGGGCTATTTGAAGACTATTAGAAAACTACGTGGCACAGTTCTCTGGCTTTACAGCTAAGGAAACTGAGGCTCAGGTGTTATGACAAGGATAAGGACACAATCCCAGATTTCCCCATTTTCCTGTTCCTTTCTTTATTATGTGCAGCTCATTATTTATAGGCATCATTTATAAGAGTAGCACGTAAACAAGAGCAAGGTGCCACTTGGGAAGGTGACATATTTACTATTTTTCATACAACTATGCTTTGCATATACATGGATGATGATAATAATAATATAAATCTTAAATAGTTCTTAACAAATGAAGTACTCATTTGGGTCAACAGTCATGGATCAAAGATTTTTTTTCTCCCTGCTCTTTTATCTTATCTAAATGCACACCCTGTCACCATGAAAATAACTAACTACAAAATAATTCTAAGTTTCTGATGGTCATCCATTTATTAACAAGACCAGTAAGGCTTTTTTTTTTTTTCCAAACTCAAATTTGATTCTGTTTTGTCCTCTACAGAGAAAAAGAGTGAAACATCACTCATTCCCTACTCATGTTCTCTGTTCCTTTAAAACGTACAAGGGTCTTTAGAATCGGAGGACAGCTCTGCAGCCTAGGTGAGTTGCTATTAGTGGTGGGAATTGCAGACAAAACAATTTAGGCAAGCATCCAAAAGTGCATGCCTATCCAGTGGTCTACACTCTGAAAAGGAGCTAGAAATGATCAGGTTTCCATCACAGGATTTTTAGAAACTTGATATTTGCAAGATTGAAAATATTTTAAGGAAATCCTTTCTTAAAGTGTTCCTTTTTTTTTTTTTTTTTTTTAAATTTCTAGTTTAGGTCCAGTTAGAGTGAGGAAGTAGAGGAAAGAGCAAATAGAATAATAATTGTACTTTGCATTAAATTAGAGAAATACTACAACATTGATTTTCGTATTCATTTTTAACATTTGAATATTAATGAAAAGTCACAGAAACTCAGGTCAACTCTTTATTGGGAGTTTCAAACTTTTTTTTTTTTTTGTAAGGATATTTGAGATATTCTTCACAGTTACTCAAGTCATTCCATTTACTCTGCCTTCAGTATCCAAATGTCACCCTCACCGCCTCTCCTCCCCCCACCAGCTCCCTGCAAACAATCAGATTTTCTTTTCCACTTGACCCTCTGCCTCCTTAATCACAGCCCAAATATGAGATGCTGGCATTAGTGTAGTTATACTGAATTTTTATATGGAATATATTTTTGTATTGAGTTTTATCTTCTTGGTCTGATCTACCAATCATTCAATTCAGAAGGAAAAAATAAAATTGAAGGGAGCCTGATTATCTTGTTTTATTAGTAGCTCTTAACATAGAAATATTTTATATAGCACTCATTCAATATCTACTGGGTTTAAAATATATATATATATATATATATATATATCATGCAGTTTTCAAAAGCCAGAATGTTCTTGGCATACATGAAGTATAAAATTACCAAATATTACAATAACTGAATCAATAGAATTTATAAATAGATGTCTGCTTTGCCCATCTGCACAGTTAAAATGCAAATAATGTATTAATTACAACTTTGGACAGAAGAGAAATGAAGCTTAAACCCTAATCTGAAAACATTCCTTTTTGGCATGCCGGGATGTACAGTATGAAACTGTCCCCCTCAACCACTTAGGAGCTAAGTAAGTAATCACATAGCAGGTAGCGGTCCTTGTAAGTTTAGACCATGGAGGATGGTATGGGGGCTGAGTGTATGGGGAGGAATCCAAAAAAGTGTTAGTGGAAAAGCAGTAACTTTGTATACATTTTTAATCATTGCTGAAAAAAGGGTAAAGAACTTTTGTTAGCCTTTATATAAGTTCAACAACAAGAGAGGAAAGGTTAAGAATCCTACTTTCAGCTCTAGCGTGGAATTAGATGTCCATTCGCCCATCAATACACAGGGGATTTGCAAACGAGAATGGGAGTTACATGAGCAAATCTTTCAGGGATCTGTGAGAAAATAAACTCTAACAAGAATATCTGAACTACATTTTACAATAGACTGATCATCAAAAAAGACGTGCATATGGAGATCTTAATATTTCAAGAGCCATCTACAAATACATGTCTAACTGTATAGACAGGTATTTAAATACATATATAAACCACGTACATATAGATTTGAAGTCTTCATGTATCTATGTATGCACTAACTCTAGTCAGTAAAACTAACTGGCTCATTAAGTGCTCCAAATGTTTTTTGTTACTGTGCTGTTTTGAGAACGTGATCACAGCACGTAAAATTTCATTTAAACGATTGAAATAGTACTACGGAAAAATTCTAATGCACTTCATACGAATTTTTCTTTTACCTTCTTCTTTTTCTTCTTTTTTTTTAGTTGCCTCAACCACAAAACACACATATATATGCTCATTGCAATTTTCCTCACTTGAGCCTTTTCAAACAATGGATGTAAGCATCTCTATTTTTCTTTAAAAAGACCCAAAGAGGCAAATCTTCCATTTTCTTTTGCAGTAGCACTTTGGATTTTAGCATGCAGATTTCAGCACAAAGCCTCCTTCACTGTGGGAAAAGGGGTGCATTATAGCAAAATTAAGATAGACAATTCCTATACTGAGATATACATTGTAATATTAAAACCTATAAGGACGTGGGCGACAGGCTCGCTTTTATTAGGTGATTCCAGTTCTTCACTGAATCTGTTTGCTCACTCCTGTAGCAACTTGTTGGTAAGAGGAAGTCTTTGGTGAGAAACGGCATGAAAAACAATGAAAAGCATCAGATTTAATAAAGTATCCAAGGAAAGTCTTAAAATGACACCCACACTATGAAGGGAAAGCCAAATTTGCTTTTTCTGAGGGGAATTTGTGTTTGTCAGGAAGGGTTCCTGGAGGCTTTGTTTGGAGGCCTTGATGTGTGACCAGTGCGCCACAGGCCGCGCTTCACCCTTGCCCTCCTCTACCCCGCTCTGCCCACCCATACCGACACCGCAGGGGGAAGGGTTTCAGAGCAGAAAGAATCAAAAGCTGAGGGACAGAAAAAAAAGTGCTTTTCAGGGTCTGATGTGTGGGAATCAAATGAGAGGCCTAGCTCAAATCCGGTCGCCAGGCAACCAAAGTGATATGCTGAGGGAATATCATTAAAGTTGGAAAGTAAGCAGTCTCTCTGAATTAGTAAACCAACCACAGGATGGACGACGCACCCAAACTCTATAGGGGCTGGACTGCCATTTCTCCAAGGAGGACGAGCAGGGGCTTTGCTAAGTTAAAGGGGGAACCGAGAGGGAGAGGGAGAGAGAGAACGCAGCTGATTTGTAGAGTTTTTTCATAAAAAAAGACAATGGCTGTCCAGACATGGAGTTGGTGGTGAAATATGGTAACTGCCACGGCTGCAGCTGGCTCTCTGACACAAGATTAATAAGTTGCCGTTTCCTAGCCGACCAGAACCTAGTGGGAACTATCCAGCATTTTATCTTGAATTGTGGGTAACAGCCTTACTGCAAGCTGGCCTAGTTTACTGCTCTGTTTTTTCCAGATCTCCCAAAGTGCAGCAAACATCTGTGACTCTAATGAGGTCATCATTGAGGGTGTCCAGAGAGCCAGGCCCTGAGAACTGACCTCACCTCTGCCTGAACATAAAGTATAAGTGCTGTGGGGAAGCAGGACAAATTAAATAGGGGAGCCGGCACTTGGCTGTAAGTTAAGCTCTTAAGAAACTTTTTGCTGTGATCAAAAGAGAGAGAGAGAGAGAGAGAGAGAGAGAGAGAGAAGATTGAGGTTCAGAAATGACAGTACAACAAAGCAGTAGCAAGCCTACAGAATTAGATTTAGGCCTCACTGATGAATATTATCACTGACGTGAACAAGCAAAGCTTATCTGGGCCTTCCTTCTTGAAAGGCTGAATAAAATTGAATTGCCAACTTCTGCACTTTACCACATTTTGGTGGAAATGGCTCAGAGACCTACATGATTTAAAATGAAGCCTCGGTGAATTCAACCACAAAGCATATATACGTGTTTCTGGCACACACAAAAAAATTGCAAACATTATGCAACATGGCGTATCTTTTATAAGTAATTTGATTACAGACACAGAAAACAAATCAAACTTCTCCAGATAGGTCTTCAACCCTCCCCCCCACAGTTATACCAACAGTCATAGTTTTCATAAATAACATCACCAAGCAAACACGCAAACACAACCCAAAACTGCATTCAAATCAGTGAAATATAATAATTTTGTTTAGTCATCTAAGGCAAGAATATCTAAGAGATGACTCTACCTACTGCTTCCTTAAAAACTGCATTCTTACAGGATGATAAATGTAAGTTTAAAAAGGCAGGAAAATGTTTTAGGTTTGGAGGAAAAAAAACGTATTTCCAGAAATTGTCCCTATCATTTTATTTATAAATACACTGGCCACATGTTGATTATGTATTGTCCATTTCATCCACATCTGCCCACAGAGAACAATCAAGGCAGTGGTGACATCTTTGATGCCTAAGGAAACAACTAGGTGAATAAAGTCCAGAAGGAGAAAAAGAGATGGAGGACATCCTCAAAACTCATCTAGAAACCTTAATTCGTATGTGTTAACTCACGCTGTATGCAGACATATTTTTTCCTGAAATAAAATCAATGAGACCCAGAATGCTACGTCCTGGTACTTTTATAATGAGTTTTGATTTCGGAAAAGTGGGAATATTATGATGAGATTACATTTGACAAGTTTATATTTTATTATTTGCACGTTATTATCACTTTTTGGACGAGAGCTAATTCAAGAGATACAGAAGACTAGTAATAGAGAAGCAACTACTTTCTCCAAAGCCAGTAAATGTCACGCAAAACTCTTATTTGACCATGTGGTCTAAGGGCTCGGGAATGAGAGAGCAGTAGCAGATGGGCCAGCCAGGAGAGAGTGGTGGCCATTTCTGAATGATACTGAGCCTTTTCAATGAGGTAGCAAGAGGGGAAGCAAGGTGTCGTCCTAAGCTTAATTTATGAGTGATTGACACGATGGAATTGGGGATGATTATGAGCATGTGCTTAAAATGTAAGCCATTCGTGATGAAGGGTCTAAAACAGTAATGCTAGAGAGGAGTTCTGGTCCCACCTGCAAGTCCCTCGATAGAGGCGGTTTCACCTCAGAAGAAGAAAGGCAGCAGCTCATTGTTCAAGGCCTCAAGCTAGAGTTTAAATGGAAAGAGAGGCTTACAAAACAAACCCACCTTTGCTTGGACGTGAATCGGGGAGAGGAGCTTTTGGGGAGCTGAGGTCTATTCCATTACACACTCTCTCTGTTTTCAGGAAGGACTTGGCTAGTGCCCATTTCAAGGCTGAGTTTATTTTTTAAATGCAAATGAAGGAAGTGTTGCATTCAGCTTTGCAAACAGTTTTCAGAAATCCTGTTGGCCTACATTTAGCTGGGAAGCAGCAGCCGGTACCAAGTGTAGGGGCTCAAACAATCAAGCAGTTGTTTGCCTCACTCACATTCCTGAGGCAATCTGGTTCCAGCTGAACTCCTTGGGAACAGTCTGGGCTATGTACCCCTGGGGCATCTGCCCCAATTAGCACTGACCCTTGGGAGCCTCCTTACTGGCCCTAGGTCACTAACAACCTCTTGGATTCTGGGTAAACTAGATTACTTTAGGAGCCTCTAGGCTTTCCATAGCCCCAAGGAGAACTGGACATCCAGGCTCACCAACAGAAATTCAGTAACCTTGGCCTCCTTCGGGTTCTCTGAACCAGAGACACACATGGTGGGATCTTTGCCGTGTCTGGGGAACAGCAGGAAAGAAGGCTCAGAGAGTGTTCAGCCAGGCGAAACTCTGTAATGCACAGAGCGAGTACAGGCTGTAGAGTTTCACAGAACTGGGTTTAGCTCTTGGATCTTTTCTGTCTAACTGAGTGACATTGGGCAAGTCATCAAACCCTACCAAACTTCAATTTCCTCAAATGTAAAATGGGGACAAAGTTATCTGATCTGTCCTGCAGCGTCTTCATGAAAATCTAATGATTTAACGTACATAACGTGTTCAATAAAATGCCTGGCTCATGAAATATCCTCAGTAAATGGGACTTAGTTGCAAAAACTGAAACCCATCATGTTTGACCAGGACAATACCACTCCTGAGAAAATCAGAGGCCACATAATTCTTTAAATCCCTCTGTTTTGCTGTGGTTCATGATCAGTTTGTCATCAGCCCTTCCTTTCTGAGAGAGCAAATAATTCATAATTACTTTGTGTGCCACTCTCCAACCAGCACTTGTAGGCCTGTGTGGGCAACAGAAGGAATATATGACGTGATCTCCAGCTTTGAGGACCTGACTGCAGGCATGGAACTGACAGAACAGGAGCCAACTCAAGAACAGTTTAGGCATCAAACTGTACAGTCCTGAGCAGCGTGTGCAATGGGAGTTGGAAGGAGGGAGGAATCGGCATAGGCTGCCACGGTCGGGGAAAGCTCCACGGAAGCATTGGGCTGAGTGTCTACTATGAACCAGATCCTGAGAGAGATTCAGATAAGGTGGAGACTTTCTCTAATGAGCTTAGAAACTAGACTGGAGAGAGACGTATTAACAGCCCACTTCAAAATGGTGCAGTGAGTGCTAAGAATGGGCTTGGGGGAGGAAAATATTGTACTATAAGAGTATGGAAGAAGAACGGCTTAGGTTGGGTTTGAAGGAGAAATTGGATTTAGGTAAATACTAGGCAGATGGATCAGCATAAACAAAGACATGAGAGTGGGAAACAATCAAGATTGTGTGTGTGTGTGTGTGTGTGTGTGTGTGTGTCTGTGAGAGAGAGAGAGAGAGAGAGAGAGAGAGAGAGAAAGAGACAGAGACACACAGAGAGAAAAGCAAGTTGAGGAGAGGAACAGGGAATGTCTGTGGAAGGAAAAATAGAAATTCTAAAATTAGATACAAGATTTAAAGAACTTATTCTAAACGATCTCTATTTATTTTTATAAATGTGGCAGATGATCACACTAAGAGGCTAGCATAGCCCATAATCTGAAGGTTTTAAAGTCCAAGAACTTTTGGATGTGGCTTGATAGAGGTCAGCTATGAGTTTATTCACATTTGAATACACTCCTCTTTCCCATAGAGAAACTTCACAGGCTGGTGGTATTGACCAGAGTGGGACTGGAACCAAGGGTGATTTTGTGAGTTGATTTTCTTTTTTTTTAATTTTATTTTATTTTATTTATTTTTTATACTGAAGGTTCTTATTAGTTATCTATTTTACACATATTAGTGTATACATGTCAATCCCAATCCTCCAGTTCATCCCACCACCCCCGCCCCGCCGATTTCCACCCTACGTTTGTTCTCTACATCTGTGTCTCTATTTCTGCCCTGCAAACCGGTTCATCTGTACCATTTTTCTAGTTCCACATATATGCGTTAATATACGATACGTGTTTTTCTCTTTCTGTCTTACCTCACTCTGTATGACAGTCTCTAGAGTTGGTTTTCTGATTAAGCTGTGCTCTTGGAAATTAATCAGGAAAGGAGAGATCTGAGCCCAAGGTCCGCCAGGAGAATTAACTGACCAGGCTTTGGGCCTGGGATAGGAGTGGAGGGAATGTGGAAATAGGGACACAGAAAGTATTTCTGGAGTTGGCTGAGAGAAAGAAACTAGAACTAAAGACAGCTTTGGGGCTTTCTGACAACCTCTATATCCCAATCCAATTCCCAGCAAGTCCTCCCTGCTTCTTTGTCTTGAGTCACCTACTATCTTGGCCGATCCCTGCTGGCTTAGCTGTCTGCACCGTATTCTGGGGCCAGATAGGAAAGGTGTTAAGCTTCTGAGTCATTCCTGGCTGGGTCATTCAAGGCTCTATCTTATGGAACTACACTTGATGATAATCATTGAGCCATAGTAGCCCAGGAGGTCTCCCGTGCTAGAACAAATGCTCCTTTGAGGAGAAGAAGTATGAGCAGTCAAGGGCTTCTTTCCTTAGCAGCAAGAGACCTGGAGATATTTCCTCGCTCTCACAATGAGGACTGGACATAAACAGACAGTAGTTTTGCTGTGTGATTATTTAAGGGGCACTGGGAAGATCAAGCTGTTGAAATACAACCACTCCATACAGCCGAAGAGTCATTTGGGTTTTTCCCTCCCTCTTTCATTCGACAAACATTTATTAAGCACCTCTTATGACCTAGACACTGTGTTAGTCACAGTCGCCATCCCCAAAACCTCACATTCAAGTGGAGGAGACGAATGGAGTGAGAAGTGCTGTTAGACATAAGCGTGGGACACGGGAGGAGCCCAAAGGCTTTGGGCTTTGGGATTGGAAAAGGTTACAGAGAGAGGAGACAGAACACAACATGGAATAGTTGGCCTGGTTGCATGCAGGGACATGTAGGACAGAAAGAGCTGAAGCAGGATGGGCAGGCAGGTATAGGCCATGAACAGTCTTGCATGGCGGGCTAACAAGTC
Source organism: Grampus griseus (assembly GCF_964374135.1). Lineage (NCBI taxonomy): Eukaryota > Metazoa > Chordata > Mammalia > Artiodactyla > Delphinidae > Grampus > Grampus griseus. The sequence continues at coordinate 59,197,990 of NC_138998.1, forward strand.
AGGGTTTTACCTCCAAGGTAATAGAGCATCATTGAGGGTCTCACATGAGGAAGTGGCACAATCGGTATTTGTGTTACACAGCAATCTTCTGGCAGCTGAGAGGTAAAACACCTTCGAAGGTGGAGATGGGACAGGAAGATATCACCGATGTGTGTGTCAGACAATGAAAATATTAGTTACCCTTCCACAGATATAACATTGAGACTCCAGTGAGTTTACTTGATCAAATTTTCATGGCTCCCCATTGGAGTTTCTTGAGGACAGGCACCCATGTTTCTGATTTTGGGGTGCTCCCCATTTCAGCAAAATGGCTGCTGAATCCATGGCAAATGGAGGACAAGGAACTGGGTTTCAATGCTCTGGCCTGGAGCTTTTTCGACGACTGCACACTGGTCCTCTGAGAGACTTTAATTTCGGAGATGGCTGAAGGCTGGAGTAGCCTTATATGTAGTACACACCCCGGCACTATAAGGTGTGAATACTGAGCTGAGCAGACTAGTCTGGGCAGAGCGGAGCTCTGCAGAGGTGAAAGAGGAAGTGTCCCCTTCAGTCTCCAGGGGATTGTTCAAGTGGGAGGCACTTTGTCGGGAGCTGCAGCTATTAAATTGCTGAAGAGGGGGACTTTGGGCAATGCAGAGTCAGGAGGAGGGGGCAGGAGCTCCTCACAGAACAGCTCCTAAGAGGTAGGAGAGACTCAGGAAGTGTCTCAGCCGCACTTTGACATTTGTTGCTGGTCTACCTCTACCTCGCTCTTCCATCCCCAAGACTAAGTGAGGAGCTTTTGATCTCTCATCCTCTGTCAGGTCAGTTCAGTTTGCCTTTAGGCACCTAACGGATCCTGCCCACTCAGGGAGTGAAAGCAAGGTGTACGAATGTGGGTGCAGGCTGCACAGCACAGTGACTGCATGGGCTCTGGGGTCTGAGCTCTGGCTCTTTTGGCCTTAGTTTCCTCATCTGTAAGATGGAAATAATAATAGTACCCACTTCATAAAGTTGCTATGAGGATATGGTAGATGATGTTTGTAAAGAGTTTAGCACAGTTTCTGACACAAGTACTGAAAAAAAAGATTAACGTTGGGGTTTCCCTGGTGGCGCAGTGGTTGAGAGTCCGCCTGCCGATGCAGGGGACACGGGTTCGTGCCCCGGTCCGGGAGGATCCCACGTGCCGCGGAGCGGCTGGGCCCGTGAGCCATGGCCGCTGAGCCTGCGGGTCCGGAACCTGTGCTCCGCAACGGGAGAGGCCACAACAGTGAGAGGCCCGCGTACCGCAAAAAGAAAAGATTAACGTGGATTATTTTCAGGAGCTGGGGAAGTGGGACCGGCATGGAACAATCACGGGTGGTCCCAAAGATGCATCTAACTCTCATCAACTACATTAAACTAATTGGGCACTGGATGGTTCTTCAGGGGCCTGAGGGATCTGGCCCCAACCGGACTTGTACAGACACCTGGGGAATGTATGAGGAAAGGCCCCTGTGACAAGTGAGAGTGTGGCGCTGACAAGGGGCTACTCAAAGAGCCTTGGGGTTCTCATCCATGAAAGCAAGAACCAGCAGCTTGAAGGAGTGCTAGAAAATCTGTCTACGTAATCACTCTTTGAAAAATACCAGACTAGCTAAAGTTGGGAAGGAAAAGAAATACGGTCATTTCCTCAGATCACCAACCCTAGTATTGAACCAGCAACGTCTGAGGAGTTGAAATACAAAAGAGACTGTATTTCTTCCAGTCATCCTATTTATTTTCATGAGCATAATGTAAAAAAGCAAATAAAGCATTAGAAAAAATAGGCAAACTCTTAATAACCCAAAGAATCTTTATTCAAAAGAAAAAAATAACATTTGACTTCACCAGAAAAAAATCTGGTTGAAATATCTAGTATTAGCATTTTCACTGATACATTTTCCCAATTATTATAATAACCTTGGTATTTCTTGTAGACACTAAATCAGCAGAGAGACCAGTAGAGAATAAATATAACAAAGCGTGAAATGGTATTTGTTATATCTAAAAAATATTAAAACAGAGCTAAAACCTCCATATGTTCTTCAAAACTAAAAAGTTTTATTTCCACTTTTAGAAATCTAGCCTAAGCCAATGGACAGAAATTCATCCAATGAAATATGTAAAGATATTTATTACAGAATTACTATGATGGCAATAATTGAAAATAAACTGCATGTCCAATAACAGGGGGCCTGTGAAATCCACAGGATAGAATATTATGCAGTTCTTATAAATGATATATGTTAATATTATTAAAGATATGGGGGAAATACTCAAGACATAATAATATTATTATTATAATTATTTTTTTTGTCTGCACTGCGTGGCATGTGGGATCTTAGTTCCCTGACCAGGGATGGAACCCGTGCCCCCTACATTAGAAGCCCGGAGTCTTAACCACTGGACCGCCAGGGAAGTCCTCAAGGCATAATATTAAATGAAAAAGATACAGAACTGCAAATGGAGTATGATATCACATATATAGTAATAAGACTAAAAGGAAGTTTACTAAAATGTTAACAGTGGCTATCTTTGGGTTGGCAAGATTATAGGTGATTTTTATTTTCTTCTCTATTGTAATATTTTCTAACTTTATAAACTATGTGCATGTAATACTTCTATAATTAGTTTAAAAAACAATAAAATTATCCTGCACAGTTATAGTTGTTTTAGACCTTATAAAAGGAGCTAATTATTTCTGCCCATAACAAATTCCACTTAGCTCTATTATGGGAAGAGTTAAAACTGGTTCTGTATCATGAGTTTTAAGCACTGTCCTCTCCCACCCCCAGATCTCCCAGTCCCAAGCCTTTTTTAAGTCAGAGTTTCTGATTTCTGAGGCTATTCACAGATTGCACCCCCAATTGTTCCCTCTTTTCATCCACTGGTGAGTTTCTATCTCATACCCACCTTATTCTTTCTCTTGTATATTAATGAGGGAAAGAAATGAAGATAATAATCACACTGAGCAAGAAGGTATGTGTGTGCCTTGAGTAAAAAACAGTTTATAAAATCAAATATATGATAAAAAAGTGACCCCTTGCTTTAAAATAATTCACATTAATAAATTCACCTTTAGAATCTACTCTAATGCATTTGAAATGCAATTTGATTGTTAAAGGTGTGAGTTTTCCCAACTTTTCAGGGCCCACCTATTGGTTTCTCCATGTCACTTCAGCCTCCATGGTCTTCTAAGGTGGATTAATCTGACTCCGAGGTATATAAAAAAGCCCCAGCAAGGCTGCAGGGAAGCAGCGTGGAAGAGGTTGTTCTTTAGGTTAGGATTACCTTAAGGCAAGCAAGACACTGGCTTCAGGCACAAAATTTAAGCGGGGGGCAAAAAATTCATAATCGAAATAAATACTATTTTTAATGCTATATCTATATCTATCTATCTATATTTTTTTCTTTTTTTTTCAGTACGCGGGCCCTCACTGCTGTGGCCTCTCCCATCACAGAGCACAGGCTCCGGACACGCAGGCTCAGCGGCCACAGCTCACGGGTCCAGCTGCTCCGCGGCATGTGGGATCTTCCTGGACCGGGGCACGAACCCGTGTCCCCTGCATCAGCAGGCGGACTCTCAACCACTGCGCCACCAGGGAAGCCCTAATGCAATATTTTAAAAAATTGAAGTTAATGCAAAAAATCCATGATGAACTAAATATCAAAATTTTGAAAAGGCCAGTACCGTGCCAAGCCATACTGGAGCCTAAGATGAAAGTAAAAATTGTTCAGTCTTATAAATACGTCTTATGTGTTTTTTAGTTATCCAGTTTTTCCAGAACATTAAAGTTGTTTAAAAATATTGAAACATTAAAAAAATTGGTGTCTGTTCACTCCTCAAGGAATGAAATCACGTAAGAATCACTCCTCAGATTCTGTCACATCCTCAAAACCGGCTATAATGAGAAGGCCCAAAGCTCTGGGTCGAACATTTAACAAGTATTGCGTCTCAAGTCCACTTAATTATGGGTTTAAATTCCCATCCCAGGATAGGCACTGAGGGCTTGCACTCTAGAAGTGGACATCCTGAACCTATACCATTCAGTTCATAAATATTCATTGAACACCCACTGCATGCCGGGCCATTTTCTAGGCACTGATGCTACGCTGGTGCATGAAACAGACCTGAGCTTGCATTTCACTGAGCCCTTTATTAACTGGTTTTCCTTGCTTATTTGTTTGACTATTTTAAATGGATGTTTGTCACCCAGCTTTTCTTTTGCAAGCTGCTGTAAATTCACTCCGTTAGTCATCTATATCATTCTTGGGGTTACTGAACTGGGTTGTCTTGCTCTAACTCTTGCATTTCACACTGGACCTTTACACTTCTGTGATGGTTTATTTCCCACGTGTCTAAGTCTTCTCTGCCATTCTGCCTTTGCTTTTCCTATTTTCTGCTTTCCCAAGCCCAGTACGTTACATATAGTAGATGTTCACTAAATATTTGAGGATCACTCGAATGTTGAATGAATGAATCAGTAAAGGAATCAACAAAGGAAGGAACAGCGAATGAATGTACCTAGTCCCTGGAGGGAGGAAGGCAGAATCATCACGTGCCACCTTCCTGTTTTTGTATGTTTGAAATATGAATACATGATCGTGTATGTGTTGTTTGTGTATGCTGAGGAGCGTTCGCAGGTGGAATAGAAACAACAGAATAAGCCTTCACATTAGTGGTGTTTCGGAAAGAACCCTGGCCTGGGAGATGTGTGCTGTTGGGCAAGTCATTCCTCCTCACTGAAAGGGTCTCTCTTTCCTCATCTGTAAAATAAGGGAGCTGAACTGTGAAGTCTAAAGTACTTCTCAGCTCTAACAAGGGTTGAGTCCAATGCTCCTGATGCTGTAGGTGTCAGCTAGTGTGGGTACCAGTGAGCACTGTCTTGGATTCTTTTGTGTTTCGGTGTTCTTAGAAAAGGAATGCCCTCTAATTCTACAATATAAACATCAGTCCGGAGAAGTGGGGCAATTGTGGTATTTCTTACTGATGAAGATTCCAGGAAATAGCTGTGTAATTCCAAGATGTCCCTCTGGTATTCGGTTATTTTAATGTTAAAATGGGGAAAATCCAAAGAACCACCTCAGGTCCCTCCTAGGATAAAATATCTGTTTAGCATGTTCTACTTTGAGAATTTTTGTGCTCATGTATGATTTGGGTGGGGGGACATTATTCCGTTTTTAATTCAACCCTTGAGAGAACTGGTAAATCAAATGCAGCTCCTGAATACTATTAACAGTAACTAATATTTTTATAGTGTTTTATAGTTTACACAGACGTTTTCACATTTATATTCCCGTTTAATCCTCAATACAGTCCAGTCCTATGGTATGGGAATGTCTTCTTATAATCCTTTTTGTATGTGTTAGGAAAATGAGCTGTGGTGTCCATCTTTGGACCCCAAACCTCCAGCTTTTTGCAGACACAGATTTTTAAAAAAACTCTTTCAAGGAGGAAGGGGCTGAAATGGAGCAGGCAACCAGCAGAATCTATGCCATTGTCTCTCTGAGATTAGGGGAATGCTTCCTGCCTTGGAGGACAGGGTGGAATAAATCAGTGGTTCCCCGAAACGTGGCCTCAACCTTGACCTGTGGAATCAGAATCTCCAGGGAGAGATTTAAATTTCAGTTCTGAAAAAAATTTCATAACTTTTTCTGTATTAAAAATCTCTTATAATTTTAATAAATACTTATTCAGTGACTATTGTGTGTCCATTTGCTTTTCTTTTTCTAGTTGACAAAAGAAAAAAGATGTAACACTGTATTTGGTTCCCCCATTTTTAGTTTATGTGTACATATCTGGAAGTCTATGAGTTTCTCAGAACTTTTTTGGACTGTGAAATGCAAAACTCTAGAAAACAGTGAGGTACACCCATTACTTTTATCATATTACTTTCCTACATAAAAATCTTGAATGGTCTTTCATTACTATTAGATTAGCTACTAGTTCCTAAGTCTAACTTGGTTACAAACTGTTTGATCCCAACTGCTCTAGGTTTTCATTTTTAAGCTATGAAATGAGGTTGTTTGACTAAAGAGTTTCTAAAATAATTCTCAGCCCTTAAATTCTGTGGATTTATAAGTGTCACAGATAAGAGTCCTGTGGCATTCAAGGAGCAATCAGCAAAGTTTCCCAGGGAAGGCTTCTTCTGAGGACAGAGCAAGGCTGGCTGGGGGAACACCTACTTTCCTGGGTGGTGTTGGTCCAGTGAGTGTGGTTTGGGTGTCCACTCTCAGAAGCTAGAGCTCCACCCATTTCCAGCAAGGAAGCTAACTGAATTCAAGTCTAATGCATGTTTATCAAAATATCATAATTAAAAAGAACATAATGTAGTAAAAGTTGAAAATTAATCATTCAATGTGAACTGTTCAAATGACAATTCAATGCTAACTTTCCTTAGTATATCACATTTAGGTCTTTTTTTCTTTTTGGTGCGTTGGGTCTTCGTTGGTGCATGTGGGCTTTCTCTAGTTGCGGTGAGTGGGAGCTACACTTCGTTGCGACGTATGGGCGTCTCATTGCGGTGGCTTCTCTTGTTGCGGAGCACGGGCTCTAGGCGCATGGGCTTCAGTAGTTGGGGCACGTGGGCTCGGTAGTTGTGGCTCACAGGCTCTAGAGCGCAGGTTCAGTAGTTGTGGCGAACGGGCTTAGCTGCTCCACAGCATGTGGCATCTTCCTGGACCAGGGATCAAAGCCGCGTCCCCTGCATTGGCAGGCGGGTTCTTAACCACTGAGCCACCAGGGAAGTCCCACATTTAGGTCTTTTAAGATTTTTGTTTTATTTAGTGTTAAGAACGTATTTCCTTTCTTGAGTGAACTGATTAATTTCTCTTCTTCCTTCCTTCCTTCCCCCCTTCCTTCCTTCCTTCCTTCCTTTTATCCTTCCATCCTTCTGTCCTTCCTTTTTTTCTTTCTTATTCCATTAGTACCTTTAACAGAAAATGAATATCTCCACAACTTATTTTAACCCAGATCCCATCACATGCATGGAAAGAAGTAAATCAGAACAATGTATGTGTGTTGTGAAAATGGATAATAAAGCGGTGATAGATGACTATTATTGTGGTTGTTACGATATTGTCAAATAAATTCATGTACAATACGTCCATTCAGAAATCTAGCAAAACACAAAAACTATTTTTTTTTTTTTGCTTTTTTTAAAAGCTTTGTTTTAAAAAGACACCTTCCTGTCACTGGTACTTGTAAGTGAATAAAATGAAATTGATGCCTAGCAGGGGAAAAAAAGGAAAATACTTCTTTACTTTGTATTAAGAATACGTGACATCTTTGCTGTCAGTGATAGTGAAGTGAAATACATACCAAATATGTCTTGACATAACTTGACAGGAATGTATGTCTTCTTTTCTCTCATTTATTTTTGTGATAAGAATATGTGATTTTGCTGCCAAGGAAGCTTGTAATGTTGTAGAGAAATGGAAATGAAATTGTGTTGGGTATGTCCAATTTCCCCTGACAGACTGGCATAAGCTATAGCATGCATGCAGTCTTGGGAAGTTAAAAACAGGCTTCAGCCAGCAAGACCCAGGCATTGACATTTGTCAAAACAACTTTCCTCAACACATCAAAATGTTCCTTTCTCTTTTGTGTTATTCAGATGTGTTCGGGTAACTACGTTTTAGAAAATGGTGACTATCAGAGAATCATTGCCATCCACATGTGAACGATATCAAGAGAAAAAAATTTTACCTTTACCACTCAAATATAAGCCTATTCCATTTTGATTGTCCTTAATCCACGAGGGTCCTTTAAAACAAGTCAAAAATCTAATATAACTAAAAGTGTTGCCTTTTTGTTTTGTGGGGTTTTTTTCCCCCATAACCTGACAGATGTAAATGTCACAACTTGGTTCTTTTTCCTTCTTTTCAAAGCATTGCACAGATGGATGTTGTGAGTTCGGTCTATTGTTCTTGAGTTCATTGCTTTTTAAAATTGTTGCCTTTCTTGGAAGAACTCAAATCATCTGGGTACCACTGGCCCTTTAGAAAACGTTCTAAATTTCTTACTCTATTGCTAGGGAGCAACAGATGTTAGGTGAGGTGAGTATTAAGCATAACAAAATAGTATTTTAAGTGAACCTCCAATTCTGTCTTTTGGGGGCTCTTTCACGGATACACACACAATTTCTAGAACCCTAGCAACAACTTCTACAATAAACTGTGTTTGAAGGTAGAATTCTGTACCAAGGGCAGACAGAAACAGAATCAGCCAGCAGTGTAATCATTGCTCTGCTGTGTGAAGGAATATTGAGCTCAGATGCCTCCAGAAAGCCCACCAGGCCCAGAGGCACTGGACAATAAAAGGGGAAAAATAATAGACGCCAATGCTTTATTAAGTATATTTTTTCTCACTTAGGTGCCCATTCCCTGGTCAGACAATTAGTGGTTCTTTCCAGAGAAAGTGTTACCCACCAAGAAAAACTCTTTTAACCTTTCAAAATAACAAATATCTTTAATGACTTTTATCCCCTTTCCACTGACATCACAGATACAATGTGGCTTGTCTTGAAGTCAAGCCCAAACTGAAATCACTGCTGGCAGGGAAAGGAAAAATAGAACATTGACAATAAGAGTGACAGATGAAGGTTTGGGGACCTTGAAAGGAAGAATAACTCAAGCTATGACCTGGGACAGAAATACTGTACCTTAGTAAAATACCTGCCCAATCTGTAAGTTAATAGGCAGGTACATTTGCACATGGTAACGGGCTAAATCCAATGCTTGATAGAACTTGGTATTATTTTCCATGTACTTGTTTAAAAGGAAAGCCGGACATGCTTTCTAGCAAGAACCTTTTGATTATATAGACCAACTGTTCATCATCACATTCCCTGGGGAAAACATTTTTATTTGGTTGTATGAAAGGTTAACATTAACTAGAAATATTTCTGAAGAAAAGACTTCCTAAATTTGCTTAATCTTGCTACAAATGATTATTAAGCACTCAATAGGGTAAAGATATATATATATATTATATTATATATGTTATATATTATACATATATTTTTCTGAAGATAAAGGCAACCATGAAAGTATCACTTGATTTATTTGCAGGAGGGAGAAACTTTATATTTTATGACTTACAAAATCTCTTAGTTGTATCCCAACTTTTATTTTATTTTAATTGTGCTACATTTCTAAATGATTACTTGAACTATAGGGGAAAGTTCAGTAGGCTCTATCAATTTCTAGTGATTTCTGTCATCGACTCCTAATTATCTGTGCTTGCTTTGCTATTCACCTTAGATTTCTTTAAAACACGAGTTGTCTAAGGCTTATTCACTCTTGGTTGGTTTGGCGATTGGTAGTAACGTTGTTCTAATATTACCCATGACAGTGGAATTTTTCCCCAATGATGGCCATGGTAGGTCTTTTCTATCAGGTATAGTTTACTTCTAGAGTTGTCAGAGAAGAATTTAATTCCAGTAACTAATTATTTGAGATAAATTTCCCAAGGAGTCTTTAGCTTAGGCTTTAGAGACACTGCCTTCTATTCAAACAATGCGAAACGTTTTAGGTCATATGAATAATTAAGTTTGCATCATTGTGAAATAAATGCATAAGCCTACATTTTCATTGAAGTTTATAAGTCCATGGTTGAAGCAAATGTGTGTTTCCCTCTTTCCCTCTGTGGATAATAATGGCACAAAGTCATAATGTTTATTTTGCCTTTGATATAAATTTAAATCAAGTAAGGATGGTTCAAGTGGACACAAGGAAAATCCGGTTGCTTCCCTGGGTCCATCAGCATCTTAAGTCACTTTTCAAATGTTTTGGGGCTTGCAAAGGCTGAAACATATTTTGCCATGCCCCTTTTCCCTTATTTCATAAACCAACATAATTTAAAAGAAAAACTTAATCCATATGTTTCTGATTAATCTTTACTAAACTCATCAAAATGGTGTTTTGTAAGAGTGATTTGGTGTCCAAGAAGTCTTTTGAATCTCTCTGTAACAGGCCTTCCTAATGCCACTCCTCTTTGAAGCAGGAAGTTGTGTTTTGCCAACAGTAAAGAAATTCAAACCCCCAAAGGGTTGAGATCAGTTTAAAACTTCAAGCCTGAGGGCTCTGTGGGGCTCTACATTTGGCAAATAGGTTACTTTCCTTCTGACTTGGAAATACCTTACTTTCCTCCCACAAGAAATGCTCTATTTATTGTTTTGCTAAAATACCTGCTAAAATCTAAACTATCTTCGGATTCTTTGATACATAAAAGTGTATGAACTAGAAAGCAGGGCTTAATGTTTAATTTACTCTAAAGCAATTTCATGTGATTGTCCATTTGGATCTTTCTTTAATTTCCTTGTCTCCTGACCACACACATCTTTATAATTTGGGTTTACCCAAAATTTTACCAGAAGAGGTGACCATAAAGATCTCACAAGCTGGAAATAAGTGCCGGGCAACCTGTGGCTTTCCACCTCGGGTTGCCCGATAAAGACATATTTCTTGATGTACTAAGCTAACATTTCACACTATATTTTGTACTCTTATTTCTGTTGACAACCAAAAATTCAATGCCGAAGATTTCGAATAACGTGTTCTATGTCACAAGGTGAACCATAATTCACAGTTGGAGATGTTTGCTAGTTTTTCAATGTAGTTCATTTCTATTCATATATTTAAAGGAAGACCTGTATAATTTCACTTTGTTTTTTTATACCGTGGGTGAGAAAGAGGACGAGAGAGAGTGAGAAAGAAAACAAAATAGGGTGTACAACGAGTTAAGCAACAGACCACTCTGGCCCTTTGTCCTTGCTGCCTCCTGGCCATGAAGTGGGAGTGCCCTCTAGTGAAACTTTAAAATCATTGGAAGATATTGGGTGTATTGTGATTAAGAATTCCTCCTAAATTCTTGTTTCAAAAATCTCTGGGCCTTAAACATTTGCATACGTTTTCAATGAGACTCGAGAAAAACACAAAACGCCATCAAGTAAAACTATTTCTTTAGGAAACAAATAGAAATGGATATCTTAAAAGTCCATGTCTATAATCCCTATTTGGTATCTATCTAACTATCTAGCGAGAGATCCCAAGGACACCTAAGTAGCATATAACCAAAGCTATGATTATATAACTGAAAACTTATATAGAAACACAACTACCTGCCTCTCGAGAAGTAAGTCACTTTGAAATGTGACCGTAAAGCAGTAGTAGCAACACACACAAGTGATCAACTGAAAAACACGGTTTGTCATCTAGATTACTCCAGAGTTCTTTGTAGAAAGCAGCATAGGCTTACTGTGATGAAATCTGATGTGTTCTGGAAAACGTACAAGACTGGGAGTCTGTGTCTCGCCCTGGACTTCACTTACCCACTGTGTGAGTTTGGGTAAAACACTTTACCTCTCTGAGCCTCAGGGTCATCATCACCTGCAAAATGAGCTGAAGAACACCTGCCCTGCCACCTCATAGGATGGTACTGGATGAGATAAAGTGTGGGAAAGGGCTTTGAAGGTAAAGTACTATATTGTGAAGGTATTATTTTTCTGACTTAGATTCTGTCTTCCTACTGGAAAGATTTCAAGCAAAGTTCACTTTTATGATGAAGCAAGAGAGAAAGAAGACCCCTCTAAAGTCCTGTGGAGTCAGGAATCATTGACAAAACAGTTTTCTTCCCAATCAAGAAGGGCCACAGAGAAAGAAACAGGTGACGCGGAGGAGGGAGGCGGGGCCAGGCTTTACCACCGTGGACCCACCGGCTCTCCTGAGCGAGGCTGAGCCTGTGTGGGCGGCCTGGGCGGGAGAAGGCTGGGCAGCAGCTGGTGGAGCGTCAGGAAACGCGTCCTCCTGGGTTTATAACAGCAAGTGTCAGCGAGTCCAATCCCCACTTTGAACAGAGAGGAGCCCCACAGCATGGATGCTCCGTGTTTCTGTGTCTTTAATCCCCGTGTTGATTACCATCCACACAACACAGTTCCCAGTTTTTGTTGTCTTTTTAAAATTGAAAATATTTTAGCTTTGTTTACGCCGACAGTAATAAACTCTTCATTTCGGCAAACAACCCAGTTCTTCCTTTTAGTTGCAGTTAGTTTCATTTTAGGTTTGTGCTTTTAAAATTCTTTTCCCTACATACAGCTTGTTTTTCATGGGGACATGGTTTCTCACTAGCTATGCTTGCTTTAAAGAGAGCTTTATTTTTTTCTAAGTCAACTTGTATAGGTACTTTAAACCCATATATTTCAAATTCCAGATTTCTCAATACTTTCCCTTTTCTTTTCCCTTCTCCTTCTGCTTCCTCTTCTTATTTTTAACAACACAAGTATCTTCTATGTCCTTACTGCCTCGATTTCCACCATTCATCTTCTGGATGTACGTCTTCTTTCTTTTGTCCAGAGTGAGAAACTGATTCTAGTTTCTTTACTCAGAGATACTTCACATTGTCAGATATGCACAATCAATCTTGTACTTAAACCTTTGTGAAGAAACACAACAGATGGATAATGGGAACATGGTTGCCATTCGGGCTCTGGTCCATTCATGACCTGCCCCACCCCAAGCCATGACTCTAGTAGTAAAGGAGGAAAATTATAAAGGCTATCTGACACGTTCCATGCCTGCTGTTTATGTCTTCCCTCCCCGTTTGACCTAAACAGTTGGCATGGGAGTAGAGAGGTGGTATTTCTTCCTTAGAATAAAATTAAACAAGACAGTCAGCAGGTCTTCAACTGCTCAGGGATTTATCCAAATTAAGTGACTAGTTCCAGTTGAATGACTAGGGCTTCCATGTCACAAAACAGCTCTTGGCTACACCTAGAGTTCACTCTGTCTAGGCTACGTGCTCACACATTAGTGGAACGCCACTACTCCTCATTGAAACTTTGGGTTCCTTCTGTATTAGAACCTTCCCTGACCTTTGCTGAACATCACAAAGAAACCAAATGCTAACCTCTGTTTGTCTCAAATTTTCCCCTATTAATGCTTGGTCCAAGTCTACATTTCCAGCCAGTCTTTCATTTAAAAACACAATCTCATTCAAAACCTGCCTGGTAACTTTATCACTGGGGTAACTGTTACCTATGATGCAGGGCTGACCTGGGTCCTTGTAGCACTTGACATCATCTTTTGGACGGGTTACAGAGCCTTTTGAGGGAGTTGTTAGAAGCAGGCTCACCCTGCAATGCAGAACCGGTCACAGAAGAAAATTAGTGCATTTATCTGTCAGCATTAGACTAGATTTTCAATCCAGTTCACTAGTCACAGGGTCTGGTTTTCTCTTCCTCTGGGAGATGAAACCGATATGCTGGTAGGTAGTAAAGGTGTCAGTTATAAATTGAACCGTTGGAGCACGCACACACGAAAAATAGACGAGAAGACTTTAAGGCCATAAATTTAGTTCAAGGCAAAGAATTTCCCTAAAAATAGTCCAGCTTGTTAAAACACTGTAGGAAGAATGTATGTCAGGTAGCCATTGGTGTTATCAAAACCAGTTCACATATTCTTTTATAAGGAGCCAGTGTTTGCAGTTCTCTCTCTACTGTGCTATTCATTTTAACTGCTTAAGGGGGAAAAAAAAATCTTGCTGACTCCAGTGGTAAATAAGTAAATAACTTGATTGTTCCCTCTTCACTGTCTCATGCATGGGTGAGGTTGCAGCAAATCTGAGTTGCATAGAGAAGGGACAGGCTTGGCAGACGCCATCAAGCTTTACCTTGTGCCCCACTTACTGTTTACCTACCACTTAACTAAGTGGGGCTCCAACCCCGACTCAGAAGAAGCATATGGCCCTTTTCTGAACTCAGTGAGTGATCTTGCCCTAAACTGGTTGTTTCCTAGCCTCAATCCTATAGTAAAATAATCGAGGTGGAAACCCTGAAGACTAACCTGTTAATGACCCATTACTGAGACATAGCACAAACTAGAACTTAAAGGAAAAACGTTCAGAGTGTCCCATGACTCCCATACTGTCTACCAACGGGGCCCAGGTGCCCGCTCAGTTCAATAAATATTGAGTCTCTCTTGACCCCTGAAGCGCTGCACTGAGCTGTGTGGATTACAGATCCAATCCCTTGACTCAGAGAGCTTATAATTTAGATTGACAGATGATATCCAACAACTCACCATAGAATAAACCAGAGTCAAATAAGAATTATATGGGAGCAAGCATCAGTACCATATCATGTGAAGCACAAGAGAAGGAATCCATAATATACCCTAGGTAGCACATAGTTTAATTCATTTCTTATTTAAGCCTTTATATATGTTACCTACTATGTGTCAGGTACTATGCTATAGATCAGAGATTTTTTTAAAAATCCTCCTTTCATGAGGTTATTTTCTCTCTAGGGTAACGGACATAAATAACTATAATCCACCTTTATATCCAACCACTTTCCTTGTCACTATATTACATCTTCTCAGAGGATGGCTTCATCTTACTCATCTTTGTGTCCCTAGAAAAGCACCTGACACAGAGTGGGTGTTCAATACATGTATTTTAAAGGAAAGGACAAATATTAAATTGTGATAAAATGTGTGATAGCTTTTCTGAAAGGCTTCATTTTATTCCTGGATGATGGGGAAAGAGTGTTGAAACCAAAGATGTGGAAAGTGTCTCCTAAGTTTTCAATTAGGCACGTGGTGGATAGGGGTGCTGTAAACGGAGACAGAGAACACAGAAGAGAAATAATCTGGGGAAAGGGAAAGGTGATGATGCTAAACTGGATTTGGGACAAGTTGCACTGGAGGCACCAGCTGCAGGTCATTCATTTGGAGAGGTCTTGTGGACACTTTAATTGGTTAGGAACTCAAGAAAGAACTTGGAGCTAATTCATCCATATGTTGAGAACATGTAGATTATGAGGAGCATTAAGGACTAAATTCAATTTAATAAGAATTTATTATTAGTTTTTAATTTTTTGGCCATGCTGCACAGCATGTGGGATCTTAGCTCCCTGACCAGGGATCGAACCCGAACTCCCTGTGGTGGCAACGTGGACTCTTAACCACTGGACCGCCAGGGAAGTTCCCCAATTTAATAAGAATTTACTGAGCACCTACTATACTTGAAGAACTGTGGGATTACACATTTGCTTAAGGAAATAATCCTTAGACTCAAAGTATTTAAAATCTAGCAGAAGGCACAGATCTACTAACACCTAAGCATGTTGAAGACTAGTATGAAATGGCTGGTAGAGAGTGAAGAACCAACATAAAGCAATGACACAGCAAAGCAGCTAAGCATGGGGGCTCTGGACTCAGACTGCCTGGGCTTGAATCCTGGCATCTGTCACTTATGATTTGTGTGGCCTTTGGTAAATTACTTAATATCTCTAGATTATTTGCTAAATGCAAAACAATAGTATCTCTTTTTAGGATTCTTATGAGGATTAAATAAAATAACATAAAAAGTAGTTATTTAGGGGAGATTAAGGGTTCAACTATGACTTATTGGGGGAAGCAACATTATTAATGGGCAGATAAGTTTTCAGTCTTTCATTTTCACATGTCCTCAGTTAAGATTAAGACTTGCTTTCCACATTACTCAGAGACATAAAAGGATAGTGATGTCATAACTGAAGAAATAAATACCAGTCATGTCAGAGAAATTTATCATATCAGCCGTATTTCTCCAAATTGGTTCTGATTTCGGATTTAAAATTTAGTAAACAAAAACGTCCAACACATTTCAAAAGTTGGTACGGATGCACTAGAGTTCCAAACCATTAGCGACTGGAGAAAATAGGAAAAATCACACAAAGCACATCGTAACTACAATATTGTTGCCACAAAACAAACAGTCCCCAAAACACCACAAAGTACTACAAACATTAGAACATAGTTTTAACTCGGTGATAGGTGTGCATGCTACCCCATGATTTTTGTGTTTTGTATCACTTTCTGCTTTGAACTTTGGTTGTTTATCTGTCCTGAACCTCATCCCTCTATTATGCGTAACTTCAACATTTATTAAACAAACCAAATCAAAACACTGGAGACAACAGCAAAATTTCCTTGGGGACTAGGAGGGAGCACTGAAAGGTCTTTGGCACAGAGGACAAGGTCTGGAATTCTTGTAAGTGAATGTGTATGTGCAAAATGATGAACTTAGCCAAAGTATTCTCATTTCAATGGGGGCACTGTATACAGAAGAAGGAAAGTATACACATTTGTTAACAAGCGCGTTCTCCCGTGTTATAGAGAGCTTTTGAAACAGGGTCAATCTCTAACAAAAGACCATCTAGTCTTCAGGAGATTTCCTGGGAATTCTAGTTCCACTCCAAATGCTGCTTAAACAACCTTACCTCTTACCAGGAGCCATCGAGGACCCCGTGACCATCTCCTTGCTGTGTCTGAGCTGACATGCAAGCTACAAACTGGTTCTGAGTATAATTACAATTAAGATATGGCATCCAAAGAGAAGGCATGAAATACAGACATTCATTGAAGGAGAGGAGATACTATTTCTTAGGAGTGAATCAAAACTCTTCAGGAGGAGATAAGGAAAAAGGGAACATGGGATTCTGGAACATCGAGGAGCCCTCAAACTCTAGAGTAGGGGGATTTTTGAGGAGACAATTTGTCTATTGCTTGTTTTCGTTTGAATGGCTTTCTGAATCAGGAAGTTAAGAGTTAAGTGAGGTGGACAATTCTTGTGAGAGAAATTCTTTCTGGCTTTCTTTTCCAGGGATCAATCTACAGTTCCCTTCTTCCTCTCTCATCTAACTGATCAATGGAAGCCAAAGAATTATTTTGTTGGTAAATTAATCTACAAACTGAACTTTCTGCTATACGCTTGACTATATACAACAAAATAAAGTGAGCTTTTCACATGTCATTATACTAGGTAATAATTCTATTAAAAATAAAATTTTTAGCATAATTTTTTTTTTTAGATGTTGGGGGTAGGAGTTTATTAATTAATTAATTTATTTTTGCTGTGTTGCGTCTTCATTTCTGGGCAAGGGGTTTCTCTAGTTGTGGCAAGTGGGGGCCGCTCTTCATCGCAGTGCGTGGGCCTCTCACTACTGTGGCCTCTCTTTGCGGAGCACAGGCTCCAGACGCGCAGGCTCAGTAGTTGTGGCACACGGGCTCACTTGCTCTGCGGCATGTGGGATCTTCCCAGACCAGGGCTGGAACCCGTGTCCCCTGCATTAGCAGGCAGATTCTCAACCACTGCACCACCAGGGAAGCCCCTAGCATAAATGTTTAAAAATCTCTATTCTTCCTTTGAGAATGAGTAGTAGGGACAGTCTTACTTTTCCTTTCCCCAGCAAGTTACAGTTGAGATTGTGTGGCTAGACTTCCACAGAGGATTACCAGGAGTGAAATAATGGTCAGGCTCCTCTGTTTAACGTAGTTGCCTCTTCCGTGAAGTCTTTCAGGATGTTTTTGGAATTTTCCCTCTGTCAATATAGCTCCAACTAATTGCGTATCTATCCTGTTATCTCACTTGATTTGCCCAGCATCATTTACCCACAATCTGGTATGTGTTAACTCTATGACAAGTGCTTGAGGTACAAGGCAAAGCAAGAGTGCAGACCAGTCCTCAAGAGGCTGAAAACATAAGCAGTCTCTACACCATTTGCTGCTTTTCCTCCCAGTTCAGAAGATAATTCAGACTCAAATTTGGCACGAAAAATGAAATCCCTAACAGAGATCCAGAGGCTCTCAATTATACAGCATAACTCGCTTATCATTGACCCGTTTGGTTTAATGTTATTTCGTTTGTTTGTATATGCATTTACTTTTGTGGAATTGCATTAGATTATTAACTTGCAGAGACAAAGATGAGATCTAGGAGATTTTCACTGTCTGTCTGGACAGTTTTTTTTAGCGTGCCCCTATAAGCAATTTGTTTCTTAATAAATAATTCATGATGATGATAAAAATGCAGATTGAGACGCTGCTCCTTGGGAAGGCTGTGGTACAATATTCTTGCTTATATCTTTCTGGTAGAATTTGAGATCACTTAAGAGTGAAATTACCCTTAAGGAAACAAGTTGCTACCACAGAATGTGAATTGTGTTTTTCCAAATCATTTCCAATTAAACATCTACAGGTCGAAGATGATTGGCTTTACAAGGGCATCAGGACAATGCTGTTTGGCTTCTTCTGATAGTGAATTACATCAGCTTTCCCAGATTTTTTTTCCCTCCCATTTCCTTTGCTCAGAAAATCTTATTGTTTTCTTTCTATTGTGTGTCTTCCCTGCAAGTATAAAACACACCATATTTAGTGAAACAGAAATTGAGATTGTCTCAGTCACATCACATACTAGCTATGTGCATTTAGGAAGCCATTTACCATTTTGTGACTCAGTTTCCCAACCTGGGAAATGGGGAGAGTGTATCATTGCTGCCTATCTCACATGGTGGCTGGGAGTAAACTATAGAGTGTTACCCATGTACAATTCTGCCTAATTATTATTATAGCTAACCTTTAAAGGTTAATTTTTAAAGAACACATTACGTAAAGAAGCAGATGATAACGCAGAATGAAAAGTAGCATACTCAAAGTCTCCTTTAAATTGTTTCTGCTTCTATAGATAAAATACCTGCACTGTTATTTGGAATTGCAGAAGTAATGATAATTAATAATAGCAATAGTTTTTGAGCTCTTCCTATGAAGGAGACACAGTACTAAGTTCTTTAATGGATTATCTCATTTAAGTTTTACCCTAGTGCTTACTTCATAGCACTATTATTGTCTATATTTTACAGAGGTGAAAACAATGACTTGGAGAGGTTGAATAATTTGTTTACGGGCACACAGCGGATGTCAGCCCTGGCAGTCTGACTCCAGAGTCCATAGTCTTAATCACATTTTTAGGTGGTGAGGAAGCTGTAAGGCAAAGTTCTATCCTGAATCTGAAGTCCAGTTTCCCAAATATACAGCACTGAGATCCTAAGGGAAGAGTCACAGCTCACATCTTTAGGTCTCATTTAATTGTCAGTACACAAGAGCACACGGAAAGGACATAAAGACAAGGGTTGCTGAGACCAGCATGAACATCAGACGGGCCAAGGACAGTGGCCAAGGATAGAAACAACGTGTCAGCTGAGTCCTGGTGTCAAACCAGCCACCATGCCCCAACATCATGAAAAGTCCAATAATCAGCATGCCGTGGTACCTAAATGGGCAAGAGCAAATCAAGCCTCTCTGAAAGACACTATTAAATTAAAGAAACTACATATTTTAGAGAAAAATAGGTAACAATTCACAGCCTTTAGCAGTAATCTTTGCTACCCTCAAACGTGCATATGTGGCAGGCACATCGTGTGAGAAGGATGATGACTGAGCGTGTGTTGGAGTGAAACGGTTGATTTCCCCTCGCCAGATGCTCTCCACACTGGGGCACTTGACCAGCCTGCATCTTCTCAGGACTGGACTCCACTGTGCCCTGAACCCCCAGGCAGGTGGCTCCAGGGGCTCCCCCATCATACTGGGGATTCACTCGATTTCTCTCACTTCCGTACCGAACACAACAACGTTCACCTTTGAAGGTGAGCATATATCTGTCCCGAGAGCAGCACCCAGGGGATTGTTGACTTTCTTAGAACCACTATAGCTTCAAATAAAACCACTCTAAATCCACCCTTTCTTTCTGCAATAAAGATACCTCTGAGTCTCCTCACTTAGACGGGGGATTAAAACTCAGTGCGGAGCTCAGGCTGGCACTAACGGGCCCACAAACGTCCTCAGAGCAGAAGGGAGGAAGACACAGGTGAAACCAATCAAACAGAACAATCAGGGGTGAATTTTCAGTGTGGCCCAGATGGAGAGTTCCTGGCGGGATTTCCATTACCGTGAATGGGAGTCGTACCACTAAATCCCTACACACTGTGCGGAAAATGTGCCTCTAAGTGCTCGGCAGCATTATGCCTGATGGAACAAAAACACAGACTACCCAAACCAGGCGAAGTGCTCCTGGTGTCGAGGTACCAAGATTCACCGCAGAAGGTGTCTCGAGTCCTAACTGTCCTGGGTGAGACAGAATGGACCCCCCCCCCCCCACTCAGCTCACCACTGGGCACAGGAAATAGGAGGGCCCTCCCTAGCCTGCCCGGTGATGATTCTCACTCTCCTTGACACAGACTTTGACTGCGAGTTCATCTGGTGTTCTACACAAGTGGCCTGTGTTTGCTAAAATGATTTCCCTCCCGCTCTGATTACTTGAAATTTCAGTAAACCTAAGCATTGCATCAGGCCCACTGGAACCAGAAACCTAGAGGATGATAGTGCATGATTCGTTTTGATGTGGTTTTATGGCTTCTGCAAAGTAAATGTTGCAAAGGACTCTTACCCTAGGATCAAAGAAAATAGTCAAGAAATCACTTAGCCTGCCTGCTTTCACAGAGCAATTTCCTTTCCATATTATCTACAGGGTGGCTCTGAAACACAAGTCTGATCACGTTGCTTTCCTTCTCAAAAATCTTCCCTGGTTCCCTTCTTCCTCTAAAATAAGGTTTAGGCTCTCCATAAACTATTTTTCTTTCCCATCTGCCACTACATCTCTCCATGTGCTCTATCTTCCAAGTGTATTTCTTTATTTGCCATTCCTCTAAACAAAGTCACCTCTGATTAACCTTTCTTCTGTTGACCAGAATAGCTCCCTCTGGCAATCCCTGTCCTCTGTCTACTTGACCTTCAAAGTCAAGGTCATATATGTCATCTCTGTTAAACATTTCTCATACTGACTTAGCCAGTTTCTCCACCATGCTATCTCTGAGCCTGCATTATACAATTCGTTGAATTCTGCTCTTAGGTACCTTAATTTCTATTATACTTTGTTCTTAATTTTTCTGTTTTCTTAACTACATTGCAAATGCCCCCAAAGAGTTTTCCAAATCTTTGAATTTCCCACAATAGCTTGCTTAGTTTCTTAATAAACATCTAAGTGATTAACTTTAGAGGTAAGGTCTCACTGTTCCTTCTTGCCTCAGCACCAAATTTTTCATCTCCTATAGGCCATGGTGATGAAGACAGCAAGTAAAATGAAGTCATTACCAACACTCCTCTAATGGTTCTTCCCTATGAACATTTATGTGTTTCAAGACACTGTCATGGTGGCTCAGACGTAAATAGGACACAGTGCTCACCCTGGAGCAGCTCATAGTCTAGATGGCAATGGAATGATGGCTAAGGAGCCACCAAGAAGTGATGTAAAGTTTGTGTAACGAAGTTGGTTACGATCACGTCCATCTGCATAGAAAGGCCGCGATGAGTGAAACGTAACACGTAAAGAGTTCTCTCTTGAATGGCCGGGTTTCTAAGAAGCTGAGTTGCAGCACTGGGCAGTGGCACACTCACCTACAAGGAAACTTGGCAGGGGCCTGGCACAATTATGAATGAGGCAAAGTGTGCCTTATATATTAGGCCACCTCCCCTCTTCTCCTCCACCCAGTTCCCTAAAGCCCACCACCTGCCTCTCTCCCTTTCTCAATCTTGCTCCAGTTTGCAAGGTGATTAGTCTGTTCATCTTTGATAAACTTATCAAGGAAAGGTGCAGATGGCTTAAGTTTCCCCTGGAAAAGGTTAAAAGAGGAAGCATGACTCCATAGAAGAGTACAAGCTTTGGAACCTGGCATCCCTCAATCTGGGGCTTCAGCACTTCTTATCTGTGTGACCTAGAGCATGTTATTTAAATTCTCTGAGCTTCACTACCCTCCTTGGGTAAGTTCCCTGAACTCTAATGGCCTTCAGTTGCTTCTTAATTTTACATTAATATATTAATACTTACCTGGCAGGGCTATTTTAAGGATGAGAACTATTGTATAAAAAGTGCTTAGGCAACACATAGTAGACACTCAAAGCATGGTGGTTATTAATAGATTCTTTAAAGGGCGTTCTTGTAGAGATACAATAACTTGTTCAAACACTTGTCTTGCTAGTGGTGGAAACAAGGCATGCTAACAAGCAAATAGTGGAAATGCTTGAGGACTGAGAGCCATTAGCTCTTAGAGCGTCCTGCGAGCTCCCGTGAGGTGGCCATCTGTCCAAACCACAGGTCATGGGATAAACGGGGCGTTGTGAGTTCCCAGCTCTGCCAATGGTAGTATTAGTATGGGAATCTGGGTAAGCGGCTAATCTTCTTGCCTCGATTTCCTCCTGCTTAATATGTATCCTGAGATCGCCTCCGTTGACAGGGTGATTTTGACTAACGTACAATGAGCTCCAAGCCCCTGGGTTATAGGGGAGCTATAAAAGCCAGAGGTATTACTATTCATTTCAAGGCTCCTGTATCTACCATGAGACTCAAAGAAGTGGTGTTCCTTCCCGCACCCGCCTTGTAATATTTAGTTTCTTGGAGTTGCTTCATCAGAAGAAATACTGAGTTCTCCATTTCCCTGGCTCACTTTCCCACTGACGAGGGTGATGTTAACATCGAACCCTGAATCACGGCTAGATCAATATTATAGCAGCTGTGAGAGAAGGGCACTAGCCCTAGAACACAAACACACTTTCTTTTCCAAGAAAGACTGTAGTTCCCCTAGTGTTAACTTCCCCTTGTTCCCCTCGATGCCCCCCACCCCCTCCCCTCCTGCCACCAGCACGACCCAGATCACATTAGAGTCCCAGAGCACAGGGAACAGTTCTCGTCTATCCGTCACCAAGGAGGCAGACGGGACAGGGGGAACAACAAGTCATTTGTACCTGATGAGGAGGACACTCCTGGGAAACAAACAGATGAGCCACCCCATGAATCTGAGCCATTCTCCGAGGTAAACAGAACTGCATGAGAAACCACCAATTATCTCCAGCATCGCCCTTACCTCGCTCACTGCCCTTCTGGCAGCCGGTGGGGGACATGAAACTGTAGCTAGGACCAATATCTGATTCTGAGAAAGTTAACCCTCGCAAAGGTGATTTTCTTTTCCCTTCGTCTCTTGGAGTGGAATAACCATCCATTTCTATTACCTTTTTGTCAGTTATATTTTAATTTGAGCAGTATATTTTCACAGGAAAGTGACAAGACGACATTTCAGAGTCTGACCTAGTGTTTGGATAGGGAGTGTCAACTATTAAATAACCAAATTAGTACTTAATGAAGTGGAAGTAGAATATATACTTCAAGACATTTTTAAGATACTTTAAAACAACACCAGAACAAAATAAACAGCTACTTCCAAGAAGTATCGCCAGGCAGTTGGAATATTATCTCAATCTTCCATAAGCATTCTAGGACATTTGGTGGGGAATCAGAGTAAGTTACCACAAAACTCTGTAGTTTGTTGTGAATACTATTATTACCTCCTAACTCCACAGATTGTAATGGTGAATATTAATACTGATGATGGCTTGAAGAACTGGGTTTGCAGGTCAGGCAGCCTGCCCTGAAGGTTAGAAAACACACACTGGGCAACGCTGTTTTATAGAAAAATGATATCTGTGATACCAGTAGAACAAAGAGTCAAAAGGTAAGTGAAATGATAGGTGAGGATTCATAGACAGACTTTAAAAAAAGGCAAGCTTGCTACACCAATGCAGCATAAAGCTCAACTTCTACTGTTTTAAAATACAGATTCTTTTCAAAACTATGAAATCCATGCTTGAATTTTGCAGAACTTGAGCAACCAAAACACAATTCAAGGGACTCTTTTTATCCTCTATTTCTCTAGTGCTCACCCAAAACATGCCACGGGAAAATCATATGTGATAAAGTTTCTTTTATTCAATGTCAACCTAAATTACTGGTCTAAAAATTACTGATGTACCCCAAGAGCATAACACAGAGTTCGCCCCTTTAGATCCACTCTCCTGAAGGCAACAGATGACATGTTTTTCTTTGGTAGGCCCTGTCATCTAGTTTTCCCTGTCCCAGGAAGGAAGGTTGATAAAGGAAAGGTTAGGACGTATGAATCCAAGTAATACAAAACAGAGCAAATCCCTTAGAACAACCACAGGGAAAAATGAAAAAGGAGGCATCAACCAGCAGGTTCTTATGGGACAAGATGAACTGTTCCTATGTTTGTCTTTGAAAAGTCATTAATAATTACATGGTACCTCCAATCACCTGTCAGATATTAAGACCAACAAGACCAGGAAGAAAGGAGGGAGAATGAACTAACAATTATTAGGCATCTACTTTATGTGAGGCCTCAGGCTTGGTGTATATCATTTTACCTAATTTGCATAACATTTCTTTAAGTGAAGCATTATTTTACACAAGGAAACTGAGGCACAGGAAAGTTAAGTAACTTGTCTTCTCAGGTTTCTATGTGTTTGAAAGTGTTGGAAAACTCAGGGAAACTAGAAACCCTAACAAAAAGGCATCATTTAGGATTTTTGCATTCTCCGATGATCCTTATAACTAATGATTTGAAAGCTCATTTTAGGGTTCTTCAGAAAATGGAATGTAAGTTCTTCTTAAGCTTTCAAAAACATGAGTGTCAGTAGTTCTAGAGAGGAGTTCACTGGGTTGGAGCATTTTCAATGTACACAGAACAGGATGACATGAGAGAGTGAATCACCCACAGTAGTAGCTGCTCATTCACCTTCTTAGGTGGATCCGATGTCAGGATGAGAAAGATTCAGGGGAGTGAATGCAGCAACCACTTTTACAAGGTTCTGCTCACAGAGATATTGCAGAAAAGAGAGAAAAATCACCACTGAAGGTAATATAACTGTCAGAGGACAAATAAGAATTGGTGCCAGAGGAAAAACTTCAGACCTGGAGTCAAGAAAATTGGGTCAAGCCCATTTTGTCTATTCACTTGCTGTGTGATCTCAGGCAAATCACTCTACTTCCCTGAGCCTCAGGTTTCTCATCTATGAGAAAGGGAATTGGTTCTGGGAGGTCATTGCCAAGATTCCTTCCAATTCCATCATACTATCATCTCTTGAGAGATAAAAGCCATGTCCTGCCTTAGCTCTTTCTGCTAAAGAGGGCAGCTGGTTTAGGGCAGCTGTTCTCAGGCTTTAGGGTACATCAGAATCACCTGGAGGACATTTTCAAACTCAGATTGCTGGGCCCTGCCCCCAGAGTGTCTGAAACAGTAGGTTTGGGTGGGGTCCCTGAACTTACATGTCTAGTAAGTTCTCAGGATATGTTGATGCTTCCAGTCCAGGGACCACACTTTGAGAACCACTGGCCTTTGACTTTAAGGCTTTTCAGTGAACTAAAGATAAATGTAAAGATAAATTTACAATTTAAATGTAAATTGACATATAGCAAGGTCAATTCACTTTAGTAGGCTTCTAACTGCACTTTTAGGTTAACCTAAAATGCTCTAAAACATATCAGACTGGATGACAGACCTGGGGAGACTCCTCTGATTGGGAAGAGATGTGTTTTCCTATGAAAGGTATCCTGTAAAAGGTGGGTGGCTATCTTTTCCTTGTACATATCTTTCTGGATCTATACTATTATTTTGAGGCTATTTAAAAAAATGGACAAAATCACATTCATACATGTCAAGTGCTTAGAATGTCTGGTACATATTAAGTGCTCAATAAAAGCTCAGTTGTTATTTCATTTGTTGCCAGAGACTATAACCTTAAACTCTCTACTCTGCATTTCTTGAAAATTACACAAGTAGGAAATACCGTATTCAAGGAAGACAATTGGAAGGATGTGCTGCCCATACATTTCTCTAAATCAAGCCATTGTTCCAAAGGCTACATACTTAGATCACACTTTGGTTTTTGGGAGGCGGGAGTTCTTTGGACAATTGCTCTTATTACATTTAACTTTGGTCTTAGCCATGAACTGGTGGGCACCATGAGAAGTAACTAAGTGAAACTCACTATCTGAGGTGGAGCTGGGAAAAGTCTTTCTCATCACACCTTGCCCCCTTCATGAGGATCCACCGGAGGAATTTCTCCTGAGCAAGGTTTTATTGCTATACCTGAGTCCAGTAAGCTCAGGGCTAAATCTGTTCCTGCCTCTAGTACTGGACAAGACATGATAACACATGTTAAACTTTGCCCTGGTGTTATTTCCATACCCATATTTTCTTTCTATCTTGATTTGACAATCTCTTATTTTATCCCTTGGAATCACATGTATTTTGTAAACATTTTCAAATATATATTAGAAAGAGGGTATAAATGAATAAATAAATAGATTAAATGATTCAAATCATAGGAGGCCACAGAGCATTATCATATTTCAATAATATAGTTTCTGGTGAGACAACATCCTTTTAACTTGATTTATAGTTTATCGTTAAGATAGAACATGTTTTCATTCAATACATGTTTTAATAATCATTCTTCCATACCTTTCCTTAAGGAGAACTTTTGAAAGATTATAGATTTAAGGCTCTGAAATACTTAATAGAAAGAAGACTTCATAATACAGCGCACACATCACAAAGAAAACATAAATCCCATCCCGTCTCTGGAAAGTTGCCTATGGCTTGGTGACGCACGGCCTGTGTTCTCGCCAGCTGGGAGAGAAGGAACGACTGACTGAGTCCTGTGACCAATGTGTGTGTGTGTGTGTGTGTGTGTGTGTGTGTGTCGGGGGGAAGAGGG
Organism: Grampus griseus; assembly: GCF_964374135.1. NCBI lineage: Eukaryota > Metazoa > Chordata > Mammalia > Artiodactyla > Delphinidae > Grampus > Grampus griseus. The sequence continues at coordinate 59,224,429 of NC_138998.1, forward strand.
GATGGATAGATGATCTAAGGAAACCGGTGGTAAACCATTTTTATAAAGTGAAACATCCTTTTGCAATGTGAATGTGAACCTTCCCTGCAGCCTGCCTTGTGAAAACAGCTTTTAGCATCTAGGATTTGGTACCTCAGGTTTTCTTAAAGTCAGACCCACCATTACAAATGTCAAACTCAGAAGCCTCAGCCCTCTGGGTTGTGTCAATATTTCTTTTTATATCGATGTTGTTTCACGACATGCTATGATTAAAAACCGTCAGCGAAGCAATAATCCCTCTGGGAATTATGAGGACAAAACGCTTTCGTGAGCTTTCAGATTACCCCATCTAACCAGGAGACACACAGGCCCCTATCCTGAGTAGTCATGAGTGCCACGCAGCTGCTAGAACTGGGCAGTGCTGTCCCCTCTTCAGGCTCAGTTCCAGGCACTGAAGTCCAGGGAGTGACAGGTGTAGCTGGGCTGGTGTCCGCAGAGGGTCCTGCGCTGGGAGACTCTGCAGGGCCCAAGCTAGGGAGGGGCTGCTTATCACAGCAGATCTCCACCAACTCGGCTCCTGAGCCCTCCTCTCTCTGAAAAGTACACTGTGATTGCCTTGTGATTTTGTGGGTGGGTGGGTCCCTGGGACCTTTTTTCTCTCACTCTTTCCTAAATTTCTCATCTTTCTGGATCAGCATCTCCTTACTCCTTACTTTTACATGAGATTTTGTTTCAGTTCATCCATTCCCACCACATTGCCCTTCTTTCTCACAAAAGGGTAAGAACAACCTTTTCGTTTTCAGAGGGCTCAGTTTGATTTTGAGGAAAAAAATTGGACTGTATCCAAAAGGTGTCTCTGATCTTGGAATTCTCACCATGCTCTCACTCAGCTTTTTTTTAAATTAAAAAGTACACTAAAATGTTTATGTTTTCTAGTGATCAATCTTAGTGTCACAAATAATAACTGTGTGTATCTTGAGAAATGTGATATGATGTATGTAGAGCCGCCTATTTTTTCCTTTTATTGGGCTGTTACTTACATACTATAAAAGTCAAGGTAGTTCAATGAGTTTTGAAAAATCTGAGCACCCATGTTACCACCCCCAAGTCAAGATATAGAACTTTTCCATTGCCCCAGAAAATTCCCTCCTTCCCCTTTAGAGTCAGCCAGTTTCCCCTGTTTCCAAAGTCAACCACTGTTTTGATTGCTAACATCATAGTTTAATTTGAAGGTTCTTGAACTTCAAATAAATGGGATCACAGAATATGTACAATTTTATGAATGGTTTCTTTCGCTCAGTAGTATGCTTTTAAGATGTATCCATACTAACGTGTGTATCACTGGTTAATTCCTTTTAAGTGCTAAGCAGTACGCCATTGTACGAATATCTTGCATTTTGTTTACTCACTCTTCTGTTAATGCATATTTAGGTTGTTTCCAATTTGGAGGGATTGTAAATGATGCTATTATGAACATTCTTATAATGAGACTTTTTCTGGTGGCCATGTGCTCTCATTTTTTTTTAGGTGTATAAGTAGGAGTGGAACTGTTAAGTTTCTATGAAATATTCTTACCGAAAAATGTTTCACTTGAGTTTGATTAGACCTATAGGCAAAAATTCCAGTTTATAGGAAACGCAGGGAATAGAAGAAAAAGTTAAACCATCACCAAAAACAATATGGCATTCTACAGGACAACTAGCCTGTAGTCATGTAAAAAAGTCAATGTTACGTAAAAAAATGTATGTTGGTAGGGGGAGTGGACAGGTGCTATCGGTTTGGATTATAAGAAATTTGAGTCATAACAGCTAAATGTAATGTGTGGTCTTAATTGGATCCTGGTTTAAACAAATCCAGCTACAAAATATATATGGGGTAAATTGATTATCAGTTGGGTTTTAGGCACTATTAGGAAATATTTGTTAATTACATTAGTAGAGATATTGGTGTTGTGGTTATACCAAAAATATTCATATTTTTATAGGCGTATATTAAAGTGTTTAGAAGTGAGATGTCATGGTGTCTGAAATTTACTTCAGAAGAATTCAGCAGAAACAAAACGTATCAATATGAAGGAAATATGGCAAGTGTTAAAAATTATTAGATCTAAGTGATGGGTACATAAATGTATATTATATGATCTCTCTTATTTTATTATCTTTGAAAATCTTCATAAAAGGACAAAATTATTTTTGATGAGTAATAGTAACTTAATTTCTTATTTCTATCTTGTTTTCATTCATAGAAAATAGGTCCTTTTATTTCTTCATTATATTGCTCCAAGTTTAACTCAGTTGATAGCAAAATAGAGGGCCACTGGGGCTGCAATACCATCTTAAAATAAGTTTGCATTTAACAAATGCACTGTTTATAATATTGTCAATACAACTGGCAATTCCTTAGACTAGATCATTACCCAGTGCGCTATACTAAGTCATGGAGCACAGACATGATGATAAATTTAGATTTCAATTCATACAGCCCTTTGCGAAAGCTGCAGGAATTTCAACCATTAAGAACTTTCAAGCCGTCTCTACCTGTTTCTCCAACATGTTGCAACACAACTGAAAGTTTATTTTACGTGAGCAATTTCTGCTCACAATTTTCTAATTATGAGTATCAAAGGGAGTTTCACCTTCCACCACCCCAGTGATTCATAGTGTTCTTGTCGGCTAAATTAAACTCTGTTTTGTCTGGTTAAATGATTTGAAGTTTTGCACAAACAGATCACAACTTCTTTCTTCGCCATTCACAAAGGAGGTCTCCCTTGCTCCCCTCAGAGTGGTACTAATGCAGGTGAGGCTTCTGCTCTCTTCATCATCCGATTTGCCCTCTTTTCCTCAAATGTATTATCACTGTTTCACTGCCTTCTACTATTTTAAATTCAGAGAACCCCACGGTAAAAGACAGTATGACTCTTTTTCATAGAGTGCCTTCCTTAGGTTTGTCGAAGAAAGGCTGAAGTAAAGTAAAGAAGTAGTGTAAGTAAAGAAGTAAAGCAAGTAAGGAAGTAAAACAACAGGGATATTAACAAAAGCATGGTTTAAAATAAACGTGTTAGGGTTCACACCCTATGCATATGTCCCTGGTGGAGATGGCAGGGTATGGAAGAAAATATGCACTAGAAAGGATGAAGCCAGGATTCAAAGGACGTGAACTACTCTATGACCTTTTCATTAGCTCTTGTGTGACCCTGGGCAAGCCATTTAACATTTCTGAGCCTCAGTTTCCTCATCTGCTCAGTGAGGAGTTTGGAGCAAATGATCTCCAAGATCATACAAGTTCTAACATTTAATACACAACAGCTCAAAGTGAGCAGGTCTGTTGGATTTCTCCGAACAGCAAAAGGTCCATTAACAATTTGGGGAGTTTAATCAGGAGCAAGACTATATCAAGTCAAATGCTTTTTTACTGAAGCACAAGTGGTAAAAATGGGATTGACAAAATTCACGTTAAGATGTGTCATCAGAGATAAAGCGGCACTCCCTCCACAGGGCTGCTTTCATCTCTCCTCTATCTGTATTCACTAATACTCTCTCATTGTCCTTAATTTCCCCTGATTATTATTATTATTATTTTTTAATAGAAACAGACACAACAGATTAAGGATATAAAATTGAATAGCACAGAGCATTAGTCAAAACAAACTTTTGAAATGGCACACAATGGTCTCCCAAGGTGGTTTGCTTTATCCCCTTTCAGAACTGGGCTTCTCCCTCACTCCACCTTTCCTGTCTTAGGTTTTGTACCAACCAACTCCCCTCGGCTTGGACCAGGTAAGGTCAGCTGGAGGTGAAGCCCTCGTGCGGTGATGGGAAAGGAAGGGTCCGCCCACCTACGGGATGGGCTCCTTTGTGGTATCATTTAGAGGTCATGTTTTTCACCCCAGCAGATTTTCATAGGTTCCTTCATTAAAAATTAAGATTCGACTACATTACAAAACAGATTGGCAGGCTGCTGGAAATTGTTATAAATAATTTATCAGCTCGTCCATTCTGATTTCTTCCAAATACTATCTTTGTTATTTTTAGCACAAAAGAAATATCTAAATATTGAATTCAGTAGAGATGGAGTAAAAATGCCACCAAGTATAGCACTTAACCAAATTAAGAGAAAACATGTTAATTATATTTACATCACTATATTGATGAATGATAGACAATATATGATAGAACTCAGTGGTGTGGACCGTGTACTTAACAGAAAAAATGTCATTTGAATTAGGAGATAGCAGACTATTGAAGCCCTGAGGCTGAGAAAAAGTTTTTCCTATCTCAAGGCTGTATTGGCTAAAATAGATGATCCCTAAATTATATGATTCAATTCAACCAACATGAAGCAAGTCCCTCTTACAGAGTGAGTGTAAAATAAGTGAGTCAAGTTCTTCTCCTTATAGACCTCTCAGTCTGGAAGATATGGCTGAAGAAATTGGTTGGTTGGAATACAAGTCGCATAGTCCCATGGGAATGATATAATCAGTGTAAGAAAGTTTAGGTCACAGCAAAACCTCTTAGTCTAGAATTCTCAGAGCTCTTTGGAAGCCACACACTATGAACAGCTGTGTTTCCATAGGAAAGGGGATTCCTTGTTTCAACTCAGGACAAAAGGACACTTCCTCTTGGCTCCTTCCACCTCCTTTCCTGAACACAAGCATGAAGATGAAAAAAGAGTAGTTGAAACTAGGGCTAAAGAAGAAGGAGCAAAATGAGATGGATTTGGGCCAGCATGAGTTCCTGGTGATCCTCATGGCAAAGGTGAGTGCGTAAAGTTGGATCATGGAGAGAAGTCAATTAGTGAGATGGATTACATGGGAATAACCCATGGTTCCCCAAGCCCTGGGGAGGGGTTTGAGAGGGTTACATTAATAAAATTGAAAAGCATTTGTCTGGCTTGGTCCCTACCCACAGAATAGTGGCAACTCCACTCTTTCTCAAGTTCATGGTGCATTTATGGTATGTCTCACGTGTGCTCTAAGGTACAGATCCCATAGCCACCACAAGGGGTCCGCCCCACATGGTCTCAGATGACGAGGCATGTCCCAGGGCACTGGGTCAACTCCTCTGCCACTGAAGTCCTCTCCTGCTTCTAACACTGGCCGCATGGGGCCCAGGTCACACCAGGGAAATCATCAGTTCCTTCTGATGTGTAGCAAAACTTCTATTCCTTGCTCTAATTTGGATTTTAGTAGTCTCTGAACTATAGAGAAAAAGATACTGAACCTCCTTCTCCCTTGATTACACTCTGTTAGTGGGCTCACAAAGAAGTTCTGACTTGCATTTCTTAGCATTCTTCTGTAGTAATTAAGCTATTTTATTACATTTTTCCTGTTGAAGTGGTAGTATGAGGCCTAAGCCTGAGAACTATCTAAGTAGGACACAGCATGATGCACCATTGTTGTTGCATCCAGTCTGTGAACTCCATTCTCTTGGTTAATGGGGTTTCCTCCCATGAAGTTCCTCCCTGTCTCCTACTAAGACCGCCAGTGGCCTGTCCTGAATTTCTGGTGGTATACAGCTGAAGTCCTTGTTCTAGGACACTTGTTCTAGGCCAAAACCGGACGGTTCATGAGTTGGTGTTTATAAGTCAGGGCCTTTCTTCATACAAATATTTCATACCAAATAATGATTTTCAGAGCATAAATTGAATTAGAAATGTTTTGACTATAAACATACAGTCATGTTATAAATGCTCCAGAGCACAACTTTATGAAGGTGTTCTGGTTTTCTGTTCTTCCAACTATCTCTAAGTCCTAATGAAGAAGATAGAATAGGTCATTTTGGGGACAGTAGGGAGGGATCGAAAGATAAAGAGTGCTTCTAGAATGTCATAAAGTATGACAAGGAGATAGGAAGGGTGACAAGCTAAAACTGTCGTAGAATTATTCCACCTACAACTGACTGGCACTGAGGGCAACTCTGAGGGTTGTATATATACAGCTGCTTTAGTACCAATCATAATAATAACTAACATGGCCACAGTGCTTACAGCTAATGAAATACTAGCACATTTATTATCTCACTTAATCTTCATAATAGCCCAGTGAAGTGACATTATTATTCTCAGTTGACAGATGAAAAATTGAGGCTTAGAAAGACTGAGCGATTTGTCCCAGATTTTCCCAAGTAGGAAGGAAAGCTAAGCCCCAAACCCAGGCTTTCTAAGTTTAAAGCCCATTCACATGTAGCGCCTCAATGTTCACTCAGGACATTACTCCACAGTCCTTGTCAAGGGTCTACTGCTGAGTGCCAGTCACTGTCTTAGATCTTTGGGGAGAGATGTATAAAGTTGAATATCCTCAGGGAATTGTTTTTAACTTTTTATTTTGAAACATTACAGATTCACGGGAAGTTGCAAAAAAAAAAAAAATCGCCCAGGGAACTTTTGATCAAATCAACAAAATAAAGCTTATCCATAGGTGTCTCAGATGCAGTGCAGTATGTGTTCTTATTCTACGTTAGTTGACGGACTCTGGGAGATGTGGGAGGGGTGATCACATTTGGGTAAGCAGACAAGTCTTCCTGGAGGAAGTGGCATTTGGATTGACCTAGAAAAGATGTATGATTTCTGCAAGCTGACAAGACACAGATGTGGGAAGGGAAAAGCATTCCAGAGGCAGACAAGTCAGGCAAAGGTGCAGAGATGGGAAAGTACAGGGCAGTTTTGGGAAAAGAGCAAATGTCCAAGGGTGAGAAAAAAAAAGTCTACTTTTTTGATAAGCTCAAGTGCCAGGCTATTCTCTATGGTGTGTTCTGTCTAAAGGTCAACATGAATGGAGAGACACGGACTTAGCTCCTTTTCTTGGACATCCACAGGGCGGGCCCAGAACTGTGAGGGCTAAGAAAGCCACACCTTTGTATTTCTCTGGTACAATAATCCAAAAGGACTTTTATTTGTAGAGTGACGAAGGCATTCCCAAAGTTTTTCTTAGAAAAGTAAAACAGCGAGACTGAACAGATACTTAGAAAACGAATGGAAAAGGGCCTCCAGAAGGTTGGGTCTCCATTTCCTAATTCAGACAGGTATATTTTTCTCTCTCTTGACTTATCCCAACCTTGTTCTAAACAGATTTAAGTTCTTACAGTAATTCATACAATTCGGCAAGATAGCTTAAATTAAAAATAAGAAATTGAGGCAAAGGATATTTATCATAAGGACTATAGAGGTTTTCTTTTTTTTCTGTTGCTCAGAATCCTCTCTAAGAGCAGGTATGGGAGACGTTTCTCTCTGGTCTCAGTATCCATATTTTTGTTCTTGGTTTGAAGAATTGGTTCGGGTTTTGCTTTCATGTATATACTAGATCTTGGAACTGGCAGTGCTTCCCTCTTTTCATTGGCTGCTAGAAATTGCAGAGGTAAATTTGTGCCTCGCATTTTGGAAACATAAGATTTCATGGCTCAAATTTTGTGCATCCACCTCACTTCTGGCTCTATAACCATGAAAAACATTTTCCCCTCTGATGAATCAAAAGTTAAGAAATACAGAAATGGTTCTAACTTACCTTTGAAGTTTTTTCCTTAAGAAAATGTGCAAGAGTGTTTTCAAGCAGGACAAATATAATTTCACTAAAAAAATAGAACTTTTCATGGAAAGCTCTGTATGAATCAGAAAATGGCAAATTTCATTGTGTCCCTTTATAAAGAGAATCAATCTTTTGAATATTCTCTGACAATTCCCCACCCACTCTTCTACCCCACCCCAAATAAACTTCACATGAGCATTTGAGAAACATGTTAATAATCAAACCTTTCTTTTCAGGCACTTTTACACATGCAGCATCACTGTCGGGTTGACTGTCTTTAAAAAAATATATTTAATATGTACATTATACAGCACTGGTGCTTAATAAATATTTGTTAGTTATATTTAATATGTGTGTCCACTTACATTGGAGCCTCCCAAAGAAAGGATTTTTGCATTGCAAACAAATTACAAATATTTATTGATAACCACTCTTACTGTCCTCCTCACCTCTAATGTGGCTAGAGTTGAACCTAGTTACCCAGCAGAAGCAGAAGCTTTCTTTTAATTAAGTGAACATAGCTTTGATGAGTTTCAGTCCATCCTTCCTGCTACTTGTTTGCTGTAACCATTGCCTTGTCTATGGGCTCTTCGTAATAAAGTATTTATGGGTCTTCCATCAGGGCAAAAGAGCACGGAGCCACAGACACAGCTCTCCTGGTGACTCTGCCACCCTCGCTGTTTCAGGGTGTGGAGGAGTGGGGGCTGGGACCCACAGAAGGCTTCGGCCCCAGCCGCTTCCCTTCACCTGTTCAGCAGGTGTGCCCCAGGTGAGCACCAGGCTCCTGGGTTCGGCGGAGTCATCCTCCTCCTTTGTTTGGTCACCAGTTGCTTTTTCTGCCTGTTTATTTTTCTGGCTTAGTTTCCTGTCCTGTTCATTAGCCACTTAGTTCTTCCTTGTTTGTTCTGTGTCCCCTGTGTGTTTCTGCAGGGTACCTCCCTCCTAAGCACCGGAAGGCTAATGTCCTTTGTTCCTCGTAATTTGCTTTACGGTGGTGGCAGGGAGCTGTTACACACGTGTGCCTGTTTGGTGTGCAAGGGAGAAGCTTAAAGACTCACCTGGTGAGTACCATCAGTTGGTAGGAATGGCCAAATCTCTGGAAAAGGAGCCATTCTCAGTTTTCTCCTTGATGAGATGCTTTTGAAGTTTCACTGTCTCTTTTTGAGCTCATATTTAAATTTAATTGGAACAGGCCCAAGGCTAATCAAATCAGAAAATCTGGCTCACAAAGGAATCCTGATTATTATGGACTTCTACTAAGTTGAAACTCTTTAGTATTTGGAATCATTCTGATGCACTAAGATAGAATGTACTTTGTATAATCTGAGGAAAAAGCAAATTTAGAATTTTGAATATAAAATGTGGCTATCAGAGCACTTAGGTAAGACTGCTTTTAAGTCCTGTGAATAGTATCCCAAACTTCCCAAGTCAGAGGAAAATCCCCACTCCTGGAGACTCTAATGCAGTAGGTCTGGGGTGGGAACAAGAGAGCTATATTTTTGTGACTGGCCCTCAGATGATTCTCACTATCAGATAAATTTTGGAAAGCTTGCTCTAGAAGCAACAACACATAATTTCTATAAAACTTACAAACTAGTATCCTCTGTTGAGAAAACCAACTTCCCTCTGCCCCAACTTTTACTAATTAGGAAATATCAAGGACCTTATCATAGTTATTGATTATATCTGAAAGTAGCAATTCAACCCTGCAGCAAGCATTTCTTTCAATACATCGGTGTGCAAAAGACTGCTGTAGGCACTGAGGGTTCATAAGCATAGTTTATAGTTCTCACCCTTGAAGAGTTAATAATCTAATCATAAAACTGCTTGTATTTATTCATAAAACTGCTTGTAATCGTGAAGAATTTTGAATAAGATTTTATCAACTATCCATTCATTAAACCAATACACACAGAGTTTCTGTTCGATGCCAGGCACTGGACTAGCTGCTGGCATTTTGTGGAAATTAAAACATCTCCCTGTCCTCAAGCAGCAAGTGTGAAGAAAATCAAGTAAGGTGACAAGTGACAATATAGGTTTCACCCGCTATGAAAGAGGCAAGTTCAGAGTGCTGTGAGCACATTGAGAGAGAAAGGGTCCCTGACCTGGCCAAAGGTACGGGTGTGTGTGTGGAGGTGTGTGGTGTGCTAGGGGGAGGTGTTGGGGTGTATGGGGGCTAATCAGGACCTCATGGATAAATAGAACTTACCGAGGTGAGACAGGCAGGAAAGAGTGCTTCTATTATAGCAATAAGGCATGACATGTACAAAGGCGTGGAAGGGAGAGAGAGTCCTGTGCGCTGGGTGTTGTTAAGTAGTTGAATAAGACCAGAGCCACAGTGTTCCTCCTACTTAGGAATATTGATATACAGCCTCATTCTAGTATTCAGATATGAGCCTACTGGGGAGGGCCCCAAAACAAACCTTCCTTCATCAAAAAAGGTTATCTGTGTACTTGTATGCCAGGATTTAATTTCATATTGGAATTTTCTTGTAAAGCTATTATTTTGAGTAAGAGGGTAGATCTAATATGATCAGATGAATTCAGGAGTAAGGGGGAGATGGTGGCAGGGCAGGGGGTCGGGGGAGAGAGAGAGAAAGAGAAGGAGAGAGGGAAGGAATGTCACATACTTTCACATTTACAGAATTCAAATTAGTTTACAATACTTCTGTGATTTAAATACAGTACTAAGAGTAAAATTTCCCCACAATCATCAATAATATTATAAAATTATAGTTCTACACCTGCCTATTTGTTGCTAAACAAAGCTGTTTTCTTTTATATTTAACAATTCCTATGTAAACATGTTTTACTAATAAAACCAATATCACTTTAGCTTCATACATGCCCACCCTTTCTCAATCTTTCCCCTTTAAATCATTCATGGTTTTAGTTGGAACAAAAGAAAATAAATAACTTTGGGGGTTGTAAGTGACTCTAATACAATTTTAATCCATAGTCCAAAATAATTGCAAAAAGAATCCAATTTTTTAATAATTGTTTTGCTGCTTTACAACGTATTGAGGTAATATAATTTTTCAAGATTGGGGTAAAAGTGTTTATGAATCAAATCTCTTAACATATTAAGGGTTTGGAATTTTTAGTTTGTGATTATTAACCATAATTTATAGCTGTAAGATATACCTAGAGATATCGATCCAGATTTGCCCTGTTCTCATTAGCCATATATACCATAAATCACCCTTCAGAAATTACTCAGATACTCAGGTCTCTCCCAAAAAGCTGCCTCAGGGAAACTGTTAGAAGAATGATGTGGGTTTTTTTTTTTTTTCAATGTCAATCAATCCCTGTTGTAGACAACATCATGTTATTCCCTTTACACAAACAGACAGAATACCTGCTACAATGAATTTATAACAGAAAAATAACAGGAATACTTCAGTTTCTCTTTTCAATCAGGGAATCAATCAAATATTTATTGAAATACTGCAATCAAGAAACAAGATCAACAAATATTTATTGAGTCCAGTGACTGTTAAGAAGGCCCCTATCCTCAGGGGTCTTATCATTTAGTGCCTACTTTTCATTGCAGTCAATGCATTGGGAAGTTTATAAGACATGTACGATGTAACCCTATTTTTTAAATGCAAATAATCCGTTTGGGAAGATCAAACCAACAAATATGGAACTATTATCACGAAAAATAAACTGGGCACTGTGTAGCTTTGGGATGCTCTGGCGTGGACTGCTGCTGTTGGTGAGTTGTAAAAAATAAGTCTAGAAACATAGGATGTGCAGCTGGCTTATAGAATATCTCCAAAGTTAAAAAGAGATGCTCATTAGCAACAGGGAACCACTGTGGGCTCCTGAGTAGGGAGTGAAACAGCATAATCGTACTTTAGAAAGATTTTTACATCTTTTATTATTTCCTCCCACCTCTCACTAATTTGGGAGCTAAGTAATAGCATAAATTGCATATCTCAAGAGTTGTCACCTGAACTAATGGACTGTGAAATGTAAAACACTGTCCCTGCTCCCTGCCTTTAAGTAGTGCAGGATTTTATACCCTAGAGAAAATAGGCCTGAGGTGATTTTAAACATCAGACAGATAAACTTGAATCTACTGAAGATGGCTGCAATTAGCAATAGCAACCAAAAACAAGAAACCTACTTGTTTCTGTAATCAACTTGGCCTTTAAAAAAGGTTGATAAATATGTAATGCCAACCCTTCCTAACTCCAGTGCCCTTGGCAGACATCACTAACTGATCACAGAGTTTTTCCTTGCTATGTTTTGATAGGCCTTATAATACTTCTCAATAGCTCTATAGGAACCTATTACAAATCAGTTGCAACTGGCCTTGGAGATAAAAACTGTTTGTTACTCTGCACTAGCAGGTAACTCTCCCTAAGATAATGTTAATAAATTCACCCCATTAGCTGTGCCCACTTACTACAATATCATTTTTTAAAAGCCACAATGTCATTATGTCCCTTGGTTTGTTGTTTAACATTAGAAGAAAGAGTTGGGTGGTTCTCAAAACTCTCTTATATTTAAAAGCAGTCTAATGTATTGAAAGGGTGATTTGTGACCCCATGCAGTTCATAGTTCAAGTAAACAAGCACAAGAAATCTAAAAGCACTTCACTGGAGAACTCTAGAATGGAGTCTGGGTGACAAGGACACCACAGCCAAGATCCATCTTCTCCCATCCATCCAGCATCTGCTGAATAGCATAAAATGCTTCTATGATCAACAGAATTTTCAGTGCTCAAGATGATGATGATAGTCCAGAATTACTGAGTGTTTACCATATGCTAATTACTCACCTAAAAGTCTTTATCTCATTTAATTTTTATCCCAACATTATCTCATGTAATCTTCACTATAATGCTGTGCATAGCTATTATATCCCTATTTTAGAAATCAGTAAACTGAGGCTCAGAGAGATTAAGTAACTTTTCCAAGATCATACAACTACTAAGTGTTGGAACCACGATTTGAAGTGAAATCTGTTTGATTCTACCACCAGTGTTGTCCAATGAAAATATTCAATTTCTGTGCTGTCTCACACAATAGCCACTAGCCACATATGGCTGTTAAGCATTTGAAATGTGACTAAAACAACTGAATAACTAAATTCTAATTTCCTTTCATTTGAATTTAAATATAAATAGTCTTATGTGACTAGTGGCTACCATATTGAATAGCACAGTATTAGACTATGAACTCCACGAGAGAAGGTGCCACATACGTTTTACTGATGACTATATCCTCAACATTTAGCACAACAGCCTAGTATATACTAGATACACAACAATATTTTTGAATGAACAAATAAGTTTAAAATATGTGCACATGATTCATTAGAAGTTTTGTCCCTATGATACCAATCCATTGGAAAACTCATTCAGGTTCTTCATGCTTTGAGATTCACTGTTACCAGTGGATAATACAGGATGATAATAAAGATAACATTATTTATCTATCTCAGTATATAAGGAAAAATTAATCAAAATCAACCCATTTTGTGAAAAAAAATTTTACCTGTAAATCATTGGTCAGCCAGAGGACAAATCCTCGTTCTTGTTTTCGTCTTTCTCAGGAGAAAATGAATTTCTACATGATAAAAAAGAAACCAAGTAAAATTAGGAGTTACTTGCCCTTTTTCCAAATATAGTAGAGAACCATCTCTCATCAATATTTATAAGTTGATGAGAGATTTATAAGTTGATTATAAACTTATTTATAAGTTTATAATATTTAGAAGCAATACCCATCACTGGATCCAAAAGGAAGTTAAGATGAAGTTTAAGTGCATGTGTTTAATTCCCTTAACAAGAGAATAATGAAATGCATTATTTTTTTGCCTGCATGATGCCAAAGAGCTAGACGTATTCCGCCTCCCCATAAAATATATAAAACACTGTGTAGATAGATGTAATAAAAGATTTTAACATTTTACTAAGATAAAATAAGGTCCATGTTAACATGAGATGTTACTAGGGTGGAATTATTGATGGCTCTTTTTGTTGAAGACAGTTGGTGAAGATACTGTAAGAAACTTTATCAAACCTTCCTAAAGCAAGAAGAGAGTCTCCTGATACCTTTATCTTTGAGCAAGTTTCTATGAAATTTCCATATTTTAATGGGCATAAAAACCACCCAGGAAGCTTACTAAAAATGCAAATTCCCAGCTTCCACTCACAGAGATTATGAATCAGGTCTTGGGAAGGGCCCAGGAATATTCATTTAATCAACCCTTATCATTTTGGTCCATGAACTACACTTTGAGAAATATTGTAAATTCTTCTAAGATAACTCTATTAAGGAAAGAGGGAAAACATGTACTTGATGGAATGTCTCGTTTCTCGGGAACCATGCAGAATTGATAAACTTGAGTCACAGAAAACACTGTGAGCTGCGGGTCACGTCTGTTCCACTGCTCTTCTCCCCACCACCACCATTTTACAGTTTGAGCATCGTTGATCTCTTTCCCCCAGTTCTTGATGTGAGCACTGGATTGCAACCCAGTTTCAGCCCATTCCCATCACAAACATAACCTAAACTGATCTTATCAGAGTGAAATCCAGGACTTTTGTTTGGTTGGGAGAAAGAGCCTCTACCTCTCTCTCTCTTTCCGGACATTTATGAGAAAGATTGCAGTCCCAGCAGCTGTTGGCAGCCATCTTGCAACCATGTGTGAAATCAAACTTAAGACAAAACCGACACCATGAACAAAAGGCAGAGCAAAGAGATGGCGTTCTTCAGGGCATTTCTGAGCTAGATCAAACCAGTCTTGAAGCCTGCCCTACCTCCAGTCTTCCCAGTTCCGTTAAGTCAGTAAATTCTCTCGTTTTAAACAGTTTAAGTTTTCTGTTATTTGGAACATAAAAAGACCTAATTCATACAGGCTGCCGGTTTACATTTTACACATCCATTTTTTTTTTCTTAGCTTTGATCTCTGTGTCTCCAAGATGTTGTTTTGTTATTCCTTCTCCAGCACTGCTTTAAGCATTATGTAAGGGCAGAGATAAATGTCTCAGTTCTCGCTACTCATTTCCCCACACTACACAATTGCCACTAAGGCCCTTGCTATTCTTCTTCTTCACCTGCCACTTTCTCTTCTCACTAGAACTGAGCCACCAGATATACAAGTACTTCTACCTTCTGGCAAAAGAGAGCTATTAAAGACCCTTTGACTGATTTAATCAAGTCCATAGCTTTACAAGAAACTACTTTCCCAAAGGCTTGATGAATGCATTAGCTTCCTCTCAGAACCCTCTGTACACTTTTATTCTGGCTGCTCTAGGACTTTAGGTGCATTTCAAAAGCATTTTGATACCCTTCACCCTTTGGTTCTTTCATGCAATATCTTTTCATATTTTGTCTCATCACAGTAGAAAAAGATGAAGATGCAGAGAAAACCACAGTGGACATCCAGCAGAAGTCAGACAGCCCGTTGCAGGGGCCTCAGGGGCAATAGAATAGATGAGCCCACCAAAGAAAAACCCTGGGCTGTCTGCGCATCTGTGCAAGAAGTAGCAACTGTGGGGTTCTATGCTCTGAAGACAGAAAGCCGAGAAACCCACACTCTTTTCTTCCCCCTTCACTTAAGGAGATGAGAGCATGAAATAAAATAGTCAATAGTAGAAACTGAATCCAGGACATGTGCAAGGCAGAAAGAAAAAAACATTAAATAGAATATCAACATCTTTTTCCACAGCTTTGAAAATATAGATGGAGGACCTTTACTAAAAACCTCCTTCTAATTACTTCATGGGCCAAAGTGGGACTGAAACAACTAAAGTCTACAGAATATTTTCATTAATCTCTTGTTTCCAAAGAAAAGACCAAAGAAATCAAGTGTTCATCTAGAGAAATGTTATCACCAAACTTATTTGTTTGTCTATTTATTTAGCTGTTGCTGTCTGCTTTATCACTTATATAATGTTAACATTCTTTTAAAATGGGCAGATGGACCTCATTCAAGTTCTGACAGTAACTCTTTGTTATTGGTACAAATGGCTTCAGAGGTATTTAATTACCATTAGTAGTCATCCGTTTGCTCCTAGCTGGTGACATTTGGAATAGTAAGCAGGCAGCATTCTTTGTGTCCAGTGAGTTCATAGAAAGTTAAACCTACTTTTGACAACAGCCTCAAGCTTAGCTACATTAACCCCTCTTCAGTTACTGGATGATGTGTTTGAACAGTATGAATGATTAATGAAGGCTAAATAGTTCAGTTTCTATCTTAAAACCTTTTTGTTAACTTCCAGAGAGCTGAGTGACTGGCAAAGGTGAGTTCAGCTCAAGCAAGTACTCTGGGGAAAAAAAAAAAAAACCCATTAATTTGTCAACTATTTATTTTTGAGAGATGTAATAAATTAGAAACTTTCATCCTGATGCCTTTTCCCTTTCACAGATCAATACCTGGGACCATGTTTTTTTGCCAGCTTGGCATCAGAAAGCAAATTTTGCTTGCACGTCTAAGGCATGATTGTTTCCTCTCAAGGAAACCAAGCTAAGATGCTGGCAACCGGTAGCAATCCATTACAAAGCTCCTAAAAGTAGCCTATGAATTTTCCTGCAGCAAATTCTAGGATTGTTCTTAGGGCAAGGGCAACAAATCATCCATTAAGCTGAGAAAACCACTTATGTCTGGCTGCTTGTTAGAGACAGGTATATGTGTAAAGACACTCAGGGCATGTGCTGGTTGATCTGTAAGAGGCATCGCTACCGTTAACTCCTCCAGAGATATCTTTTGCAAAAGAGATTATGGAAGAGGCCAGGCAAAGCTGAGAGCTAGAAGGAGGCAGAGATTACGAACGTGTGCAGGGACTGAAAAGGTGAAGATGACAACTGACTCCAAGAAAGGGAAGCACACAGGACAGGAGGCAGGATTTGTAAGGAGATAAGACAGTCTGGGAACATAGTTTAAGCATACCTTTACATGCAGACCTTTAAGCATATCTTTAAATTTCATTTTCAGAGGTTCCTTTGGCTATGCCTTAAATTTCCTCTTCTTCACCTTTATAACTTTATAGCACTTAGGGCATCACTTAAAACATACCTGGTCACCCAAACAACCCAGAAATTGAGATCCATAGCAAGTGACACAGAGACATCTATTCAATGACCTTTGCTAAAAACAAACCAAAAAAACCCCTGTTATTTCTTGTCTGATTGTCTATTGGGCATGTATCCCTTCCTTTAACAGTTTCTGAATGAAGTACCTTGAGGTATTTTAAATTAATTAATTCTATATCATTTATTTTTGTAATGTGTTTTTTTGTCCATCATTTTTATCAATTATGTATTGATACAGCCTGGGCATTTCTTCCCAAAGAGAAGAAAGTGAAGTCAATTTGAACCAGTGTTTTCCAAAGAGAATTCACAGGTCTACCTCATTCATTTATTGAGTCAACAAACATTTTATTGGGTACTTATTAATTTGCTGGACAATGTGCTAGGCACTTGAGATACAGAGATGTTTGATACCCAGTCTCTGCCCCCAAGGATCTCACTGTATGTGGAGAAACAAGTAAGTCTAACAGCAATACAAAAGGTACCATGGGAGGGCAGAGGCGGAATTTTTTTTTTAAGCCAGCCTGGAATGTGGACTTCAGATTTAGAGAAGGCTTCCCAGAGAAAGCAATATTAAACTGGGTCGTACAGTGTGACCCACCCTTGGCTGTGGGTCACAATTTCTGGGACTCCCTGGGTTGTATCCATTTACCCAGAAATTAGCCTTACCTGGAGCACCTGGAGTCCCCTATTCCGTAGCTGACATGGGAATGTGTCGTCATAGGAAACCAGGACCCACAGTCATGCCCAGGGCCCTAAGAAACCCTATTCTGATGTCAGGTTATCTTTAAATACCAAGTGTGACAGCAGTGAAAACTAGTAACAGTTGCATGAGTAGAATAAAATGCAAGACAGGAAGGAAGGAAGGAGGGAAGGAAGGAAGGAAGGGAGGGAGGGAGGGGGATGGAGGGGGAGGGAGGGGGATGAGGGGAGGGAGGGGGAGGGAAGGAGGGAGGGGGAGAGAGGATGAAAGACCGAAGTAAAAAATATCAATTCAGATGGAGTGAAGTGAAAGGGAAAACCACCCAGATGATTGAAAACATCAATCTTGAGCAAAGCTTGTAGATGTTAATAATGCTTGACACAGCTCAGGGCATGCAGACAGTGTCCAGGAACAGTACATTGTAAATGTGTGGTCGGTCAGAAAGAGGATTCTGCAGAACCAGCAAATCATATAAATTCTGATGAAGGCATGATTAGCCTTCAGTGTGGGAATCTTCACCCCGAGTGATTTGTGGCCGACTAGGACAGCTCATAAGGTAAGCTGGAGGGAAGGAATTCCCTGGGGTCAATCCTCTTAAACCTAGCCCTACACACAACGAAAAGGGATGTCTAAATACCACCCAGACCTTGTTCTTGTCTCCGTGCAGACTCTCCACAGGTCATTCCGGGCCAAGACGTCCCATCCCGTTCACAATCGCCTAGGGAAGGAGATAGCCAAGCACCTGCATGTAGCCGGCTGCTCTAAGTAGTACTTTCTTGTTTCCTGTTGCATCACTGAGCTGAATGGAGCAAGTCATCTTACTTCTGGCTTTCCTCAGGCTCATCTGGCTCAAAGGGCCAGCCACAAAGGCTGCTGATTGGAATGTATCAAGGTTTGGGGTGGGATGGGGGTGGGTGAGTGGTGGTAGCAAACAGCAATGGGCTTTTTCCCCGACAGCCACGCACTGCTGACAGAGGCAGGCAGGAGGGAAAGGAACAAGATGGGCTGAGTCTGTGAAGTGGCGGGGAGGGTGTGTGGGCCACCCGCAGGGCAAAACAAGGCACGCCCATCCCAGCACATGGATGCCCTCTAATTGGACAGTTTTGCTTTGGGCAGAGGCCTTTGTCTCAATGGCTTCTTCTCTTAGAGACCTCGACATTAGCCCTTAAAACAACAGATGATCTCACCAGAAAGAAGAAACCCCTTTCAAATCAAAGGAGGCTGAAATTTGGATGTAAAAGTTTACCCGATATTATTAACTTTAGTTTGGGCCCAAATTATGAAAAGGAAAAAATTCTGGCAGGAACAAGCGAGTGGGTGATGACTGGAATGGGTCAGTGCTCAGAAATTCTACAAGTGAGGCAGGTGGTGAGCCTCAGAATAGAAGAGCTCCTCAGGCTGGGTGGAGAGCCTGGGCTGGGAGGACGTTCAGCTCGGTATCCGCAGTGCCTGATCATCGCCTGGATGAATGGAGTCAGCCACCCCGCATTCAACTCCTCTCTCCAACTCACTAGCTGTGTGACTGTCAGAAAATTATTAGTCCTTTTCTAGGCCTCAGTTTCCACATCTGAAAAAATGGGCAAAGGAAGAAAATATCTACCTCATAAGGTTATGAGAATTAACTGAGATAATCCACGTGACAGAGCAGTGAGTCCTGTATAAATGTTCAGGAAGTAAGTTAATGACATCTCCAAACCTTAGATCCCTCCTATGACCTTGGTATTGTTACTGCCAACAAACAGAGGAGGAAACTGAAAGTGAGAAGGTCTGGATAAATGGCCAAAGGTCACAGCGTTACACAATGGCCAGTCAGGAATTGCACCCAAGTCTAAATGGCTGTATCATTTCTATTCTTTCTCATTAATTCCACATTGCACGCACTGATTTTTTTTTGCAGCTGGTCTTGCTTTGTTTATATATAAATGTGTTTATATGTATATATGCTCTTACTTCCCAGATATTCTGCTCTGGTTTACAACCACAAGGATCTATAAGATACGGCAACTCTGATGTTTCTAATTTTTTGCTGTGAGCATGCTAAGAGCTCTTCCACAGCAGTGCCCGGAGTACCCACCTTACTTAAAAGAGCTGCAATAACCTGGACCAGTCTTGCCAAGTATCAAGGCCCATAAGACCGGTTTTCAAGGAACCAATTCTAAACAATGGTAATTTAATTTCCTCTATAATCTGGGCAATGCACACAGACCATGGAATGTGCAGACAAGAAGGGATGGTAAGACATGTTTCCAGCTTGGCCAATTTTTACTCCTTTCTGCAAGGTTGGACCCATTCCAAAAGGATGCTACATTCTGTGAAGAGAACTAAAGGACCAAAGAGAATACATTCATCAGAAGCTACCCCAAACAAAGGGCTCCCTCTGCCCTAAGTCCCTTAAGCTTCTCAGAAGAAAGGTGTCATTAGAGGTGAAACCTGCAGTTGGTATTAAGCCTTTGGCCCACACAGGCACTGTAAACATACTTTCCTGTCCAACTGTCCTCTGCTATTTTCTTTGAGAGCCTTGTTTCCTCACGTGCTTTGGACAATTTCAACTTGCCTAAAATCTGTCTTAGGCAGCAGTGTTTTTTTCCATTTCTAATTCAATCTCAGTTTTGTTGAAAGGACATGGAATTTGTATCTGGAAAGATGTTTTGGCCTGCAAAACTAAAAGTAGCTTATGCAAAAAGGAAAATGTATGAGTTCACATAACAAGAAGGCTGGAGCTAGGGTCATCTTAGGTCAGTGAACTCAGCAATTCAAATGCACAATCATAGACCCAGGTACTTTCCATCTTTCCTCCCTCTTCATGTCAGCAGGTCAATTATATCCCTCTTGACTGCAAATGACAACAATACCCAAAGGCCAAAGGGTGGCTCTCTTCTGTGGGCCCATTTTTAAGAGCAAGAAGAATATTCCCAGAAGCCTCCAGAGCAGACAGGTCCTCATGTTCCATTGACCAAGGGTGAGTCACTGTAAACTGTAAATCAGTCCCTGGCAAGAGGTCACTAGACAAGTCAAGATTTACAGTGTGGGGCTAGTAAGAAGGCCAGTTGCTATGGATACACAAAGTTGCTCCATACCTTTGTCCTATGAACAAAGAAGAGTGGCAGTGGATGTCAAGTGGGACACCAACAGTGTCCGCCATGATATCTGAAGTCATACAGAACTGGGTTTGAAGCCAGACTCACCATTTACACACATAGACGATTTCACCTCTCGAAATCTCAGTATCTTCACTTAGAAAATAGGGCTGAAAGTACCTACTGCAGGGTGGTTGGTGAGGGTTAAACAAGGCCATGTTTGTGATACAGTGAAGAGCACAGCACGGAATAGTAACTTAATAGCTGTTGGTTTCTCCTGTTTTCCTTTTTACCTTCCTTTTGGAAAGCTTTCAGCATATGTGTTTCCATTAGAACTAGAGGACTTTCTCTTATCACTACATGTCTGTGTGGTCTGCCACTCATTCTCCTGCCTCTTCTTGTGATTTCTGGTTTCACAACACTATTAGTACTATCAGTACTGCTTTTAAGAGTGTCATTATTACCGGTTCTTAATACTACTACAGGGATAATTGATACATGTGTAGTATAAAGTGATATTCGCCCAAGGTTCATATCTGTTGTCCTATTTGACCCTGATAATGTGGTCAATTGGGGATGCTCCAATTAAAAGTAATGAACCAATTTATTTCCTTGTAATTTGTTATCTTTATTAAGTAAGAGCCTTCCATGCACTTTGTCCAATGAATATACCCACACATTAATCTCGATCAGTTGCCAGCAAGTACTTAATGAGGTCTTTGTTGGCACGGTTTAAGATGCTCCTTTGCTCTATTTACCATTTGTGGAGAAACTTAAGAAAGGCAAATTCATATATTTTGTCACTAGATAAGTTTCCTACTGCCCTGAGAAAGAAACAAGTATTCCGTTTGCATAACAGAATACAAAAAGGGCTAATGAGGATGCATTGGCTTAGATTATTATTAAAAGGCACATTTATTTTTAAAAATTGAAGACAATCTCTAATATGTATGAGTTGTAATTGGTCTTAGGTAAGTGCTACAGAAAATATTCTGCATTAGAGCAGAGCTTATGGTCTCTTTTTAACTTTCTTTACTATTTCTAAGCAGTTTTTTTGCTGTCCAAAGAGAACATTCATTAGTTCTTAATCAGTCAATCATTTGTTGAGCACCTACTATGTGCAACATTGTGCTATGTGAAGCAGACAACACAAAGGCAAGGAAGACCGGGTCCTGATCCGTGAGTGTAACATTCCGGTTAGAGGGAGGAGACACATGCAATCAGCTGATAGATTCAGGGCCGTAATATGTTGTGGAAGGAGACCTGGAGTGGCTTCCAGCACTGTCACAGCTGGTGGGTGACCCTGGGAAAACTATTTATCTCCCATGGGCCTCAGTTTCCCTCTTTTGTAAAATGAGCAATTTGAACCAGAGCGTGCCTAACGGTGGTCAAATTCTAAAATTCTGTGATTCTCTAAACAGTCTAAAACTCACTAAAAGCTGGAATAGTCAGCAAAGGTTTGCCGGCTGATCTAGACTTGAAGTGGTTTTGAAGGATGGAGAAGGTCAGCATGTGTGGAAGGAATCTGAGAGAGGGGAGGAGAACACATTCAGGACAGCAGGAATTAGAAGGAACAAGTAATGACTTGGGGGTCATCGTGTCATCCTGGCTGGAGTGAAGGCATGTGTTGGACACTCACCATTGGCATCCAACTGGACAATAAGCGTGGAGCCAGTTAACCTTGATGTTGCCAGTACACAGAAGGCTTCTCCCTCTTATCTTTTTTATTTCCATCCATTTTCTCTCCCTCCTTTTCTTTCTCTCTTACCTCTTCCTCTTCTACTTCTTCTTTCTTAATATTTTTTCTCCAACTCCCCTTGTCTTCTTCTCCACATTTTTTTCTTTCTATTGTGATGGAGTTTTTAGTTTTTACAAAGCACTTTGTCCTACATGATACTTTTAAACCAGAAAATAATGCATACCATTCCCAAGCTTCTGGGGATTCAGACTCTGGAGCTAGAGAACCTGGGTTTGAGTCCCTGGTCATGCCATTTACCAGCTGTATGGCCTTGGTTAAGTTCCTAACTCCCTGTACTTTAATGTCTTCTCTTGCAAAATGAGGATAATAATGAAACCTAACTCATAGAGTTGTTGTAAGAATTCAATGAATAACTAAAGCACTTGTAACAGTGGAGGGCACCTGGTAGGTTCTATGTGTGTTAATTATTATTTGGAAAAGACCTATCAGGTCATTTTCTGTTCTGCCTATGTGAGTCATACGGTGAATGTTTTTCTAGGTTTTTGTGCCCAGCATCCACAGTTTGTGACCTACTGACAACTTTTACTTGAGCAAATTGGAGCACCACCTGAGCTAATCATTTAAATGTGCTAACTGAAATTTCAAGAACATTTTAAAGCCTTCTGAGTAAGGCCACGGCCTGAAGCTGCAGCCATTTTAATTAGTTGCACCTTCTCTGCCCTGTGATCCAGAAATCTCTAATTGCACCCTGGCAGCCTCCTGCCCCCCGTCACAGATCTGACTTTACCTGCTACTATTTAAATTTTATGAATCATGCTCCCTCTGTTTGAACTCCTGAAACCTCTGAAACTAAATGAATAATTATCAAGATGCAATTGTCACAGTTTCTAAAAGATGCTGCAAAAAGATTTTTTCTTCTTTTTTCCCCAGTTGTCTCCAATTTACAGCCATGAGCATGAAGAAAATGTCAGCTATTCCTCCAATGAACAGAGAAGAAGATTCTCAGAATCAAGAAGACTGACATCCAGTAAGGAAACACCCACTTCTTCAAAAGGTGGTTTGAGTGTGCCATGGCAACCCCTTCTGGGCACTAACATTAAGGCTTGCCTTAGTGCTCTCCTCCATACATTGACTCAGTGGAAGCTTCTGGCATGAATGTCAATGAGAAAATGGCTATAGTGCCAGGAGCCCCCAGTAGCACAGTGAGGCTGCTCCTCAATGCAAAAGCATCATACTCCTAGTGATGGGCTCTTTCCTTGAATATCCTCGGTATATTCTGACTTTTTCCACTTGGGCAAAATTTTTTTTAAACATCTTTATTGGAGTATAATTGTTTTACAATGGTGTGCTATTTTCTGCTTTATAACAAAGTGAATCAGCTATACATATACACATGTTCCCATATCTCTTCCCTCTTGCGTCTCCCTCCCTCCCACCCTCCCTATTCCACCCCCTAGGTGGTCACAAAGCACAGAGCTGATCTCCCTGTGCTATGCGGCTGCTTCCCACTAGCTATCTACCTTACGTTTGGTAGTGTATATATGTCCATGCCACTCTCTCACTTTGTCCCAGCTTACCCTTCCCCCTCCCCATATCCTCAAGTCCATTCTCTAGTAGGTCTGTGTCTTTATTCTCGTATTGCCCCTAGGTTCCTCATGATCATTTTTTTTTTTTTTTTAGATTCCATATATATGTGTTAGCATACGGTATTTGTTTTTCTCCACTTGGGCAAATATTAAGGTCTAATGCTACAGGCTGTAGAGCCATTAGACTTAACAGCTAAAAAAAAAATACATATTCAGGAAACACTGCAATGGGAACAGATCAGTCTTAATCATTTGTAATTTTATCTTCCATTTATGTACCATTGCATTGCATCCCTGCTTTCAAAATTCTTTCCTCTACTAATTTCTATAGTCCTCCTGTTCTTATTCGTTCATCCATTCATTTATTCAAAAATATAAGAGGAGACCTTCTTATGTATTGGGTTTTCCCATTTCCTTTCTCTATAACACTGGCTCCTCCTCTTCTTCCTACTCTTTAAATATTGATGTTTCCCAAGGAGGTCTCATCCTCGATGCACTACTCTCTTCAGTCTTAAAGCTCTCCTGTGAAAGATCTCATCCATCTTACTGGGGCCTTTACCCTCTACATTTTCAAGACTTCCTGAAAATGATACTCTGTAAGTTCTATACCCACATTAGCAGCTGCCTATTAAACATCACCTCTTCCACAGCCCACAAGTTAATATTTCCAAAAGAGGACCTGCTATCTTCTCCCCCATACCCACTCTTTTCCTTATAATCCTGAAGTTGATTGATGTCTTTAATTTCCACCTGGAAATTCAAGTTACAGATTTTATGGTCAAGCCCTGCTCTGTCTACTGCTTTGGTAAGCACCACTCCCATCAATCTCCTAGATGTCCCTTGAAGACAGCACTGCCCCTGACCCTCACACCCTTTAGCTTGGACTAATCCACTCTAAGCCACTCTACTCAGCTTTGGTTCATCCTCCACACAGACAACACAGTTAGGTTCTTGAAAAATAAGCTGAAAATGTCCTCCCTTGCCCAAAACAAGACAAGACAACATGCAACGGGGAAAAAGCCTGTTGCTATTCATTGCTGACTTTAGGATTATCCAAAGTTCTTAGCCTCACATATCAAACCCTTCACAGTTCCACCATAACCCAGCTCTCCAGCCGCATATCCCACCACTTCCTCTTCTATACTCACCTTCTGCCACAGTGACCATCTCACCAGTCCCCAGAAGTACCAGGAACTTTCAAGGTATTATACATTTATTCACACATTCTAGCTTCTTCTTCAAACCATTCTTTGTCTATTCATCCCTGCTTATTACTTTATTGCGCAACTTTCTCTAACTTCCCAGGCAGAGGTAATGGATTCCACAGAGCTATGTGTGGCTACTCATATCAGTATTTTTAAACCTCTCACTTTATCATGAATGATTCATTCACATATCCATCTCTCTCTCTAAGGTTGGAAACTCCTTGAGGATTGAGATCATGTCTCAGTCACTTTTGTATCCAAAGTGCTGTGCAGAGAGCCTGGAACACAACAAGTTCCCACTAGATGTTCATTGCATAGATGGATGGATGGATGAATGGACAAATGAATGTACAAATGGATGGATAGTTTCTACTGCCTTTTTAGTAGGGATGGGATTAAAAATATAAAGTTTTAACCCCGTATAACACTGGATTCTTTCTGCTATTGATGAAAAGAGATCCAACTCAAGCTAGCTTAAGCAAATATTTGGTTCATATGGTTGAGAAATTCAGGGATGGAGCAGGGCCCAGAGTCTGAAACGGACTTAAAAAGTGTCATCAGCTCATTTTCCCTCATATGTGCACATGCTCACACTCACTCTCTTTTTTCTTCATCTCTGGTCTCTGGTTTTTTTCTTTTCTCTTTCTCTTGATTATTGGCCTCATTCTTTCCTGCAGCTGATAAGCGTCCTGTACAACTAGAGCCAGGGAGGCAAGACAGCCTCAGGATTACAGCACACCCTAATGACCCCAGGAGAAAAGAGTGAGCTTCTTTTCCTATAAGTTATCTATAAAATCCTAGTGAAGGATTCTAGTAGAGCATTCAATGTGGCCGGCTCAGCGGATACTCAGATGGGCCAGGCCTGGACCAGTTTCTCACCACTTTGGCCTGGGGAGGAGGGGACAATGTCCTTTGACTAGTAGGCCCACGGAACCACATGCAGTGAGGGCAAGACAACTCCTCAGAGTTCAGCAATATGATTTTACAAAGGGGGAATGGATGCTGGGAGGCAAAAGGGACAGATTTCCACCACACCCTGAAGTTCCTTTATGCATGTAAGCTGCAACTTGGCACACTGGAAAATGTGGTAAAGATACCTAATTTTTAAAAGATAGGCATTTAAGTATTTGCCAAATAAATTATACAAATAAAAGTAAGAAAAAGATTTAAGTGTTAGAAAACCTTTGTACATTTGAATCTATGCCTTTGTTTTAGAATACATCTAATTAGAAGTGTCAAAGTGAAGAGAACTTCTGAATGTTCTTTGCCTCATCAGAAATTAAGTTGATCCAGGAATTTCGCCAGAGGTCGATCCCTGTGAATCTCAGGCTTGTTTTCCTATGTGGCACATTACTGGAAACATCTGAAATCAGAGCTGCTTCACAGTTCTCTCTCAAACTTGGTGATTTAAAAATCTCATCTTCAAATGCATTTTCTCAACTTAATTCTCCCATACTACATACTTGGTGGCCCTTCCATTTGTCTATTTTTGGAAGAACAGTGGAAGGTCTACAAACACTTTTTTTGAAAACCTAGGTCTTACCATTTCAAGGCAAGGAGTCCCTGGATCAAAATGGAACCACAAGTTCCACTTGGCATCATTCAGTCAAACTTATCAGCAGAGGACAGATATTTTTCTCGGAAATCAGGGCTTCATCAAGACCACAGAGTACAAGTGAATCCTGCAATCTACATTTGCAACATTTGCGACCTGGAAACCAGCCCCAGGTAGGCAGTGAGACTGACACTTTTCACTACTCCAAAACCCTGTGGCTTGATACTTCCCTGATCTCCCTCGACACTTCTTGAAAACGGATTTCATTTGCTGTTCTTGAAATGTTGTTTGCACTTAAATCACATGTTCTAAATTAGTCCCTAGTTACTTTAGGGCAGGAACCATGCAGTGTCTTTTCGTGTCTTGCACAGTGTTCATGGACCCTCAGAAAAATACTTATTGAATGAACTGAGATCTTTTTATATCCTTTCAATTCTGTCAGCCCACATAAGACAACTTAAGAGCAAAACTGTGCGGGAACTTTTCCAGTCCATGTTCTTTATTCCAGAATCCTTGAACACAGCTGACATATTCAGAGGTACGTCTGAATTCAGAGGTATAGTGGACAGTTCTCTGGAGCTCCTCCACAGTATTGAAAGTTTTTACTTTGAGATCTTGACCTTCTAACAGTAACAGAGCTTGGGTGGTGACCTAATTGTTGGAAAGATACCCCTTTGGAATGATGGGTAAGTGACAACCAATCATCATTGCAAAGTCTCTGCATAACTGGTATCTGCCCTGTCTAGTTATTCTCATGAAAGGTGAGTTGTCTATATTAAATTTCTGGAATATGGCCTGAGGTGTCTCACATAAGAGTAGTTAGCCAAAGGCTGATCAACTGTGCAGATATAAAGTATATTTGGCTATACTTCAGTGAGGTGATAAAAGGCAATATTTATTTTCAAACTTTTTATTAATTATATCTTATCAATCTCTTTCTCAAGAAGATACCACTAAGATTCTTCAGTTTACATCCTAACTTTGGTCTACTTTACCTTAAATTGGACATTTTTAATATATAAGCTTTCAGAAATAATTACAATTCACACTCTTTCTCCCTAATCAGAATTTTTAAAATTACACTCTATAATTACAATGTACTGTAAGAAAATGTCGAGTGGATAACCCTGTTGCACTGAAATGTTTTTGCTGTAAGCAAGTCTATCCTTTAATGGAATATTTGTCAGTGCATGTATTCATAGAAGCACTCTCAAGGCATGTGCTCAGAAGTTAGGAAATAATTATATTTCTAAACATAATCTTTTCTAATCATCCCATTTTGTTTTACTTAAAAATAACCTGGGGGTTTCTAAGACAGGCACAATTATCTCTGATCTCGGCTCTGAGGTATCATCATTATAGAAGATGATCTGGGATGGGGGAAACAAACTCATAGGTCGACTTCCCTTCTCTTTCCCTGAAAATCCTCAATCTTATTACAAATAAATACACTAGCAAGGAACTGTCTAACTTTAGCCTCTAGCTTGTTAAAGAAGATAAGATAGAAAGCACTGAATTTACAGTAATATTTAATACTTCGTCCATGCAGTTTTAATACATGGTGATGTTCACCTGTCTGTAGACAAGGCTCAGTTCAGTTCAACAAACTTTAATTGAGCTCCTAAATTATACCAAGAACTCTGCTGACTTTCAGGGGCACCAGGGTGAAGATGAGAAGGTTTTTGACTTACAGAGCTTACTATATGGGAGACACACACACAAAAAAAACAACCAAATATGCAGTTCCAATACATAAGTTATGCCCACGTCGATACAGGAGCACAGATGAGGTTGGGGTGTTCTTAGGGGCCTTCTGCCATACACTGTGCCTGGGCTGAGGCTCGGAGAAGTAAGTATTTTGTAGGTGGGAAAGGCGACAGGACAAAGGGAACAACAAAAACAGTCGGTCCAATGCTGTAGGGAGCAGCCTGGTGTTTCTTCAACAAAATCTCTTAAACTGGGGTAGGATAGAGAATAAGGCCAGTGAGTGGCAGGTCCCTCGGGATTTGTGTGCCACAGTTGAATAAGAATCTTGGATTGCTCTGAATAAGAACTAGTCTCCGGCCAGGCCCTGGTCTTCCAGGATGTGAAAGCCATGGGGCCAATCCCAAGCTAAAGTATTGCCTGCACCTTCAGAAACCCTTTGTAACGGCTCCTCCTGCATTCAGAATCCTATTCCACCCTTGTGTAAAATCCTCAGACCGTGCCTGAAGCTGTGGGTCTTTCTTGCCACCATCGTATTTAAGGAAAGATTATCAAACACTTGCCTCATTTCAGTGATTGCAGAGACAAAGGATAAACGGTCAGACCCTGGCCTCAAGAAACTCACAAGCAAGTATTCATCCTGGGTACCATCCCCTCAAGACTCCGAGGGCACTCCACGGTGGCAATTAGCCAAGGTGGTAGACAAAGCCTGGCAGTGTTAAATGGAGAAGACTATGTTCTCAGTCCTCCTTCCCTTTCCAAGTAACATATATACGTTGTGTCAGTGGCCTTCCTAAAAACTCTGCCCCTGTCTTCAGTCTAACCAAGAGAAGTACAATTTTCTAATTATTTATGTTTTCATATTAGCTTCTTTCTTCAGAAGCTTTCAGAGTGTTTTAAAACTTTTTAAGAATTTGTGACGTTAGTTCATTTTTAAACTAAGATACAAGGAGGTGGAGAGATGTACAAAGTATGTAAGCTTTTTTGGCAAGATGAAGACTGCTGTTCTGTAGGCATTTTACACCAGGTGGAAGAGGAGAATGGCACTGGCTCCAGAAAGCGGCGGACAGAGTTTGTTAATAAAAATTGTCATCAATAAACAGTTCCTGAGCATCTTTCAGATTTGAGGTGCTGGGGACCCAAAGCATTTTGATAAGTGGTGTCTGCCCTCAGTGGGCTGACCATCTTACTGAGGGACAGGTAAGCCTGAGGGCAGGAGCTCAGGGGCTCGGATGGAGAAGAAGCAGCACAGAGGAGGGGGTGATGTGAAAGGTTTAGATGGCAAGAGGGTGTGCAGGTAGAACAGGAAGCAGCAACAGCGGGTCTGAGAGGCGTAATGGGATGAAGAGGATACTATGTCCTCCAGAGGGTGAGCCCATCCACGCTGTTGGCTAATACCTCAGACCTAGCAGGAACCAGCCATGGCCAAGCAAGTGTGAGCCTTCAGGAGGGGAAAATGCCTGCCAGTTCTGGCGAGAGTGGCCTGCTGTCTGACCGGCCTGTTGTGCTGTGAGGAGGGGCTTCCGGCTCCACTCCTGGTGGGCAGCTCCTCGCTGAGAGGCTGCGGTCTGAGCCAAGGTCCAAGGTTGGCCGTTAAAGCTCCCACTAGCTGGAGGCCTGGTCTCCAGGGCCCGACAACCTCTCACAACTCAACCCAAGCTCTGCAAAGTCATATTAGCTATAGTTAGGGCAATCCTATAATTCATCGAGCAAACTCAGAAAATTCTGAAAGGGAAATAGGGCACCATCAGTAACTCAGCACAAACAACAGATTTCAACGGGGACTTTCTTGGCTTGGGACATAGACTCACCTTAGCTGTTGATCCTGAAAACCCCTGATGCGTGGCCAGGCACGATGCCTGCTGTACATTTCTGTCTAACACCCCTTAATAATTCGAAGAATCAGAATGACCAGTAAATGCTGAGATCTGGAAGCCAAGTTTTGCAACTAGAGAGAACCCAGACTGAGGTTTATTTTATTAATCCAAGATATTATAGAATCACTAACCATCCTTAAGTAAACAAATCCCAGCTGCAGCTCACCCCAGACCACAACACACAGAGCTTCCATGTGAGAAGCCGTTCAACAGACAAGTCACACTTGCATGAGGGAGCGCTCCTTTGTAACTTCTGGATTGGAGCTCCTATAGGACCCCTGCTGTTTTCTTTGTCCTCTGTGTTTCCTCTGTCCCTTGTCTCTGCCAGCTGGCAGCCACATAGGTTTTTCCTGGGTGCCCTAGTTCCAATTAAACCAGATGAATAAATTTCATATATACTATAGCCTGTGATTCAAGTCAGATAAGCCCAAACACATTCTTCAAGTTTGGTAAAAATCTTCCTAGCCATTTTCATCTGATGTGATAATCAATAAACAGATTGCAGTTTAATATAAATTATAGATATTATCGAGAAGTAAAAAAAAAAAAAAGACTCTTTCCCCAAGATCACTGATCTGTGAAGAAAATATTTGCTTTAGGGGCAGAGCTCAAGTATTACAAAATTAAAACTTTACATAGAACTAGGCACCCCTTTTATTTGAGAGATGACCTAGTGTGATAGAATAACTTAGATTTTGGACTCTGACGGATTTGAGGTTGATCTAGCTATGTGACCTTGGAAATGTTTTTATTTATGAAGGGGACTACCTACTTATTTTATAATTACTCAAAAGAAGTTCCTTACAGAAAAATTTGACTTGAAGGCATGCGATTTAAATTTATGACATTGCTTCAACTGCCAAAATTTGTCCAGATGAGCTAATCAGAGGATTAGTGAGCCATCTTCACTGTGACATGAGTTACCATAAACTTTCTCTTGTTATAGAGCTAGACACTTAATGTTACCCAACTCAACAAAAATAAAGAGTATTCTTAAACTCACTGTGCCATGTCACTTCCTGCATGGTGGAACCCATTTGTGGACAAGGCAGATAAAATGAGGACTATTAGAGAAATAGAGGGATGAAAGGCATGCATTGTTTTCCCGAGTCTACGGCAGCAACGGAACAATGGCATTTTCTTATGGGTAGGAACAGGTTTGCTTTCAGAGCACTTCTCTGTATTTTCCTTGGATCCAGGACTTGTCAGCGAGGACACAGTAAAACCCAAGGATAAGACTCAATCAGCAATAACTCAACAACGCTCATAGGAAGGGTGGTTTTCAAAGGCAATTAGGAAGCTGTTTGTAATTTGAGCTTCTAAAACCACCTAGGGAAGTTCACAATTCACCAAGTTGGAGAAAAACATGACTGTCTCCCTTTGTGACAGGGATGCATAACGTAATGGAAGGCCCCACTGTGGGAGGGCCTCATTCATGTTACTTTATGTTTGGCCCTTATATTTAAGACCCAGAATGGTTTCAATGAAAAGGACTCTAGAGAAGGTTTGTAGTTTATAGGATTAGCACTCACAGAGTAGATGTCTACACATGTGGAATGATTTTAGAACAACACTCTAGTCTTCCCCAAAAACCTCCACTGATGGTTTAGTCCCAAATTTCTAAAGGGTCAAGGCCTTTTACTTGATTATAAGTAGTAAAGTTTATTACTACATATCCTGACTTATTACAATTTAACTTACACCAAACTTTATTTAACATAGGCTTCTCACCAAGAGTATTTGTTTTTCACAAAACTCTAAGAAATGATAGAAAGGCATTATTATTATTACATAAACTTATCATTGTAGATGATTTAGATTAGCTCTTTGGACAGGTGTGGGATAGGGAGATCAATGGTGGAACTGGAGTTGGAGGAGAACACAGAAAAGATTCAAAGTAACCATTAATATGCCTTTCAACTCAGCAAATATCCTTCTGGAAATGCACCCCACATGAGTACTTACCCAGATGGATTTAAGGATATGTGTATAATGATACTCACTGTTTGGGATCACAAAAAACTGGAAACAAACCAAGAGTCAATTAAAAATAAATTGTGGGGCTTCCCTGGTGGCGCAGTGGTTGAGTCTGCCTGCCGATTCAGGGCACACGGGTTCATGCCCCAGTCCGGGAAGATCCCACATGCCGTGGAGCGGCTAGGCCCGTGCGCCATGGCCGCTGAGCCTGCGCGTCCGGAGCCTGTGCTCCGCAACAGGAGAGGTCACAACAGTGAGAGGCCCGCGTACCGCAAAAAAAAATTAAAAAAAAATAAATAAATTGTGGAACATCCACAAACTGGGATCGTGTGGAGCAGTTAAAAAGAATAGAACTGTGAACTGTAGGCTACTATGTAAAGATGTTAAGAATAAATTGCACATCAGCATGTATAGCATGACCTCATTTCTGATTACACAAAATGAGGAGCTAGCTAGATAAATAATAGATCCTTATATATATCAGGAGAATTTTCAGAAAGTTGCTCTATGGTTACCTAGGGAACAGGCCTAACAGAGTGGGAAGGTGGACTTATACTTTTCATTATGGACATACCGGTTCACATTTTTGAAATTTTTATGTATAGTAATAACTTTAATTTTTAAAACAATAATAAAGCAGTTGACTTTTAAGCATGCGCAAAGTTTTATATGGAAGGAAAAAGGAAAAGAAAAAAAGTCATGGAGGGCTTACATGTGCCAGAAACCCAGCTCTGCATAAGACATCACATCTAACCTTTATAGCAACTCCGTAAGCTAGGATTTTTCTTCACTTTGTGAGTGAGAAGTGTAGGCCCCATAAGACTAATTCGTTACCATCACAAGCTACAAGAATAGATTCAACCCAATTTTCTGAGACTGCCCCCCCCCAATCCCCATGTATGCATTTCCATAGGACACACTGATATGATGACACACAAAGGTAATGAGAATAACACCAAACAAAAGCAAAAAGATTCTAGCTTCTGGAATTGGAAACTGAAACCTAAGACTTGTCCCACAGGGTAAGCCCCATGGTGTGAAAGGCCACGCCTTGATCTCTAATGCTAACAAGTAATAATTGTGCTGGTGCACTTGTCCTTATAAATGGCTTTGCAAATATGTTCCTAGGGTTGTTGCATGAAAAAATAAATAAACAAATAAATAAAGGCAAATCAGAATGGAGCAGATCCAAAGAACAAAGTGGGAAAAAAGGATTAAAGAGAGGCAACAATGAGAACTAGCTTTGCCATATTTCAAAAATCTTCTGTTGTTGCTTTCAGGATTCTAAAATGAAAGCAAATATTTTTTTTTCTTTCAAGGCTAAATGGTAAAATGGAAAACTAATTTAATGTTGCCTTTGTTTTACCTTCAAAATAAAATTAAAGTCACTCTTTTATAGAAATGGTTCTCCTTACCAAGGTTAAGAAATCGTTGAACAAAATCCTATGAAATTATTCATTTCTCTGTGATTTTTTTTCTCTTTTGTTCTTCTACAGTTCAGAAAGCTTACTGACTTGTAAGTGACTCCTCATGCTAATATGCACAATATTTATACATCTATAAGTAATACCCACTTGCCCAGTGGCATTCCACACAGAAAAAATAGAATTTTATGTATCATTAAGCAGTTTCCAAGGTGTCGGCAATTTCATGCAAAGCATCAGGGTAGTAACTAGTAGCACTACTTACTAAATAGCAGAGTGTTTGGAAATTTTTAAACCACTGCACTGGATACACCTGGACTCCCTGATTGAACTAAACTCTCCCTCTCCCATCCACATGGGTTCAGCCTCTTTATGATGATTTCTCTGTAGGGAAGAGGGTCTGGGAAGGTGGGGGAGGTCAGAGGCTCCAGCAGTCCCAGTGGCTGTCAGCAGAGAGACCCAGTGACAAGAGCCAGCTGCATGTTTGCAGGAGCCATTACAAAATGAAAATGTGGGGCCTCCTGCTTAAAAAGCAAGAAAAATGTGTCATTAAAGGTATTTTTTAAAGTTTTTTCCTTTTTCTCTGTGCTTTCTTTCTCTCGACTTGTCATGGTGTTTTTTACTTGCTATTTAATATCTTTCTAAGTAGAGAACAATATCAAAAATTTAAATTATTAGCATGAATTTTACCATTCATCTTTTTATTATACAGTGTGAGTTTTATAAAAGGACATTTAACTCAAATGCAGATTCAAATGCAGATGCATTGAAATTACACAATTCATTTTTCTTAGTTCATACATGCATACGTATTTTGTTATCCTAACACTGGAAACATTGCACAAAACTAACTAAATGCTTTTATTTAACTTCTTGATATGTGCACATTCTACCAATACTTTCTTCCTTTGGCTTACTGATGAATAAGGGAAGACTGAACTATGGGTTGCCCTGTCTTTCCCTTTCCTTCTATGTCATCATTTTCAGCATAAGTGGGTGGCTAATACAAGGAAGTAACAGATGTTAAGAAAGAATCTCGAAGATTCCTTGGGCTTTCATGTTCTTAGAACATCACTGCTTTGTTTCAGCATTAGAAGCAGGTTCCATACTGAGTTTGAGTCTAACTGAAGTTCCACACACTGTGAGTCCACCAAAACTCTGTGCTTACTGGGCATTGTCAATACTATATGAGAATGCAGAAGAAAGGAATGGTGACACTCAGATTGTGTGTATTTCCTTTGTTCAAGCTCATGCTCCATTGCCCCACTGGACATAATAGAAAATACAAGTTCAAAGATAAAATTATTAAGAATTTAAAAATAGCAACAGGAAAGGAGTGAACCAAGCATTGAGCCTTCTGAGTGGGAGGCCCTTTGTGACTGCACAGGTCAGACGGCCATGAACCTAGCCCAGCTTTTGAATCACCAAAGGCAAGACTATGTCCCTTCCCATGACACAGCAACATCCAGGGAGGCTAGCTCTGCAAAGGGAGAGACGGGGGCTGGGGGGAGAGTGAAAGAAGAGAAAAGTCCCACACCCCAGAAGAACTGGAAAATAATACAGCAAAAATGTCATTCTAGTCCACTCCCAGCCTAGACTAGTTAAGATGGTCAAATTGGCCAATATTTTGCCAGAGCATTCAAAACACTTTCTGGCCCCTCACAAAATAATAGTGTGTTGTCAGTGCTATTTCCAGGCAATATACAGTTAAATATATTTTTCAAGCACAGAAAGATTTTCCAATGTATTATAATATAATCAGTGGCAACAATTCTCTTCTATCCTGGGTTGACAGTTACACTGTGCTAAAATGTCAAATGTGTATGAAATCCCCTCAACATTTATGAAGGATATACCCCACGTCCTTAATAATCCCTAACTAGAGAAAATGGAATGATCCTGGATGTTCCATTAATTATTTTCTGTGCATGTCTTCACACCACAAATTTATTGCCTTTTCACCTGTCACTATGTCTGTTTCTCGTTCATTGGGTATTGTTACATAAATAAAGTTTATTTTTACTTCTTAAGAGTTACTATATTAAATAGTGAGTAGAAAAACACAAAAATGATTCACTTTCACGACCCAGAGGCACAGATCATGTGACTAAATTTGGTGCCTCAAAAAAATTGCAAATGACTACATACCCTAGGCTGACTAACTAAAATGGCAAGTGTTAAATCTTCAGATATCCAGGACATGCTTTCTATTTCTACATCCATCAGACCTAAAATGTATACTAAGTCTTCCTAAGCGACTTGCAAAAAGTAAAGACTGTTTGCTACTGATAGAACTTGAGGCTTTTATAACAATTTTTCTAGAACCTACACTCTTCTCAGGTATGAAGCCTTTGATTACTCTGCAGGAATCCTAACTGATGCTTACAAACTTTTTTTAAAATGTTTTAAACTTTAGTACTATTAATTTTTAGCTAGGGTAAAGGCAAGCCCCCATAACAGAGGCATCAGGAAAGTCACTAAGTTATGAACACTGTAAACATCATAGCGACACTCTCTATTGATTTGTTTATTCCTTAATTGAGCAACTATTTTCCTAGCACTGTGTTAGATGGGAGGGATGCAACAATGAATAAAAGAGGTGCGATGTGTGCTCTAAGGAGCTTAGGGATCGGTGAGGAAGATAAACATTAAACAATATACCGCCAACCTAAGTACTTACCTGCGTGTGTGTGTGTGCACGCATGTGCACTTGCATCAGATAGGTGAGGAATGGAAGGTAAAATTAAGGCGTGCAAGTGGTGTCAGGGAAGGCCTAGAGGAAAGAGAGGGAGTCACAAGGATGGGTAGGGAATCAGAGTTAGAGATTTTTCCACGTCAAGGTAACAGTGTGTGTAAAGTGCTATGCAGAAGGCCTTTTAAGCCACACTAAGAATGTTGGACTTCACCCCAGGCAGTGGGATCTCAGAAAGGCATCTCAGAGGAGGTGGTACCACTGACACACTAGGTCTTGCAAAACGGTGACATAGCAAGTATATTGTGGTTCAACGTAATGTATTGGACCAAAGCTCACAAAGCCAGGAATCTACCCTAGAAGAGCTTTCAAAACCTCTGTCCCTTGGCATCTTGGTTTCTCTTTCTAAAATGGAGAAAATATCAACTGCTTATTCTTCTTAAGAGAGCACTTCATGCCATACATTAAGTTTCATCGCCTGAGGTGTATAAAACTGCTTAAACTGATGAAAGAACTTAATCAGATTACATTATTAATATATTATGAGTTATAAGCTACAGATGTAAGGTTAAACAGCAAGTTAGCTCAGTTAATATTCTCCCAGATAATAGACATGAAAATTAACTGAATAAAGGCCAAACAGTGAGCCACAAACTCTTAAGATCTCATCTCTTAGTAGAAGGGCTGCCCTCGGCGTAAGATCTGGTATCTGTCATAGAAAAGTCACTGTGATGTAAAATCTCTGCCTCTTGTTTCCTTGGGGTATAATGCCATCTTCACTAGGGTTTATTAGTTCTTTCAGTTTATAGTCTTTTTCAGTATACCTGTTACTTAGTTGTCATTCTCAGCCAGGTTCTGATGGTTGCTAATGGAAGAAAGGTGGGCACCAGCTCTCTCAGTTAAAAACAGTAGGATCTTTCAGTTATAATACACCGTGAGCACCACTCTATTTAGCACCAAATTAGTCTCTAAATGCTCTGTGTTGCTTTTGACTCCTTAACAGACCATTCTCATAACTGCTGTAGGTCTGGACACATAACTATGCCCAGAATGATATTCATGGATTAATCTCAAGACCATGCCCAGACCACTGCAGCCTCTTCTTAATAGTGTGTTGTGCTCACAGTTGCTTCTTGGTCACATCACCATGGAAGGCAAGCAGAAATGGATCAGGTTTAGTATTTTCAGGCCAAGGTGAAAGTGTAAAAATAAAGTACTGTAGTGACCACAACTGTGGGTCTGCAGAAATCATTTCCAGCAACAAACTTTGGTACTGATTTTAGCTAACTAAAATTTCATAGTTTAAATTTTATTTCGTAGTTGAAAAAATTGGTAAATGAATCCTTTTATTAGACTCCAACAAATTAATTGACTATTTAACAATAGACTCATACAAAATTTGACTTGAGTGAATTCTGTATTTCACACCAGTATAATAAGCATAGTCAATATTTTGTTAAGATTAGAGTAGAAAGCATGTTTAAATGCTGTCTTTCTGAAGATCAGTTGCAAAAAGACAATTCAAGCCTTTGCTAATTGTTCTTCCTTGCTACAGGCTTTGGTCTTTAAAGCAGTCCGAAAAAAATTCTACCTACTTTATCATCTATCATGATTTCTACTGAACTCTTTTGCAAGATTTTATTACTCCAGTCTCAGGAGGTGCTCTCTGAAAAACATTTCCATGAAAAAAGAGTTCCATGGTCAAATAAGTTAGGGAAAGACTAAAATTATGTCACTCCTTGGATAGTCACAACAGATAGTAGCATAGTAAAATCACTGAGAAGTCCTATAGTGAAGAAATTTATGTCATTTCATTTCATCCATAGATGCCACAAACTATCTGACCACAAGACCCTATTGTCAAATACCACCTGTTAACATCCTGTGGAACAGTAATCCATGGAATGTCCTTTGGAAAGGATGTGTCTGAGTAAGGAGACAGCCAACAAAGCCAAGGTACTTTCTAACCGTCTGCTTTAATAAATAAATACCACACTTCAGTTGCACCATTCAGTTGCCTAAATATTAATCCATTCTAAAGGTATAAATTCTTAACATTCGCTACGTTACACTCATGTTTTAGTCATTGAATATAAGAGCTATGTCAACACAGTATCTACTGTTAGGAGCTTCTAGTATTCTTGGAAAGAAGAGATCTATCTCCTTAAAGGAAGTTGCACAGAAAGGCCACATGTAATTATGTAAAAATTAGTGAGGCAGAAGTAAGTACTATGGGAGTTGAAAGGGGGAGGGCAACTGAATGTACATTATCCACTTTTAGAGACAATGGCAAAACATACACACGCTTTGTTCCCTTCTGCCTGTCATTTCTTTCTTCCTTTCCCAGAGACACTGAGAATACAAAATGTGTTATTTCTTCTCTGCCCACAGCTCTGGCGGGCTGGGATCCCAACGTTGTAAAGCCAAAAGACATTCAGTATTAGAGTTTATTGTCAGGAAGTCACAGATCTCAGAGCCAGGGTAGAAGGAAACTCGCCCTCATCTAAGCTTGCCTCCCCCTAGCACCTCCACCAAAGGTCTCCTTGCTCCTACCCGGGCCCCCTTGCTCACTGTTCCCCAGGCAGCGGCCAGAGTCATTCTTTTCAGATGTAAATTTGACCAGGTCTTTTTCCAGTGGTTTCCTGTTACTGGCTACCAAACCTGCGGTTGTCTAGCCTAATACTTCCCCTCTGTGTTTCTAACCGCTCTCCTGGCTCGCTGATCTCCAGCACCACTGGCATCTCCATGTCCCTCCTTCCTCAGGGCCTGCGTACTCACTGCTCCTTTTCCCAGGGCATTTCCCCTCACATCTTCACGTCTCTGCTCATCTGCTTTCTCCTCAGAGAGGCCTGCCCCAGGCCTTCATCTAAAATAGCAGTGTCATTCTCCACCTCACTCCCACTGCATCCTCCATTCACCTCACCCGTCTCTCCTTGTTCTTGAATAGGTTTATTGCTATTTTTAAAATATTTATCTATCTACTTGTTTACCTCTGTGAGGGCAGGGGCATTATTCTGTATTTCTGTTTTGGCCAGGCATATTTTAGGCACTCCATAAGTGTTTGTTGAATGACTGAGTCAATCGCTGAATGATTGGATGATAAATTTACAGTAGAATAAACCTGCACAGAATAAATCTGCGGTAGAATATATATTAAAGAATAGCTGAGTGAATTAGAAAATACACACTTTCTCATCAAAATCCGGTGGGTGACTAACTTCTGTGTTGGCACAGGAATTTCAAGAACTTGCTCTGGAGCGAGTCTGGCACTTACAGCCGGATGGCCTTGTGTAAGTTACTCAGCTTCTGTGTGTCTCAGCGTTTTTTTTCTGTAAAAAGGGAACAATAACTATCTGGCAGGTTTCCTGTGAGGATTAAATGAGATAATGTATAGGAAGTCCATAGGCCAAGTACCTTCCACAATGGATGGTAACTATTATTAATTCCCCAAAGCCTGTTTTATAGAGTTTCTTTAAATAGAAAGGTATCTTTTACTAGTTCTTAGAGAAAACCCTTTGGCCTGTTAATACATGAGAAAATAATCAGCTATTCATGAAACATATGGTAATTACCATGCAAAGAAATATTTTAGATTATTGTTTTGAACTATCTAGACAAAAAAATCCTCAGCATTCTGAGCATATAAATATATGACACATCCCCTTTCCACTGATGTTTTCGACTTCTTGGAGATTTCTTAGCTTTCCAGGAGAAAGCTATATAAAGAGTTGGGTTGTTCTTAATAACTTTGATTTTGAAACAGTTTAAGACTGAAGAATTTGCAAAAATAGTACAGTTTCCATGTAACCTTCACCGCACTTCCACCAATGATTATATCTTATATAACCATAGTGTAGTCTCAAAACGAAGAAATTAACACTAATGTTAATGTATCTGAGTTAATGGCGCAATTCCATTAACTCAGATACAAACCTTATTTGAATTCACATGAAGGATTTTTTAATCTTAGGGTTAGGAGCTAATTAGGATCATATCTTGGCTCCATTAATCAAGCAAACGAGACACTTACATATTAGTGTATGAAAACCATAAATTATACAATTCCTTTCATTTTCAAAGAATTTTAGAATTTAAAAAGCTGTAAGTTCCAACCTACCTAGAAGTCTGGTCTACTATTCTGTAAAAGCAAAACACAAAAGCCCTTCACAGTTTCAAAGAGATGTAGACAAGAGAATCCCTGATTTTAATCTCTAAGGTCAAAGCCCTTCTTTCCCTGAAAAACTAATTCCTCCTTTTCTATCAGTTCTGGATATTGCTGTTCACTAGTACTGGAGGGGAAATAAAGTCGAGGGCAGGCCCAGAGTTCAAGAAGCGTTTCAACTCCAGCTAGGTGATTATTAGGGCAGAGGTGTACGGGAGACCCAGATATGGACGGAGGGAAGCCATCCCTTGTGCCTAAGGAGGGCCCGTGTGTTCTGTGCTCCCTCAGCCTGTGCAGGTGCAGAAGCCACCTGCGTCCAGCTGGACATACACAAGGGAACACATCCCAGCTGTCCCTCACCCAAACCAAATTCCCCTTGCCCCACAGCCTCCCTGCCCCCAACTTTTGGAAAGGATGCATTGGAGCAAGGAGATATCTCCCAGATCTGAATGTGAACAAATTTGCATCAAGTTAGTCAATTTGATGGAGCAGAGAGAGGTACAAAAGTTTTTTAAAGGAAAAAAAAATCTAAAAGTAAAAAACACAAAATCAACTACAGGTGAGGCACTAACATGATTTTGTTTATCTTATTAACTAAATGTTTTCTGCTTTTCTCTTTTGTGTAATCCCACCCCACAGGGTAGTCCACTTGGAGTATCAAAATGTGGCTTTATAGGGCTTCCCTGGTGGCGCAGTGGTTGAGAGTCCGCCTGCCGATGCAGGGGACACGGGTTCGTGCCCCGGTCTGGGAAGATCTCACATGCCGCGGAGCGGCTGGGCCCGTGAGCCATGGCCACTGATCCTGCGCGTCCGGAGCCTGTGCTCTGCGGCAGGAGAGGCCACAACAGTGGGAGGCCCGCGTACCGCAAAAACAAACAAACAAACAAAGTTGTGTCTTTATATATGCCAGGTTTGAGATACCCATTCTTTGTAATTAGAGTGTCTTGGGACTGAGAGCATAGCTTTTCGTTTCGGGTCTACCATGGTTGAAATCTGGGTTGTTTATAAGATTTTCCCGAAGTGTGATAATCTTGTTCAGAGAATAAAACAGCTTGAGCATGGGAAAATTCTGTCAAACAATGTCCTTCTTTCCTTAACACATAGAGTAGACAGAGAAAGAGCACAGAATTTGGAACCAAAGGACATGGGTTTAGTTCTAGCCCCATAATTTACCAAATGTATAAACTTGAGCAAATCTTACCCTGTTTCCTCATCCATAAAATGGGTAATATGAAAATAACAGGATTATTATAAATATATAGGGTTGTTTGGAGAATCAAATAAGATTATAAATGTGAAAATCCTTTACAAATGAAAGAGTGCTATAGGTATGTTACTGTTGCTATGTTACCTGGAAGAAATACATGGTCAAAAATCCTATTTAAATCCATCAGAACATTTTTATAACAGAACTTTGAATACCATTGTAATGAAATGATTTAATAGATAAGCTTCTCTTTTCTTTTCCTTTCCTTTTTCCCCCCTTTTTGTATAGAGAAGGGATGGAAGTCATTTTTCTTCATAAAGTTCTTCTTAAAGAAATCTTCATAAAGTTCCTCTTCCTAAAGTTCATGAAGTGTGTGGTGTTATTTTTCTCCTCATGAATATTCTTTATAAGACTGTTCCCTGGGTCTTGCCATTGTGGAAAATCTGGAGGGAAAACCTAAAGCCGGCCTGCAACAGAGTTTTCATAAGTCTTCATGGTAATGAGAAAAATAACCACAACTTGGTGAGCTAAATTAATTAAATTTACATGACTGTCATTTATCCTGAGATTATGTCCTTCTTACATTATTTCGTGTAAAAATCCCCTTTCTCTTGTGAAATGATGGTGATAGTGGATGGCAACTGTTTTGTTTGTTTTCAATGTCCTTACTCTACAAAATAAAAAGTTGGCTACCCTACGTCAGGCCCCAATTATTTTTTGAAATGGGACTGGCCCCTAACATGCCAGTCTCTGGGAACCCTTGGCCTAGAAGGTTAATTGGAGATGGCAGGGATGGCGGTGGGGAAGCCAGTTCAGCTGCCTGTGTTTTGCTCCCTTCCCCAGAGCCCGCGGGGCCCACTGCCCCACATCCGGGCTGTCGCCAGTCCCTGGCTGTGTATCTGCGTCCCAGCCCCCCGGCTCTTCATCCCTGTCCGCTTCCCGCTCCCAGCCCCTCCTAGCTGGCGTCATCCTTCCAGACACAGCTCCCTAAGTTTGCCATGTGCAGTGACCCTGGGTTCACCCTGAGCCATGATACAAACTATGGGATTGTAATGAATCTCTAATTACCCACAGTACCTTCATGAGTCGTCAGCCCTGCTGCTCAGCTATATTCCTCAGCAATTTGGTCATTACCAAGAATTCAGAACACAGCCAAACTCTGTGCCCGGAAGCTGGGAGCCCTCACGGTCTCTGCCAAGTGAGGCTGGCTCTGCAGACTTCTGGGAATGACAGGGTGATTTCCTCACTCGTTATGAATCAGAGAAGGTGTCTGAACATGAATCATGCAGCTCTGCGTGGGGACCTTGTCCCGACTTTCATTTATTCCAGTAGGTCAGACTGAGGGGATGCTCAGGAACTTGGGGAGACTGGTAGCATTTTTAATTTCATGTGATAATTCCAAAATTCCACATCTTATCTTCAAGCCGAAAAGAGATATCGGCAGACTTAATAAAGTGATAGCAGCAGGTCTTGTTTGATTTTCCTGCAGAAAATGTCATATCTTACTACTGGGGCAAATAGCTTCATAATAAGACAGTAATAATAGCTCCCCCATGTGCCAGGCATTGTGCTAGAGGCTTATATACCTTACGTCTAATATTGACTAAAACAAGAACAAAAACAAACAACAGCAAAGACATTTTACACACAAGGAAACTGAGCCTTGAGTGGTTAAGTAAAGGTTAAGTTTCCAACTCATATAGCTAGAAAGCAACAGTTTGCCTTGCTCCAAAGCATATGTTCTTTAGGAGCATTTAACAGATGGAACTAGAGAGAAATGACTGGTCTTAAAGGGTAGATGGACTTTTAATTCACTATTAGCTTCCAAATGAAGAATGAGTCCTAGTTTTCAAAATAACTCATAGAATTTTATTTTTTTAAAGACTAAATGAGATATCAGCATGAAAGTACTGCCTTAAGAAAAATTAGCAAAACACTTGAGAAAGTGCTCTACTAACTCAAGAAATCAATTCAATTCAAATATCCATGGCACAAATAGTAAACATTCTCTTCAATATTTAAATATCCTTTTGCTTGTGTCAGGAACTGGGGAAATAAAGATGACTAAGACAGTTCCTGCCTTCAGGAAGCTCAGAGATCATTATTGTTGCTGTTCTTATTTCCTACTTAATATAGTGTTAAACGTTATATTTTACTTATTTATTTTTGGCTATACGGCACAGCTTGTGGGATCTTAGTTCCCTGACCAGGGACTGAACCCGGGCCCTCGGCAGTGAAAGTACAGAGTCTTAACTACTAAACCACTAGGGAATTCCCTTTAAAAAATTTTTTTTTAATTAATTAATTTATTTTTAAACATTTTATTTATAAAGTATCATAATCAAAAAAAAATTTAGAGTAAATTACTAATATTTCTCTGGCTTTCTAAATGCAAGGCTTGTCATAGCATGAATGATGTTACACTGTTCAACTAGTGTGGGTAGAAACTGCTTATTAACACTTGATACCCAGGTTATGTCCAATAACCTGTGTGAAAAAAATTTTCAAGGAATAAATGTATGTGTTCAGTGGTTGTGTCTTGAAAAGCAGAAATTAATAAGCCACAGGAAATGGTCTTGGCCACATTTCTGAAGCCAGCCTGTTTTCCTAGATTCAGGAGATGTTTTTAATACATAGTGTCTTGCAGTCCAATTAATTCCTTGAATTTGCAGGTAATTTGTATTTTTGTTGTACAACAAAGCTTTGTGGTTAAGATAGTAATACTCTGTTCTTGGGACTTACAGCCTTCTCCTACCTCCAAGGTCAGGCCACAGAAAGTAACTTTCTTCTTAGGGAACAATTTCATAATTAAAACCCAATTAAAACCCATAGTTCCTAAACCCAGAGTCTCTGAATCATGCTATCTCTCACCTCGCCAATAAAACAACAGATGGTTTGAGCTAGCAGGGAATTCGGAGATAGCTAACACTCTCATTTTACAGATGAAGAAAATGACGCACGGAGAAGTGATGTAACTTCAAAGACACATTGGCACACAGAATGCTAATGGGATATAAGCATACTCTATCCAGGGTAAGAAGTTTGCATTACCCTACTTTTGAAGGTTTGTTCCTGCTGTGGTATTGCCCATATGTCTCTGCAAAGTTGACTACAGTCTTATCTATCTAAAGGAAGGCCATTTCTCAGGCAGGAAGACTGTTAACATTTTAGGAATATGGGTCCAACAAAAGGATAATTTAGGACATGTTTACATAGATTTACATAGGACATGTTTACATAGATTTAGGACATGTTTACATA
This sequence comes from Grampus griseus, assembly GCF_964374135.1. Classification (NCBI taxonomy): domain Eukaryota; kingdom Metazoa; phylum Chordata; class Mammalia; order Artiodactyla; family Delphinidae; genus Grampus; species Grampus griseus. Next base: position 59,269,103 of record NC_138998.1, read on the forward strand.
GATTCCTGCCATTTGAATATAAAGTAGCATCCCTAAATCTTTTTAAGCATTACAGTTAGTAATAATACCATTTACTGAGTGTACCTTATATGTCATATATTATATACATGCCTTCTATATGTCATGTATCACTCATCTTCTCACTATCCAGAATGTATTGAATCCCATTTTACAAAATAAAGAAACAAGTAATATGCCGAGAGTCAGGGCAGCTTGCAGCTAAACTCAGCTTCTTTTTCCATCTGCCTCTAAAGCTCAGGCTCCTCCACCACCCTGGTATGTGAACACAAGTGCCAAAATCAGACGAGGAAGAGTAGTCTTACCCCATTTCAAAGTATGATAAAATGTCTGTATCATGAATTTAAGGCTGGAGGAAGTTTAGTCAAAACATCCTTAATTAAGTCTCTACCTGCAAGGGCTTCACCGTGGATGACGGTGCTCTCTGTCTCACCACAGCCACTGAGTCAACAAAAGTATTCCTCTACAGCTCAAGGAGGAGGAAACACCTCCAATCTCGCTTCCACATCAGCTTCAAAAGAATAAGAAGTAACCACTGAGTAGGGGGATCTCTCCAGGCAAGTATTTGCCTTTAGGAAGATTCTTGCCTATTACTACATTTCTACTTGACTGTTTGAGCCTGACTACAGAAAGTACTTAAAATTCACACATACAGCAAAGAGGGCTAAAGAGGACTGGCTGTTCCATTTTTAGTCTCTCACCTGGACTGAAGAAAAGAGACAACGGGCCTTCCTACAACTCTGCTGGAAAAATGAAAGAACACAACTACATTGTTAAAGAAGTCAGGTAACTGTCTAAACCAAGGCAGCTGACAGGAGTGAGCCAATAGAATACATGTGGGTGAATTTTGTCCTAGTCACACATTTGTGCACAAAGTTCTATAAGGCTTCTAAGGATTTCCTGTGTTGTCCAGTACCTTGCACTCATCCTTAAATAACTTTTAAAGGAGAAATGGACAAGTTTCCGTATGTAAGGGAGGCCTATTTGTGATAATAATAGTAGTAATAACCAAAATGTGCATAAAATTTGCATGCTTAAAAGCTTTCCTAGACAATATCATGGTGTGCTTAAGCTTCTGGGCTCTGGAGTCAGATTTACCATTCTGGAATCCCAGCTCCACCACTTCCAATTGTGTGACTGTGGATACATTCCTAAACCTCTTGGGGCTGTCTCAGTTTGTTCTGTAACCCTGGGATAATAATAATAATACCTATTTCATGAAGTAATTGTGAGCATTAAATGAATTTTTGTGTGAAACACTTTGAAAGGTGGATGGTAAAGTAAGTGTGCGATAAATGTTGTTCTTATGGTTTTTGCGTTTTGTTTTGTTTCAAGTAGTCCTTTAACAAAGCTAGTATATAGTGGAGCCAGGACTTGAACAAGAGGGAAAACAGACATTTTGCATGTTGCATCTTAGTCAACGTGAAGAATTGACTAAAGAGAAACACGAGTGGCAATAGGGAAGCAAGAGAGGTACATACTGCAGGGCCAGGTTAGAGATGATGGTACTTTGAAGCAGAGCAGAAAAAGGTAAAAGAGGTATTAGACTTGAACAAGAGGGAAGATAGACAGTTTGCATTGAAGTGCCCTATGCAGTCTCCTGTGTCCTGGTGTTAGTCTGAGTGTGAACATGGAAGCCACTCTGCGAAGCCAGGAAACCATGCTTGCATCGGTAACTCCCTCATTTACTCCAGCGTTTGGGAGTTGAGTCGTCAGCTAAGATCTCCTCAGTGAGGTCTTGGTGGAACCATCAGTCACAGTCCAGTGGCAATATTAGGAGGAATTACTTTTGACATGCTTCCTGCCATTTGATATTTGCAGAGTGTTTTGTAATCTCCTGGTTACCCTCCACCCACCTGCTGGGACCTAGATAGGTGACAAGCTTTTCTTCCTCTGAACAAGTTTTCCCAAATTAAAGGAGCAACAGAGTCAGTAATGAGAAAAGAACTCAAAGGAGTTTTTCACCTTTTTCCTCAAATCCATCCCTATGATAAAAACTATAGTAGTTGATCTCTGAAAGACTGATAGAAATGAGAGAATAATGATAATAATTATTTTAATAATTTAACAATTTAACAATAATTATTTGTTGAGCACTTGTAATATAGTAGACACTGTTTTCTAAGCTTTGTGTATGTGCTGACAATAATCCTATAATGTAAATATTCTTCTTCCTTTTATTTGACAGATAAGGAAATCAAGGCATAGAGAGATTAAATATTTTGCCCCAAATCTCATGACTACTGAGTGGTAGAGGATTCAAACCCAGTCTCACTCTAGAGCTATGCTCTTCACCACCACCATGCTATAAATGCAACCCTGCCTGCACCCATGACCCGATGTACTCATTTCATATCTTCCAGCACCCTCCCTTTTGTATGAGAAGCCAACTAGTGAAGTTTTGCATGAAAACATTACAAACACACAAAAATGCAGATGGAGTCACTAAGATAAGGTGGCTTTCTGAGAAGCTCCCCATCCATTACTTTCATAAATTGACCATTGTCTCAGGTCTCCCTTATAAGGTCAGGAACCTGATTTTTCCAGTACACTAAAAAGGAAAACATTTATTAGGAGTGAACTCACATGAACTAAATTTTAAAGGACTAGAGGACAAACCAAAATGTCAAAATATTAATCTATTCTAACACAAGTACATGTTTATTGAATGCCTAGGTATTGGTGATACCATGGTGATTCTAAGATCTCTGAATAAAATCTCTACCCTCATAAATCTTATATTCCAAATGAAGGAGACAGATAATAAAAATGCATATGTCTATAAATTGATCATACAGAAACAGTTAAGAGTAAGTGTTATGAAGAAAAAATAAAGCAGGGAAAGAAACAAAGGGTTGAGGGATCTACTTTAGATGGAGTGCATAGCAAAGAACTTTCCAAGGGGGTGATATTTGAACAAAGACCAGAGTAAAATAAGGAAGCAGGCCAAGTGGACATAAGACCAGTGTTCAAATAGAGGAAAGGCCTCGTGATGGGAACATGCTTGACATGTTTGAGAAACAGGAGACCAGTGTGACTGGAGTTCAGCAGGCAAGGAGGAGAATGGTAAGATGATTTGGGAGAGGCAGTCAAGGGTAATATCACAAAGAGTCTTAAGGCCATGGTAAGTAATTTTGGATCTTATCCTAATGTGATAGAAGGTATTAGAGGGTTTTGAAGAGGAAAGTGATATGCTCATATTTGCTTCTGAAAAGGATCACTCCAGCTGAGAACATGGAGTTCTCAGTCAACATGAAGAACTGACTAAAGAGGGACACGGGTGGCAATAAGGAAGCAAGAGAGGTACATACTGCAGGGCCAGGTTAGAGATGATGGTACTTTGAAGCAGAGCAGGAAAAGGTAAAAGAGGTAATAAATGGTGGGATTTAGAATGTATTTTGAAGAATGCAGTCAAAGTTTGAGGCCTGACCAATAGGTGAATGGAGATGCATATTTGGGTAAAACAAGGCAATCAAGATTTTGGTTTTGGACATGATGAGTTTAGCATTCCTATTAGACATCAAAAGGCAGATTTTGAGTAGGCAGTTGGATAAATAGTCTGTAGTCTCTTATCAACAGGGGAGAGGTTGGGACTGAAGATAAAAATTTGGGAGTCATCAGTAAATAGGTGGTTTTTAAAGCCATGGAATTGAATTCAACCCTTCAGGATGTTGAATGAAGACAGAGAAGAAAAGAGATCCCAAGATCGAGGTCTGAAGCAACTCCAATTTAGAAGCAGGAATACAGAGAGTATTTGCTGTATTCTACAGCAAAGGAGACTGAAGAAGAACAACCAAAGAGGCAGGAGAAAAATCAGCAGCACATGCTGTTCCTGAAACCAAAAGAAGAAACCATTTTAAGATGGTGGGAGTGCTAATTATATGAAAAGACTTCTGAGGAGTAGAGTTCATACCCTAAGGATCAAGATTTGGCCAGTGGCTTAGGCAACATGGAGGATATTTGTGACTTTGGCAAGAGAGAATGCAGTGAAGTGCTGGGAAAGATAGCTTAGCTGGGGTAGTGGGGAAGTGATAAGGTGAGGAAGAAGGTAAGGTGAGGATGAATCTTGTAGATGATACCATCCAATCAATTTAGTCAAGTCTTACTGGCCTAGAAGTCTGTATTTTGCACCATTGTATGCTGAATTTGAGGTTTAACTTCAAATGGGCAAGGGTTCAATGGGCAAGGAGAAGAAAGGTAAGATGATTGGGAGAGACAGTCAAGGGCAATATCACAAAGGGTCTTATAAAGTTATAAGGCCATGATAAGGGCAGTTTTATTTCTCCTAATTCCAGTTCATTGAGAGCACCTTGATGTTTCCTTTAGGAATCAACTATTTCAAAATTTCATTGTTAGTCTGACAGATATAAAATATCAAATAAAAACATATAAGAATAAACAATCACTGTTTTTGAAGAAAGATCAGGAAAAGAAAGAAGCAGAATTACAAATTATTTTAAAGAGCTGTGATTTAATTCTCTTGGATAAAAAATTTCATGACAAGAAACATTTCTATGAATTATATAAATCCATGTAAAACCCTAGTACCCCAAACTCAGTATGTATTCACTGATATTGTTAGTAATTGATGACCATGATGATAATGGTGATTGTGATTCTTTAAAAAGTAATTATATTAGGGCTTCCCTGGTGGCGCAGTGGTTGAGAGTCCGCCTGCCGATGCAGGGGACACGGGTTCGTGCCCCAGTCCGGGAAGATCCCACATGCCGTGGAGCGGCTAGGCCCGTGAGCCATGGCCGCTGAGCCTGCGCGTCCGGAGCCTGCGCGTCCGGAGCCTGTGCTCCGCAACGGGAGAGGCCACAACAGTGAGAGGCCCGCGCACCGCAAAAAAAAAAAAAAAAAAAAAAAAAAAAGTAATTATATTAGAGCAAATAAAGATGAAATATCTTTAATATGAAGAACAGGCAAGAATTCAGCCAACAAATTATTAACTTTCTCTAAAAATCTTAGGAAAAAATAAACAGACCTGACTGAGCAAATAGACTGCCAAATCTTACAAGGAAAGGTGCCAGACTTACTGATTAATGAATTGTCTGGAGGTACACTTTAAAAAATTTTTTTTTGGTTTATATTGGAGTATAGTTGATTAACAATGTTGTTAGTTTAATATTTTCCCACTTATGTTATTACAGAATATTAAGCACAGTTCCCTGCGCTATACAGTAGGTCCTTGTTGGTTATCTATTTTAAATATAGCAGTGTGTACAAGTCAATCCCAAATTCCCAATCTTACCCTTCCCCTACCCTTCCCTGCTAGTAACCATAAATTTGTTCTCTAAGCCTGTGAGTCTGTTTGTTTTGTAAATAAGTTCATTTGTATCATTTTTTTTAGATTCTGCATATAAGTGATAGCATATGATATGTCTTTCTCTGTCAGATTTACTTCACTTAGTATGATAATATCCAGGTCCATCCATGTTGCTGCAAATGGCATTATTTCACTCTTTTTAATGGCTGAGAAATATTCCATTGTATATATGTACCACATCTTCTTTATCCATTCATCTGTTGATGGACATTCAGGTTGCTTCCATATCTTGGCTATTGTACACAGCATTGCAATGAACATTGGGGTGCATGTATCCTCTCGAACCATATTTTTCTCTGGATATATGCCCAGGAATGGGATTGCTGGATCATATGGTAGCTCTGTTTTTAGTTTTTTAAGGAAACTCCATACTTGGAGATATGCTTTTTTAAAAATAAATTTATTTATTTATTAATTTTTGGCTGCTTTGGGTCTTCATTGCTGGGTGTGGGCTTTCTTTAGTTGTGGCGAGTGGGGGCTACTCTTCGTTGTGGGGCATGGGCTTCTCATCCTGTTGGCTTCTCTTGTTGTGGAGCACAGGCTCTAGGCACACAGGCTTCAGTAGTTGTGACGTGTGGGCTCAGTAGTTGTGGCTCACGGGCTTAGTTGTTCCACGGCATGTGGGATATTCCCGGACAAGGGCTCGAATACATGTCCCCTACATAGGCAGACAGATTCTCAACCACTGTGTCACCAGGGAAGCCCGGAGATACACTTTTCATGTCCACCTTTCTGGGACTATCACCATATATATTTTTTTGTTTGTTGGTCTTAAAGTAAAATTGGGTCCAATCAGTTTTGAAGCATCTTGCCAGTAGACATCGTGAATTTGAAGACACTGAATTATTTTTAGAAGTCTGATTTATCATTATATAAATGTTAAATTATGTATAATATATTTGAAGAACTTATGAAACAGGAAATTAATTATTGCTCATAAACTGAAGCTGGAAATTCAAGGACTTAGATATACTCAGAACATTAGGTAACATGTAGTGACTATCCCAGAGGCAACGGTATATAACAGAAAACTACACTTTCCAGTCCACCTGAAGATAAATGGGTTTGTGTGCCTACTGATGGTCTGTGAAATGTGAACAGAAGTGACATGAGTTACTTTAGAGCTGAGGCAGTGATATGCCCAGTGTGGTCTTCCATTTTCCATTCTTTTGCTTTAGCAAATGACAAAGTTATGAGCCAAGGTGGTGGAACCTATATCCGCCTGGGTAATTCCATGCAGCAGAGCTCTCCACTAACCTGCTCAAGACAAGTAGCATCAACAAGAAGTAACATGTAAAATATTCAGGGTTAATTTATTATTGCAACATCACTTAACCTAACCTGACTAATAGTGCCCACAACAAGTGAGATATTGTAACCCAATTCTACTAAGGTAAAGAGAAGGGAAGTTCTAAAGACCTGAAGAGGGACAGGGACCTAGGACCTTTACAGCATGAGAATCAAAATTAAAGGCCTCTACACAAAGATGAGACTACATAAAGATGACTCCTTCTGTCAGTGAACTAAAAATACATGTGTCCCACAGAAAGAGGTGTTGAGGATGCATACTGATCATGGCCTTGACTCTAGGAGAAGCAGAAAACAAAAAGAAAATAGGGCCCTCTGGGACTCCCAGCCTCCTCAGTCTGCTCTCATGTAAGTTTGGGGCTAGAATTTTACCACCTATTTAGCCACATAAAATTTCCCAGCTGAAAATTCTGTTAAAGGGTTCCTGAGTTAGTAACTACCTCAGATACCCGGCAGAAACAAAAGCAAATCCTTTCTCAAGGATCCAGTTATAAAACCAGACCTTAAAGAATTCCATCAGGTAACGTGAAAAACACAAATTCATGAGGAAATAAGTTTGCATTAGTGAGAGTCATCATATATTTGAATTATCAGAAAGAGACTATAGAGTAATACACCTCAAATTGGAGAATATATATTCTTTTAAGCAGACATGGAGTATTTTTAGAAGTTGCCTATGTTCTAATTTAGACCATAAAGCAGTATTCAGCATATATTTTTAAATCCATGTTATATAAAATACACTTTCTAAACACAATGAAATTTTAAAAAATCAATAACATAAGAAAACTTTAAAACATACATTTAGTAATCTTCCAGGTGCCAATTTAGTTGCATTTCATAAATTTCGGTTGGTGGCAATTTCATTGTTTTTTAAGTTCCTTTTTATTTGGCCTATCAACCAAAACTTAGGAGACACAGCTAATATGGCAACTGAAAGGAAATTATAATCTAAAGTCTCATTAGAAAAAAATAAAAGCTGAAAATAGATAAATTAAGTATCCAACTCAGTATGTTAGAATAATAGCAGAATAAATCAAATGAAGAAACAAAGTAAATCCAAGGAAACTCAAAGGGAAAAAATAATAAAAACAGCAAAACTCAATGTAAAGGGAAAAAAGATATAAAAAACATGGCTCTCAAGAGCATGAGAAAACAAGCCACCACAGACTGGGAGAAAATATTTGCAAAAATGTGGCTGATGAAGGATCATTATCCAAAATATGCAAAGTACTCTTAAAACTCAATAATAAGAAAACAAACTGAATTAAAAAATGGTCAATAGAACTGAACACATACCTTACTAAAGAAGAAATACCGATGGCAAATAAGTATATGACAAGATTCTCCACAGCATACGTCATCAGAGAAATGCAAACTAAAATGACAATGGCATGTTACTACACTCCAGAAGAATGGTGAAAATCCAGAATGCTGACAACACTAAATGCTGAAAAGAATGTGGAGCAACAGGAATTCTCGTAGATTGCTAGTGGAAATGCAAAATGATACAGTCACTTTGGAAGACAGTTTAGCAGTTTCTTCCAAAATTAGACATACTTTTACCATACAATCCAGCAATTGCACTTTTTGGTATTTACGGAAATGGGCTGAGAACTTATATACACAAAAAAACCTGCACATGGATGTTTATAGCAGCTTTATTCATAATTGTCAAAACTTGGAAGCAACCAAGATGTCCTTCAGTAGGTAAATGGATTAATAAACTGTGATAAGTCCAGACAATGAAATATTATTCAGTACTAAAATGAAATAAACTATCAAGCCACAAAAAGACATAGAGGAATAATAAGTGCATATTTACTAAGTGAAAGAAACCAATCTGAAAAGACTACATACTGCATGATTCTAACTATATGACATTCTGAAAAAGGCAAAACTATGAAGACAGTAAAAAGATAGGTGATTGTGGAAGTCCAGGGGAGGGAGATAAATAGGCAGGGCATAGAGGATTTTTAGGGCAGTTAAACTATTCTGTATGATATTATAATATTTGATACATGTCATAATACATTTGTCAAAACCCATTGAATGTTCAATACCAAGAATGTCCTCTAAACTGTGGACTTGGGTTATAATGATGTGTCAGTTTAGGTCCAACAATGGTAAAAAAATGTACTGTGTAGTGTGGGATGTTGATAGTAGGGGAAGATATGAGTGTGGGAGAGTATATAGGAACTCTCCATAGTTTCTACTTAATTTTGGTATGAACCTAAAACTACTATTAAAAATGAAACCTACCTAAAAGGAAAAAAAAAGGACCAACAAGGTTGAAAATTAATTCTTTGAAAAAAGTAATAAAATTAATAAACCACTGGCAAAGCTGATCAAGGCAGAGAGAAGGTACAAATGAACAATAAAGGAATAAATCTATACAGCTTTTTATATAAATATTTTAAAAATTTAAGTTATGAAATATCAAAATATAGAAAATTTCAGAAAAAAGTAACAGCTACCTATGTTCCTCCTATATATGTGCTAACATTTTGATGTATTTGCTTTCAATTCTTTTTTTAAAGACATAAAAGATTATAGATATCAAAACTATATAGCTAGAGCAGCAATCAGAGAGGTTAAAAATTAAACTTGAATATAAAATGTTAAAATGTAGATACAGATATATGAAAATCATTAGTATAGTATTTTTTATGTGAAAAATTGTGAAAACTTGGCTTAGTGTCCCAAATATCTGGAAATTAAGTTTCTAAATAACCGTGGGCAAAGTAGAAACTCAAAGAAATTTAGAAATATTTTCAGCTAAATGATAATGAAAAACAAAATACCAAAATATCTAAGTAATACTGAGAGAAAAATATGTAGCTTATATTAGAACATAAAAAATTTTAAATCTGCGATCTAAATTTTCACTTTAATAAATTAGAAAAAAAGTCAAATTCAGCCCAAAGTAAAAAGAAGGAAATAATGACAATACTAGAAATAAATAAAATAGAAAACAAACAATAGAGAATAATGACAAAAGCAAAAGTTGACTCTCTGTAAAGATTAATAAACCTATAGCAAAACTGATCAAGAAAAAGAGTAAATAAAAAGAAAACATCAATTCAGAGCCTAAAAATATTAAAAGATCAATAAAGTAATGCGAAGAACAATTTTATGCCAATAAATTCAACAATTTAGATGAAGTGGACAACTTTTGACAGATACAAATTACTAAACTGACACAAGAAGAAACAGAAAACCTGAATAGCCCTTTATCCATTTTAAAAAATTGAATTTGGGATTGAAAAATATTCTCACAAAGAAAACTCCAGACCCAGAGGTTATTCCTATGGAAGAAATAATAGTAATTTTACACAAATTCTTTCAAGAAATGGAGGAGGCTATGTGACCCATCTCATTTTATGAAGTCAACATAACCATAAAAATAACAAAACCTGATAAGGACTTTAGACACAAAAAAATAAATTGCAGGCAAATATCACCCATAACAAGAAGCTAAAATCCTCAACAAAATAATAGCAAAACAAATGCAGTAATATGTAAAAAGGATAATATATTATAACCAAGTGAAATTTATCCCAGGAATGCAAGGTAGATTTAATACTTAAAATCTATCAATATAAGATGCCACAATAGCAGAATTAAAAAAATCATATGAACATTTCAAATAGATGTAGAAAAATATTTGATAAAATTCAACATTCATTCATGCTGCAGACTTTCAGTAAACTAGAAATCAGAGGTAACTTCCTCAATCTAATAAAGGGCATCTATGAAAAACTTCAGCCAACACTATATTTAATGATAAAATTTTGAAGGCTACTTCCTAAGATTGAGAACAAAGCAAGGACATCCACTCTCACCACTTATATTAAAAACATTATAGTGGAGATCCTGGAATTATAATAAGGGAAGAGGGAAAAAAGGCAAAGGAAGAAAAAGAAAAAAAAGAAGTGAAATTGCTTTTTTTTTTTCTTTTGCCACACCACGAGGCATGTGGGATCTTAGTTCCCACACCAGGGATAGAACCCGTGTCCCCTGCAGTGGAAGCGCAGAGTCTTAACCTCTAGACCACCAGGGAAGCCCCTAAATTTGCCTTTATTTGCATACAGCGTGATTTGTATGTAGAAAAATCCAATTAAAACATAAATTACTGGAACTAATAAGTGAATTTAACAAGCTTGTAGAGTACAAGTTAATATCTAAAAGCAATTGTATTTTTATGCTCTAGCAACGAACAATTGAAAGTGAAATTTTTAAAATACCATTTGCTATAACATCAACATTTTAATAGTTTTAGGAATAAATATAGCAAAATGTGCAAGAACTTTACACTAAAAACTATACAATTTTGCTGAGAAAAGTAACTCAAATAAAGGAGAGATGTCATGTTCAAGGATTAGAAGCCCAATATTGCCAGATTACAATAGATCTAATTACAATACAATTACAATCATAATCCTAGTAGCTTCAGATGGAAATATTAAAAAGAAAAAAAACAGAATATTCATGACAATAATTAAAACAGAACAACAAAGTCTGAGGGCTTACTATGATGGTAACTGATTAAGAGAGTGTTGTATTGGCTTAAGGATAGACATATATATCAATGGAGTTGAATAAAAAGTCCAAAAGCAGATCCCCGTTAAATGTGGTCAACTGACTTTCATCAAAGACAGCAAGGTAATTCAATAGGGAATGAAACGACTTTTCAATAAATAGTGCTGGAATAACACGATGTCCATGTGGGAAAAAATGAAACTTGATCTTCTATCTCACACCATGAAAAAAATTTATTTCAAGATAATTCATACATCTAGATGTAAAAGCCAAAATTATACATATGATAGAACACACAGTGGAATATCCTGACTATTGTGGAGGAGGCGCAAAGATTTCTCAGGACACAAAAAGCACTAATTCAAAAATTTGATAAATTGTACATCACCAGAATTTAAAACCTCTGCATATCAAAAGACACAATTAAGAAAATAAAAAGACAAACCACAAACTGAGCGAATATATTTACCATTTGTACTTCTGACAAAGGACTTGTATCCAGAACATATAAAGAACTATAAGTCAATAGAAAAAAAAAAGAGAACAAAATTTAAAAATAGGCGAAAAAAAACTTCCACAGATCTATATTTTAAAAAGTATATGAATGACAGGCCTGCTCATGAAAAAATGCTTAAAATCATTAATAGAGAGATACAAGTTAAAACCATAATGAGATATCACCATATACCCACTTGAGTGACTAAGATTGAAAAACGTGATAATACCAAATATTAGCAAAAAAAAGGTGATGCACCAGAACTCGCCTATTCTGCTGGCAGAATGTAAAATCCTAAAACCACTTTAGAAAATGGTAAGGCAGTTTCTTCTCAAGTTTATCATTCACCTATCCAATAACCTAGCAACTCTACTCTCAGCTATTTACCCAAGAAAAATGAAACATGTCCACAAAGAGACTTGCATGAGAATGTTCAGAACAGCTCTGTTTGTAATAGCCAAAAGTGGAAACAGTGGAAATGCTCATTAATAGGAGAATGGATAAACAAACTGTGGAATATTCATATAATAGAATATTACTCAGCAACAAAAAGTAACAAGCCATTGATACTGCAGCAACTTGAAGGAATCTCAAAAAAAAAAGTTTGAGAAAAAGAATCCAAACTCATAGAGTACACACGATATAATTCCCTTTATATGAAGTTCAAGAACAAACAAGACTAATCTAAGGTAGAAATCAGAACAGAAATGTTTCTTAGAGATAGAGGGTAGAATTCCCTTGAAAATGGCATGAAAGAACTTCCTGCAGTGATGAAAATATTCTATATCTTTACGGGTGTTGGTTACATAGGTGTACACATTTGTCAAAATTCTTCCATATGTATTTACTACAGATAAATTATATCCCACTAAAAAATTTTAAAAAACAAGTAAAAATGACAAATCCTAGTGAAAAAAGGATCAAAACTGACCCAACAGTAACTGAAACTTGAATTGTTCTAAAATAATGAGGAAAATAAATCAGCAGTTCAAAATTTTTTCAAAAACAAACTACCAGACTTTTTCCAAATACAGAAAAACTGGGCTGAGATGGAGACATTGTGACAAGGACCGATCAGGCAGAACAGTAAGAAAACACTTAACTGATAAGTCAAGCTCAGCTTTGAACTTAAATGTAAAAGCCCTAAATAAAATAGTATTAAACCAAGTCTAGCAATTTTTAAAAAGATACTATCTCATAACAATTTGAATGCAATGTGAATTAAACATGGGAAAATATCTTATTGAAATTCACTGTATTAACTGGTTAAAGACAAATGTGTGTGCTAATTTCAACAGATGCAGATAAGAGGCATGGCCAAGGAACAAATAGAAAGATGCTCAGTTTTACTAATAACAGAGAAATATGTTAGAATCACAATAAGATATCATTTTACAAACAGTTGTTTGCCAAAAATTAAAAATATCAAGAGTTGGCTAGAATGTGGAACAAAGGAAGGCATGCATGGATGACAGAGTGTAAATTGATAGATGCATTGTGGAAAACAATCTGACATTACCTACAGAAATGGGCTCATCCTCTGACCCAGCAATTAATTCCATTCCTAAGTGCATACTAAGAAATGAAAGAATGAACATGGCAATTAGAAGTGGGTGTGTGTTTTGAGATGAGTGAGGAAAGATGGGTGTTTCACTGGAAGAGGAAGGCTTAACTATAGGGTTTGGGAGTATTTATATAAAGGTCCCAGGTTTGGAGATCAATGTAAGTGGTCAAAGCAATTAGCAAGATTATTGCTTGTATTGGACAAATATCTCAAAGTGTTTTTGCTTGATTATTTATTTATTTATTTATTTATTTATTTTTGCGGTACACGGGCCTCTCACTGCTGTGGCCTCTCCCGTTGCGGAGCACAGGCTCCGGACGCGCAGGCTCAGCGGCCATGGCTCACGGGCCCAGCCGCTCCGCGGCATGTGGGATCTTCCCAGACCGGGGCACGAACCCGTGTCCCCTGCATCGGCAGGCGGACTCTCAACCACTGTGCCACCAGGGAAGCCCTGCTTGATTCTTTTACACATTCCATTAATATAAAAATCCCTATTCTGACTCTGTTCATCAAGCAATCTCCCATTTCCCAAGTATATCTGCCTATAGAAGGTAATATAATAATCACCTAGGTTTTGGCTATTTCTGATTCCTGAGAAAAATTTCTGGATAAATAAAAATAAAAAACTGGCCTCTTATTATAATTGGGCTTCTTAAATACTTTGACTATAGGAAGAGACCTTTATGGCAACCTCAATGATCTGGTTATATTTCTCACTGAATTCATAAAAATAGACTTTCTGATTTGTATGACTCTTGTGTGCCCTTGAGTTAGCATGAGTTCCTCCCTCTGGGGCTGATCATCCTGGGGCTAATTCACAAGCATGATTTCTAGATCTTCAACAGAGTCCAGATCCAGCTGTTCTTATGTTAGGTGACATCACTATCCCACATCCACTTTCCAATCCTTTTTGTTGATTCCTGTACTGATTACATTAACATTCAACTTGTAATGAAAATTAAGGTTACAAGTTGAAACTATAATATATGAAGCCATTCCCGAAACTCCACAAATTTTGAAGTCAACTAGTTCTAATTTATAAGTATTAGTATATTTAAAAATTTATCTGAAAAAGTGCTGAACACAAACATAAGCACTTGTGTTTTGAAGTCAGTATTATGGAAAAGTTATGATTTTTTGAGAAAGTTGAGAACCTAACGGAGATAGGCATATCATGATTAAGCACTGACCAGTGGGCGAGCTAGCTACATGCAAGTTTACCTAGTGATGATTTTGTTACGAGGTGGTAAGTGGCAACATATATAGCCATATAAAACCAGCTGAACCTGTTAGGACTTGAATATGATGGGCATGTTTCTCAACAACCACACCTTACATCTCCTTTGGTTGACTTTTTTTTTTCATCTTTTTTACCTGTCAATGAATAGTGCCCACGCAGTGCTGCCTCTGGTCTATTAATCCTGCTTGGCTCTCTTTGAAATTTTGGACAACGTGCTTCACAGGTGATTGCAATATGAGTCAAGTAGAAAAATAAGTTGTCAATAGTCTCAGTGAGGTCCTAAGCCTTGGCAGTGGGTTTCATGCAAGCCTGGTATTGTCACAGCATCAATCAGCCCCGGAGCACACTGTCATTGTCACAACCAGTTATTCCCCACTGCAATCACAACAGGACAGAGGAAAGCCTGCTCTTCACAACTGACCGCGAGCAGCTTGATCCCTGTAACCTTGAGAAGTACCGCATGTCACAGGTAGGAGTTCCCTGTGGCACATCTACATATCCTTTTCTCCCACTGCACCGCCCCCTCCCTCTCCAAGTCTTCATTCTTCTCCAACTGGAAGATAGTCATGAATGAGACTGAGCACAAGGTTCTGGCTATAAGCCAAAGGACAAACTGAAAGTACCACAGATGTGAAGGAAAGGTATAATTTTGGACTGCTGTGGAAGGGAATGCAAAATCCAGAAACAGAGGCTTCAGTCTCTGGACGCACTTGACAGTGTTTTTTGTGAATGAAAACTGATCACTGGCTTCAACTAGTGATCCTTACTTAGTAAGGCCCATTTCTGCACAAAATAATGAAGAAAGTAAAGTTTATCATCTTTTTTTGCCACGTTCATTTCCTGCCTTTTTCCCCTCTCCTGTTATAAGGACATTTTCCCCTAAGTTGACCAAAATCTACCTTTCCTGGTGACCAGACTGGCCCTTGATTCATGCTGACGTTGCAAAGAGTCACCCATATTACAATTCACACAAATGTTTAAAGGGCCTGCTATATTTTATTGAGATGCTTTTTCTTGATGATTTGGATATGAATAAGGGATAATATGTCAATTTAGAGAAATGAAACTTGATTAGTGAATGTTTGCTCCTCTCAATCCAGGCTCAATTGCTGCTTAGTTGTTCTAGAACTAGATGTCGTTTTCTCCTGTGTTGGTGAGAACAGCATGTTGGACTAAGCTTATTTAAACCAATAACAAGCACAGCAATAGCTGCTATCTATTAAGTGCCTACATATTCCACTTACCAGATGCTTTACATAAGCCATCTCATCAGTCATCACATAAATGACATTAAATATATACTATTATTTCTATTTTACAGATGAGGAAACCAACATAAGTAATTCTAAGTCACTAAGCTTTAGAGCTAGTGAAGGGCAGAGATAGACTTTGAAAGCGCTTGACCTCTCCACTGTACACAACATCCCAGTAAAACAAAAACTTCAGTTAAATTCTAAAATTAAACCATTTAAACCAGATTTCCAATGTAGCAATAGAATACAATTGTGACACTGAAAGAGGTGTTTAGAGCATCTCTACCTGCTTTACCCACCTACCTCAAAGTATGATTAAAGAGCTTCTCCAAAAACCTTTCTTCTAAGAAGACCAAACTACTAGAGTAAATCTCTGTTTCATTCTTTTTTAAAAAAACCATTATATTCCTATACCTGGACCACAAAGATAGCCTCAATGCATTTTAAAAAGAAGAAATAGTACAAACAACATTCTATGACTAAAATGTAATAAAACTAAAAGTAAAAACAAAAACTAAAAAGGAAATTTCAGCTAGAAATTAAAAACATACTAAATAACACCTGAGTCAAAAACATTATATTGAGTAGAAGAATCCAGACACTAAAAGTACATACAGTATGATTTTATTTATATGCTGTTAACAAGCAAAACTGATTCATGATGATAAAGATTAGAATATGGTTACCTCTGAGTATTATTAACTGAGAATGGGCACAAAGAAACTTTCTGGTGGATGAAGATAGTCTAAATCTCAATCTAAATATAATTATGTGAGTGTACACATGAGCAAAAATTCATCAAGCTGTACACTTAAAATCTGTCCATTTTAATGTATGTAAATTATACCTCAATTCAAATAAGAGAAATCAATGTAATTCACCACATTAAAAATTAGATTAAAAATTATATTATCACTCCATAGTTACAGAAAAGGAATTTGATAAGATTAATCATCTATTTGCTTAAGAAAAAAAACTGTTAGAAAAACTAGGACTAGGAGGAAACTCCCTTAATCTGATAAAAGGTGTAAAAAAATCCTACTGGAAACCAAATGCTTAATGTTGAAGTACTAACACTCTCCTCTGAGATTAGAAATGAAGCAAAGATGCCCATTATCACCACTTTTATTCAACATGGTACTGGAGGTCCTGTCCAGGGCAATAAAGCACTGTCATTATTTGCAAATTGGCATGATTGTGCATGCAAAAATCCAAAATTATTTAGAGATAAATTATTATATATAGTAAATTAGCAAGGTCTCAATATACAATCAAATTACAAAAAATAATTGTATTTTTATTAATAAACAAAACTGTGAGAAAAATAGCATTTACAATAGCATCAACTTTAAATAACTTAGAATAAATCTAATAAAATATGCACAAAACTTTGACACAGAGAACTTTAAAATATTATTGAAAGAAATTGTAAAATCCCTAAATAGATATATTTCATTCATAAATTAGAAGACTCGGTGAGTAAACATGTTAGTTCTCCCCAAATCAATTAACAGATTCAATGCAACTACAACCAAAATCCCAGCAAGTGTTTTTGGAGGGAGAAATTGACAAGTTTCTAAATTTTATTTTTTTTAATGTAAAGAACCAAGAACAGACAAGGTAGGTTTGAAGAATATATTTGGAGAACCTATACCACTGGATATCAAGCTACATTAAGGCAGTGTGACACCAGTTCAAGATTAGGCAAATGGACCAGTGAAACAGAAGAGGGACACCTCATTTATGGCAGAGGTCACATTACAGAGTCATAAGTAGAGGAGAATTCTCACAAACTGTGGTGGGTCAATTGGATATCCATACAAAAATATTAATCTTGATTCTCACGTTATACCATACAACATTCAGCTCTAGATGGATTGTAGATTTAAACATGATGGGTAAAACAATTACGGTTTTAGAACATGAGGTAGGAGAATACCTTCTCAAAGACTTCTCAAATAGAAAAAGAAAAAAAGCAGTAACCATAAAGGGAAAAATGATAAGTTGGACTAAATAAAAATTTAAAACTTCTGCTCATCAAAAAACTCATTTATAGACTTAAAAGATAAGATGCAGAGTAAGAGTTCATGTTTGCAATTCTTAAATCTGACAAAGGTTTTGTATCCAGAATAAATAAAGAACCTCTTTAAATAAAAAAGACAGACAATCCAATAGAAACATGGGCAAAAGAACTGAACAGCTATTTCTTAAATGGTCATATCCAAATGGATAATAAAACATGTGAAAGATGCTCATTGGTCATCAGGGAAATACAAATCCAAAACCAGAAGAGTTATATTTAAGATGACTGATAATACCAAGTTTAATAAGGATGTGGCGCAAAAGGAATTCTTATATACTATTTTGGGGAGTGTAAATTGAAACATTTTAAAAAACTTTTTGGAAGCATTTACCAAAGCTGAACGAACACATGGCATGATTCATGAGCCAGCAAATCACCTCGTAAGTATCTATCACATGGACATGTTTATATGTGTACCAGAAGACACGTATAAGAATGTTCATAGTAGCATTATTCTTAGCTGGCCACCAAATAGAAACAATCTATGTGTTAATCAACAATAGAACAGATATTAAATTGTGGTATATTAGCAAATGGAGTTTTATTCAGTAATTAAAATGAATGAACTATTACTACATGCAGCAACATGGAATAATCTCACAAATGTAATGCTGAGTGAAAGAAGCTAGACCTAAAGGAGAAGCAAGTCTCTATACTTCCATTTATATAGAATTGACAAACAAGCAAAATGAATCTACAGTTTTGGAATTCAGATAGTAGTTACCTACTTGAGGAGTAGGGAACTTGTAGTGACTGGGGGGAGACGCAGCAGGGTTTCAGGGTGTACTATTTCCAATAGTGTTCCATATCTTGATTAGGCATCAGGGCTATGCAGGTGTGTACACTTTGTGACAACTCATTGAGATGTACACTTATGATTTATTCCCTTTTTGTATATTATATATCAGTGAAAAAATAATTTATTTTAAAAATTAAGACAGTACAAATACATAAAATTAAAAATGAGAGATAATTATCAAAATGAAGAAAACTTTTAAAAAGACACTTTTTAAAAATTACTTTGCACAACTCAATGCAAATAAATTTGAAAACCTAAGTAAAATGTGTTCTTTTCAAGAAAAATACAGTATACCTTAATAGAGACAGAAAATCTAAAGAGCTTAGTTACCATAAAAGAAATAAATAGTTGAAAGGAAATAATACAATTATATATGTGGAAAATGCAAAAGAACAAATGAAAAAGATTTTTGGAACAATAACAGAATTTAGTTAAGTAGCAGTTTAGAAAATTGTGCAAAAATTAATAGCCTTCATCTGTACAAACAAAACAGAATATGCAGGGAGGAAGATGCAAGAGGGAAGAGATATGGGGATATATGTATATGTATAGCTGATTCACTTTGTTATACAGCAGAAACTAACACACCATTGTAAAGCAATTATACTCCAATAAAGATGTTAAAAACAAACAGAATATGCAATCGAATATTCCTTATATGATTACCAAAAAGGGAAAAAAAAACCTAGGAGCAAACTTGGCTAGAAATGTTTAAAATCTATGGGAGGAAAACGATAAAATGTCCTGAAAGACAAAAAAAAAAAAAAAAAAAGGAAAGACATATTGTTTTTGGATTATAAAACTTAATAGTTAAAAATGACAGGTCTCTCTCAGTTCAGTATTTAAATGCAATGCAACCTTCACAAAAATACAATTAAGGCTTTTTCTAGAATTAGACAAAATGATTATAAATTTCATATGGAAGAACAATAGCCAAGAAAACCCTGAAAAAAAGACGAGCAATGGGACTGGGAGGAGGGGTGTGGGAGCAGGAGTCTAGCCTTATTGGGTATTAAAATACAGTTACAGCTTCTACAAGTAAACCAGTCTGGTGTGAATAAATGGACTGACCAATGTAACAGAATAGGAAATCCGGAAATAGATCCAATGCACTTGGAAATGCAGTACACAAGAAGGGCAGCATCTCAAACCAATGGGGAAAAAAATGTACTTTCTAATCTATAAGGTACTGGGCTAACTAGATAACCATGTGAAAAAAGACACAATTGGATCCATTCTTCATATCACACACAAAAATAAATTCAAATGTAGCAGAGTTAAATGTTAAAGTCTAATGAAGCCATCTAAATCCTAGAAATATTACTTGGAAAAACACAGAAGAATTTCTTTTTATTTTGGGAAGAGGGCTTCTTTCCAAACTATGACTCAAGATCCAGAAGAAAGAAAGGGGAAAATGATACATATAATAATACACAAAGTTTTTAATTGAAAAGCAAAAATGAACACCATAAGCAAAATAAAAAGTCAAATGGCAAACTGGATAAAATACTTGCAACTTCTATCACATAGAGTTAATAGCCCAAAATGAAAAGCTTTTAAAAACTGAGAGGCAAAACAAACAAACAAACAAAAAAGAACTGAGAGGCATAAAATCCTATAGGTAAAATGGACTAGAGGTAAGAGTAGACACTTTAGTCCAAAAGAAATACAAATGACCCTTAGTCATATGAAAAAATGTTCAACCTTCTCCTCAATAAGAGAAATGTCAATTAAATCCACTCTGAGATGTTTGACAACATCATTTTTGGTGAGTCACTTTTATGCTTTACTCATGGAAATGAAAAAATGATATAAACCCCAAGGAAAGGAGTTCAACAATAAACATTCTCATACATTTACTCTTTGACACAAAAGTCCTCCTTGTAAAAATCTATCACAAATATACACTGGCAAAATATGAAAAGACATTCAAATACATCAAGTGCACAAAACCATTCATTATAACACTATTTGGGAAAGCTAAATACTATAAACAACCCAAATCAATAGGGGAGGGTTACGTCAATTCTGGCACATGCACATAATGGAGTGCTACCCTCCTGTAAAAAGGAGCACAGAGTATACTCACTATGCTATGCCAGGAGAAAAAGGCAAAGTGGAAAAGAGGATGTATGGTAATATAATTGTGTAAACTTGTGTGTACTAGCTCTGTACCTAGTCTGGCAGCATAACCACAAAGAAGGAAAATATCCCAGGTAACTTTACTGCATCTTTTTTTTTTTTTTTTTTTTTTGTGGTACGCGGGCCTCTCACTGTTGTGGCCTCTCCCGTTGTGGAGCACAGGCTCTGGATGCGCAGGCTCAGTGGCCACGGCTCACGGGCCCAGCCGTTCCGCAGTATGTGGGATCTTCCCTGACTGGGGCCGAAACCGTGTCCCCTGCATCAGCAGGCGGACTCTCAACCACTGCGCCACCAGGGAAGCCCCCAGGTAACTTTAAAATGCAGTGTTTGGAATATTCATCCCTAGTGGAATATATTCTAAGGACCAAAGAACTGCAAACACGATGGTTTTGGTTTTCAGTAACCATATTGTTGGTGGTAGTCTTAATATTATTAGTCTAATTTTGTTATATCTTTATTGTAGGATAAAGCAAATTAGTAATTATTTTAGTGCCAGAATCAGGAATGTTGGTGTACAACAAAGGAATGCAGATGTAAGAAGATTTTAAGTAAAATTCTATAGTCCCAAATTTGAGTTGGAAGTATCAATGTGAAATTATGATGTATTTTGTCTTTAAAAATTACATATTTATTACTTCTGTCCACTGACAAGGCCTAAGAGCAATGACCAATCCAGAAGCAATAGGCACTCCTACTAACCAGATGGTGACCTTTAGATATTACTTCTTATTAAAAGAAGCCAGGGCTTCTTCGGAAAATGGCTGACTCTAAGTGTGGGGCAAGCAATATACAACAGTGTCATACCAGAAAGCATGAAAAATATTAGGGCTATTAGGATTTTGTCAAATGGACTCAACAGCAAACTTGAAAAGGCCTCCACTGGCTAAAGACAGAATAATTTCAGCAGCATCAAGAGCAATAACTAAAATGGAGTGAAACATGTCAAGTATGTTTGAATTCATGAGTTCATAATGATACTTTTAAAAATATATTGATTACTTTTGGAAAATGTTAGAGCTCTAACACTGTTTTGAAAACTGGTTCACACCATGAAAGAATTAAACATTTATTCTGCCTTTATTATATGAACTGTTCCTCAAGGTAAAGAAATCATTGATAAAGAATACTTCTTTAGAGAAGTATTCAAGCTAGTAAATGAAGAAGGAAAAATGGAATAGTGCATTTTGCAGCTGTTAATGAATTAATTGATCTAGGCAATGATCATTAATTGCTGTTAACATCTCGAGACAATCAGATACCATATGCCTCCTGATAGGTGTATAAAATACCACTTATGAAATATTTTTGTTAAACAAAAGTCAAACCTGAATCTGATCAACCCCCTATATCAAGTTATCAATTAATGGGAAAAAGAGGGAAGAGAAAATATTTGGAGCAATACCAAAGGGATATGAATAGAAAAGTGCACAAACGAAAAACTCCACAGGACAAACAACTTCAACAGATAAGCTGTAGAAGAAAAAAGATAAAAGTTACAGATTAAATAAGCCTTAAGAGATATATTAATCAATTGCAATTTATGGACCTTATTTGGCGTCTAATTTAAACAAAGTATGTATGTGCAAAACAGCCAGGAAATTTTAACTGACCATATCACATATCAAGGATGTTATTAATTTTTAGTATGATCTTTTGGGATTGTTTTTTAAGAGTCCATATCTTTTAAAGATATATATTGAAATCTTTATACTTGAAATTACATGACACCTGAGTTTGCTTTAAAAGAACAAAGCAAGGGAGAGACCTTCAAGATGGAGGAAGAGTAAGACGTGGAGATCACCTTCCTCCCCACAAACATCAGAAATACATCTACATATGGAACAACTCCTACAGAACACCTACTGAATGCTGGCAGACGATCTCAGACTTCCCAAAAGGGAACAGATGCCCTCAGGCGACCTACACGCAGAGGCGGGGCCAATCCAAAGCTGAACCCCAGGAGCTGTGTGAACAAAGAAGAGGAAAGGAAATCTCTCCCAGCAGCCTCAGGAGCAATGGATTAAATCTCCACAATCAACTTGATGTACCCTGAATCCGTGGAATACCTGAATAGACAACAAATCATCCCAAAATTGAGGTGGTGGACTTTGGGAGCAACAATATATATATATTTTTCCTTTTTCACTTTTTGTGAGTGTGTATGTGTATGCTTCTTTGTGTGATTTTGTCTGTATAGTTTTGCTTTTACCATTTGTCCTGGGGTTCTGTCTTTCCATTTTTTTTTTTTTTTTTTTAGTACAGTTTTTAGTGCTTGTTATCACTGGTGGATTTCTTTTTTGGTTAGTTTGCTCTGCTCTTTCTTTCTTTTTTTTCTATTTTAAATTACTTTTTACTTTTTTATTGTTAATAATTATTTTTTATTTTAATAACTTTATTTTGTTTTTTTCGTTCTTTCGTTTTTTCTCCCTTTTGTTCTGAGCCATGTGGCTGACAGGGCCTTGTGCTCTGGCCGGGTGTCAGGACTGTGCCTCTGAGGTGGGAGAGCCGAGTTCAGGACATTGGTCCACCAGAGACCTACCAGCTCCACATAATATCAAATGACAAAAGTTCTCCCAGAGATCTCCATCTCAACGCTAAGACTGAGCTCCACTCAACAACCAGCAAGCTACAGTGCTGGACACCTTATGCCAAATAACTAGCAAGACAGGAACACAACCCCACCCATTAGCAGAGAGGCTGCCTAAAATCATAATAAGGTCACAGACACCACAAAACACACCGCTGGATGCAGTCCTGCCCACCAAAAGACAAGATCCAGCCTCATCCACCAGAACACAGGCACCAGTCCCCTCCACCAGGAAGCCTACACAACCCACGGAACCAACGTTAGCCACTGGGGGCAGACACCAAAAACAATGGGGACTACAAACCTGCAGCCTGCAAAAAGGAAAACCCAAACACAGTAAGTTAAGCAAAATGAGAAGACAGAGAAACACACAGCAGATGAAGGAGCAAGGTAACAACCCAGCAGACCAAACAAATGAAGAGGAAATAGGCAGTGTACCTGAAAA
The DNA here is from genome assembly GCF_964374135.1 of Grampus griseus. NCBI lineage: Eukaryota > Metazoa > Chordata > Mammalia > Artiodactyla > Delphinidae > Grampus > Grampus griseus. Next base: position 59,292,909 of record NC_138998.1, read on the forward strand.
AGAATTCAGAGTAATGATAGTAAAGATGATCCAAAATCTTGGAAATAGAATGGAGAAACTACAAGAAGCATTTAACAAGGACCTAGAAGAACTAAAGAGCAAACAAACAATGATGAACAACAGAATAAATGAAATTAAAAATTCTCTGGAAGGAATCAGTAGCACAATAACTGAAGCAGAAGAACGGATAAGTGACCTGGAAGGTAAAATAGTAGAAATAACTACTGCAGAGCAGAATAAAGAAAAAGTAATGAAAAGAATTGAGGACAGTCTCAGAGACCTCTAGGACAACATTAAACGCACCAACATTCTATTTATAGGGGTCCCAGAAGAAGAAGAGAAAAAGAAAGGGACTGAGAAAATATTTGAAGAGATTATAGTTGAAAACTTCCCTAATATGGGAAAGGAAATAGTTAATCAAGTCCAGGAAGCACAGAGAGTCCCATACAGGATAAATCCAAGGAGAAGCATGCCAAGACACATATTAATCAAACTATCAAAAATTAAATACAAAGAAAAAATATTAAAAGCAGCAAGGGAAAAACAACAAATAACATACAAGGGAATCTCCATAAGGTTAACAGCTGATCTTTCAGCAGAAACTCTATGAGCCAGAAAGGAGTGGCAGGACATATTTAAAGTGATGAAAGGGAAGAATCTACAACCACAATTACTCTACCCAGCAAGGATCTCACTAAGATCCGACAGAGAAATTAAAACCTTTACAGACAAGCAAAAGCTAAGAGAATTCAGCACCACCAAATCAGCTTTACAACAAATTCTAAAGGAACTTCTCTAGGTAGGAAACACAAGAGAAGGAAAAGACCTACAATAACAAACCCAAAACAATTAAGAAAATGGAAATAGGAACATACATATCGATAATTACCTTAAATGTAAATGGATTTAATGCTCCAACCAAAAGACATAGACTGGCTGAATGGATATGAAAACAAGACCCGTATATATGCTGTCTACAAGAGACCCACTTCAGACCTAGAGGCACATACAGACTGAAAGTGAGGGGATGGAAAAAGATAATCCATGCAAATGGAAATCAAAAGAAAGCTAGAGTAGCAATTCTCGTATCAGGCAAAATAGACTTTAAAATAAAGATGATTACAAGAGACAAAGAAGGACACTACATAATGATCAAGGGATCAATCCAAAAAGAAGGTATAACAATTGTAAATATATATGCACCCAACATAGGAGCACCTCAATACATAAGGCACATGTTAACAGCCAAAAAAGGGTAAATCAACAGTAACACAATCATAGTAGGGGACTTTAAAACCCCACTTTCACCAGTGGACAGATCACCCAAAATGAAAATAAATAAGGAAACACAAGCTTTAAATGATACATTAAACAAGATGGACTTAATTGATATTCATAGGACATTCCATCCAAAAACAACAGAATACACTTTCTTCTCAAGTGCTCAAAGTCATATCTTGGGTCACAAGTCAAGCCTTGGTAAATTTAAGAAAATTGAAATCATATTAAGTATCTTTTCCAACAACAACACTATGAGCCTAGATATCAATTAAAGGAAAAAAATCTGTAAAAAATACAAACACATGGAGCCTAAACAATACACTACTTAATAACCAAGAGATCATTGAAGAAATCAAAGAGGAAATCAAAAATACCTAGAAACAAATGACAATGGAAACACGACAACACAAACCTATGGGATGCAGCAAAACCAGTTCTAAGAGAGAAGTTTATAGCCATAAAATCCTACCTCAAGAAACAAGAAACAGCTCAAATCAATGAGCTAACCTTACACCTAAAGCAATTAGAGAAACAAGAACAAAAAAAACCCCAGTTAGCAGAAGGAAAGAAATAATAAAGATCAGATCAGAAATAAATGAAAAAGAAATGAAGGAAACAATAGCAAAGATCAATAAAACTAAATGCTGGTTTTTTGAGAAGATAAACAAAAATTGATAAACCATTAGCCAGACTCTTCAAGAAAAAAGGGAGAAGACTCAAATCAATAGAATTAGAAATGAAAAAGGAGAAGTAACAACTGACACTGAAGAAATACAAAGGACCATGAGACATTACTACAAGCAACTATATGCCAATAAAATGGACAACCTGGAAGAAATGGACAAATTCTTAGAAAAGCACAAACTTCCGAGAGTGAACCAGGAAGAAATAGAAAATATGAACAGACCTATCACAAGCACTGAAATTGAGACTGTGATTAAAAATCTTCCAACAGGGCTTCCCTGGTGGTGCAGTGGTTGAGAGTCCACCTGCCAATGCAGGGGACACGGGTTCATGCCCCGGTCTGGGAAGATCTCACATGCCGAGGAGTGGCTGGGCCCATGAGCCATGGCCGCTGAGCCTGCGCATCCAGAGCCTGTGCTCCGCAACGGGAGAGGCCACAACAGTGAGAGGCCTGCGTACCGCAAATAATAATAATAATAATAATAAATCTTCCAACAAACAAAAGCCCAAGACCAGATGGCTTCACAGGTGAATTCTATCAAACATTTAGAGAAGAGCTAACACCTATACTTCTCAAACTCTTCCAAAATATAGCAGAGGGAGGAACACTCCCAAACACATTCTATGAGGCCATCATCACCCTGATACCAAAAACCAGGCAAAGATGTCACAAAGAAAGAAAACTACAGGCCAATATCACTGATGAACATAGATGCAAAAATCCTCAACAAAATACTAGCAAACAGAATCCAACAGCATATTAAAAGGATCATACAGCATGATCAAGTGGGGTTTATCCCATGAGTGCAGGGATTCTTCAATATATGCAAATCAATCAATGTGATACACCATATTAACAAACTGAAGGAGAAAAACCATATGATCATTTCAATAGACGCAGAAAAAGCTTTTGAGAAAATTCAACACCCATTTATGATATAAACCCTCCAGAAAGTAGGCATAGAGGGAACTTACTTCAACATAATAAAGGCCATATATGACAAACCCACAGCCAACGTCGTTCTCAATGGTGAAAAATTGAAACCATTTCCTCTAAGATCAGGAACAAGACAAGGTTATCCACTCTCACCACTATTATTCAACATAGTTTTGGAAGTTTTAGCCACAGTAATCAGAGAAGAAAAAGAAATAAAAGGAATCCAAATCGGAAATGGAGAAGTAAAACTGTCACTGTTTGCTGATGACATGATACTATACATACAGAATCCTAAAGATGCTACCAGAAAACTACTAGAGCTAATCAATGAATTTGATAAAGCAGCAGGATACAAAATTAATGCACAGAAATCTCTTGCATTCCTATACACTAATGATGAACAATCTGAAGAGAAATTAAGGAAACACTCCCATTTACCACTGCAACTAAAAGAATAAAAAACCTAGGAATAAACCTATCTAAAGGACAAAAGACCTGTATGCAGAAAACTATAAGACACAGATGAAAGAAATTAAAGATGATACAAACAGATGGAGAGTTATACCATGTTTTTGGATTGGAAGAATCAACAGTGTGAAAATGACTATACTACCCAAAGAAATCTATAGATTCAATGCAATCCCTATCAAACTACCAACGGCATTTTTCACAGAACTAGAACAAAATTTTTCACCATTTGTATGGAAACACAAAAGACCTCAAATAGCCAAAGCAATCTTGAGAAAGAAAAATGGAGCTGGAGGAATCAGGCTACTGGACTTCAGACTATCCTACAAATCTACAGTAATCAAGACAGTATGGTACTGGCACAAAAACAGAAATATAGATCAAGGAACAGGACAGAAAGCCCAGAGATAAACCCATGCACATATGGTCACCTTATCTTTGATAACGGAGGCAAGAATATACAATGGAGAAAAGACAGCCTCTTCAATAAGTGGTGCTAGGGAAACCAGACAGCTACTTGTAAAAGAATGAAATTAGAATACTTCCTAACACCATACACAAAAATAAGCTCAAAATGGATTAAAGACCTAAATGTAAGGCCAGACACTATAAAACTCTTAGAGGGAAACATAGGCAGAACACTCTATGACATAAATCACAGCAAGATCCTTTCTGACCCACCTCCTAGAGAAATGGAAATAAAAACAAAAGTAAACAAATGGGACCTAATGAAACGTCAAAGCTTTTGCACAGCAAAGGAAAACATAAACGAGACAAAAAGACAACCCTCAGAATGGGAGAAAATATCTGCAAATGAAGCAACTGACAAAGGATTAATCTCCAAAATTTACAAGCAGCTCAATATCAAGAAACAACCCAATTCAAAAATGGGCAGAAGACCTAAATAGACATTTCTCCAAAGAAGATATACAGATTGCCAACAAACACACGAAAGAATGTTCAACATCATTAATCATTAGAGAAATGCAAATCAAAACTACAATGAGGTATCACATCACACTGATCAGAATGGCCATCATAAAAAAATCTGCAAACGATAAATGCTGGAGAGGGTGTGGAGAAAAGGGAACCCTCTTGCTCTGCTGATGGGAATGTAAACTGATACAGCCACTCTGGAGAACAGTATGGAGGTTCCTTAAAAAACTAAAAACAGAACTACCATACGACCCAGCAATCCCACTACTGGGCATATACCCTGAGAAAACCATAATTCAAAAAGAGTCATGTACCACAATGTTCATTGCAGCTCTATTTACAGTAGCCAGGACATGGAGGCAACCTAAGTGTCCATCGACAGATGAATAGATAAAGAAGATGTGGCACATATATACAATGGAATATTACTCAGCCACAAAAAGAAATGAAATTGAGTTATTTGTAGTGAGGTGGATGGACCTAGAGTCTGTCATACAGAGTGAAGTAAGTCAGAAAGAGAAAAACAAATACCGTATGCTAACACATATATATGGAATCTAAAAAACAACAAAAAAATGGTCATGAAGAACCTAGGGGCAGGATGGGAATAAAGACTCAGACCTACTAGAGAATGGAATTGAGGATACGGGGAGGGGGAAGTGTAAACTGGGACAAAGTGAGAGAGTGGCATGGACATATATACACTACCAAATGTAAAACAGATAGCTAGTGGGAAGCAACCGCATAGCACAGGGAGATCAGCTCAGTGCTTTGTGACCACCTAGAGGGGTGGGATAGGGAGGGTGGGAGGGAGATGCAAGAGGGAAGAGATAGGGGGATATATGTATATGTATAGCTGATTCACTTTGTTATAAAGCAGAAACTAACACACCATTGTAAAGCAATTATACTTCAATAAAGATTTTAAAAAACAAACAAACAAAGAACCAAGCAAGGGCACAGAACAAGTGGGGATGAAACAAGACTGGCCATAAATTGATAACAGTTGAATCTGGATGGGGTTCATAGGAGTTCATTATACTATTCTCTCAACTTGCTTATGTGTGAAATTTCTATAATAAATTTTTTTTTTTTTTTTTCTGGTACGCGGGCCTCTCACTGCTGTGGCCTCTCCCGTTGCAGAGCACAGGCTCCGGACGCGCAGGCTCAGCGGCCATGGCTCATGGGCCCAGCCGCTCCGCAGCATGTGGGATCCTCCCAGACCGGGGCACGAACCCGTGTCCCCTGCATCGGCAGGTGGACTCTCAACCACTGCGCCACCAGGGAAGCCCTATAATAAATTTTTAGAGTTTAAAACATCATTGTTCATTTTCATTCATTTACCCATTCATTCAAAATGTATTGAGCAGCCACTAAGGATTTGACAGAAACAACAACAACAACAGCAAAACAAATTTGAATTTACCTAAATCTGGAGGAAAAGTTGAGTGTAATAATGCAAAATAGAAAAAATAAGGGCGGAATCCTTTTCTATAAAGATGTTCTCTCCTCCATCCAGGTCACACTGAAATCATTCTATTTTATCAGAGCCTAGATAAACCCCTTTGGAGTTGCTACTTGACTTCTCCTCGTTAAAAAACAAACAAACTCCTGGATAGGTCTCTACAAGGTGAACCTCACTCCATCCATGGGTAAATTAATGAAGTATGTGAGCTGTTTTTCATTTATCTCAGAACACCCTTTACAGTACCTTTCCTTTACCTTTACACAGATGTCTTTCAGACCTACCACAGTCCTACACCCACATTTGGTAAACTTGCTTGTTAGTGGAATGTGCTACATTTACACAAGATTGTAATCTTTATTACAACCCAGAGAGATATGTTATTCCCATTCTTCAGATGAAGAAATGAAGACTTAAATTTAGGTTCATGATATAGTATCAGAAACAAAGTACAAACTTTGACTTGGGACCCCACAGAAATGACTCAAAAAGGAAACCTTAGTCTTCTAAGGGGTTTTCAAGAAAAGAGAGTCATATTTCAAAACAGGGGTGGGCATGTCTGCGTTCTCCCCATGGAATAAGGCTGACCGTGGGAGAGCAGGAATAGTTTTAAAACCACGCATTGGAGAAGGCAGGTACTGAGGATGGGTCCTGAGAGGCAACCCAGGCCATGGTACCCTAAGTATTGGACAGCAGATGAAAGATGGTAGTCCTTGCAAGTGGTTGGGAAAATTAGAGGCAATATATGCGAAAGGCTTAGCCCTTAGTGGTCAATGAAGAGAAAGTAAATTATTGTTCCTGGATGTAGAACCACCAAAGCAATGCAAATTCTCATTCTGGAAAAACCATGGGACAAACAGATTGTCTACCTGGGATTTCATGCAGGGAAAAAGACAGAGGTCAAGAGGCCATCATCAAGGCACAGGGTAAAAGAAGACTGGCTGCAAGAATGGCTTGTTGCAGCATCACTCATTGCTTGAGCTAGGAGTGCTTAAAGTCTCTCCTTAGGTAGCCTACAGGTGAGTGTCTGAGTGTGTGTGTGTGTATGTCTGTGTGTGTGTGTGTGTGTGTGTGTGTGTGTGTGTGTGTGTGTGTCTGTAAGGGGGAAGAGGGAGGCACTGACTCTATTGGACAAAAAAAGGACAAGAATCTGAACCATAAAAACTATACTACACAATCACTCCTAATTGGGGCATATTTAGCTACAGGAGCTCATTGATTAAGCAATTCTGAGATCGTTGCACTGAGGCCAAGAGCACTTCCTTTGGAGCTCAGAGCCAAAGTGTGAATTTTAACTCTTTTGCTTACTAGCTTAGGGCTCTCACAAGTTATTTAACCTAACTGAGTCCATGATTTACAGGATTCTGTAAAGTTTCACTTTGGGCTTTCATCAAAACATACACTTTTTGTCTTCCTAATTAAAAATATTCATGGTTGTATTGCCAGAATTTCACAGCTGAAAGCTTCTCATTAGTAGAAGAGTACCTGTGACATGATGAGAACTCAATAAAGAATGTACTGAAATGAACAAATGAATTAATGCCAGATTAGATAAATGTAGCCTCAAATACTCTCCGCGGATGGATCTCAGACCTTGGTGGGGGGAGGGTCATACCTATATCTCCCTTGAACATTTTGAAATCTACTTCCCTAACTCTAGATTTTATTTGACATTCCTTTCCTTGACTAGTGGGAATACACTCTACACATCTCCCCAAACTCCTGTCACTTCCATTTCAACTCTTTCCTTCTTGCTTCCTTCATTTTCTCATTTAAATTAAGAAGATAATTTGGTCTGGAGAAGGTTTGGAATGAATTCTACTTCTTGTAATTATAAGGAAAAAATCACTTTACAGATTTTAAAAGACATATTAGAAAAGCATTATTATTGCTGGGATTATGTCTATGTTTTCTGTTTCAGCATAGAAATTCTCATAGTTCAGCACAGAAATTCAGCATAGTTCAGAGAAATTCCCAGCTTTGGAATAAAATCGAGCTAGTCACAGGAAAGGTACTCAGAGTACTGTACTTCATCAGTAGCACTGAGTGAGCATTAAGTGCTACTCTAATCCCAACTTACTCATAATATCTCTCCAATGAATTTCTTGTCATCATAGGCAGTGTTTTACACAATTCATGTTTCTGTATGTCACACAGTGGAATGAAACAAAGACCAGCCAAATGCCATAAACCACCCAGAAGCCTCTTTGCTGCTTTAAGAAGGCCAACAAATCTATTCTTATTGGTATTCCTGTAAACCCTTATAAGTACTGGTTAGTCTTCCATGGCCATTTAAGAGGCTTTTATATGGTTTTTGAAATGCTCTCCAGCCATATTGCTTTTATCTTTTTTTTTCTTTATTGATTTTTCTCCTTAAGACTTTAATTCACTCTTCTGAGGTTGCTACAGTCAAGAGAGAAATTCTGCAGATCACATAGAGATAACATTCTAACCCAGACTGGGTCACATGCATCTCACATAAGAATACCAGCTTCCTGCAGATAACTAACTGGTCCTTTCCTGCATTTCAAGCCCTTTCGGTCCCGCTTTTCTTTTTTTTTCTGTCCCTTAGTATTTGAGACTTAATCTTTCTTCAGTCTTATTCTTCACGCTGAGCTCATCTGAAATGTACCAATAATTGCTACCAGCTAAATCTGGTTTCATCATTCTGAAAATTCCTCATTGAAACCAGCCCTGTGGAATAGGAATCTGATCATTTCTTGCAGGTTGAAGTGACATTTGTGATGTAGCTCTGCCAATACACTATAGTGTAATCATAAATAATTCCTGGGTGAATTTGATTATATTTCTAAGAGGTACAGGCATATAACACTTGGTTAAATGCTTTAACAAAACATCATTTAATTTGATTAAAGCACCACCTAAGTGGAATTATTTTTTTAGATCATGTGTGACTAAACCTTTATAAAGTTTAATATTCTGCTGAAAAATATCTTCAGTTTTGGTGTTAGGTAAACCAAGTCCTCAGTGCACTGGGAGAATGATAGCTTAACCTATTTTACCTTCCAGATGTTGTAGCTATTAAATTCATAAATATTTCCTGAGTTCCTACATTGTGCCAGGCATTGTGTGACATATTGAATATAGAGTTAAAAGAGTCTCAAGTCACAGTAAATATGTATATACTACAAATATGCAAACAAGTTAATGACATTGTGAAAAGAAGTTATTTGAAGTATATGCTATGATTGAGTCTATCTGGGCAATCAAGGAAGGCTTCCTTAGGGAGGCAACACTCTATGTTTTAGATTAAAATATCTTCAAGGGAGACCACTAATTCATTTCTTTACAAGTTCTGCCTTCATCCCTTAGCCTGAGGTCCTCACCATTATTAATGTCACATTAAATCACTTACAGTTCTGTCATTTAGACAGTACTGGCAACATTTCACGACTTATTCCAAGTTTCCTCCCAATATCACTATTAGATATAAGAGGGACACAAGGCATGTCTACAAAGAAAGTAAAGTTGATTGGAAGGCTTTCTTTCCTTCTTCCTGGTGTCATATTTCTTCCCCTAGCCCACTGGCATCAACCCTGTGCCTTAACCCAGTTACAACCTGTTAAGTGCTAATTGCTAAGTAAAGGGCTAACTTTTGTTCTTCCATGTGTTTGCATTTTAATAAGCAATAAGAAGAGCAAAATGACTGGGAAATGCAGAACAGTAAATCTATAACAGTGGAATGACTGGCAGTAGGGTTGATGTTTGGAGAGTAGACAGCCATTGGGACCACTTCCACAGATTAAATAATGTAGGAAGCCATGGTACAGTATACTCATAAAATTAGTGGTGGGATACACATCTCTACTCCAGCTTAAGGGCACGTTGATTTTTCTGAAAGTCACAGAACAAAAAATAGAGTTGGCAGGATCTAAATGTCTTAATATCTCTGTTCCTAGTTCTTCCTATTAGACCATCCTACATTACCTCTTAGTATTTATTAATTAATTTTATTAATTTAAATAGTTCAATTAATAACGATAGCCACTTGCATAGTAGTTTATAATTTACACTCTTATTCTCACATTATCTCATTTAATCCCCCAAACAACCAAATGAGGAAACTGAGACACTGAGGAGTTAAGAGATTTGCCCAAGGTTACATAGCTGGTAGCAGAGTTGGTATGTGAAGGCAAAGTCTGTGTCACTGTCACCTCTCCTCTGCCGGGGGGATGCTGCTGATATGTTTGGCCTCAGCACACTCCTACCACTGCCCACTGTGTGCCCAATTGAAGAAACCAATTTCCCATTCAGAGGCAGCTCTTCTGTAGTCAGGGATATAAGTAGCTGTGTTCTGAAGCCAGAACTTTCCTTCAAATCCTCCCAAGAACATAGCATTTCTGAAGCCCAGGCATTCTAACTTTTATTTATTTTTTTATTATAGAGTACAGAACACGATGCATATTTACAACACCAAAAGAGAAAGCATGCAATGACCACTGCAACCAATAAGTTCCAAGGCACAAAGGCCCCAGAAACCCTGGATACAGCAAATCTTCACCCTGCCATCCCTTCTTGAGTGGTATGAGTGAACTTCCTGTGTGATTCTGAGGCGGAGTCAGCTGAAGTCCTAAGAGTTGGCAAACAGTTTGCCTCCGTAGAGGGCATTCATTTAGGGAGCTTGACTGGTGGCTTCATAGGATTGGAGAAAGGGGGAGGGGGAGCCAAAGAGAGGAGGAGGAGCCCTAGGCAGAAGTCCAAGTTCCGTGGCACTGGCCCCACGGAACTTTGGAAACAAGAATCAGGCATGGGCTGCACAGGTTCCAAGTCACAGGGCTTCCATGGCTGGCAAGCGTTGAGCCGGAAATTCAGCTGAATAGAGCTCTAAATGTTTTTTTGTTTGACATTCATGCTTAACAGAAAATGATGAATCCATTAGCAACTCCTTCCGTTGCCAAAAGAAACAGACTTGCACTTGTAGATTGCTTTCATTCTGCGCTATCAAGCCACTGCATGTGCTGCTTTCACAAAGCTGACAGTCATCTATCATTTTTAAATGGGTTTAGAGGTACAGTCGTCTTTGTCTGAAGTGTGTGGATGTGTCAGCGTGAATGCGACTCATTAAAACAGACTGACCCAAACAGTTTAAATAGGATTCACAGTAGGGGGAAAATGTTTTATTTGAGGTTTGTTTGGAATTATTTTGAAGTTTGTCACTAATTTTGAAAAACAATGGGCTCATTTTCCCAACTTCTTTTTCTTCCCTGAGATGTGTTCAAGAGAACAAATAGCTATATTATATGCTGTCTCAAAAACATGCTCTTTTGGAAATGAAGAAAGATTCTATGATTATGAAATTTCAAGAGTTCCCTTGTGCTCTAGAACATTCCACATACTTAAATGACTTCATGAAACTCCCCCAAGTTTCTCTATCTTTCCTGAGCCTCTGACCTCCAGCCCATAGATGACATATTTGAACGTAATTTTTAGACCCGTTTTTCATCATTTAGATTAGCCTCTCAAGGAATACCTTTTGAAGTCAATGATTTAACATATGGATTAAATCTTCCATAAAATGGGTTTAAATATTAAGAGCAAAGCACCTGGCTATATGCATCTGGGTTCCATAGGACATCATTTTATTTTAAATGCTTCAAGATGTTCAATAAAAACTGAATATGGCCAAACTCATCTCCAGTGTGAGCCTGTGGGCCTTCAACTTGTTCCCCAATGGCCCTCTTATCTCTCTCTCTCCTCTCATCCAACACTGATGTTAAGTTCCTAAAGAAATAATAGAAGTGTAAATTGTAGAAATTAAGATCCAAGAAGATTCTCACATATCGGTGATGATGAAAGTAACTTGTCAAGAGTTTCAATGTGACTAGTATGGTTGATCTTTTGAGTTTTATATGTGGTTACAGAGGGAGATATTCAAAATATTTAACACATATAAGTCCTGGGCACAGCCAGTCAGAACAGTCCCCAGAGCAGGGTCCTGGAAGCCCCTTGCTAGGGCAAATGTTAACCCTTAGGTTGCTGGATTCCAGAGAGTCAAGGAATGTTGACATCAAGGAGGCGGGGGCAGTGAGTGAAGGTAGGTTGGGAGTAATGGGAGTCGCTACTTATCAACCAGCAGAGAAGTATTCCCATGTTTTGATGACTCGCTATCCCAGTGTATATTGGCCAAATTCCAGCTTAGTTTGACCATCTCTTATTCATCATGACATAGATTCCTAGGACTTGAAAAAACAAGGCAGGAATACCCCATTAGTGTTTTGGCATTGCTCTCTAGTCTACAACTCCTTTCTGTGCAACCCCAAATCAACTGAGCACCTGCTAAGGCCCCAAGAGCTGTGCAAGCAGCTCCCACAGGAATGAACAGTCGTTGGAAGTGAGGGATGACAGAGAAACCCTACGAAAATAGTGAACTAGTAATTATGGTATAAAAAACATTTTAAAATAAGAATAATTTCTTAGTCTTCACCCTATTTTATCCAAAAGACTTCTAGATTTTTAGCACTTGCAAGACCTGTTTGTAGAATAAAATACGTAGAACATATATTTAACTTATGTCACATGTTTCCTTTAAGGCGCTATAATGATTTGACAAATTAACCAATTCATTTCTTCCCACCACCACTCCCAAAGAAAGTAAATTCAAGTCAAATATTATGATACCCATTTGTCAGATGAAGAAATTAAAGCAATTTTCAAGACCCTAAGGCTCAAACCAACCAAGGACCAGTTCAAGTCATCTCTCTCGCAACCAAGGCTTCTTTGACAGAGTTGCCATGTGATCTGACCACAAGTAACTTTCATGTAGGAAGAGGATGGAGGAATATGACAATTCTGCAATCTCATTCTTTACAGAAGTACAACTGGATATCACTAGTGTAACCTAAGACACATCGGAGCTTGAAATACGCATCAAATATAAGGAGGAATGTAGTGCTTTTATAGAAAAAGCAATGACCATAAAAAAAAAAGTTTCTACTTAAGTGCACAAAAATATAATTAAAAGCAGTTGACACTAAAAAAAGCATAGAAAGACCAAAAGAGAGAGATGGAAAGTTACATTCTGGAAAGTTACATTCCTTCTAAAGAATGTGAGCCAGAATGCGGCAGTTCATATCCGATTTTCCCAGGCAACACGCACTATTGCAGAAGATTGCATTTCTGACCAAAACCTCAAAACTCAAGTCAAAATATTTTATTTAAACTATCAGTTTATGCGCTACCTACAATTATAAACACAATAATGTCTATGTAAACCAACATACATTCTATAAAGATTCAAAAGGGCTGAAACTAACAACTTCATGCATTGTATTTATTTAGTAACAGGAGATTAAACGCAGGCTTCGGAGTTAGAATGCCTGTTTGTATGTCAGCGTTACTACTTTGTGGCTCTACAACCTTGGACAAATTACTCCCTCTGGTCCCTGTTTATAAAATGGACATATAGGGGCTTCCCTGGTGGTGCAGTGGTTGAGAGTCCGCCTGCCGATGCAGGGGACACGGGTTCGTGCCCCGGTCCAGGAAGATCCCACATACGCGGAGCGGCTGGGACCGTGAGCCATGGCCGTTGAGCCTGCGCGTCCGGAGCCTGTGCTCCGCGGCAGGAGAGGCCACAGCAGTGGGAGGCCCATGTACCGCCAAAAAAAAAAGGACATATTAACACACAGTGAGGTGGTGAGGATTAAATGAGATATGTTTCCCAAGTTCCAAAAGAATGATTGGCAGAGAGTAGATATTTGGATACCTCCCTCTCACTGACATTTTTCACTCCACTCTTTCATTGAACATTTCCCTTTAGCATTCAAAGACTTTAATGATTGAGTTTCTGGTCATCCTGCTGCAAGTTTGGAATTTCATCAAAAACAATGCCAGTGAAGCTTCTGGAATACTTGGCCCCTCCTCCTGGTCCTAACCACCCCCAAGTCTTTCTCCATCTTGGACTGCCTGCCTAGTTAGCGATGTCATGTTTTCTGACAGCCCCAGAACTTGGGCCACCACTTTCTGGCATGCTACTGCCATCTCACTGGTCACTTGGTTCTCTTTCAAGTGGAAGAGATACGCCCAGGCCCTCTGTAGAAGTAGGTGTAAGTTACCAAACTCTCCCCCTTTCTTTATGGTGCTTCCTCTTAAGAAAGTGCAATACATCTTTTGAGTTTACAGTGAGCAAATACAAGGAAAAACAAGGAAGAAAATTGTCAAATAAGGGAAAATTTCATAAATTATTTATATAATCCCATTCGTTAAGAGTTGATTCTGCTCTTGACTGAATCACAAATGGAGCTAAAGTCTTTCTCGGTTCCCATATTATATTTTGTTTCTTTATTAGGCTGGGCTCTCATCATCTCTGACTTTATTAGCTTATTCAGCAAATATGTATCAAGTACCTACTCCATGCCTGGTGCAGAGTAATTTAGGTACAGATCCTGAACTTGAAATATGTCAAGTCTACTCTTCCTGCCTCCAGACTACTGGTTCTCAAACTTGACTGTGAAGCAGAACCATCTGGAAACATTGTTAAACCACTGGTTACTGGGCTACTTACTCAGGTTCTGATTCAGGAAATCTGGGTAGGGGTCTGAGGATTTCCATTTCTAACGTGTGCATGCTGGTCCAAGAAACACTTTTTTTTTTAGCATCTTTATTGGAGTATAATTGCTTTACAATGGTGTGTTAGTAAACACTTTGAGACCACTGCTCTAGGCTCTAATCCCTTGTCTTCACCATCACATGTGTAAACCTCCTAAAATATAATTAAATCACTCTACAAAGCAGAACCCTATTTGGTTCTCCAACAGACCCAAACCTTCAAACTTCAAGATCTGCTACTCAAGGCTGCTCCTTTTCTAGCCTCTCTCTGGTAATGCCAGAGCATGAGGACACACTTCCCACTCTAACTTCCTTAGTTAAGTCTAACTCTATCTCTACCAAACATTGTTTAGGTCCCTTTGAATAATTAGCTTCTATGGAAACTAAAAGTCTTGAACTTCCCATTTATTAAAGAAGGGAGAGAGGAGTTGTCTTCCTTTTGTAAGTGTATTGGCTCACTAGGCATACAAAGCACGCTTTTAGGAGTAGAAGGCAGTAATGGCGCTAGAATGGAACCCTCCCAAACCCTGAAAAAAGTTGTTTAAAAAATATAAGTTTAAATTGAAGAAATATCTGATGACACCAAACACTTTAAAGTACTTATTAATAGTCTGTTTTCATTCTACATTTATGTGTCTGAAATAGTAACAGGAAAAGAGACATCATTGTATAAACATTAATATAGCACGCAACTACATCAAAGAGAACACCAGCTTTCATTTTCGTTCAGTGAGATTAACCTAAAATAACTTACCCGTGGTTTTGTTTGAATTCACCAGGCAAAGTTTCAGTACATGGTAAATTCTTAGGAAGCAACATTAAAAGTATTATACCCCCTTTTACCAGGGTACAACTTTTCTGTACTGACATATTTTATGAAAAATGTTGTGTGTATTAGAAATATGCACCAAAATAAAGCATCTCTAAATAACTTGAGTAAATACTCAGGTATCACGAAGAAATGGATTATGGTATTAGATTGCTAAAATCATCTGAGTTGGGAAATTGAAGGTAGGAGAGAAAGGGAGAGAGAGAGATTATAGACAAACACCACCACGTATAATAATCACCATTGTCTTTCTTTCTCTGAAAACTGATATGTTCATAGCTGTTATTTTTGAAAATATCTTGCCTGTGGGCAATCTTCTAACTGAACATTGTAGAAAAGTAGAAGAAGATATATCAATAATGAAGACAAACTTAATAAAAGCACCCTGGAGTATACGTGTGTGGGCGTGTATATATATGTAAGAGGTGGGGAGCTGGGGCTGAGGCAAGCCTGAGCCACTGGTATTCACTGGGAGGTCTAATTTGGTACCTGTATTTTTTTATTGTGTCCCTACATTTGTAACTAGAGTCATGTGATGGGTGAGTAGTTTTCCAATTCCACCAACTGTATCAACCAGTAAACTGGCCGCACTCAGCCCATCTACCCTTGATGAGGTCTTGTACAGGCTCTGGAAGGGAAGGGAATGTCTAGAAGGATTTGTGACCAACTGCAATCAAACAGAACATCTGTAAGATTAGTGAACAAATCCCACTGAATGACATTTGATGGCCTCTATGTCTTCAAACCATTGGAAAGACAGCTTAAAAAGACAAGCCTAGAATTAAGCTTTTTATCATTATCCATATTAAACAGATACATACAAAACATCAACAGAAACCAAAGGCCTTTCAGTAGTAGCCTGGTGTGTGCAAAGAACATTGGATTTGAACCAGGCACACTTGGGTGTGAATCACAGCTTCAGAGCCATGACCTTAGTCTTGTTCTCCAATTCTGTTAATTGTAAAATAAAAACAGGATTGTGCTGTGAGCGATTAAGTTATATATTAGCATATATAAAGCATCTGGAACAGTGCCAGCACACAGTAGGCACATAGTAAATTATAGTAGCAGTGGTGGAACGAGAAGGGAATCACGTGAACTTTTGTATGCAGCTCTCCTTAGAGGGCAGAACTCCACAAAACTTTTTTTTAACCAAGGCCGCTTAATGTATGCATGTTGTATAAAGGAATAAATGAATGAGACTGAAATAATCATACTTCCCTAAAGATTATCAGGTTGACAGAATGAAAGATTTCCCAATAGCTTCCATGTCAGACATATCAATAAACATTTTTTAAACACCTACTAAGTTCAAGGCATTGTTCTTAGAGCAGGGGAAAATAAATAAAGATGATCTCAACGTTCCAAAGACTACGGTTTAACCTTCTCAATTGTGACTGCAGGTAGAATCACTTAGATTTCGAAACTCCTGATGCCCAGGCTGCACCTCAAACCAATCAAATCAGAATCTCGGGGTTGGATTCACCCATCAGTATTTTTTATAAACCCCCTTGTGATTCCAGTGCATAGCCAAGATTAAGAAGTAATGATCTAGGAGACAGGTGGAGAAACAACATGAAAATAGGTAAACAACAACAATGTGACAGTGAGAAAGAAATATTTGTGAAAAAAATTAATGTAGTGGGAATTGGAAAACATCTATCAGGAGAGGCATGCATATAGAGTTTCAGAGAGGGATCAGTGTTTGAACAAAATCTTCAAAGATGCTCCTTTCATACACGTGGAACATGGGCAGGCATGAGTCCCACAGCGGAGGGATAGCAATATGTCACATGAAAGACAGGAAATGCAGGTGGTGTTTTCTATACGTGAAGAATAACGATGCACTTGGCTTTTTCTCATAAACTTACATTTTAACCCAACAACCCTGCCCCCTTTGACTTCGGTTTTACAATTATTTGCAGAATTCTAATGGCCCAAATTTCTATATTTACCTTGAGATCTTAAGGTCGAAACACAGAAGAAATTATTTTAACAACTCTTACGTATTTTTATTTTATGCAGAAATTACAGTCTTCATATTCTCACAAAGTATTTGAGGTAACTTAAATTTTAAAGCACTTGTAAGGTAGCAAACTTTTAAGGCAGAACAGAAATCATCTAGGAAGAAGACATAATTATGCCAGAAAGTTAGAATGACATTGTTTCTGAAATTGAGTATTTAATATAATCCTGAGATTCCTGGCAGTCGATGCAACAAGGGAAATATGAAGTCTTATTGTTTGATGAAAGAAAGTATGTAGTTTATTTGAAAAGGCAAATACTGCCCATTGCTCAAGTCTGGGAAGAATATGGAAAGCACATTGCGTAACATAACGAGAAGTGCCTTTAACTCACTTTACCCACAACTTGGTCCTTGGATGCTTGGAGAACTTTGATGACTTCAACTCACTCCGAGAGTAAGTTCTTCCTACCCACTCTCAATTCACCTCCCTAAGATTATTCAGATTGAATTGATGTGCCCCTTCTATTTAGAGAAATGCATTCTCTCTCCCATAGCTCAGCATGGGAAAAAATACCTGCACTGATCTTTCTGCTTTCTAGCTTTGTTGATATATTAGCATACACGATCTGTAAACCTTGTATTTTAATTCCTCTTTGGTGCCAAGAGTAATGCTTAAAGAATCATTTGCCCACCTATATTATTCCAAATGCATCACGTTGTTAAAAGAAAACATGGGTAGTAAAACCCTCTTGAAATTTAAGGCATTTGAAGGAGTTATATTCTTAAGGCATTAAGTCACCATATTAAGGTATATAAGCAAATTCTTATAAGCTTTCACACGCCCAGTTTGGCAAGGGATCATTCATGTGAATAGTCCTTTGTTTTCAAGGACATTTTCCATGATATGTACAGGTTTTTACAGAACTCAAATTGATTCTAGCAATTACTTAAAATTCCCCAGAAATACCTTAAATCTCATATCTTCGTTTCTGAGTAGGGACAATGCCAAAATGCCAGCAGCTGAGTACTTTTAGATTAAAGGTAACATCCCTTTCGACAGCCTTTCACAGACACAGGTGAACAGCAATTCATATAAATCACATACATCTCATGTCTCACTTTATGTATCTTGATGGGAGAATCCTGCGGTCAACTAATCTAAGACATGAACCTCGGCCATAATTTCTTGAGACTGATTTAATGCCAGTCCTGCTCAAAACCATGCTACACTCAACAGGTCGTGTTTTAAATGGAGGTTGTACATTCATGTCTATTATTGCATTGCCTTGCAAGATCACATATCAACTCTTTTTTGTCACTTTTAATTACAGTTACAGCAGCAAATTATCTCATACCAATCTAAATGTCTACATTTTTAAAGCATTGCCCTTTATTTAAGAGATGCTGATGACAAATACAACTGAGTTATTTTCTAAGACTGTACCTTATGCTCAACGATACTCTCTTGTTCTCTACTCCTTCAGACTAACAGCTTGTCATGTTCAATAGCTGGATGGTTTCAAGATTTAATCAGTGAACATGAACAAAAAACTATGGAAACAGTTTCACAGGGGAATGCAGGTCAGAATCAACTCTCATTGAATTTTCTAGGACAGGTGGAAACACAGTCATAAACGGTAACACTCCTTTAGGCAAAGCTAGACGCTGACTAACAGATCATGAACATTTCTCCTGAAGAGCTTGGACATGGCTTCAGAATTCTTTTCAACCAAGGGCATTTTGTAGACATTATTAATTGATCAAAGGGGTACTTTGTTTAAACTTATTTGCCAGCCCTCTCCTAGGACCTCAGACTGGCACAGACTTTGGAGGTAACCTAACTCAACCCAACATCTGGTCCTTAAACCCTGTCTCTAAAATCTCCAGCAAGTGACCATTCAGCTTCCTCTTGAACGCTTTCATCAGTAGGCCGAGCGGACCAGCCACATGCAAAAGGTTCCACAAACTCATGTGCAAAATAACTGAGCAATTAAGTTATTTGCAAATAAGTAAAAACAGCTAGGGAGTTCATGAATTGTCTTCTAAGTAGTCCTCTATTGCCATGGTGTACTATTCACTCGTGTCACAGTTCTTTGAAAATAAAAAAGGAAAGATGAATTTCTTTTGTTCTTTATTTCCTAAGAAGAGCATTTCCTATCCAAGAATGAACTCTCGACTCTCTGATATTTAGGAGACTTTGTCTTCCAAGGAAGAGTTTGTAGAGCTCTCCAAGAATAGGGCAGTCTGAAAATTCTTACAATAAAGGAAAAGAGAGATAAGTTGGGGAGGAATCAGGCATAGAAGAGTCTGGGGAAGGGTCAAGAAGCTGATCCCTTGTGGCCCAGATCTCACCATCGTTATTTTTGACCATTTGCTCCCCCTACCTAATTTCCATGCAGTCAAAATCTCCACTTCCTCTCCTCTCCATTCAAAATACTCAGTTTGATTGAGCTAATTAAAGAAATTCCCACTAAAGCATGCATAACTAGCCCTTTCAGAAAACATTCAAATCCAAAAGAAAGATTTGTTAGTGCACATGAATTTTTGAAGCTATTTATCATATAGATTATTATCCCTTACTTCCCCCACCTAAGTTGATTAGAATCTCAGGAAATAAAATCCATGGTATTTGTCATCATTTCATAAATCACAAACGATGAACTTTTCTTGAATTTTACAAGTTATTGTACTTTCCAGCATTCTCATGTTCAAGAACACCTGAAAACCTTTGCAATGCTTATATTAAAATATTCTACCCAAAAACCTATAAACTCCAACAAATCACTAGCATTGGAGAAAAAAATTTAAATAGCAATTTGCTGTGTGAGGTTTCTAACTATTCTTCATTCACTGTTGATCTTAACCAAGGTTAGTCTTTAACTGCAATACATACACATGCAAAAGCGAACAATAACAAAAGGAAGAAGGTACTTCTAAGACCTAAATGCTATCACAGAGATCATTCTGACTATAGTGTGGGCCAAAAGGACCACAGTGACTACCTTAGAGTTCAACGTGAATTTTATTGGCTGAATCACGCTTTTTTGTAAACCAGGAGATATTGGGAAATCGTTGCTATGAAGATGTACAAAAGGTTTTCAAAAATTTGGTACATATACCATCTCATTTGGTAGCTGTTCCAGATATTTACAAGGGCACCCCTTTCTTTAAGTGATTCGGTGAGGCATAATCATTGATGTTCTTTAAGACTAATAGAAAGCAGGCAAAATGGAACAAAAGTTAAATTGTACACCCAATATTAAATCTGGAATTGATCTATTTTATGTCTAGAATTTCATTCAGCTCCTTAGATTGATAATAATAATTAATGGCATGCTTCAAAAGATTAGAAAACCAACTCATCTGCATCTCAAATAAGCCAAGTCTTACAGAAGTTCAAAGTATGAACAGGTAATTTTCATCATGAAAACATTCATATTTTTTCTCTTGCACAAATGTAAAATTATCACGTCTCATGTTGAGCTGATTAGAACATATCAATCTCTGATCAGCCAGTACTTTAAGAGCAGATTCTAGAGGACTTATACATTCAACAAATTTGTATGTATAGTATTATTTATATCTTTATTCTTCCCTTGAACCCTGAGACAAAATGACACCTTCTGCTACTATGCTAATTCAAAAGTAAGACCTGGATAGTTATCCCTATGGTAACTCATTTTACCCCTAGGCTCATTTTACCCCTAGCCCATTTCCAACCTGTTACTAAATTACTAAGCACTGGAGGGATGCATCAAAGAGCACAGAGAGATGCTGTTAAGGTAATGAAACCAAACACCATCCACTTAAAACATGTTGTGTCAGCTTGGAAATAAGGGTGGATAAGCCCCTATAGCTGACCACCTAGCAACTGTTACATTTTCTAAGTTACAAAACCAGGACCTCCCTCCACACAACAAAAACTACGTCCCAGAGGCAGAACTGGCTTTCTAGAGCTCTTGTGTTTTGGGCATAGGAATATTTTTTATTATGCTCCGAAACACGTATTTTGACTTTTTCACATCTCCATTTTTCCACGTTAATGAACAACAACTAGATATATTTTCTTTGGAAGCAATTTTTAAGTGTCTATTAGCTGCAAAAAGCAATTACATTTCTTTAGTGCATCCAAGAGTCCAGGAGGCCAAGAATGAGATTTTCCCTCAGTCAAGGTTTTCAAAGGGTCGACCAAGAGAATTGGGACAGGCTTCATTCCTTACTAATGGTGCACTACCACGACATTCTAATATCCTGCCGAGAAGAATCTTTTACTTTGAAATTTAAAGTCTCATCCGACAGAACCCATGCCTGCAGGAGCCTCAATTTATCTGCTCTAGAGGAAGAACATCGAAATCCAATCTGAGGGATTCCAAACCTTTGTTTCCATGGTGAGGCTTCCAAAAAGCTACTGAACATTCGATTCTATCCATTTCAGTTATGGGGTGTGGGTATATTTAAGAGTCTACCTTAAGTTAACACAAAGGCACACAAAGCATCAGTCGTTTCTGCAATGAGGAACCAGGTCATTGTGAGAAGACAGTGTAGGTATTTACCTTGAAAGGTACTGGAATTGTTTCTACCTGTTAGATTAGCTTGTCCAAAAAATGAAGGGGCTGAATTAGATGATCTCTAACGTCCATTTTAGGTCTACACTTTAACTAAGAGGTTAGCTGATTCTGTGACCTTGATCAAGTCACTGAGAGTCACTAATGTATAAGTTTCCTTCCAGCTCTGAAACAAGTCCACATATCCTTAATATAATTTCAGGGATTATTTTTTCCCCTTAAAATTAACAGATAACCTTAGAAATAAGATTTGTGTTCTACACACTACCTGATATTAAGGGGGGAGGTAAAAAGTAGGGAGTAAATGTTTGTTCTAGGAGTTAATTCTATTGGGCAATCAGGTAGTAAATAACTAACCAAAAAACGTACTTAAGTAAAAAAGTGCTTAAGAATGTAAAGTTATAGTAATGACATCAAAGAATAACAATTGATGAAGAACGATATTTGCCACTGAAACTGATGTCAATAGGTCTCCACCTATTCGTCTTTTTCATGTCAAAATTCTCTTGCCTGCCAGTCCTAAATTCTTCAGGGAACATACAACAGGCTTTTTCAAGAGCCGTTCCTTGAGATGGCTCTCCACCAAGTTTAGGTAGACTTGGATCCAGTACGAGATTCCTCTATTGACTTGAAGATATATCAATTGACCTAAGGCCCATCCCCAAAAATAAAATTCCTGAAGGCAAGGCAGTATGAAATGAAATGAAAAGGGTGTGGGATTTGGGTTTAGAGGATCCTAGCAAAATGAACTTTGTATTCTATCTCTGTTCCTTTCTAGCTGTGAAGCTGGACACTGCTGTTAATATCTCTGGGTTTCAGTCCCATCATTGTAAAATCATGCTAATATTACCTTCTTCAAATGATTGTCATAAGGATTAAATTAGATAATGGGGGAAAGCGATAAGACCTCAATAAATGCTTGAACTACCTGTTGAATTTATCCAACCTCAGATCAGTAATCATTTACTGGTGCCCTACTATGTACCAGGCACTGCATAAGATGTTACAGATTAAATGATGGAAAAGATTCATTCCTACTCTGATGATACACTTTGAATAGAAACAATCTAACCCTGAGGAACCCACTTGCCTTGAAATTAGAGATCAGAATTTGTGCTGCTCACCTTTCCCATGGCAAAATCCTTGAGGAAAAAAAAACCTGTTGTTGAAACTAATCAATCTCACCATTTTTCAAAGCATGATATTCTTATTTGCTAAAAAAAATATTAGTTGATCAACTGCTCTGTGTGAGACACGAAAGTCTTAGCTAAAGTTTTTGCTAAGATGTTTGTAATTCCATAGGGAGAGGAGACATAAACCTATGGTAAGCTAAATGTCAAGACAAAGAAGTAATTAATGAATTTCAAAAAATACCCACTATAGCTTCATAATCCTGCTAGGACTTTTAGAGAAGAGAGTAGGAAATATATATTGCTCCTGCCCTCAAGGTATTTACAATCTATTGGGGGAAAGAAAACTAAAAGACATAAATTGCTAGTCCAAAATAGTACATAATTATATGTCAACTGAGTCTGTTGAGATGTCCAGGCAGAAGTTCTATTGTAACTTTGTAGGAACTGTGAGCTGCTCTCCGTAAGGAATGGGCTGAGGAAAAGATGGGGTTCAACCTAACTTTGAAGAATCAGTAAGATTTAAATAAATGGATATGAGAGGGAGGAAAGTCAAGATTATTGTAATTTGTATTTAAAAGTCTTGGTGTTAAAAGAAAAATGAGGGCTTCCCTGGTGGTGCAGTTGTTGAGAGTCCGCCTGCCGATGCAGGGGACACGGGTTCGTGTCCCGGTCCAGGAAGATCCCACATGCCGCGGAGCGGCTGGGCCTGTGTGCCATGGCCGCTGAGCCTGCACATCCGGAGCCTGTGCTCCGCAACGGGAGAGGCCACAACAGTGAGAGGCCCGTGTACCGCAAAAAAAAAAAAAGAAAAAGAAAAATGAGCACAACTTGTTCAGAGGTTAAGAGGCAATATGAGATGAGGATGGAAAGATGGGGCATCTTACAATGGTACAGCATTGTAAGTATCTATTCAGACAATTATTTTCCCTTGGCCTGATAGCAGATGCTCAAAAGACCTGCTGTTACTTCTTATCACTGTCAGTTGTTCTCTTAGACCATGCATGAAGAGTTCTACCAAAATGCATCAAACTTTCAGTTACTGACAGCATAGTCAAGTCACAGCTACTCAGTCCATTAGAGAAGTACTATTACAGGGCATAACTACCATTTGACAGTGAGTAAAGTAAGGATGTATTCAGACGAGACACAGAGTGGAAATTGGATAGGGGGCAAGGGATCTGTCTCCCAGAAGTGATGTTGTTGTTATATTATTTTTTCCTATTTCAAAGCAGGAAATATCAGGAAAGTGTTGGAACCAGATGTAAGAAAGAAAGGAAGAGTAGACTTGGGAATATGGGTGCTCCCTCTGAACACTTCAGCTTAGTCCAGCAAATATTCTATTGTCATCTTCCCAATATACACCTTTGCAAGTGATTTCTAAGTATATGTTAGTTGAAGATAAGTGTAGCCTTTTCCAAAAAAAGTCAGTGATATATATATGGATGGATGAATGCAGTTTGGATACCAGATATATGCATGTATTTATTAGGTCAGTGAGGACCTTCAAGTTCTTCTAGAGCAGTGGCAAAGGTCCAAAGGCTCTTCCGCTAACTACCCCACCTCAATGAGCTGGAAATATCAGAGATATAGAAATATAGAGAGAATATATATTTATATATAAAATACTAAATGATATCAGTGCAACTCTTTCTCCTCTATTTCAGTGTTTAATATCAGCACCTCAATTTTATTTAAGTTGTCACTAATATGGTATGACTTAGGTTCATCTGGGTTAAGAAGTGGATTCTAATAGATCTATCTATCCTGAAACCTTTAAGCTAAATGTTGCTGAAAAGATGTATGTAAAAGAAAACCTTGATTTCTCTTTTTGTAAGATGAGAAAATTTTATTGTAACTTGAAAACTTTTCTAGATATTTTCCTACAACCCAGCCACCTATAAATATCAGGAGAGAGGACCAAAGAAAGGTAACTTTAGTTAGTTAATATACTAGTATTAGGTTTCTTCCTATAACTGGAACCCATGATTTAGCTTTTAAATGGAATATAGCTTTCCCCAGCTCCTGCCCCCCTGCCCACCCCTGCCCAGCTGGCTGTGTTGTTTCTAAACAAGTCCTTCAGTTGATATTCTTTAATGAATCTTACAGGCTCCTTGCCTATAATTCCAATTCATTTTAGCTGTTGGTGACTGTCATTTTAAAGGTGAAAATGTTTTAGGCAGGTGGGTTCTACCATTTTGTTATTGCTACTGTCAAAAGATTGGGGGAGGGAGGAAGAGCACATGTACTGCGTTACAAAAGAACATGTCACATATAATTTCCATATTGGGAACCTATATCAGAGAGCTGAGCACATGTCCCGGACACAGGCTATAGAGTGCAGATCCATGTTGTATTATGAGACTTATGAAAGGGTTTTAAATTGTATCACTGGAATTCAAAATTATTAGACACATCTTTTGGATTAAAAAGTCCTGCTACATTGGGAATATATAATAATGTTGAATACTGCTTACCTTCAACCCAGCAATTATAGTCTGTGGTATATTTCTAGAAAAATCTTCATACCTAAGTACAAAGAGACATGTAAAATATTTTAAGCTAGTATAAACAATGTTGTGATTTAGAAACAACATAAATGTTCATCATTAACAGAAGAATGGATCTATCATGTCATATTCATACAACTGATGAAGTAAAATGAATTAACTAGAGCTGTGTGAATGAACATAGAAAAAAATCTCACAAAGACAATTTGGAGCAAAACAACATTGGTACAAGGATATATTCAATATATTACCATGTACATAAACTTTAAAATCATGCCAAACAATACTATCTAATGGTTATTGGTACAGTCATATTTAGTAAAAGCATTAAATTACTACAGTATAGTGAATGCAGTAACAGAAGGGCACACAAGAGACTTCACCTGTATCTGTAAAGGTGTATTTCTTAAAAAATAATTCAAAGCAAATATGATAAAATGTTTAGAACGCTAAAGTGATTTCTTAGATATTAGTAACATTGTACTTTTCTATAGGGTTCTAATATTTCATTTAAAAGAAAATTGAACAACAAAAGCCAATCTGCTTCAATGGAATGGGGTTTGGTTTTGTTTTTGTTTTCTATTTTAAGTGGTGAGAAATTTTATGTACCACATTTCTTTCTTCCTTCCTTTCTTTCTTTTTCTTTTCTTTCTTTCTTCCTTTCTTTCTTTCTTTTTTTTTCTTCTATTCAGGTTTTAACTTCTCCACAAGGATATGCAGGAGCTTTAGAAAAAGATTCCCTAACAATTCTTCAAAGAAATTAAGAAGTGAAGTACAAAGAGAAGGATTTTCTACACTTCTAACCAGATTACTTTTCTCTGCACCGATTTTTTTAAAATAAGAGGTCACTGGGCTTCCCTGGTGGCGCAGTGGTTGAGAGTCCGCCTGCCGATGCAGGGGACACGGGTTTGTGCCCCGGTCCGGGAAGATCCCACATGCCGCGGAGCGGCTGGGCCCGTGAGCCATGGCTGCTGAGCCTGCGCGTTCGGAGCCTGTACTCTGCAACGGGAGAGGCTACAGCAGTGAGAGGCCCGCGTACCGCAAAATAAAATAAAATAAAATAAGAGGTCACTAATCACAAACTTTGGAGTTGGAGAATTTTCAGTCTCTCCAAAATACCAGAGCCCAGAAACCTCTGAGACGGGTCCAAGCCTTTGAGAGTGTGCGTCTATTTTCTCCTCAATCATCCATAGGTACTTTAACTTCTTGAGCTTGGCTAAAGCCATTCCAATATTGCATCTGCCATCAGTGTCACTCTGGAGCAAGATAATCTCTGTGGGCACTGTGCACTGTTTGCTTTTATCTGCATCCACTCTGAGAGCTTTCAATAATTGCTCTTGGAGCTACAAGGTAAAGTTGCCATTCTTGTGAAATATGAATGGAAGTTTACTTTTACCTTTAGAGTAAACTGAATCCAAGTAAAACAACTTATAAGTGGTCGGTCTGTAGTTTTCCCCTCACCATGAAGGTTCCATCTGTAGATCAATGTTTTCTACCTAATCAACATAAACTTTGGAAATAATCAAAGCAGGCCATCAGTCTAGAAGTTTCTTTTTATTAAGTATATTTTCCATGTTTACATTATTCTTTTATTTTTATTTCTGAGGATTTCAGGGTCATGTAATCTGTAATGGAGCTGAAATACTCCAACCAGCAATGATCCAGGAAGACATCAAAAACACCCAGACAGAATAAGGCTAATATTTCCTCACCAGGTGTCTAGCCTCTTAATCTAGTGATAATATCACATTCCAAAGGAAAAGGCACCGAGATCCTCCCAACTAGTGCTCTAAGCACTTACTTCTCCACCTAGGATTACCAGCCTGTTGAGCAGCAAACATTCTCACCTGCATCAGAGGTGGGGGCTGATCTCCGCTTGCTGAGAACAGCAGCATCTGAGTTGTAAATAAGAGCCAAGGCAAAACTCTTTTTAGAAACCAAAACCCGGCAACAAACTTGCTGGTTTCAGGCGCAGGTGCCAAATTATCTGGGGTTTTATTTATGCTTCCTGAGACTGTGGCCCTTCTTTTGAATTGGGAATTAAAAAGTGGTCTTTTTTCATAGGTATTTTAGCTTCTGTGATGAGGAGGGGATGGCCCATCTTCCTTGTCGGAGGATAAATCTGCAGACTTCTCTAGGACTGATGTGACCCAAACTCTGAGCAGGGTCCAGGGTCTCACCTGACAGAATGCTTGTGATGGGTAGTGTAGGGGGAGAAAAAGCAAGGACATTTTTTGGATCTGATTTATTGTCCAGTTTCTAGAACTCATCTTAGACAATTAACTTTTTCCTCTGAAAACATGGAGCGTGGCTATTAAAATATCCTTTATCGGGTTTCTAAGTGATCGCTCAGAGACTGTTGGCATGGGGGAAAGGACACAGGACTAGAATAAGTAAACATGAGTTCTAATCACAATTTGGCCACCAAATCGCTGTCTACAGCATCCTTATCAATACCATTGGAAAAGGAAGGGCCCAAGTCATGGGTTTCCAACGCTGTCTACCATACTTGGAATCATTTGGGAAGTTAAAAATTAGTAACAACAGCAATGTCCTGCCTGGCCATTTCCCAGAGCAACAGAATCAGAAACTCCAGGATGTGGGACCTAGCACTGATATTTATAAAACGCTCCCAGGGTGATTTTAACTGAGAGCCAGATTGAAAACTAGAGTAGTGTTTCTTATACTTTCATGTGCAAAAGAGTCACCTGGGAGCTTATTAAAATGCAGGTTTGGATTCAGTAGGTCAGGGCTGAGGCATTTCTGACAAGCTCCCAGGTGATGTGCCGCTGCTGATGCATAGAGCACAATTTGAGTAGCAAGAAACTAGATGATTTCCAAGCACCCTTCCAGCACCGATTCTGTGAATTTGCATTTTTCACTTTCAACAGAATCATGAATTTCCCACCTAAGATCACCCATCTCAGAGAAATGCCTTTATAATGTCATGTACTGTGCTAGTCTCTGTGAAATAATGTAATGTTCTTTAGAAGTTAGAAGATACTTCAGAATCTGATGCAACACCATGGACATTAATTATCACTGACTAGTATAACAGATATAAAAATTACAGGGGATTTGGGGGAATTCACATAAGTAGGAAGGTACCCTTGGTGTGCAGAATTTAGCACTATGAGGGTATATATACAGGGACATCTCACTTAGAAATCTGTGTGTGTGTGCATGCCTGGGGTGCGGTGTAGGTTGGAGATTGGAGGGGTTTAAGGAAAGCTTTCTGGAGAAAAGTATTTTTGATCTGAGCTCTAAAGATAAATAAAATTCAGGAGTTGGGAGGGGTATCCAGACAGAGGAATGTGGTATAAATACCTAAGTGTGTGTGAAAGAGAGGCTGAAGAAATCGGATGACTAAAGTAGCTTGATTTGACTGAAGCATAAAAAACCATGAGAAATGAGGGGTAAGCAGTGGCTAGAGACAGGACTTGAAAAATCGTACCAAGGAGTTGAGTCATTTTCCTAAAGCAAAAGAAGGCCTTCAAAGTGTTTTAAGCAGAAAAGCAACATGATTTACATTTTCAGAAATAACTTTTGTGTGCTCTGTGGGCAATGGAATCACAGAGGCAGGCATATCTGTTAGGGGGTGTCTCACTGAGAATGAATGAGGCCGGCTACTTCCATTTCCAGGAAATTCTTCTACAGACACTCACACAGGTGCCCACAGGTGTTTGGGCAAGTATGTTCATTACACTACTGCTTATAATGACAAAACCTATAAGCATAGATGATGTCTATCAATTGGACACTAGTTGTATAGCTTCTGTTATATTCATGCTATGAAATACTGCATGACCCTTAAAAAGAATGTAGTAGATCTATATTTATTAACATATAAAGATTTCCAAGACATATTGTAAAGAGAAAAAAGCAAGTCACAAATAATCTATATAGTATGGACCCCAATTACATAAAATCAAAAATATATTCTCTATATCTGCATAGTATATGTGTATGTAAATGAACAGAAAAAGGACAGAAAGGATACATTTCAAAGTGATGACAATGTCTTCCTTTAAGGAAAGGAATGGAAGACAAAGAGCAACTTCCACTCTATATGCTTCTGTTTTGTTTAAGATACTAAGAGAAAAAAGTATTTGTGTATCACTTGTGTAATTAGAAAAAAAGAAATTAATTGCTACATTGCATATCTTTTTTATTTATCAATAGCATGAGTTTTGTCTTCATCCTGTCTAATAATTTCTATGATTTTTAATTCTAAATTCCTGAAAAAATTAAAATTTAAAAAGTCTTTTAAGAATTTAAAATTCTGTAAAGATGCAGACATAGAGAATGGACTTGAGGACACGGGGAGGGGGAAGGGTAAGCTGGGATGAAGTGAGAGAGTGGCATGGACATACATACACTACAAAATGTAAAATAGATAGCTAGTGAGAAGCAGCCACATAGCACAGGGAGATCAGCTCGGTGCTCTGTGACCACCTAGAAGGGTGGGATAGGGAGGGTGGGACAGGGAGACGCAAGAGGGAGGGGATATGGGGATGTATGTATACGTATAGCTGATTCACTTTGTCATATGGCAGAAACAAACACAGCATTGTAAAGCAATTCTACTCCAATAAAGATGTTAAAAAAAAAAAAAGAATTTAAAATTCTGAAAATTTCTCTTCTCTCCCCTCCAAGACTGTGCCCTAAAGGTCACCTCTTCTTTCCCCCCCAAACCCCCCTCACTTTACTCTTTCTCTAGTTCTCATTATGCAGCTACCCCAAACAGATGATAACTCAGGGCACAATTTAAACTTCCAGAGGTTGAAAATCATTAAAAAGATTAAGTAACCAGCAGAAATCAACAGGGATTGAAAAAAGGAAGTTTTTCTCTGTACCCTTCTGGGCACTGAGAATTTTTAGTGCTGCCATAATTTTCTAGAAAGATCCTGTGATGACCTCTGAAAACAATCCAGGACCCCCACAGCTGCTCTTGGATCCCAGTAGAACCGATTCTGCTGTGCACTGAAGGGAAAGTTATAAATTGCTTAGAGGAGGAGGTTACAAAAGGGAGCGACCAGGCTGGCTTTTGTTAGGGTAAATCTGGGCTCCCCAACCTGTTAAGATGCTTTGAAAGAGGTAACAAAATGATCTATAAAGGCGAACCAGTGGGTGTCATTTCTTTAGATAATCAAAAACCTTTTGATTGGGGAATACACAAAAGGCTGAGGAAGGTTAGTAACCCTGGGATAAAAGAAAAATTTCCTTCATCAATTAAAAAACAGTTATGGAAAAATGAAGACTAGAACTCCAATTTCCCCAACAGAGAAAGATTAAAATGTTGACATCGTTCAACGTTTATTATTCAATGTCAATTGAATGGAGATCTCCTGGAAGAAATCAATGATCTAAAATTGATTTTAAATGTTATAAATAAAAATACAAAATGTAAAAACAAACCTTTTTAGCAATTAATTAATAAAAGTAGCAAACATTTTATTTCCATTCTCGTACAAGTTTTTTGGCCTAGTACCTAATAAGCATTCACCAGCACTGAAAGTGTCACCATTCGAATGCTGTTTCTTTCTTCTTTTCTCACCAATTCTTAATTTTTCACTTGAGTTTTATTTTAAATAATGTGAAGACTTTTCTGATACTTATCCTGAGGGTATTTTTGTTTTTGTTCTTCGCACTTTTACCTTATTCAAATTCACTAAGTAGAAGTCCTATCTAAACAAAGTCAACACAGAAACAACAGCAACACTGAGCTTATTAATAAATAACATTTGGAGCTTTTCTCCGGGGACACTAAACATTTCTAAAGACACTTGCCATTTAATAGTCATTAAATATGAGTGATGTGCTGACATGTTATATGTATTAGAAAGAGAATAACAAAATCTGTATGATACCAACCTAATCCTACAGTCTCTAGGAAACCTCCAAATCAATGACGCATCAAGCCAGAGAGGGACT
This sequence comes from Grampus griseus, assembly GCF_964374135.1. Lineage (NCBI taxonomy): Eukaryota > Metazoa > Chordata > Mammalia > Artiodactyla > Delphinidae > Grampus > Grampus griseus. The sequence continues at coordinate 59,324,179 of NC_138998.1, forward strand.
GTATTTGCATTGGGAGCTCAGAATTATTCGGTTGGCAAAAGGGAGCAGAGCAAAAAGTTGCCCACTGTATGTAAAAGCAGAGTTGACACAGTGACGGCAGAACAGCACGGCCGTCTCATCAGCCTGCTCCAAAATGCAAAGGCAGTGCAATGGAACCAGCTTCCTGAAGGCGAAGGACTCTACCTTGATGCTTTACATCCTTGGAGAGCAACTAAGATGGAAAAAAACAACTGTCCATCTCCAGAGCTGAATGATAAATAATCCACAGACAAGGCTGCCCCAAACAGATCAGGTACAATAAAGTACCTGTGGAGTGGAGAATGTTACACTGACCAGGACAACAATGACAAGGGTCAGCACTTCTATGCAGCATAGCAAGAACTTGCAGAAGAGCCCGGCAATCTGAACCTGGTCATTGTTCAGCATTTGACTTTGAATGCACCAATCTCCTCCTACTGAGCCCCACATCAGCCCCAGTTCCAATGCCTGTCTTTGTCCCTGTTTTCATCACTCCATGGTAAAATCTGAAAAATACGGGCAATGAAAGGAGGTTTTTTTGAAAAAAGTAAAACTCTATGTATTCAATTGTTTTTATTTTTAATAATCTTACCTTTATGAAATAATGGTTATAAGAAATAGTGGTAGAAGTAGTAGTAGTGTTGTTTTATTGATAAAATAAAATGTGGGTAATCCTGTGTTTTTGCATTTAAAAAAATTATTAGTTTGTTCAATCGAAAAATCTGGGGATTGCTGGTGCAATAGTTGGAAATTCTGACTGAAAGTTCAAATAGATTTGGCTCAAGTCCCATCTCTGCCATTTATTGGCTGTGTGACCTCCTTTAAGCCTCAGTTTCTTCATTTGTTGAACAGAACTAACAATAGTGCCTACCTAATGGGTTGTCAGGAATATTATGGAGATAACACAGAAGATGCTTAGCACAGAGTACGGTACACTGTAATACTCGAATGTTAGCTTTTTAAAGAGTCAAAAGAAAGGTCACTCATCATCTCTGGCCCTCAGTTGGCTCATCTCTCAAATGAGGCCTCTGACCTCAGAGACTTCGGCATCCCCTCTAATTGTGACGTCCTACACCCCACCCCATAGTTCTAGTCCTTCTACTCTTTCTAAGCTATTCAAGTCTACAACTGTTCACAGGTTCGAGTTGAACAGATGATGCTCCATCCATATAATGAATTACCACCCAAGACATGAAATGACATCCAATTATATTACGGAGTGGGAAAAGCAAAGTTACAAACCAGTTATTAACCACATGACCCAATTTTTGTAAAATGAAATACATACAAATGGTAATTTCTAACTCATCCTCCAAACCCCCCCACCCAATTACTCAAGCCAGAGCTGTCCAGAAGTAATACAACATGAGCCACAACGTGAGCCATATGTGGAATATTCAATTTCTAGTAGCCACATTAAAAGAAACAGATGAAATTTGGTTTAATGATATATTACAAAATATTTTCATTTCTACATGTAATCATTACAAAAATTATTACTGAGTATTTTACATTATTTTTCATATGAAGTCTTTGAAATCTGTGAGTATTTGACACTTTCTCATATCTTAATGTGGACTAGCTACATTTCAAGTGCTCGGTGGCCACGTGCGATTCACGGCTACCATCTCAGACAGTGCCACGCTAGGCAGTTAGTCCTCCAACTCATATTGAATCAGAATGAACAGATTGAAAGGAAACTCATCTTATTTATCTTATATGCCCATAGACTAAAATAGTTCCTGTACCTATTGGGTACTCAAAAAATATTAAGTTTGAATGAATATATTTAATTCAAAGTATTCTTGGGGGACATTGCATTTTTAAGCACTGTATTAATCATGGAATAAAAGACACTGCACCAATCCCAAGAGCGAGCTTGGGAATTTTGGAAAGTGTCTCCCCCAAATCTGACTTCATAAGCAGCCTCCTACTTTGTGCAGAGGTAAAGCCAGCCGTGCAGAAATGCAAGTTACCCAATGAATTAACTAAAAATATTTATAGAACTAAAGCTAGTACCAAAATGTATATTATAGAAAATGTTCAAAGATAGTGGGGCTGAGAGAAATGGATAAAAATAAAACCTTTATTAAGTGCCTGTTATGAAAATACTTTACATACATCATTTATAATCTTCACTAAAACTCTGTAAGGTAAGGTGGAGGAATAACGACAAAGAGGAAAAAATACTGGCCGTGGAGTCATTAAAACAAACAAACAAAAACTCTTCAGATTTGAATTCTATCTCTGCCAATTTCTAGCTCTGTGACCTAAGGTAAGTTTCTTAATCTCTCTAGCCTCCGTTTTCTCATCTGTACAATGGGCATTAAATTAACTATCCTTAATTATTGTGAGAGTTAGATTAATCACCACATGAACTCTCAATGAATGACACCTAGTATTATTATAGTAGGGCTCAAATAAAATAGGAGTGATCACTGTTATCAACCTTGGTTTGTGGAAGGGAAGATCAAGGTTCAGAGGAATTAAACAGCCTCAGTGTCAAGTAGCAGATAAATAGATGAGCCAGGATTCAAACCCAGATCTGTCCAACTTAGCAAGCCCATGCACTTTCCACCATATCATACGTGGGAAGGTCCCATGGCCGAGGCCCCAGTATTTGGATACAGGGAAGACACCCTGCGAGGGTACCCACGTGGCAAAAGATGCAAATAAACACAACTTGAGGAGAAAGGCATCTCACTTAACTGGATCAGATCAGAATAGGGAACTCGAGGAGCTAAATTTGAGTCAATACGGGAGTTTGGCTTATGGAAGGCCTTGAGCCATTTGGAGGAGTTGAGACTTGACTACCACGTAAATCCCGTCATAAATCTGTGAAGCAGCTGATCAATCTCTGTGCAATTATGAAGCTCTTCTTTTTTATAACTTAATTCTTTAGGCTGATAGGAACATTCCTTTATTTAAGTAAAGGCTGAACATATGCTTTTCTACCCTCTTCAAATCCTACTTTAAATTTGTCTTAATCCTTTGAGTCCGCATGAGGAGTGGCATTCACGTTCCAATATATTAACTAGGCTGTGAAAGGAAAACCAACCAAACTGGTATCTGTGGTTAGAACACTGCAACAATTTTACTCAGGTTAGATCCTCTCGCAGGCCCATTAAACCAACACAGCTGTTCACCATTAGTTATCTGCTCATTTGGCTGTTTTCCTGAGCCACCTCATCGATGAGCCATGAGCCACCACACCTGGCACGCTCATGTCTGAATTGAGTCATGTGAAGAACGTTATCAGAAACATTTTTTTAAAAAATGAACAAAGTGCATGTATGTGTATTAGACTCTGTATATAAACATGCATGTTCATATATACATACAATTAACATGGGTTCAAGCAACACATACAACTAGGGATTCTCTCCAACTGAAGATGGACACAAAAGATTATTTATAAAATCCCCTGATTATTTTGTTTCTCTAAAGACTGCATTCTCTTTTAAAGAATGTGTATTCTTTTTCTTAAATTATTTTGACACATATTATTTACTTTATACACAAAATGAAACAGGAAATCTACTAGCAAAACTGACCAGAAAAAGGATAGAGGATGAAGACTTAGGGAAATCATCATTAATATTGCTAATGAATAGTTATTCCCTATGGTACATTCATAGGCAATTATTTCTCATGTTTTTCTGAAATAGAAATATATATATACTTATCAATTTGAAAGAAACTCTATGGAAGATTAAAATCAGTGTCTTAAAATCCTTTTAAAAGTTTTCAGTTTTTTTCAACAAGAAAACAAACCAGAAATGACTGATAAGCTGAATCATTGATTGAACACTGAAAAGTGTTGTAATTACTCAAGACATGTTCTCCTTCTCTGGCCTGTTAGAGTCCCGTGGTTTCATTATATGACACTTTTCAGCACTTTTAGCTGGTTTGTGGCACAACCTCCCCAAAGAAATATGAAGAGTAATTTTCAAAAGGAACTTTTATTTTTAATATGGATTGATTTTTTTAAAGGCAGCTCCAAGCAGCTCAGTATATCAAACAGGAGCCATCACGCCAATCCCAACACATCAAGGAGCAGTTTTAGCACGTGAGGTTTGTTGTTTCTAGCAGGTATCCATGTAGCCAGCGAGGTCACCACTCAGCGAGGTGCTTTCTTTCTGGTATATAAGAAAAGAAATCACCAGGAATAAGGGGGGAAATGGGCTTGGGAAACAGGAGGGGACCTTGTCAATCTCCAAGATGCTAGAAAATGATTGTGGAAATCTTTTGTTAGGGAATCCTATAATGGTATTGCAGCTCATCTCTTGTGGACATGAACAGCAACTAGCCTAAGATGGTGAGGGCGACAGGGGATTAGACAAATCGTGAAAAGGCCCTGGAAAGGACATTACTGGTGATTGGAATCATAAAGGCCAAAACTGTATCATTATTTACCTTCAACAGCAGTGTCCCTATAAACAGGATTTCTTGGGGAAAAAAAACCCGAAGGCATATATGAAATGTTTATTATGAGTGTGTGTATATAAATTATGTTACAAATGGAGAAAGAAAAAGGCCCTACAGAACTACTCATATATTCTTATGAGTCATGCACTGATTTTTTTTATTGTTAAGAATTTGTGCTACTTCCAAGAGGAGGACATTAAGCTTGCTCCCAATCCTTTTTATTTTAAACATATGGATCACTGAGAAGGTTAGCATTGTGCTGGAAATGATTTTGATGCATATAACAAAGCTATAAAAAGAACAATAGGAAGAGATGGGTAAATTTGTGAGGTTTCAAGATAGCTAGTAGGATTGTAAGATCAAACGGCAGGATCCCTGGCATTACCCACTAGGCAGGATGACAGAATATTCCTGAATCTTGGATTTTAGGAAACTACACTGTAAAGAGCTAAAGTTTTTCAACACAAGAGTCGGTTTCAGTAGATATCTTCGTCAATCCTTCCATAGACACTTTGTTGAAAAGGAGAATCTTTTATCAATGTTTATACAGGTGTTAGAATCCAAGTTTATTGTTTAATAAAGTTTTATTGTTTAATAAGATCAAACCATATCTTGTAAACTAATCATATCCCTTTTCCCCAGGGTATTTTCTCTAAATTGATTGCTATGGGCAATTAAAATTCATGGCTTACTAGTAAGTTAGTTATTCCTTCAGATAATAATAGCAAAGACAAAAGCAGCAACGGTTACAATAATTATCTTGAGTGTTTGTCTAATAATGTAGATGAGCCACGCACTGTACTTGAGCAGATGGGGATGGGGGTGGGGTTGTTACAGAGAGGAACCAATCCCTGGTCTCACAGATTCCAGACTAGTGGGAGAGATAAACATGGACATAAATGATTACCATTGGATAAGCAGTCACAGAGTTAGTTGTAATGGCCACAGTGACCTGAAATGCTGTACATGCAGGAAATGCTTCTTTAGTGCTTACTGAATGAATGAAGTGGGCTTCTGCCTGCCCAACCTGTAACCTGCACACTATTCTGACATTCTCTTCCTCTCTTGGTTGGACTCAGCTTATAGCCCATTTGACCTTTTTCCCTGGCCAGAATCTTGGCCAGTCTCCCAGACCTAACTCATTCCAGCTACTAATAAATACCCCGTTGTATCAAAGTGTCCGGAATTACTTCTGAGGAGAGCTAAATCAAAGCTGTCCCTAATAGCAATTAGATATTTCAGAAAGCACATCAACTCCTTCCACATGTCGGGAAGCAGTGAAATATTATTAGACACTTAAAAGAGCCTGGGGCTAGGACAAGGGACCAACCCATGGTGTGACTATAGGCAAGCCGTTTCACGAAAATCTGCCTGAGATTTATATCACTGCTGCACTTATCTGGGTTTACAAGGCTCTTTCTTCCCATGTATTTATTTTGCATTTGGGATAAGAAATCACAGGGTAGACTCCTGAAGCTTTATTACAGCCTTATGGCCCAAACAGCTAGGTTTCTTACAGGTATAATTCACAAAGAAATATAGATTTTATTTTCCCTCATGAAAACACAATTTTTATTAAAACAGTTAAGTGAAAATATTTAAAATACAAGAACTCTATTTCCAGAAAGGATATACAACATAGAGCAAGACTTGGAGGAATAACACCACCATAGATCTTCAAGTTGGAAAATCTTTTTCCAATTCAAGCTCAGAAATGGTGGCCCAGGGTGGCTTAGTGACTTTACCAAGGCTACACTGTCAATCATGGGAAGAGCTGGGAGCAGATGCTTAACCTGAACTCTCCTTGTTAGAGTCTTCTTCCACTAAACATGCTTAAGCTCTGTGCTTAACTCTTGATAGTGACTCTTTGCCATCCACCAAAGTTTCTCCTATACCTTGGATAGTAGGAGGTGTGGGATAGTAGGATGCATCCTTAAATTCACCTTGAATCTCTTCACTCTAAGTCTGTACACAACTTTGGGACTTTTCAATACATTCGAAGCCCTTGCACATAAGGCTCTAGGTTTTAACTTACTCACATGACCACTTTAAGATTTTTGCTTATGACGCCTCCAGAACTACCCAGTTGCCTATATATGTTCCCTGCTCTTAGGTCTTGTTTCTTTTCTTAGATACTAGAAAAGTCAAAAAAGAAAATAAAAAGATATGATTAATATTATTTGTTCATACAACTATAATTGTCTCAAGCAAATTGGAGAGGTTTTATTTCTTTTCCATCTGGATTAATTCACCCCCAACTTCTCCATAGTCTTGCTTTTCGATGCTTTCAAAAAATAAACATATTGTTTACGTTTACTCATTAAGCATTTGTTCCTTGAAGAGAAATTTATTGAGACCTATTATGTACGAAGCAGGGATGTTGGGCGCTTGGTATACAGTAAAAATATGGTGCTTGGTCCCATGGAGTTGACAATCTGAAGGACCTAAGCAAATCACACCAATAAATAGGTATGTCTACATTAGACTACGAGATAAAGGAAAAAAACAGAGGGTAGTGAGGACAAACATTATGGAGGTCCAATTTAGACTGAAGTGGAAAAAAAATTACAGCTTCCTTCCTGTGGTTTTATAATTTGTCTCTTGATAAAAAATAAACTTTTTGAAGGGGATGATATTTGTTTTCTCAAAACAAAGCTTTTAGCAAAAGAAACATAAGATCATGTCTCTCTATTGCCTCAACTTCCTCCTCTATAAAATAGATGATCATCATGATCCTCACCCTACTTTCCAGGCACTTTGTGAATAAAATAAGACCATTAGCGAGAAGTTGTTTCCAGCATTCCACATATTATTTGGAACACTAATAGAGTTTATATTAAACATATTTTTCAAAGAAGGTAAGAGTAACAGCAATACATTGGAAACATCTTGACAAACTTAAATATCATTTCTCACCACAGGTTTTGTTGGCAGTAAAAGATGCCTTCTTTCTAAAAATATAACATAACTTAGGATTTTCAAGTGGGCCAGCAAATAAGCCCCCGTTAGCTTCTGTGCCAGTATTATAGAATCTGCCTTTAATTTTGCTTAACAGTAATAAAAGCTTATCATGCAGCCAAATCCCTAAAGCAATGTTCTCAAAGGTTCTGCATGTGGAAGCCTGCTGCCTTGTGGCTTCCCCATTAAACACCTGTTCTGGGCTTGAGCCATGCTTTTGGTTTCTCACTCAGGTGGAGAGTCTTGCTTAAGTGGACAGGCAGGTATTTTTGCTGTCACCAAAGACAGCTAATTTGGGAAGCCTAATCTTGCAGAGGGGGCCAAGTTTCAGTTCTCAGAGTGCTGGGTTTAGGGTAGAAGGGACTCCGCCCAGAAATGCAACCTGAATACTTCCCCCTTTGCCCCTCTCTTGTCTCTGCTGAGAATCCCCTAAATAACTGACATGTTTTATAGATTTCAGGCAACCAGGTCTACAGTGTGCAGCTCCCCATTCTCTCCTGTCACCTGGCTAATTTAAGACTTTTCTCCTCCGATGGTATAGCAACTCCTGACAAGCAACTGCCTTGTGGTTTATTTCAGTTGATTCAAACACTATTATAAGTTGAGAAATTAGTTATGGGGATTGAAGGAAGGAGGAATTTTACAGGTGTGAATGCATAGCCATTTCTGATCCAAATATTTCCAAAGGAATTTTGTGCTAAGGAAATACCATCTCCCAACATTCAAGGCCCCTGCATCTCTTAATGGAAAAAGATATTTCTTAGGCAATAATTTTGCAGTTTCCTTTAACCCTAAGGATGAATCTTTCCTTGTATTCCTTTCAAAAGCACTATACTAAAGTAAAAAAACAACTTTAATTCAATAGTTGTTCAGATAATAAAGGGCTTGGTGATGCCAGTCAATGATTTCATTTCAAAACTGTGACTGAAAATGGACAGCAGTGTTGGTGGCTGCTGATCATTTTAAGGCTGGTCTAAAACTAAAGTAGCTACTCTTTGTCCCAGAAGCATTTTGATTTTAGAATGGGGAATTCTGCACATAGAACACTAGTTTGGAGGATTTTATCATTAAAGTTTTGAACAAAGAACAAATAATTTCTGCTTACTTGATCATAATCACTATTTCACAAATGGGGAAGTGAAGGGTCAAGAGGTTACACATGATTCTTACAGTCCCAAAGAAGTTCTGCTGGAGGATTAGTTCTGAAAACAATTACAATTGATGACAACCATTCATTTATTCAACCAATATTTAGTCAGCACCTACTATGTTCCAGGAACTCTGGCTCATCGGTGAATAAAACAAAGATCCCTGCCTTCATGGTTGTCAGGAATAATGTCCACATACTTTGGGTTTAAGTGTATCTCCATTATTCACTCCATGTTTCACTGTTTTGGTTCTACTCTCCTGGAAGATAAAACCAAAACACCTGAAACTAAAAGAAAACATTTACATGAGCATGTTCACAGGAATCGGAGTTAAACTGGGAGTGATAATGGCCTCCTAAGATTAATCAGGGAAAGCCAATGGGTTTAGTGAGTCTTGAGCTTGTTTTAAAGAAGAGATGAGTGCTCGCTTCAGCAGCACATATGCTAAAATTGGAACGATACAGAGAAGATCAGCATGGCCCCTGCACAAGGATGACATGCAAATTCGTGAAGCGTTCCATATTTTTGAGAAAAAAGACCTGCATGCAGAAAACTATAAGACACTGATGAAAGCAATTAAAGATTGATACAAACAGATGGAGAGATATACCATGTTCTTGGATTGGAAGAATCAACATTGTGAAAATGACTACACTACCCAAAGCAATCTATAGATTCAAAGCAATCCCTATCAAACTACCAATGGCATTTTTCACAGAACTATAACAAAATTTTTCACAATCTGCATGGAAACAGAAAAGACCCCGAATAGCCAAAGCAATCTTGAGAAAGAAAAACGGAGCTGGAGGAATCAGTCTCCCGGACTTCAGACTATATTACAAAGCTACAGTCATCAAGACAATATGATACTGGCACAAAAACAGAAATATAGATCAATGGAACGGGATAGAAAGCCCAGAGATAAACCCATTCACATATAGTCACCTTATTTTTGATAAAGGAGGCAAGAATATACAATGGAAAAAAGACAGCCCCTTCAATAAGTGGTGCTGGGAAAACTGGACAGCTACATTTAAAAGAATGAAATTAGAACACTCCCTAACACCATACACAAAAATAAACTCAAAATGGATTAAAGACCTAAATGTAAGGCCAGATACTATAAAACTCTTAGAGGCAAACATAGGCAGAACACTCTATGACATAAATCACAGCAAGATCCTTTTTGACCCACCTCCTAGAGAAATGGAAATAGACAAAAATAAACTAATAGGACCTAATGAAACTTCAAAGCTTTTGCACAGCAAAGGAAACCATAAACAAGACAAAAAGACAAACCTCAGAATGGGATAAAATATTTGCAAATGAAGCAACTGACAAAGGATTAACCTCCAAAATTTACAAGCAGCTCATGCAGCTCAATACCAAAAAAACAAACAACCCAATCCAAAAATGGGCAGAAGACCTAAATAGACATTTCTCCAAAGAAGATATACAGATTGCCAACAAACACATGAAAAGATGCTCAACATCACTAATCATTGGAGAAATGCAAATCAAAACTACAATAGGTATCACCTCACACCAGTCAGAATGGCCATCATCATAAAATCTACAAACAATAAATGCTAGAGACAGTGTGGAGAAAAGGGAACCCTCTTGCACTGTTGGTGGAAATGTAAACTGATACAGCCACTCTGGAGAACAGTATGGAGGTTCCTTAAAAAACTAAAAATAGGGCTTCCCTGGTGGCGCAGTGGTTGAGAGTCTGCCTGCCGATGCAGGGGACACGGGTTCGTGCCCGTCTGGGAGGATTCCACATGCCGCGGAGCGGCTGGGCCCGTGAGCCATGGCCGCTGAGCCTGCACGTCCAGAGACCGCGCTCCGCAACGGGAGAGGCCAAAACAGTGAGAAGCCTGCGTACCGCAAAAAAAAAAAAAACCAAACTAAAAATAGAACTATCATACGACCCAGCAATCACACTACTGGGCATATACCCTGAGAAAACTATAATTCAAAAAGAGTCATGTACCACAATGTTCATTGCAGCTCTATTTACAATAGCCAGGACATGGAAGTAACCTAAGTGTCCATCGACAGATGAATGGATAAAGAAGATGTGGCACATATATACAATGGAATATTACTCAACCATAAAAAGAAATGAAATCGAGTTATTTGTAGTGAGGTGGATGGACCTAGAGTCTGTCATACAGAGTGAAGTAAGTCAGAAAGAGAAAAACAAATACCGTATGCTAACACATATATATGGAATCTAAAAAAAAAAAAGGTTCTGAAGAACCTAGGGGTAGGACAGGAATAAAAACACAGATGTAGAGAATGGACTTGAGGACACAGGGAGTGGCAAGTGTAAGCTGGAAAGAAGTGAGAGAGTGGTATGGACATATATACACTACCAAATGTAAAACAGATAGCTAGTGGGAAACAGCCTCATGGCACAGGGAGATCAGCTCGGTTCTTTGTGACCACCTAGAGGTGAGGGAGACGAAAGAGGTAGGAGGTATGGGGATACATGTATATGTATAGCTGATTCACTTTGTTATAAAGCAGAAACTAACATGCCATTGTAAAGCAGTTATACTCCAATAAAAATGTTAAAAAAAAAAGAAAAAATGATATTAAAATGTGAGGGAAAGAGAAAAAAATGTCCTGGGTGGGAAATACAAGAGGAAGGGCCCACAGATTAGAAAGAGCACATGATTCCAAGAGCCAAAGGAAACTATTTGCAGATAAGGCCAGAATTCAAAAACAACCATGTAACTCTCTTTACCCTACCCTTTTTCTTTATGGAAGATTTAGTAGAAACAATATGATATAATATAATATAATATATTGACACATCATAGGATGCCATATATGGATAACTTTCAAGAAAGAAATGTGCTGTTCAAAAGAGCATCCATGGATGAAACCGTAGATTAATGTCTAATCTCAACAAGTCAGTAAGTTTTTGTGAAACTACAGAACCTTTTTTTTTTTTTTTTTTGCGGTACGCGGGCCTCTCACTGTTGTGGCCTCTCCCGTTGTGGAGCACAGGCTCCGGTCGCGCAGGCTCAGCGGCCATGGCTCACGGGCCCAGCCGCTCTGCAGCATGTGGGATCCTCCCGGACCGGGGCACGAACTCGCGTCCCCTGCATCGGCAGGCGGACTCTCAACCACTGCGCCACCAGGGAAGCCCCTACAGAACCTTTTTTAAAAGAGTTAACAAATCTCTGTCATCTTCCAGAATTAGAACTTGTATTTTGATTATTTATCTCAATTACTAATTAAGTTGAAAAAGATTTAATGTGCAATACAAATGTTCATGGTGTGAAGCATATTTGTTGTAAGGTCAATGCAAAGGATGTTTTGATAAAATATATTTGGGAGTCGTGTCACCAATAACTAGGGGGACACTTTTAAATGGTGATCTGTAGAAGGTACCCATTGTGGTTTATTTCAGGTGGTCCACTGGTCCTAATGATTATAATCAAGAAAGCAGGTGTTTGAAAAAGTACCTGTGATTTCCAGTGTTTCCAAAATGCAAATACTTTTTAATACTAAAACGTATCCCCCCAAATGGTAGTCATTCTTTTACTATTCACTATGCAGACAATACTTGATGCTTGTGCACATTCCAGGGCACCCATGATTCTGAGGTGGAGATGGGGAACACCACTTTTTGATACTGGTCTCTCACCCCTCCCACCTTTATGGTTATCACATCAGCACAGTGACATATTCAGCTTAAATTCTTCTGTATTTATTCTGCTCACTAGTAACACTTGAGGAACTCAAAGTAATTTGACTTATACATTTGGCATTTTCCCCCCCAATTATATAAGCATCTGTTGAATAAAATAAAGGAGAATTTATTCTTGCCCCAGGTTTTGGCCTTTTTAAATAACGTTAAACAGGAACTCAGATTGATTTACTCATTCTAAAAATATATATGAAGGACATTCGTGTTTCCTGTACATATGTATTTCCAACTGGTTTTACAAGGTTATCTCAGTTGTTTCTACAGATTTTTATCAAATTTTCAAAAAGGCTTCAATGCCATCCAACCAGACTCTCATTTGGTATTTCCAGTTACTTCCTAGAAGGCTGAGCAACCCATGGAATGTCTATTAATGATTAAAAGAGCATGAGTGTTTAATTCCGTAGCTCTGCCTCTCTCTCTAATATGTTCCATTGTGCTCATTCACTTCACTGTGGAAGGGAGCACCTAAAGCAGGAGTTCCCTGTGCTATACAGTATGTTCTCATTAGTTATCTATTTTATACACAGTATCAATGGGATATATGTATATGTATGGCTGATTCATTTTGCTGCACAGTAGAAACTAACACAACATTGTAAAGCAACTATACCCCAGTAAAAATTAATTTAAGGAAATAGAAAACTCTAAGATTTGAAAAAAAATAAATAAATAAAGCAGGAGAAGGCAAGACTGTGGTCTGACTCCCAGGGCTAACTCCACTATTTATGCGTACAATGTTCTCTTTCCCTCTCTCTTATCAACTTTTCAAATGGTACCATAGTGAATTGAATTTGAAGCTCTCTCCATCCCTGCTGCACACAGCCTCAGCGTACATCTCCACCTGGGTGGTGGGATGGAGGATGATTATTTCTACCTCTGGCCACATCATTGCTGGCTCTGTGCCTGAGAGGCAGAAGAAAATTCGTCAATGTGGGAAGAGGGATTTATCTGCCTAACCCTCCCTCCACAATTTGAAAATAGAAAAAATTAAAAGAAATAACACTACAAGTGATAACCCATCTTTCTAGCGTTTAATTCTAAAAGCAAAGTAAGCTACATTGCACTGAACCCCCAAATTATTTTAGCTTTGCAATTGTTGCAGGCAAGCAGCTCTCTTCACACCACCGAGCATTCCCCAGCCTCAGCTTTTGGGATCACGTAGTAGGTACCAGAGGACACGTGAACAGGCAGGCAGGGTCATTTCCAGTGGAAACCGTTGCTGCATCCCCATAATTTCATTGCAGTAACCTCACCACCCCAGCTCATTACAAAACTGTGTCAGCTGACAGAAGTGTCACTCACTGAAGAGAGAAGGGGGATCAGGCAGTACCCCAAGCCAACTAAAGAGGTTGTTCAAAACTTCTTCAAAAAATACAAGTGAAGGAGCATAATGGAGCACCATCTCCTTAAGAGGGGAGCAGAACCACAGTCCTGCGTCACAGATTTGGTTTAGCTGAGTGTTTGGAAGCCACTGCATTCATGCGAATGTTAAGACAAGGCCCAGCCAAGTGCTCACTTTTATGTTAAGTTCCACTGTGAAAAATCTTTAATAATATTGTTTGTCCAAATCCCTTTTATGTTGGTGAAGAAAACTCACCATGACCAGGTTAGGATCTGTAGTGCTGTTCGGGTATCCTTTTAGAAAGATCTGGACCCCTCCTTCCCACGTATTTAACTAAACCTGAATTTTGAGTGAAGCCCATCCCTGACCTTCATCCTGCCCCAGGACATCCTTGAAAGAAGTGGCTACACCTCAGAAGAGGCTCCTTGGCAAAGCAGTAGCCCAGGGACCAACATTTCACCTTTCTTTCTTTCTTTTCAAGTTCCTCAAGAATAGGGAGGGCCATTCCTTGGGCCGCTGGAATTTTTACACCACCACTGATTGTCAAGGGACCCCAGCCTCCTTCTCCTTCTCTCACAAAACAGAACATCAGGTCACAGGCAGCTACTGTGACTGCCACAGGATTTGTCCCACTAAATAGAGTGAGGAAGGAGTTGCCACGGCCTCACACAGTTTCTGTACAATCTATGAGACAGCCCACAGCCCTTGGGGTCAGAGAATGGAGGCAGGAAAAGAGATAAAGCGTCTTGCCCACTTTAGAGCCCCAACCAGGATGCCCAAGATCGTGCACCCTATTCCTAGCCCAGATTATCAGGCCGGGGAGTTGCTTTAGTTTTGCATTAACCAAGACTTCCTACTTCTAAGAAAATATGGATGAAAAATATCAAAAGCACAACAAACTCTTACAAAACAACTGTCTTATGGCTACATGTAAATTAAATAAGAGAACATGTGGGGACTTCCCTGGTGGTGCAGCGGTTAAGAATCCGCCTGCCAATGCAGGGGACACGTGTTCAAGCCCTAGTCCGGGAAGATTCCACATGCCGCAGAGCAACTAAACCCGTGCACCACAACTACTGAGTCTGCGCTCTAGGGCCCGTGAGCCACAACTACTGAGCCCGTGAGCCACAACTACTGAAGCCCGCGTGCCTAGAGCCCGTGCTCCACAAGAGAAGCCACCACAATGAGAAGCCTGTGCACCGCAACGAAGAGTAGCCCCCGCTCGCCACAACTAAAGAAAGCCCAAGCAAAGCAACGAAGACCCAATGCAGCCAAAAATAAATTTAAAAAAAAAAGGAACATGTGGGTTGAATTTTCCTTAAAATACAGAGGGATTTTACAATTAAGTGGGAAATTCTCCTAGAAAACGCATTTCAAATTTGGGGTTTTTTTTTTTGTCATGGTTCAAATATTTGAAATAGAGCAAAAGGCTCAAAACAAAGTTTAAAACTGGACTTGGTTCTGGCATCCTGGTAGTAATAATTCTGCTACCACTCTTTACACCTTAGCTCTGAAGTGACATTGAAAAAAGTCTTGCTATAATTCACTATGTAATTGACTTCATCCATTCATTTAACAAACTTTTACTGATCACCTACTGTGGGCCTGGTACTGTGCTAAGCTTTTTCTTTCCAGATCTATTAGATGACATTGCCTTCTAACAGTAGGTTGGTATTGGAATTAGCTCCGAAAAGGAAGAGTCCAAAAGATGTGCATTAAATACTGAACTAGATTCCATAGGGATGGAGTTTCTGTTGTTTTGAGAAACTTTTAGCATATTTGGTAAATAAAAATCTACCAGTTCTGTAAAGAAAACAGTAGATCAGAGGTAAGAAAATAGCTAACATGCATTTTTTTTCTTCTTAACTGTAATTACTCATGTGAGATATAAGTGAGCAGATAACTTTCTGTGGTAAACACAAAGATGCACCAATTAGAACCCCCTTCAAGAAAGTGGTTGCTACCCAGCTGCAAGCAGAGTAGAGAACTGACAGCTTCCAGATGTAGGTTCCTTTGGGACCAGCCTCAGTGTTGGAGCCAAGGTCACACTTCATTCTGGGGTCCCTTGGGCAACAAATGAACAAGGCAGTGACACAAGGGCTTGGTCCAGTGGGACAAAGGTCAACATAGGACTCCGATGGGCAATCTTTGCTCCAGAGCTCCCCGTTGGGTTGGCAGGGACTTTGTTAGGCTTATGGTACAGTCTGATGGGTCCCCTTGCCCACTCCAGCTTCTACCCTTTCTTTTCCCATGTGTTACTTAGGATTGGCCTACAGGAGAACCTAACCTACAGCACTTCCTGACAACAAAGATATTGACAGTTAAGGTTGAAATTTTAATGAAACTGTTTTCAAGAAAATGTCATTCCCTACATTATAAGTACTATTTTTCCATGTTGGAAAATAAAGAGTAGATACCTAGATATCGGCTACCTGTTTGGTGGGTTTCTTTCTTTTTTATTTCTCTGATGTGGAAATTTCAGGACAGGCATTCCAAAAATTAAACACTAGAGTAAGCTGACAACAATGACCACAGGACATCTTGGTAGAGCATGAGAATCAGACAAACCTCTATATTATATTAGGAGAAATAGGGAAAGAGAAAGGAGGGTGTGAGGAGGGATAGAGAGACAGAGAGAGAGGGAGAGAATGAGAGAGAGGACAGTGGTGGCCAGGGATACAAGTAACTTGTATTTTTCTTCTTAATTCAAGAGCCAACTATGGCACTCAGGCCAATTATTTTCCTTTTATTATCATAATTTCTTAAAAGTGAAAAAAATCTGCACCCTAATTATAAAATGTAACAAGAGAGTTAAACCTTTTGGCCTCCCTGAAACAGGTGTTCTATACGTGTAAGATTTTTTTTTAATATTAAACATGAGATTAGGCCTTTTAAAATTGCACTTTAATACCATCTTGAAGTCATGAAACATATACTGGTCACATCTGTACAATTTTGTACTCTGAATTCTTCAAGTATAGTAGGAGTTTGTGAAAGACTATTTAGTTGGCAGCATTGTGCACAAGGCTTCCTTATCCATGTGCAAATGATAAAAACAATATGACTACATCTCTTTGTTATTTACTTCTCACTTTCCCTTATGTCACTGATTCTTCTCAACCTCTGCACATTAGAATCACCTTCAGGGGGGAAGAGGAATCTTAAAAGAATATAGGTGCCTGACAAAACACTTGAATAGACATTTCTGCAGAAAAGATATTCCAGAAGTGCACGAAAATATGTTCATTAATCATTAGGGAAATGCAGATCAAAACCACAATGAAATATCATCATCATACAACTACATACCCACTAGGATCTCAACAATCAAAAATAAATACATAAATGAAAGTAAATAACAAGTGCTGGTAAGGATGTGGAGAAATTGAAACACTTGTACATTGCTGGTGGGAGTGCACAATGGCTCGACACTGTGGAAAACAGTTTGCAGGTTCCTCAAAAAGTTACGCATAGAATTATCATATGATCCAGCAATTCCACTCCTAGGTGTGCGTGCAAAAGCATTAAAAATGGGTACTCAAACAAACGTATGCACATGCATCTTCACTGACGCACTCTTCATAACACCCAAAAGGTAGAAACAGTCCAAATGTCCATTATCAGACGAATGGATAAACAAATTATCGTGTATCCATACAATGGAATATTATTTAGCTATAAAAAGGAATTAATTACTACTACATGACACAACATAGATGAACCTTAAAAACATTATGCTAAGCAAAAGAAGCCAGACACAAAAGGCCACATATTGCATGATTTCACTTATACAAAATATCCAGAATGGGTACTTCCATAGTAACAGAATATATATCGATGGTTGCCAGGGGCTATGAAGAGGTTTCTTTTGGGATAGTAAAAACGCTGTGGATCTAGATAGCGGTGGTGGTTGCACGACATTGTGAATATACTAAATACCACTGAATTGTTTGCTTTAAAATATCTCATTTTATTTTATGTGAATTTCATCTTTAAAAAATATATAAATATGTAAATATATATCTATTTAAATATGTACCTCGTCCTTTCCCTGGATCAAGTGAATCAAAATCTCCTGGCGCCCAGAATTTAGTAGTTTTAAAAGTTCCCCCAGTGATTTGGTTGTGTATCAAGGGTTGAACCTGGGCCTGTAGTTGTAACTTTATTAAGATTAGTAGCTAGATATTCAAAATTTTAATAATTTACACTTTGAAAGTTACTTTTTTTGGTTATTTATTCAAAAATTAACAGGGCATCTACTGTGCATTGTACTATCGGTACTTTGGATAGAAAGAAAGAAAGGAGAGGAAGCTCATTTTTATTGAGAGCCCTTGTCAAGCACAAGAGCTTTATCAAACATTATCTCAATGATTCCCACAGTAGCTTTGGGAGGTAGAAGTTGGACTCTCTGTACGCATCAGGAAAAGGAGGCTCAAAGAAGTTACATAATTTCATTAGGGTCAACCATCTGTTGAGGGACGAAGCAGAGATCATGTTCAGTTTGTAAGTGTGTTAACTGGCATCCTGAGGTTCCTGACACGGAGGAGGTGATAACATGATGACATGAACTGTGGATTAGAGCAGCAGCTTTGGAGCAAGACAGACCTGGATTCAAACCTCAGTTCTGTCACTTCTTTACCAGCTATATGACAGAAGCTAGGCTAACTAACACAGGTTTCCTCATCTGTACAACGAGATCCATATTCCTACCTCCTATAATTATTGTGAGGATTCCATGAGATACTGTCTACAAAGCAGTTTGGCATAGTACACATCCCATATAAGCACTCAATAAATGGTACTTGTTATTAATTTTGTTTTTATTTTATTTTTTACTAATACTGCTACTAATACTATCCAGCGAAGGATGAACTCTGACCCACTAGCCATCTATTTTCATATTGGGCAGTAAAGGTCATCAGTCCTGGACCCCCAACCATCCTTTTTATTCTCCTCTGGGCAGCCTGATACTATTGTTCTCTCCTATTGTTCTATCAAAATGCTAATTTTTGAAACACTTAAAAAAATTTAAATAGCAGAATATACTGGCACAAGTTGATCATAAATTCAATAGACAGAAGAACTCAAGAAATGTATCTATTTTAGGGATAAACAAGCTAATTCTAATCTAATTTTGCTCATTCTTATAAGCATACTTTTTTGGTGATGTGAACAGATGAATTTTACTGTAGGACTCAGATTTTTTTTCCTATTAAAGTTTTTTTTGAGATGTGTTAAAGGACAGATTCCAAGAAGCAAGAGTGTAATTATAGATTGAGCATCTCCTGTATGGCCTGACAGAAGTCTACCATTACTTAAGAAGCCATTACAGCATATATTTAATGTCAGCTTGATAGAAAAAAACACTTTCATAGGTTCTCTTTGATTGACACATTTGAAATGACATCAGTTTCCAGCTTTAAAACCCACTGTTATTAGGTCTCTGTTGCTATTTATGTTAGAAATATGTGCACGTGTGTCAAAACAATATATCAACTTTGCTGATTGGCTGCATCTAGATTCTGTTGCCAAGGGTAACAGAACAATTGCTTTTAATCTTTCCTAAATTGCTTCTTGTTTTTTTTCCCCTAAACACTTGGGGTATTCAGAGATTTTTTTTCACCCCAGAGCAAAAATAAAGAAATTTTATATAAGGAGAAAACAAATACTTATTGTCTGCGTGTTAGAAGGAAAATTAAAGTCAAAAGGTGTAGTTGGTGTATATGTTAATTTGTATCGCCATCTATCACAGATACTGTGGTAGCCCTGATTATTAAGCCTGAGTTGATTAGGAAAAGAACATATCCACTTCCGAATGATGCAGCACCCAACCATGTGCTCTTCAGGATCACAGTCTTCTCTCTTTTGTCAGGAAGCCAACTGTACAGATTCTTTATTGTAGGACAAAAATGTATATGAAAGAAAATAATGTGTCTTCAAAACTTTGCAGTCTTTCCTGCCTTATTTACTGAGCAGAGGTCATGAGCAAATCCTTATTGATTATGATGAATTCCAACTCCAGTCTCTGGATTTTGGAAAGATTGAGAAAACAGATCTACATGCTCACATACAGTATGCCTGTAAATTAACCAGACAGATTCTTTTGTATAATCTGTCTTATTCTGTTGTGTTAACAGCTCTCAAACTTCATTGGGATACTTGTTAGAAAGGTCCTAGACAGCACCTTCAGAGACGTTGGTTCCTTAGGCCTGGAGTGGGCCCAGGAATTTGCAATTTAAAAGATGATTCTGACAGAGGTAGTCCAAAGCCTACATGTTAAGAAATACTGCTTTGTACTTTCCAATGTACATTTCCAAATGTACTTTCTTTTTTTTTTTTGCGGTACATGGGCCTCTCACTGTTGTGGCCTCTCCCGTCACAGAGCACAGGCTCCGGACGCGCAGGCTCAGCAGCCATGGCTCACGGGCCCAGCCGCTCCGCGGCATGTGGGATCTTCCCGGACCAGGGCACGAACCTGTGTCCCCTGCATCGGCAGGCGGACTCCCAACCACTGCGCCACCAGGGAAGCCCTCCAAATGTACTTTCTAAACACTGTGTTCTTCCCCTAAAACAGCTGAGGGAAGGCTCCTCTTATGGACAGTCCCATGGTTGGGTGAAATAGGCAAGTGGCCACCTAATAAGATTCTCCTGGAAGGTACCACATCCCCTATCCCTTACTTGACCCCTTCCTTGCAAAATTAAGTAATTAATCATTCAACTAATTAATAAAAATTAAATAACCCAAAATATACCCTGCCTGATGTCCTCTCCCACCAGTTTTATTAAAATTTAAGACTTAAAGAGAATGTAAGTATTCTTGGGAGGTGTAACACCTCAAGCTATGATTCATCACCTCCTGAATGTATTGGAGGTTTTCGTGTGATGAGGAAGGAAGAGAAAAAAAAGTAAGAAAACTGGATATCTGATGTTATGGGATGAATTGTGTACCCCCCTACCTCCCAAATTCATATGGTGAAGTCCTGGTCCCAGTACCTCAGAATGTCACCCTATTTGGAAATAGGGTCATTGCAGATGTAATTAGTTAAGGTGGTGTCATTAGGGTGGACCCTAATCTAATCTAACTGGTGTTCTTATAAAAAGGAGAAATTTGGACAGAGACAGACACATACAGAGCGAGGACAAAGTGAAGACACAGGGAGAACACCATCTACAAGCCAAGGAGAGAGGCTTGGAACAGATCACTCCCTCGTGACCCTCAGAAGGAAACAACCCTTCCAACACCTTGATTTTGGACTTCTAGCCTCCAGAATTGTGACATGATAAATTTCTGTTGTTTAAGCCACAGAAGTTTGTGGCTTTAAGTTTGTGGCAAGTTGTTACAGCAGCCCTAGGAAACTAATATACCTGAGATAAAGAGTCAGCAGAGGAAGAATATGGCCAAAGATTAGTGTCTCCAAAACAAACTCTTCCTGTTTATGCTTTTGCCTCTGTTTGTAGCTGTCTTGCTTAATGGAGTAAAACAAAATCAATAGCCCCAGTTAAATATGATCTTATAATCATAGAAATGAGGAGGGGCCTTATTATCTAGATGCAATTCAAAAATCATAATTTTTATGTTATACACATTCTAGAAGCTGATAGCTGTCCAGCAATACCACCCAAAGCAGCAATCTGAGATACTGGTAGCCAGAGTTTCATATAAAAGACAAAATAAAATAAGTTGTTTAAAATTTGGCAAAGGGATATACTTTGCAAAAGAGAAACGATTGCATATACTAGCTGTGGGAACCAGCTTCTCATGGCAAACATTTCATTTCGGCAAGCAGTGAAAGAAATCATTTGGAACTAGCTTTCCAGGGTAGCTCCACAGGAATCAAATTTCTCTGAAATTGTTGTTTGCGTTGCCAAGTCTGTCTTTAATGTTGTCTCACCACTGCTTCTACTTTCTACCCAAAGATGTCTGTTATGGTACAACACTCGGCCAAGAGTGATATGATCTCAATCACCAAGCTCAGACTGCAATCTATCTGCATAAACCTGTAGACAGAGAGTTTCAGGAAAAGTTTACTAAGAGGGAAGAAAAAAAACCCCAAAAAACAAGAAAGCAAGGGATTGAGTTGTAGACTTATAAACAAAAGAAGGTGTAAGGTATGCTATCACAAATTTCACCAGTAAAATAATCAGTGTGAAAAGCCAGAGGGAAAGCTCTTTATCTACGATAAAACCAGGCAAAAGAACTACTGTGGTAGACTTTAAGCAATTTAGTAAAAAGAAGAAAACACTATAATCAGATCAACATGCAAAGAGCAACAATTAAAATGTAATAACACCATGTTCTTTATTTATAATGTGAAGAGCTGAGTGGAATACAGGACCAGTTATATATTCAATAGTGTGGCTAAAAAAAATGGCAAACTTGGAAGGAAGAGAGAATTTAAGTCTTATAAAAAGAAGGAAGTGATGAGAGGTGAGAAATACACCAAAACATCTCTCTAATTTCATAACCTTAAAGCAGTTTGCAGCCTTTTTATTATACCTCCAGATGTAATTTGGTGTTTGGGGTTCAGGAAAGCAAGTTAGTCTCAATGTTCAATATATTTATACCATCGACTCCATAGGCCATAGAGTCCATTTCAGCAGGAGAGAATGAAGCCCAGTATTTAGTTTTTATGTCCACTACCACTGAAATGCAAACAAGTAAGAAGAATTCACCTAACCCTTTGTCACTATAGAATTAATCCTAATCAACTGAAGAGAAGTCTTTTCCAGCCTTTTAGCAATTACATTAAAACAAAAACAAAAGAACACCCGGAGACTCTTCCTGTTACGATCAATTTGATTTTGTTGCTCATTACAGCTTGTTGTAGAACAAAATATAAATTACTTTTTGTTGAAACAAGAAGCCAGCTCTGTTTTTCCAATTTTTTGACTTTATTCCCTTTCTCTGTCAATCTCACTCTCTCTTCTTCTCTCCCTCTCTCTTATCTGTTCCCCCAATTCACTTTCACATTTTACATTTAGCAAAGTTCCCAGCATCATGGAGGACATTTTATTCAATCTCTAGACAGCACAACGTAGGATTAAAACAGATAACCAAGTAAATCACCCAGAAATAGACCCCCACAACTGTCATTTGATTTTTGACAAAGGCACCAAAGCAACACAATAGAGAAAGGAGATTCTTTTCATAAACGGTGTTGGAAAAACTGGATATTCACATTAAAAAATTAACTTAAACCACTACCTCATACCATAACAAAAATTAATTCATGACAGATCATAACTCAAAATGTAGAAGCTAAATTCACAAAGCTTTTAGAAGAAAATATAGCAGAATATCTTCATGATGTGGGGATTAGCAAAGGCCTCTCAGTCGCATAAATCAATAATCATAAAAGGAAAAAAAGGTAAGTTAAGCTTCATCAAAATTTAAAACTTCTCATCAAAAGATACTATTAAGTGGGCTTCCCTGGTGGCGCAGTGGTTGAGAGTCCGTCTGCTGATGCAGGGGACGCAGGTTCGTGCCCCGGTCCAGGAAGATCCCATATGCTGTGGAGCGGCTGGGCCCGTGAGCCATGGCCGCTGAGCCTGCGCGTCTGGAGCCTGTGCTCCGCAACGGGAGAGGCCACAACAGTGAGAGGCCTACGTACCGCCAAAAAAAAAAAAAAAAAAAAAAAAAGATACTATTAAGAAAATGAAAAGACAAGCTACAGACTGGAAGAAAATAGTCACAGAACACATATCTGGCAGAGGATATATGAAGAAGTCCTACAATTCAATAATAAAATGACAACCCCATTTTAAAAAGCAGACAAAAGACTTGAACAGACATTTCAAAAGAGGGATATACAAAAGGCCAATAAGCACACAAATAGGTGTTCATCATCATTAGTCATGAGGGAAATGCAAATTCAAATCAAAATGCGATGCCATTACACACCCACCAGGATGATAAAAGACCAACAACAATAAATGTTAGTGAAGTTGTGGAGCAGCGCTGTTTCTTACACATTCTTGGCTAAAGTGTAAAATGGCACAACTTCTTTGGAAAAAGAACCCAGCAATTCCACTTTTAGGTATTTACTCAAAAGAAACTAAAACATATGCCCATAAATCACTTGTATAAGAATATTCACAGCAGCATTATTCAAAACAACCAGGTAAAGCCTGCAGCACAATGCTCTACAGTAGTCAGCTCTCAAGAATTATCACTATGTTTTCAAGTTCTGCTCCTCCAATTTCTTTCCTCCAGTTCTCGAGTTTTATTTATTCAGATCCGTGTTTTATTATGACTACCTAAAGCTAGTCTAGAAGGAGAGGGTTTCGAGTTACTCATATGCCCAGGGAGGACTGGGTTGAGTAATCAGAAATCTCAAATATTTAGAAAGAAACAGCTAGTCAGGGCCAATTCAACTGTGTGCTTAGGTTGGATTGTCCATGTGAATGGAAATAATCTTCTTTCAAAAACGAACAGTGCAAAAACAGTATTTCTACTTAATTATCCGAATTAACTTAAAATATGAAAACAGAAATTATCTGTACGGCATATATGTATGAGAGTTTTTCTAAAGTCTGAAGTAAGTACATATCAACAAATAGTATTCTCTGGGCTGGAATATAGACATTTTTATGTTCTTTTTAAATTTCTTACATTTTCCTAAGATTCTATAATATATATGAATAATAAAAAAGTTATAAGAAATGAAAAGAGGGCTTCCCTGGTGGCGCAGTGGTTGAGAGTCCGCCTGCCGATGCAGGGCACGCGGGTTCGTGCCCCGGTCCGGGAATATCCCACATGCCGCGGAGCGGCTGGGCCCGTGAGCCATGGCCGCTGGGCCTGCGCGTCCGGAGCCTGTGCTCCGCAACGGGAAAGGCCACAACGGTGAGAGGCCCGCGTACCGCAAAAAAAAGAAAAGAAAAGAAAAGAATTTTTTGTATATAGTCTATGTTCCTTAGAACAAAAAAATGATGGGAATCTCAGCCTCATAAGCTCCAGATGATGTACCTCAATAACACAGAGCCAGCAAAGGTAAGGACTTGAGAGAGCAAGAGGAAACCCTACAAAAAACATCTATCTACCTGGCATTAGGGCATTTCCTGAAATTGATGATACACACACACACACACACACACACACACACACACACACACACACACACACGTATATAAATTATTATAGGAATTGGCTCATGCAATTATAGAGGCCGAGAAGTTCCATGATCTGCCATTTACAAGCTGGAGAACCAGAAAAGCCAGTGGCATAATTCAGTCTGAGTACAAAGGCCTGAGCACCAGGAGCATCAAAGATCAAGGGCCAGAGAGAGGATAGATGCTCCAGCTCAAGCAGAGAGGAAATTCTCCCACTCTCTGCCTCTTTGTTCTATTCAGGCACTCAATGGATTGGAAGATGCCCACCTGCATTGGTGGAGACGATCCTCTTTACTCAGTCTCCCAATTCAAATGCTAATCTCTTTGGTAAACATCCTCCCAGACACCCCCAGATATAATGTTTGGTCAGCTATCTGGGCATCCCTTACTTAGTCCAACCAAATTGACCCATAAAATTAACCAACACAGACCTGTATCCATTTGACAAATAAGCAGTCCTCCGTGTGGTGCCCAGAAGAATGGAAAGTAGAAAAATTCTGATGTGAAACGGACTAACAGAGCCAAAAATAAACCAAAAAAAAAAAGTGGGGGAAGGGGGGAACCCAGGCTTCTTGCGATCACCTGCCCTAGGCATAGGGGTCTGTGCTCATCTTCACTACCTATTGGAAATCTGCTTCTATGGTGGCAAAGGCTCGGGCACTTTCCAGTCTGGGGTTCTTCAACTCTGCACTAAGGATTGACATTACTTCCACAGGATGAAGCAGAGCCTCTGCTGGAGGTAGATGAGGATAGTGTCCCAAGTCCAGCACCCCCCACCCCAAGCCCTAGCCCACAGTCACTTTCTCCTCACTAAATGCTCACAGTGGCTGCTCACGCCTAACTCATAGTGGCTGCTCAATAAATGCTGTTTGAACGCGTGAATGAATGAATATTTGTGAGGTCCATTACAATAATTCCTTCTCTGTATTATTCCTCTCCCTTCTTTTGACAAAAATCTAACACGACCTCCAAAACCTTCTAAGTTTCAGCTCAAGGAAAGATGAGTTCTTTCCAAGCTTTCCTTCTGAGTCCCTGAGAGGAAAATGGTATGGGCAAATAAAAAGTGAGCAGACACTTTGGTGTTGGTCAAATCTGGTTTCAAATTCTAGTTCCTCTTTTTGGAATTTCTCTGAGCTTTGTGCTTCCTCACTGACAAAATGGGAATAAACACTTCCAAGAGACAACTTTAAGAACTAGATGAGATATTTTTAAATTCTTAGAACTGTGCCCAAAATATAGTAAGTGCTCAGTAAATATAATTCTCATCCCTTAAGCTCTGGTATTTAATCCTTTCACTACCTGTCCAATATTTAAGATTGCCCCCATTTTTACATCTTAGAAAACGCAAGAAAAAAAGAGATTAAGTGTATTACTCAAACAGACACATTTCATGACAGAGCCTTTGGGAAGTAAAATGATGAGGCTAATAAAATATATTAGCCTGTTGAAGATCATATCATATTTTAGAAACAAACAGACTTACTCAATCAGGGAGTAATAGGCTTGCACCAAAAAACACAACCAACACTACAAGGACAGTAAAACAAACAAAAGAACAACCAAATAGGTTAGTTTAAAATGAATCTAGACACTGACCTCACACCTTTCACAAAAATTAATTCAAAATGAATCATAGACCTAAATATAAAATACAAAAGAATAAAATTTCTAGAAGATAGCATAAGAGAAAATCTAGGTGACTTTGGGTATGGCAATGAATTTTCTGGTACAATACAAAAAGCACAATTGATGAAAGAAAGAAAAAAATTGGTAAGTTGGACTTCATTAAAATTAAAAACTTCTACTCTGCAAAAGACACTGTTAAAAGAATGAAAAGACAAGGCACAGGCTGGGAGAAAATATTTACAAAACTCATAGCTGATAAAGGACTTGTATCCAAAATATACAAAGAACTCTTAAAACTCATCAATAAGAAAACAACCAATCCAATAAAACATGGGCAAAAAATCTGAACAAACACCTTACCAACGATGATACATGGAAGGCAAGTAAGCATGCGAAAAGATGCTCCACATCATACGCCATTAGGAAATTGCAAATTAAAACACAACAAGATACTTCCACATACCTATCAGAATGGAGAAAATCCAGAACAGTGACATCATTGAATACTGGCAAGGATGTAGAGCAACAGGTACAGCCACTTCGGAAGACAGTTTGGCATTTCTTACAAAGCTAAACCTAGTCTTAACATATGATCCAGCAATCACACGCCTAGATAGTCACCCAAATGAGTAGAAAACTTACATTCACACCAAAACCTGCACATGGATGTTTATAGCAGTTTTATTCATAATTGCCAAAACCTGGAAGCAACATACATGTCCCTTAATAGGTGACTGAATAAACAAACCATGGTATTTCCATATATTAGAATATTATTCAGCAATATAAAGAAATGAACTGTCAAGCAATGAAAAGACATGGGGGAATCTTAAATGCACATTGCTAAGTACAGGAAGCCAGTGTGAGAAGGCTACATACTGTATGATCCCAACCATATGACATTCTGGAAAAAGCAGAACTATAGGAACAGTTTGAAAAAAATCAATGGTTTCCAGGGTTTAGGGGAAAGGGGAAGGGGTGAGTAGGTGGAGCACAGGGGATTTTTAGGACAGTGAAACTATTCTCTATGATTCTGTACTGGTGGATACGTGACGTTATGTTTCTGACAAAACCCATAAAACTGCACAACACAAAGAGTGCATCCCAATGTAAACTATGGACTTCAGTTAATAATAAGGTATCAATATTGGTTCATAAGTTATAACAAATGTACCACAGCAACACATTACTAACAGGGGAAACTGCGGGAGGCAGAGAGGGAGTATATGGGAACTCTCAGTACTTTCTGCTTAATTTTTCTGTAAACTTAAAACTGCCCCCCCAAAATAAAGTCTAAAAATGTTTATTTTAAAGAAAGAGATAAAGATAAACCAACGAGAGGCTATAAGGTCTAATTCTTTATCTGTTTTTGCATCATTTTGATTGTTTTGTATATTTCCTCTGTCCTAAACCCTCTGTTTCTCTCTACACAATCCCCAACCTACACACATGAGGCCCACATCTCTCTGCACCTCTCCACTGGTTTTTTAATTTATTTAACACTCATTTATTGAGTAATAACTTTGTGCCAAGCACTACGATAATTGTTGGCGATATGGAAAGAGGGATAAGATCAGACTTGAGGATCTCACCGTCTAGTGACAGAGACGTGTTAATTACAGTGGAACGGGATATTAAGTGCCCTAAGTAAAGGTAAGAAAGATCTCTTGGAACCACAGTAACTCAGTACTTGGAACTCTACAAGGCATTATTAAACTGTATTAAAGTCCCATCGTCTGTTTTCAGTACTGCCCTATCTTGCTTTTGCCAGTGTCTCACATTTAAAATGTCTTTTAAACGTCTCCCTCCCGTTCTTATTCTTCAGCCTTTTGCTTCTTTCTTCCTCAAGATTGCTAACTCTTGCTGATTTTCCAGTTCAGTCAAACTACCAGGCCAGTGAATGTATGTTCATCCAACATAATCACAGTGATTTTTCACCAGCAAAAAAAAAGGAGCAATGAACTTTACTCAAGGTTCAGTGTCATTAAGCAGGGAGATTACCAACACGCAATCTCAAGACTGTATTCCAAAAGGAGGATGGTGCCGTCAGAAGTGAAATGTTGATGTGGAGTTTAGACAAAGGAGCCAGCCATTCCCCTCCCACTGCACAGCCCTGCATCAGGGACCAAGCTCCGAGGTGGAACGAGGATGGAGAGGACAGCTTTGAACAGTGAGCATCTGGTCTCAAGTTCCACATGCTGTGTCTTCCCTCTGGCAGCAGACAAGAGGGAGAAGCAGGTGCTGACAGCTTCGTGTTTTCCATATTGCCAAGGGCAGGCCATATTAGACACTCTTGTCTTGACCTTGGAGACAACCTATCATCAAGTACCTCCCACTAAACTCCTGCCTACCTCTCTACGTTCATCTTTTGCCATCATCCAGATTCCCACTTTATATTCCAGTGATACCACGTGTGGGGACTACTCTCCTCACATCCACACTATGGTGTCCTGACTTTCTGCCTCCAATCATGTTCTTCCTCCCTCCTAGAAATCACCTGCTGGGCTTCTACTCAGCCCTCAGCTCGCCAGGTTTCTATCTCCGGAGATCTTTCCTCAGGCAGTCTCCACCCCCACATAGCCTTCCTCTAGATTCTCTTTGTATTAAATTAACCTGTTTCCAATTCTGATCTTCCACTAGTCCGAGCAACTTAAAGTCCGGGACTATAGCAACAGTATGTCTGTACTACTGTCTCCCTCCTTTATTGTGTAATTCATGCAATATAGCATACAGTTAAAAGTGAAAAATTTTGAGCTACCCTGCCTAGGTTTGAAACCTGACTGCCATTTACTCTGAATTTGGGGGCTATACTTAAAGTAACTGTAACCTCACTTTTCTCAGATGTGAAATGGGAATAATACTTACCTTACAGTTTTACTGAGAGATTTAAGTGGCTAGATAGATGATAGATGGATATTTTGAATGACACTTGACACGTAGCAAGTGCTGGTTACGTGTTAACTATCATCATCATCAGATTTGTAGTCTTGACAAGAGGTGCTTGGTTCCCTACAATGCCAAGGATTGCCATAATAATTGTTTGGATTTATCTGACTTCCAGGTTATTCAGATTCAATGGTTAATACTGATGCTTTGTGTTCTGGTCTACTGACACAAGCTCTAGTCCAGAGTGGGTTGTCTCAAAGCATTTGTTATTTAAAAAGAACTAGCTATTTATAAGGGGTTGGGGGAGGGGAACCACCAAGAAGTAAAGACAAAAAAGGGGGAAAAAAAAGAAAATTGTGGTATTATTGGTAATGACCTTGGAAACATAAGAAATGTTTCTTAAAAGAATTTGTGAGGCTGTTAATTTTAGGAGATTATGTTCAAAATGCTGAATTTCTTTAGAATGACACATTTGTTGAGAAGAAAAGTATGAAGAAAAAGAAAAAAACTCAGCCAAAAAAAAAAAAAAGCTAGCCAGGGAACTGCAAGAAACTCAAGCCAATGTGTAGCTTGCATCTGCTGGCAATACCCTCATCAAAGAAGGAAATAAGATACAAAACTGAAATTGCTATTCAAAGAAACTTGATAAACAAAATAATCCATTCAATTTAACAGATGGCTGTACAGTAGTGTGTGCCATGACTAAAATATCTGACCCACCCACCTACCCGCTGGTAGTGCACCAAAAACATCAATTTAAACTGGCAACCTGAAATGTACCAAATAAAACTGGCTATAACTACAACGTCAGCAAAATTATATTCATGCTGAAAAGACTGGACATATTTCAAGTGCATCATCTAAAAAGTGTACTTCCAAATGCTCTTTCTCTCTGCTTGGCCCAGGTATGTATTTTGTCCTTACAACATTTTTACCCCTAGTTCAGTTCACTGGTTCTCTAATTCTAACAACATAATCAAAGCTATGCTCAATCTAGTTCATCTCAAGAGATCTTCATGTTACCTCTACTGTGTTCCAAGCCTGTGGTAGTTGCTAGAAATATACAGTAAATGATACATTGCCCCAGATCTTGATGTTTACACTCCAGGGCTGTTTATCGGTTTAGCAATAAGCCGAAGCAACACGTTGGATATATTTGAGTCTCTGTAAATCTGGAATCACTAAATGAATGATTCATGTTGACCTGCTGGTCAGCACTTTCTGGACTACCATACTTCCATTAAGAACGTGCATGTCACCTAGTTGAAGGTCGCCACTATTTACTGGTCTAAAAGATTTGTTATAAGGCAAAAGAAACTTTATCACTTTGCAACCCAAATCTGATCAATAAGAAAGTTACTTCTTATCTTTAATACTTCCATATATATAACTGAATGTTTGAACAATGGCTTTTTATACTCATAGTGCCTTTCATGGGTACTGTGAATACTCCAGCGTGAAGCAATGTCATACTTCAGGAAAAACAAAACTTGAAGCACAAATGAAAAGGGTCAAAAAATTAATCACTACATTTCCCTGTTGCCTAATTTCTCGATTAACTTCTGATGGGCCTTGAGGCAATGAATAAAAATGCTCAAACATAAAGGATTTTCAAAGGAGGTGAACTTTTATTGCACAGTATTTCTGACAGCTTGTTCCTAAGCAAAGCAACTGTTGTCCCTGGGGACTCATTCAACATTCATTCGAATAGTGGAAAAAGAGACCCAGTTTGGAAGATGTTTTTCTGGAGTACAGAGGGGGACTTTGATCCTAGCTCAGATAACAGCTGCCCTCCATGAGAGGGTTTTCTGGTTGCTCTATCCCTCAGGCCAGGTGAGTCTCAGGGGAGGTGTCTAGTTGACCTCAAAGCGCAGCCAAGCAACTGATACCTGAGGGAGGGTCTTTGAGTGGGCAAGGGAGCCTGGCATCGAGTGTTATCATTCTGTCAGTCTCTCTCTTGGCTAGACACAGAGCACACAGGAAAGGGACTCCTAAAGGGAATCAAGTCTCACCTTGATTTTCCCCCCATTGTAAAATTAAAGGAAGGCAGGAAGCCAAAATACCATGATAGATTTTAGTCTCTACCATTGCATTTTCTCACTATTCTGGAATTGTAATAAAGTGTTTCCTTTCAAGTTCCTGACCCTTGGCTTTTAAATACAAAAGGAAAGGTGAATATGTATGATTAATATCTTAGAAGAAAATAAAATGTGTCATATAGTTAATAAAGTAGGCGTGGAAGAATACAAGACTACGTCACTTTGTAGAAGCCATTTTTCCCTTAGAATGAGGGGAATTTGCAAAAGACTTGGAGCATGCCCTTTAAAATGTAAGAGACTAACCTAAATATTGACACTGTGAGGTAAAATTATGTCTTTGTCATTATTTGTTGTATTTCTACTATGGAACATCAAGGGAATCACTGAAGTTAACAAAGACATAAAAAATCATTTTAATGATAAAAATTTGATTGAAAAGATACATATCAAATAGACCTCCAGCCATCACAAAATTATCCTGCCATTCATAATTAGATATGCCTTTATCCTTCACTCATGCACTCATTTAATAAATATTTATTGAGCTTTTATTATGTGCAAGGCATTGTTTTAGACACTTTAGGGCCTAAAGATCTCAATGACAGTTCCTATACATAACAGAATGGATTAAAACTGTACATGGTAGGAAATGATAAATGTCAAAGATACGACATAAACTAGAGGACTTAACAGACCTCTCAATGACCACAAGACCCATGAGCAGTTTTGGTTCCAACTACTAATTCAATTAAAAGCTAATTTCAGGATGGTAGGATACTTAGCCACTATCCTCCTCTGTCACAAAGGGGAAAATGGGCTGCTATTGGCCCACAAAGAGACAATAGCACCCCTCACACCAGTAAGAACGGTCATCATCAAAAAGTCTACAAACAACAAATGCTGGAGAGGGTGTGGAGAAAAGGGAACCCTCCTACACTATTGATGAGAATGTAAATTGGTATAGCCAAGATGGAGAACAGTATGGAGGTTCCTTAAAAAACTAAAAGTAAAGCTACCATATGACCCAGCAATCCCACTCCAGGGCATATATCTGGAGAAAACCATAATTTGCCCCCCAATGTTCATTGTAGCACTATTTACAATAGCCAAGACATGGAAGCCACCTGAATGTCCATCAACAGAGGAATAGGTAAAGAAGATGTGGTACACATATGCAATGGAATATTACTCAGCCATAAAAAATGTCATTTGTAGCAACTTGGGTGGACCTAGAGATTATCATACTAAGTTAAGTCAGTCAGGCACAGAAAGACAAATATCATATGATATCACTTATATGTGGAATCTAAAAAAACAAATGATACAAATGAACTTATCTATAAAACAGAAACAGACTCACAGACTTTGAAAACAAACTTATGGTTACCAAAGGTGGGGGAGGGATAAATTAGGAGTTTGGAATTAACATATACACACTGCTATATATAAAATAGATAATCAACAAGGACCTACTGTACAGCACAGGGAACTCCACTCAATATTCCGTAATAACCTATATGGGAAAAGAATCTGAAAAAGAATGGATATATGTATATGTATAACTGAATCACTTTGCTGTACACCTGAAACTAACACAGCATTGAAAATCAACTATACTCCAATATAAAATAAAAATTAAATAAAAAAATCAAGCTAATTTAATGATGGTAGAGTATCTAGCCAATCTCCTCCTCTGTCACAAAGAGGAAAATGGTCTGTTATCTACCCACAGAGAGATGATAGCACCTCTCCACAGATCCACGAAGGTGAGTGAAGGCAATTTGCCTGCATCTCTGTCTCCTCTCTTCTTCCAATCCTTATCCTCTGGTGTGAAGCACGACACTGGCTGCAGTAAGACAGCTCAGACAAGAAGAGAAAGAAAATCGCTTCTCCAGTTTTCTTTCAGCCACCTTGCATTCTTGGCTAGACCTCCCTGGCTCATCTGGAAATATATGTTCAAAGACCCATCACCTAAAGGGAAGTCTGGTGTTACATCTTGAGCTGACGATCCTCAGTGACAGCAAGAGCCAGAGGATTGATGAGGGGAAGAGTGGAGATATTTGTCTTTCCCCACAAGGAAGCCACCTTCCTTTGAGTCCTCCAAAGCTAAAAAGGTTGTTATTAATGAGAACTATAGACAAGCATTCAGGAGCAGTGTGTGTAAAACACACACATGTGTCAAAGGCACAAATTCCACATGACGGTTTTGTGTCGTAGATCAATAAGCCAGTGAAACATGCTGCCATGTGTGCTGGACACCTGCTCAATGATTCTGTTTTTCTTTAGAGGAGATTTTTAATACTTAAAATAACAAGACTAGTGGAAGAAACCCAAGTTTTCACCCTAGCATTATGTATCAATTATACCCAGATGTGTCCATTCCTTCTCCTTTTTCCTTACTCTTTTTATTGCTCGTGGAAAGATTCAATTAGGAAATCTGTTTCCTGCCTTGACTTGTTGAAGTCATCCCTGGGACTTCACTTGGACTCAATCTTTTTGTCTTTTTTTTGCGCTATGCAGGCCTCTCACCGTTGTGGCCTCTCCCGCTGCGGAGCACAGGCTCCGGACGCTCAGGCTCAGCGGCCATGGCTCACAGGCCCAGCCGCTCCGCAGCATGTGGGATCTTCCCGGACCGGGGCACGAACCCGTGTCCCCTGCATCAGCAGGCGGACTCTCAACCACTGAGCCACCAGGGAAACCCCGGCTCTTAATCTTTTTAATTTTTATCCTTTTATGAGGATTTTACTTTTTATTCCCTTTCTGATATTACCCTTCTGGAGACTTTCACTGTGAATATCTTTTAAAATCATCCCTACATCATAGTGCTTTTTTCACATATGTCCACCTACCCATTTCTGTATATCTATATATGCATGCATATCTATATAAATATGGATATACATCTATTATGCTGTGGCTGCAGTATCAGCATTACTGCATATTCTGCATGGACTCTTCTTTTAAACAGCCAACCAGAACATCTTTGATTGTTTTCAAGATATACCCTTGCCTTTTCATTATTTTCCTGTGGCAGCCTCAAGAAGTTCAGAACCACATCTGGGTAGCAAAAAATACCTCAAGTGCCACCTTCTGTCATAAAGACTTGGGAGTTGAACTATTTGAACAAGAAATCCCCTGGAATTCTTCTGTATGATATCTCCACTCATTCTTCCCTTGCCTATTTCACTGTATGATTAGCTTCTAATACTGACTAGATGAACCTTGCTATTGGTTAGCTACATATTTTAACACTGATCTTTCATAATGTAATACACATCTGTTTATCCAACTGGTATACTAGCTGCATACTGCATTAGACACCCAATTAGACCACAAGTGTCTCAAATTCTGTATCTCCCAAACTGAATGTATTGTAAAGTTTGCTCTCCTCTAGTGGATGGACATAGAGTCTGTCATACAGAGTGAAGTAAGTCAGAAAGAGAAAAACAAATACCGTATGCTAACACATATACATGGAACCTAAAAAAAAACGTGGTTCTGATGAACCTAGGGGCAGGACAGGAATAAAGACGTAGATGTAGAGAATGGACTTGAGGACACGGGGAGGGGGAAGGGTAAGCTGGGACGAAGTGAGAGTGGCATGGACACACATACACTACCAAATGTAAAACAGATAGCTAGTGGGAAGCAGTTACATAGCACAGGGAGATCAGCTTGGTGCTTTGTGGCCACCCAGAGGGGTGGGATAGGGAGGGTGGGAGGGAGACGCAAGAGGGAGGGGATGTGGGGATATAGGTATACATATAGCTGACTCACTTTGTTATACAGCAGAAACTAACACACCATTGTAAAGCAAGTATACTCCAATAAAGATGTTTAAAAAAAGTTTGTTCTCCTCTATTTTCCATCATAGTCAAAGGTACCACAGTCCCCCAGTCACTCCAGCCATGAACCTGGGAGTTGTCCTTAACTCTTTACATCTCTGAGGTTCCCTCACAAGTTCCATCCCCATTTACCCTCCGAAATCTAATCAGTCCTTAAGTCCTGTTGATTCCTACCTCCTAAATACCTCTCAAATCCACCCAACCTTCTATTCTCACTTCCTGAGTTCAAGATGCATGACTCCTTTCTTGGACTATTGCCGTAGCTCCATTATCTGTCATTCTGCTTCTATTTTTGCTTCATTCCATTCACACACTACATCAGAAGCATCTTTGGAAAGTGAAAATCTGACCATATTAGTTGCCTGATTAAAGCCTTTCATGACTCCCACTGCTTCAGAATAAAATGAAAACTTCTAGGCACAGCATTGGTCCTTCATGATAGATCCACCTTTATGGTCTCATCTGTCTACTACTCCACTCCCAACACACACACCCTACCTTCCAGCCATAGCAATTATTTGTTGTTACTTTTGCTATATGAACTATGGTTTAAGCTACCACTTCAACCTCTAAATTTACCACATCAGTCTGTACATACAATCTATAGACTGATGGACTTAAGAACAGTAAATTATTATTTAAGGCACATCTCACGTCCTCTGGAAGCCTATTTCTACATCTGTGCTCCTCCTTCCTCGGGCCCCACAATGGAGAATGAACCATTCTTGCCTTTGTGCCCTCAATTATGTTATGCACATACTTGTATCTAGCTCATACTACACTTTGTTTATCTCTCTGCCCTCCCTACCTCCTCCCAATCCTGCCATCACCAGGCTGACCTTTTTAAAGATACAAAACATCTTTTATTCCTTTGGTGTTTTCATCACATCACACATTGCCTGCCTCATAGTAGGAATTCCACAATGACTATGAACATTTTTCAAAAAATATGAATACTATAAATTCAGATACAATTAAAAAAACTGTATCAAGCATAACTTAAACTTTCTTCTTGACTTGTGATTTTGTTAGTCTTATTCTAATTATCTGAATTATAAAAGTGTTTAAAATTTGGTTAAATGAGAATTTGCTATGTCTCTTTCCTAGCTGATATAATAACCATACCTTTATATAATAAACAATTTAGTGCCTCTGTGGAATAGTAAATTTGCAGGCCAATACATTCTGAGCATTCAGAAATAAACTATGTAGCACAAATTGACAACCACTGGGCAATGAATAACAAAATGTCTCAAAATTCTTCTAAAACATATACATAAGAAAACCCATCCCTTAGAACTTTGTGTTCCAAACCTGTAATAGATTATAAGCAGAAAATTAAAATGAGGGAGAGGAACTGCTACAGGCAAACCTATAAGCTACAGTAAGAAAAGACAGCTGTTAGCCAGGGAGAAGACATAAAATTTAAAAAAGTAAACCTAAAACCTCAAAAAGGAAAATTATCCAGGGCCAGTAACAGTAGGAAAAACAGTAATCTGTATCTTAACTAGCCTGTGAATATTGCTGAATTATTCTATACAGGTAGTAAATAGCATATAGAGTACAGTTATTGTTTACATTGATAACCATACTTTTTCAAACTTAGGTTCAGTATATTCTGAATAAAAATTAAAGGAATGGTGTAAAGCACTTTAGGATTTTGTCAAAATTATTAATTTTCAAAAACTATTTAAATCTTATTTACTTAAGATATTCAGAATAACCCATTCTTAAATATTTATTCAATTTGAATAATAAATAGAGGTATCATTTATTCAATACCTAAATGCTATACGTGCTGCACTTTAACAAAAGCCTATAGGCTAAATATTATTATCCCTGTTTTACAGATGAAGAAACCAAGGCCCAGAAAGTTTGGGTAAATCACCTAAGGTCACTCAGCTAGCAAGCAGCTAAGAAGAGATTTGATATAAGATACTTTCATTCTTGTTGTCAACTGAAATTAGAATGACTGAGAGTTCATAAGATTATTTATTAATAAATTGATCTGTAGAAGTTCAACTTGAGTGCCTGCCTTCAGTTCACAAATTTGTGCCACAACTGAGTTTCCTTCCACGGTGAAAAAACACTTAAAATAACTGCTTCACCAAGATAACCTCAGCAAAAGCAGAAATCATCCAGGATGAAATGTTTCTTATGTAATGCCATGCGTATCTGCTAATAGAGAACTAAGCATTTACTGAAGTAAGCTGTAAAAAGCACATGAATTTATTGCTATTTCTCACAGGCAGCCAAAAGTTGAGCAGCTTTTTAGTTAGGATATATAATAAAGTCATAATCATCTACAAACAACGATTCTTGTAAATGAAGACATACAAAACACACCAGCAAGAAACATAAAAGCCAGAACGACTGCTAGCATTGATATCTTAACAAAAACAAGAAAAACAAAAATTTGAGGTAATTTTTAATCTAAAAAATAGATTAATATGAACCTTTTAAACCGTTAGTGTAATCATTAAAACACTAGGAATGTACCTAAGAGTTATTTATTTAAGGGCTTTGTTCCTGAAAGTCATTACATTATCCAATAAAGACTAAAGAGGTTATATTCTCTAAATTATTTAGGTGTAAGAGTTAGCCTTCAGCCAGGTGTTCTGTTTATGCAGATGGCAAAATAAATTATTCAGAAATAGAAACAGGTAAAACAGATGGAAAAGCAGAGTAAACCAAGAAAGCCGTGAGCAGCTGCTTAACAGGCCCCCAGTAAAACACCCAGTTCTACAGCATGGTCCAAGTTACCCAGTTAGGAAGAGTTCTAGTTAAATACACTGTTGTCCACTTCTCAAAAACACTTCTGGGACCTTGAACTCACTCAGTGATACTGTATTTAAAATATGTCAACTGAAATTCTTTATGGAAATAAATGTCTTAACCTAAACCATGAAATATTCCTGAGAGCAGTTTTCCCACCAGATCGGAGAGTGAACTGTATTTCCAAATCACTTGACTCTTTTAAGAAAGTAATAATTCTTATACTTATGCAACAAGAACTGTATTAGGTTTCCTCCTAGCACCTTACAGAAATTGATGGAGTTGTCCATTAAGACCCCCCCCCTTTTTTTAACATCTTTATTGGAGTATAATTGCTTTACAATGGTGTGTTAGTTTCTGCTTTATAGCCAAGTGAATCGGCTATATATATACATATATCCCCGTATCTCTTCCCTCTTTTCTTTGCGGTACGCGGGCATCTCACTGCTGTGGCCTCTCCCCTCTCCCGTTGCGGAGCACAGGCTCCGGACGCGCAGGCTCAGCGGCCATGGCTCAGAGGCCCAGCCGCTCCGCGGCACATGGGATCTTCCCGGACCGGGGCACGAACCCGTGTCCCCTGCATTGGCAGGCGGACTCTCAACCACTGCGCCACCAGGGAAGCCCCCTCTCTTCCCTCTTGCGTCTCCCTCCCTCCCACCCTCCTTATCCCACCCCTCTAGGTGGTCACAAAGCACTGAGCTGATCTCCCTGTGCTATGCGGCTGCTTCCCACTAGCTATTTTATATTTGGTAGTGTATATATGTCCATGCCACTCTCTCACTCTGTCCCAGCTTACCCTTCCCCCTCCCAGTATCCTCAAGTCCATTCTCTAGTAGGTAAGACCCCCTTTTGACAGCAAATTTCTGCCTCTTACTTCACTGATTCACTGCCTATGGTAAAGTTGCCAGAAAGACCTACTTTTTGGTAAATTCTGCAACTAGAAGAGTTTTATAGCCGCATATCATCATCATAGCATGGTGATATGCTGAAGAAATTCTGGAAAGTAACCTGTTTACAGAAATGGGCCATTAAGGGAAAAAATGTTCAGAGCTCTATATATACCTGTCTTCATTCAGCTCATTTAATAAGGCAAACAGAGACTACCCATTTAAGGGAGGAGGTCCGTTCAAGCACAGGCATGTTAACTTCTCTAACATCAGTGTTTTTACTGACCAAACGAGAACGTCAGACTATCAGAAAGATCCCTTGAGCTCTTGTACCCTGCAAGTCTATATGAATTTAGGGGAGGGAAGAAAACAGCAGTGAAAGCAAATGAAATCCACAAGCAAAAACACTTTGAAAAACATCTTGTCTGCATCTTGTGTTTTCACTTTTAATCTGCTTTGTAGAATTTAGAACTACTATTTCATAGAACAATTTTTAGTTAAAAAGGACCAACCATATATGCTTATCACAAATAGAGATTAAAAGAGGAAAACTATGGTATAAGCTAAAGATTCAACCTTCTAAATGGTTTCTATGATTTCGGTGTTTGGTATATAGTGTGAAAGCTAACCATTCAAATATTTGAATTGTTCACTTTCCACTGAAACCATTTGCTATTTTGTATATACTGCCTAAAAAACTTGTTTTGAACCAGTTTCGAAAAAGCATGTCTAAATAGCCCACTGAAATACTTCAAAGGTTAGATACTGAAGACGCTGTCTTTATTGACATTGCCATTTTGTCTAAATATTACCATTAACCCAGGCTCTTGTCCTGGCATTATCCAAATTGAATTTGCTTGATTTCATTCACTCAGAGAATAGTTTACTTTTCCCACATGGCCACATTGTGAAAGGGAACTCATGGTCTAGTAGGGAAGACAAATATGTAAGCAAATAATTACAACTCAGTGGAAGGGGCTATGATTACTATGCTGGCTTCTCAATATTGGCCTTGGCCCCATTTCACCTATTTTGCCCTTTATTTAATATTCTTTCTTTAAGTGAAGTTGCTATCATAACCTAAGATGTTTATGTAAAAAGTACATTTTATAACATCTCTATAAATGGAAAATCAGCAAACTTTGTCAATAACAGATAGCAGCTCATAAAAAATAAATACATAAACACTAAAGTAGATATATTTGTTAGTGAACTACCTAAAAACCCCCTTGTATACCATAGGTGGAATACATAGTATAGAAGTAGTAGTTTTATTGGTCATGCTAAGAATCCTGGGCTTTCTCTTAAAGGATTCTTTTTTACATTTAACAAGTGTGTACTGAGCACCTATTACGTGCCAGGAACTATTCTCTGATGGTGATCACAATCTATGTAGAGACTTTAAATAGTACAATGACAGAAACTGTTTTGCACTCTAGAAAGTTTAGTTTTTAATTTAGTTTGGAAGATTAACTGAAAGGGCACTGAGACTATGAGAGTAGGGGTTAAGACCCAAATGATGACTATAATAATTGACATAGAGATGATGAGAGTCACTTCAATGCACGTGCAGGAGGACAAGCCAACAGGACTTGGGGATTATTGGGTTGTGGGGAGTACAGGAGAGGACTGTGTCAAGGATGATAGCCAGGTTTCTGTCCTGGGTAACTGAGTACAGTTAGGTATCACGTTCCTGGATTCATCTGGTACCTGGCATGTTTAGTGGATCATTAAAGGTCCTTATCGCCACCTTAGAGATTTACTGATGAGACATTATGGTATCAGTTTCATTATGTACTTCTATAAGGGTAAGCTTACAAAAATAACTGTATAGATATTGACATGTTGAGGCAGGGAGATAAATTGAGCCAAGTGACTTAAGACATGAAATAGACCGCAAACTGCATTTTGCCTTTCTGAAAAGTTGAATTCACTCACAGACTTTGTACAAGGGCAGTCTAAGACGGCCTCAGAAAATAAAAATCCAAGGCTCTGAAAAAATAATGTGGTCCTTGAGTCGCTCATTCCCCTTTAAAAACAAGCAAACAAACAGATGAGAACTGTTGTAAATGATGAGGAACAGATGGCAAAATTGTTGATAGCCCGATAATGTCCCTGGAAACATGTCCCCATCCTTCAGGTGTGGCCTCCACTTCTTCTGCCTCAGTCAATAATGAATGTTTCTGATGAAGCAAGCAAAGGTATAAAGATACCTAATTATTACTCAGAACAGAGATGTCAGTCAGCACAGCAAGAACAGCCACATTGACCTTCTGTCAACAGGAAAAGGATCCTGTTACAGTTGCTCTTTGCTGCATGATCCAACAGGTTATTACAGCCATTCTTTAGAGTAAAAGCAAACAAGTCAAATACATAGTCGCTTTCAGTAAACTGACATATATTATGGGACACCCTATGCATACTCTTAAGGTAATTACTTTCATCATTACAAAACTATCATTTAATCTTCTAGTTAGGGCATATTGAAAGTTGGAAATTTATGGATATGATTGATAAAGTTGCTTTGGGGTGTCTGAAACCCAAAAACACTTAGATGTCTAACTATTTAGGATCTTGGAATTTTTTAAACACTTTTTCTGTAGAGATGAAATCCAGAAAGAATAAATGACAGGCATAACTAGAAAGTGGCAAGAGTTGGATGGAAAACCCAGACGTGCTGATTTCTAATCCATCCCATACTAACAAGAAGCAGTTTTCCTGAATATCTCCCAGGCATGCATCCAGCTTTTAGCAATTAAATTCAAACATACGTCTACTCTTTAGGAAAACCAGCACCTATATCCCAGCCCCACGCAGCCATCTTTCACAGGTGGCTTCAATAGCATTGTTGAGAAAACAGCTCGAAGTGCCAAAGACATTGATGCAAGATCCAAAGCATCATTTTTACATAGGAAGCACAATGCATTCGGGTTTTTTTAAATGTATCTATTAATTTCTCTAGTGAGTTCTTAGAATTTCACTGTAACAAAATAGACACTTCACCATTAATAAAAGAACGATTTTCAAGCAAATCTTTGATCCAGGAAAATCATTCTCGTTCTATGAAAGAGCTACTGTGCATACGTTTACAAAAATGAGGCTAACATTTAAACACTTCTTCAGAGAATCTCACTTGAGAAAGGGTGGCTCATAATGGCTCATCAAAGAAATGTTGCCTCTCAGAATTGCTTTTTAAAGAAAGCTAAACACAGATCCCACCAACTTTTCAATGCTGACATAATTCAGAAACTTTTCTTTTGCAGAAGACTCAGAAGCTCTAGCTTTACAGTGCCTGAGGCTAAGGAGCAGGAGTTGGGAAATGAAATGTATTTAGATATTTCTATGAGCAAGAAGAGAAACACCCCGAACTACTCAACAGATTTTTTT
Organism: Grampus griseus; assembly: GCF_964374135.1. NCBI lineage: Eukaryota > Metazoa > Chordata > Mammalia > Artiodactyla > Delphinidae > Grampus > Grampus griseus. The sequence goes on from NC_138998.1 coordinate 59,366,351, forward strand.
TTTAATACTTGAAAATATGTATGGTATATATAGCATTACCATCTCAAATTTAATATCACAGTCCTGTGACACTCCCTGACTACGTCAGACAACGGAAAAAGCTATGCTGGTTCTGTCTGTTTGTTCTGCTTAATGGAAGTATGAGAGCCCACTATGTGCTACCCAGTACTGAGAGAATGAGTGGAGGATGGAAGGAAATGATATAGAAATAAATACAACAGGGTCACCAATTCCCAAAGACTCTAAAATGTAATAGAAACGACGTAAAAGCAAATAATAGAAAGAGATGCTGAACATGAAAGTATTTGCATTCTGTTCTGGAAGTGTGTTAGTGAATCCTGTCTCAGTCTGAAGTAAAGAAGGAAGTAATTTTGAAATCCTCTTTATGTGCAATAACTCATCTGTTCAATCATTTTATCATTCATTCAGCAAATGTTTACTGAGGATCCACTGCAAGAACAAAGCAAAATCCATGGCCCCACAAAGCTTCATTCTAGGGAGAGAAGACAGACAATAAGCAAACACAAATAAATATATGTTTTGGTAACAGTACTATGAAAAATGTTAATAGGTTATGTAGAACAGAGTTTGCAAGGGGGCAGAGGTTATAAGAAGAATTAAGTATGCTACTACATAAAGGGTGTACGAGCAGACCTTGCTGATGAGATCTGAGCTGAAAGGAGAAAGTATTGAGGGAGCGAGTCATGTGACTATCTAGGGAAAGCGTGTTCAACACCACAAGCACAAAGGCCCAGAGACACACCAGGGAGGCCTACGCGGCTGCAGCAGACTGAGCAAAGAGCAGAGCAGTAGAGGATGAGGTCAAAGAAGTAACTGAAAAAATAGATGCAGGTTTTGGATATCATCTCCAGCAAGAGTCACTAACTAATATTAAGCCATATATATTTATATGTACCTCCATTATGTCTAATAGGAAAACAGCAGGTGATAAAATCACAGAGGATAATTTCTTATAATTAATATCATTGCAAGACTAAAATATATGGAAGGTTGAAAAACACCTTCTATATGCATCTCCATTCACTCCGATGCAGCAGGATTGCCCTGGGGAGAAGGGAATGAAGGAAAAAACTAAATAATAACAACAAATCTTGTATATGTCCATTCACAACTATTACGTTACTAGCTCCTTCCTTGAAGAGCTGAAATTTTCCCTGCAGTTAAAAGATGTTCCTGTCTTCTTTATCAATCTTTGTAATCAGATAAGTAAGGAAGATTACAAGTGTCACGTCCCAACCCTGGGGCAGTATCAGACTGAGTAAAAAGCTGCTTTCTTTGCTGTAGCTTGCCATATACATTTTCACATCATGAGGTTCTTTACTGCTTGAAAAATTAACGCTGGTGAATCCCCTTAATTGGCCCTGACTGGCTGAACTCGGGAAAGGTGCCAATTATACAGTCTTCCTGATTTCCAGGGTTTATAGGGTACACATTGTCTGAGAGATAGTGACATTATTTTCTGATTTACTTTACAGGTTTATACCACTAAGCAATAAAACTTCTCAAGAGTATTTTAATTAACAGATCTTTGATTCATTAGGCTGTGATGGTTCAGAATAAAAAAAAAATTGAAGGACACATTAAGCAGGAATGGGAAATGTAGAAGAAATACTGTTACTGGCTGGGAAAGAGAAAACCCAAATTCTGGTTATCTCACTGCAAAATTGGGCATGATGGTGATGATGCTGAACAATTATTTACAAGGATTCCTCCAGATTCAAGATTCCAAAAGATGTGCTAGCCACTGGTGAACTTTTTGCTCAAATGTCCAGGTCTGCCATTCATCTATAGCTTTCTCATTAAGCAATGCTGAACTGTTTTGCTGAGTCCCTGTTCTAGCATTTCTGAAGAATATTCCAGTTATGTGGTAGTGCCATTTATCAGGGAAAAGATATCATAGTAAGTTGCCATTACCTACCTAGAGACTTTTCTTTCAAATTATTTCCTAAAACGGGTGTGTGCTTCTCCCTATCTTTGGGGAGGGGGACATACAAAAATAAGGCTAAGATTTTAATTTTTTATTCCTCCAAATGTAAATAGAGACATCTTTGTATCTCTGTAACCATTCTCTAAACCATTCTCATTATTTCGACAATTTAATTTCAACATGTGTTCAGCTGCAACTGCTCCAAGTTCTCAGTGCCCTACTCTCTGACATTACACACAGCTTAGCCTTACTGGAGTAAACGTGTACGGCCACAGGTAGGTTTAAGTTTGCTAATACTCCCTGAAACCACAGCTGTCTCCAACAAACTTCCACCCCCTTGGCCTCACAGTGTACCAGTACAGTGAAGTCAACCCTGTAATCCCAGTGAAATGGCAGATTTTTTTGCTATTTTTTTAATTGACTTTGAAGAATAGTTTGTATGTTCTAAGTGGATAGTTGTGCGCTTTTTTTTTTCCTATTCTTAATAGTTTCTCACTTTATTGCTTTGTGCTCAGGGAATACGGTCTGATTTCAGCTTTCTGCAATCAGCTGAGATCTTCTTTACAGACTAATAATACATGGTTAATTTTCTGTGCTATATGTGTTTGACAAGACAGTATATTCACTGTTTTTTGGATGTAAAGTTAAATATTAAACATGTTAATAATGTTATTTACAACTCTAGCTCCTTTCTTGTTTTTGTCTAATTGTTCTGTTATTTTCCAGGGAGTTGTCTCCCACTGTGATTGCAGCTCGATCATTTTCCTTTGTACTTTTAACTATTTTTGATTTATATACTTCAAAGCTATGTTGTTAGATACATAATGTTCATGACTGTTGTATATTGTTGATTTTTCCTTTCCTCAATGTGAAATACCCTTCTTTATCCCTTTTGATGCTTTTTTCTTGGACTCTATTTTGTCTTATGTTAATTTAATAATACTTAAACTTTATTTTAGTTAGCATTAACCTGGTATGTATTTCTTGCCCTTGATTTTAAATTTACCTAAGTAATTTGTTTTGGATATCTCTTATAAATAAAATATAGTTGGGGTTTTTTTAACCCAAGCTGAGAGTCTTTTAGCAGTAGAAATACATTTATTGTGATTACTTATAAACTAGAATTTCTTCTTGCCATCATAACTTATATTTTCTGTTTGTCACTGATTGTATTTTTCATCATATTCTCCTTTTGTTCTGTTGATTAAGGGTAGAATAGAATTATTGTACTAATTTGGGAATAGAAAGAATCGTTCTATTTTCTATATGGCTTGAAGGTTATGCGTTCAATTTTTCCAGTTGTTACCCTTAGATTTCCAACACATATATTGAAGGTATATTTTCTACCAGTGGGAAGATTCAATTAGAAATGAGATCCCTTAACATACTTTCCTAATGCTATTCATCTCATCTATTGAGTTTTTGAATGTAATATCAATTTTAAAAAAGTATTTTATTTTTTTAATTGGTGATACACACACATAGGAAAAAAAAAATCAGAAAGTACAAAAAGGGTTACCATCAAATATAAATCTCTCTTACATCCCTGGCCGCTAGCCTTCCAGTTCGCTTCCCCAGAGACAACAGCTGGTCCTAATTTCTTGTGTATCCTCCCAGAGACAGTTTGTGTGTATGCAGCCTTGGAGTCAGGCTTTTTTTTAAACACAATAGTATCATACTCCATACGCTATTCTGCTTTTGTGTTATGTTTATTTAGTTTGCTTTTGTTTTACTTAGCAATATATTTTTTATATCTTTTAATATAAATACATACGGAGCCATTTCATTTTTCCACTAATTTTTCTTAATTTTCTTTTTTAAAAAAATTAAAGAGATAATATATTCATTGAAGAAGCGACATATTAATATTACTCCTTTTTTAAAACTAAGATGTACAGTGTAAACTCTCTAGCTCTTATTCCCCTTTTGCCCAGTTTCCAGCACCAAACCAGTAACCCCTATTTCTATTTTCTTGCAATGTTCCAGAGTTTTTCTGTATAAGTACAATACAAATGCATATATTTTCCTCCTCCTTATTCACAAAAGATAGCATAACATATACTTGCCTTTTCACTTAATTTATCTGAAGAGAACTTTCAGTATCTTACCCATAGAGTTTCTACATTAATTTTTACAATGGAATGGTACTTCATCATTTGCATGTACCATACTTAATCAGTCTATTAATGGACATTTGGCTTAATTCTAACTCTTGGCAATCACAAGAAATGTTTCAATAAATAGCCTCTTTCATGTATTATGTCATTCACTTTGCAAATCTTATCTGTGCAAGTACATCACTTATATGCAAGAATATTTGTAGGATAACTTCCCAAATGCAGAATCATACTCTCTTTTAAATACATGGTTTTTCCTTGTATGGATTGCTATAATTCATTTAACCAATTTCCTACTGGTAGATATTTTGATTGTTTCCAATATTGTGCTAATCAAAAAAAATCTGCAATTGATATCTTTACATACACATGAGTAAAATTTCATTTTATACATGCATATCTGTAAGCCAACTTCCTGGAGTCAAGGGCATTTTATAACTTGACATGTATTGCCTAACTGTCTTAATTTTTCTTCATACACACTGGACTGATATTACTCTCACCAGCAATGTAGGGGGATTTATCTTCTCACACTTTCACCAAATCAGTGTGTTAGCAAAGCATTCAAACTTTACTATTTTACAGGCAAAAATGTTATCTAATTGTATTTTTAGTTTCCATTTTTCTTACCATGAGTGGGGTGGAGTATATTGTCAAATATTTAAGAACCATTTATATCCTCTTATTCTTGCCCATTTTCCTATTGTATTGTTGGGTTTTTATTGATTTATATTAACTCTTCATATATTGAGGATTTTATAGTCTTTTGTGACAAATATTTAATCTCCAAAATCTCTAGCTGTTTATTTTTTATGGATGCAATAATCTCTTGGAATTCTCTGATATTAATTTTACTTATTCTAAATTCTTCTGTTCATTCTATTACTCCAAGAATGGGGGCTGATCTTTTTGAAAATCCCTGTACACCTGCTTGCTGTGTTTACTCTAACCCAGCCTCAGTGATTATGGGGGAAAGATAGGGCCTACTGGTATCCTGTTTTCTGGGTGTGGAGACTCCCCAGCCTTCCTGGGGAAAGAGGAGCAACTGCTTGGGGCAATACCCTGCCCCTTCTGGCTCCAGAGCCCTCTCCCTTTAGCCTGTGGCCAGGCTCAGCTCCTGCCCACAATCTGTACAGGTGGGAGAGAGAAGGGGGAGGGACTGCTGTGCAGCAGCAGCAGGGGCTGCCAATTACACACCCTGAGGTGTGCCTGGGGACCTTCCGTTCTCCTTAACAACTGACTCTGAGCTTGGCTTTCCCCAGCATTGTTGGGATAAGTACTGTTTTGTGCATGTTTTGGGCCATATTTTCTGCCAAATATCTCCTATGATCTGATCTTATGTAACTGGTTTGGTTTTTTGTTTGTGGGTTTATTTGTTTTAATAGTTAGGAATTCCTCAAGATTTCTGGTTTGCTATTAGCACTCTTTTTACAGCACGGTTACTGATTTTTCACTCTCAAATATTGTTTCTGTCATTTTTCGGCATTTTTGGCCACAAGAAAGGTGTACGCTTAGGATACTATCTTGATCTAATCTTCCCAAATTACTCTGAAAACCCAAAAGGTAGGAACAGTACCTACCTTTTCAATTGCACAGCTTTGTTCACTGTGGGCCTCTTGAAGTCAGGCATGAAAAACTATGTAACTTGGTAGTTCTCTAGCATGTTGTCTGGCTCATAAGACAATTCAATGAGTGTTTATTGTATGAGGAAAGGAAGGAAAGAAGGAAGGAAGAAAAGAAGGGGAAAAAGGAATTGTAAGAATTATCTCTATTAACGCCAATTCAACATGTTTTTATTGAATATAGTACTACGTGCCAGGCACTGCTAGGCGTGACCATTACAGAAATGAATAAAACATTCTCCTTGCCCCCCTAAAGTGCGTATGTGTGGGCAAGAGCGATAGAAAAGGATAGAAGTATGCTTCCTAAAGTCCAAAAGTTAATATCCTAACAGAAACCCTAATACATTGTAGCCTAATACCGGCTTTAGAGGGGAGCAGAGAATTACTTGTTAACGGACTATTTCAAGGTGACTAAAACTAGAGGTGGAGGAGGAGAAGAGAGAGGTCTAAACCAATGTTTTACTATCCACACAGAAAAGTTTTCGCAGATGTATCTCCACCCCTTCCATATACTCACAGTCATAAAAACAAGCAATAACTGCATATTTTTAAAAGATGGTGTAAACGTAAGTTTCTTGGAAATACAAATGACAGATAAAATTATTGCTTGCAAAACTCATTTCAAACATTAAAATAAATTACCTTTTGAACTTTGTTAAAAGTAAATTTTGCTTCCAGAATACATTAGGCTTGATGCATTGCAGTTGCTAGGAATGTGGCTCAATATGAGCAGGAGAGAGGTTTGCGTCTCTCAGGAGTGCTCAACTCTCATAATCTCAATAGCTCACTTCTGCCCTCCAGCATGAATACTCCAGGGCAAACAGCTCTCATGGGCTGAGCCTGATACAAAGAGCAGGGCCAGGATCCCCACAACCAGGATCCTAGGGAGAAAACAGAGAGGCCAAGGGGAGAGAGACTGCTGTGCTTCCATCTGAGGTTGACCCTACGATCTGAAGGGTGACATAATACACTAAACCCTAAAAGAATGTTTTCCAACATCCTCTGAATCTTGCCTTTTCATACGCCAGGGCATGTAAGATTGGGTTCTTTCGATAAATAAGCACACCTACATGCCCATACAGATATGGTAGAGCCCAGTGGTGAGGTAGCATTACAGTTATCCAGCACGTGGGCCATCTTTTTGTAGGATGGTATGAGATGAGAACGTAGAGACACCATCTGTAGGTAGTGGTCAAGAGGGCCAGCCCTAGAGACAAATGCCTTGGACAGTATAATCAAGTTGCTTGACCTCTTTTTGCCTCAGCTTCTTAGCCTACGACATGGAAGTATCGATGGCAATTTAGCTCTTATATTTAGTTGTAGTAAGGATTAAACAAAATCATATACTAAAACTCTCAGCATAGTTCTTGACATACAACATATACTCAAAATTATTACCTTTTTGTTATAATTAATCTCTTCATACCACCTAGTTGCAATACGTTAAATCAGCCATTCTTAAAGTATGGTCTGGGGGATAGCAGAAGGTTCTGAAACCCTCTTAGACGGTTCACAAGGTGAAAATGATTTTTACACAAATATTATTTCCATAATGGTAATAAATACATGATTTGCCTTTTTACTCTCATTCTTTCATGAGTGTACAGTGGAGTTTTCCAGAGGCTGTGCGGCATGTGATACCACGATAGATTAAATGCAAAAGTAGATGTGAATATCCAGCTATCTTCTGTGAAAACAGACATTAAAGATTTTTGCAAAAATGTAGAACAATGCAGCACTTCTCACTGTATGTTTTTGTTTCGGAAAAAAATATACTAATTTTTCATAAAAATATGTTAGCATTCAATGAGTTTATTATTGTTATTTTAAATAAATACATAGATATTTTATAAATTTCTTAGTTTAAATCTCTAATTTAGTAAATATAAATATATAAAATACACATAAATAAAAGTTCTTTAGATGTCTCAATAACTTTTAAGAGTATAAAAAGGGGTCCTGGGGTGGCTTCCCTGGTGGCGCAGTGGTTGAGAGTCCGCCTGCTGATGCAGGGGACACGGGTTCGTGCCCAGGTCCGGGAAGATCCCACATGCCGTGGAGCAGCTGGGCCCGTGAGCCATGGCTGCTGAGCCTGCGCGTCCCGAGCCTGTGCTCCACAACGGGAGAGGCCACAACAGTGAGAGGCCCGCGTACCGCACAAAAAAAAAAAAAAAAAAAAAAAAAAAAAAAGGGGGTCCTGGGACCAAAACATTTCAAAATTTCTGTCTTAAATCACATGGGTAATCACTAGGATAATTTCTTTTTTATCTACTTATAATGATTTTTAATATAGATATTTTTATTTACAAAGGGGTAGGGAAAATTTAGAGTATAAAAGTAACTAAAGAGGGACTTCCCTGGTGGTCCAGTGGTTAAGACTCCATGTTCCCAATGCAGGGGACCTGGGTTTGATCCCTGGTCAGGGAACTAGATCCCGCATGCCACAACCAAGAGCCCACATGCCACAACTAAAAAAATCCTGTGTGTCACAACTATGACCCGTGCAGCCTAATTAATTAATTAATTTAAAAAAATAACTAAAGAGAAGGATTAAACGTACTATGTAGCTATTATTAATATTTTGGTGTATATCCCTCTGGTGTTTAGTCCATTCATATATCATGCATATAGAATTAAACTGGTATGATATGATACATAATGTTTTGAAACTTTTTTCCTTAAAATATATCATAACACCTATACATATCATTAACTATGCTACAGTAGCCTTTATAAGGACTACATTATCATTTATTTCATTAAGCTCTTATTTTTAGACATTTATGTTGCTTACATTTCTTCATGTTATAAACACGATTATAGTGAGCCCTTTTTATAATACTTGATTACTTCTTAGAATAAATTCCTGGAAGGACATTGTTGTGTCAAGGGTATGCATATTTTAAGGCAATGTACTCCCAAACTGCTCTTCAGAAATATCATGCCAGCATATGTTAGCAGCTTACATTTGACTCTCTTGTTATTAGGCATTATTTCATATCTTTGCTAATCTGATAGCTTGAAAGCGGTATTTTATTGTTATAATTTACATTTACTTGATTACTAGTATGTTTGACTATTTTCTCATATGTATTTTGGCTTTTTATATTGGCTTATATATTCAGTTCCACAAGATAAGGTAAGATAGCATAGGATAGGTGGGGTAGAGCAGAATAGGAAGAGTCGGGTAGGATAGGATAGACTAGGATAGAGCCACCTGACACCCTCACAAAAAATAGCATCCACAGAGTGCTCGATGAGTGTGGGCTGAAGCAACAGACCCATCAGGCAGCGGGCTTGTCTAAAGTCGGGCTGGGATGCATCATAATTCCAGGATGCATGCCCTCTTCTTCCCTCTCTCCTAGACCCCTTCCATCCACTATCTGGGGCTAAAGTAAGTGAGGTGAGACCCTTGGGGAAGATGCTGGAAAGCACTGAGCAGAGCAACAGTCCCCAGCTAGGGACTCAGGCCAGTGAAGGACTCCAACAGGAAGAGAAACCCATGCTTATTGCATAGCTCAGTCCATGCAATGGGGGCAAAAGAATCCTGTGAGGCCAGCCTCACGTCTCATACCAAGTCAGCAAGACTAAGCTCCTAAATCCTCCCTGTCCTCTATAGGAAGGGCAAAGGAAGTAAGTTAGACCAAGGCTGTAGCTGAGAGGAGCTGAAGAAGGGATAGGCCAACTGAATACCAGCTGCTTCTAATGGCTTTTAGGGCCACTAACCTCATTCTGCCCCTGAAACTCCAGGCAGAATCCTGCACACAATGGGGCCTGCAAATATTAGCTGAACGAAAAAAATGAGTAAATAAATAAATAGATGAAATTTGGAAACCCCATGAAACCAAGTAACAAATGATCAGTATTCTTAAGAATTTTTGTTAACTCTTCAAAATAAAGATTTTTTTTAACTAAAAATAATAGGAAAAATAAAATCTTTACCTCCATTTATGTCAATGATCATTGCATCTATTTAAAGTTTCCTACCAGGAATCCTAACAAATATTTAAGCTGTTCTGATCTACCTTGCCAGTTGGTACTTAGGGGGAATTAAGCAGTGGATTAAAAGAATGGTTACTTCGGAAGCTTTGAAGTCTACTGTTTTAGGCTGCATGATCACAGGAATGTCTCATCCACTTCCCTTTCTCCTTTCGTTTCTAATCTTTTGTTAAAGAAAAGTAGCTATAAACACACCAACCTATGCTGCTATGATTTTCTTAGTTAACACTGTAGTTAAGGTTACATACAGACTTTTATTGTAATCCCTCATCTTCACTAGTTCCCAAGGTTTTGAACACATCCCTTCAGCCTAAAGCTCTCCAGGCTTTGTTCCTTATTCAGATAAACTTTAAACTCAGTCTGTTCAGCTGCTTCTGAGGAGAGAGAAAACAAGAGGTGTAATGTTTTGCTCATGAGTGTTATAAAGGCTAACTTACAAAAGTTGACATATTCATCATGGCTACTTGTTACTTGGGAAAGACATCATCCAGGAAATTGGCAAGAAATCAAAAGACCAGGAGAGAATAATCAGGTGATGTCTAAAAGCCAATCTGGCTCTTTTAATTGAACCTATGCAGATATCTTCACAATTTCAATATGTCTGAAAAACAGCCTATTAATAGGTGGGTATCTCATATACTAGAATTTTCTACCCAAAGGATGAATTGTTAAATTCATTAAACTGTTAAATTGTTAAATATGAGCTTTTTATGCACTTGAGGGTTTAACTTTTGTGGACAGATAATACTATTTTGTAGTTTACTTTGGTTTAAAAATTAATATTCAATTCACTATGTCTACAAAAACAAAACTTCCTTGGGCTTTTACGTTTACTACACAAAACTTATAAGCCTAACACATTTCAGCAAACATTTTAAAAATCCTTAGATTAGTATTTGGTCCCATTTACAGACGTAATTAAATACCTTACAATATTCTTAACTGTAAATCTGATATATCAAATTTCACTTTTAAGTATAATTTTTGACTCAATAACCCTTCCAAAGTACTTAAGTCATGTAAATGTCATAAATTAAATTTTTAACTTAAAAATCTTATCTAAACCAATTATTCAATTCTATATTTAAAATTTGAATCATAAGCCTGGCATTTATTCTAATAAACCAAATTCTCTTAAACAAATTACAAATGCTTAAAATACCAAACATGCAAAAGTTTGATCACAAGCAGCTCACACTCATATGGAAAGAATAGCAGTACACATTTACGGTCTTGTCATAGGGTTCCATGTTAACCTTCCTCTTCTCTGTTACAATATAGTCCAGAATAACTTTGATCATCTTGATATTCCATACAACACACTAGTTCACTTTCTTAATGAGGTCATACTAATTGGACTGGTGAGCTGGTAGTGTCAAGTACTCTGGATGTCCTAATTAGAAACATGCATACCACAGGGTAGGAGATAAACCCTTTTATAAAGATTCAGGGGACTGACACATCAATAACCTTTTTATGATAAATAAAAAATGTTTTTCCAAAGTTTCATTAGGAAAATTTTCAAACCTACAGAAAACCTGAAATAATTTTACAGCAAACTTCTGACTATCCAACCTCTAGATTCTATTATAAAATTAACATCCTACTATACTTGCTTTATCATATTTAATAAAGTATTTAGGAGTTCAATAATCCAGGGCATGTCAGGATATTTCAAAAAAAAAAGGACAATGGTTGCATCTTGCATCCCCTACCACAAAAGAAAAAACAGTATTTAGTGACCCATTTTGAATTCTGGTGGCAGCATATACTGCCCATAGGACTACCACTCTGATTTAGTTGTTGGACAATGTGAAAGGCTGACATTTCTGATGGAGCCCAAAGTAGAAAGAAGGCTCAGCAGCAGATCCAGTCTGTGCTGCAAGCTGCTCTACCCTCCAGACCATATAGCCCAACAGATTCAATGGTACATGGGGTATCCATGATGAATATCTGGATCCACAGTGAATACAGGTGTGGGATCCCTGGAAAATGACAATTCAAAAGCTACAGTAGAGAGACTTCAGATTTTGGAGCAAGACTCCTGTCTTCTATGGCAGAAACTACATGCTCTTTGCAAAGCAGTCCCTGGCTGCTACTAAGCCCTAGTAGAAACTAAATGCCTGACCAAATGGCCGTGTGAATGTTGCAACCCATCTTGAATTGGTATTTTCAGATCTACCAAATTATAAGGTCAGACATGTGCGGCAGCCATCCATCGTACTACAGAAATGGTACAAAATCAGGACCAAGCAAAGTCAGAGGATACAAAAAGCTACACGAAGAGGACTTCTGACTCTCACACCACTTACTTCTGCTGTACCAATGCCTAACCCTCAATTCACACCTAACATCTTGCTGAAGGGATGGGAAGTATTCCTAAAGCCAGCTGATGCAGGAGGAAAAAGCTTGGGCCTAAGTTCACAGCTGAGTCATCACAATACATTAGTACAAACTTAAAATAGTAGCTTGAGAAGAACATGCATGGACTCCTGATTATTGGCAACTAGCCTGGCTGGTTGGTCAGGGTCTGGAAGGAATAAGTTTGAAAGATCAAAGAGAAAACAAGAGTTGGAAGAAGAATATAATGGACCCACTGGAGCAGGTACAAAGTAGGCACAGATATTCTACTGCCCACCAGAGAGCATCCAAGTCAGGGGAGACACTCAACAACAAGGATGATTCATCCTGTGGGTGTCATCCAGCTTCGCTCCTCTACCACCCCTATGACTGCACAGTGGGGCCAAGAATGGAGTCACCATGGTGGCAGGACTAGAGGCTATGCATCAGCTCAATGGTATGGACTTCCACTCACCAAGGCAGATCTAGCTGCTGCTACTGAACACCCAACCTGCCAAAGTGTTAACAACCTGATACAAAGCCCATGATAAAGAAGAAAAGCTTGAGATCAGCCAAACATTTGGTGGCAGAATGATTACATCAGACCCCTTCCACCCTGGAGCAGGCAGTGATTCAACATCACTGTAGTTGATACTTACTCACGAATGGCTTTGATTTCCCTATCCGCCACGTCTCTGCCAGCACCACCATTCATGGGCATATAGAAGGCTCAATGTACTGTCATGGGATTCCTGCATAATATCACTTAAAACCAAGGGACGTATTTTACAGGAAAGGGTATGCAAAAATCAAGGCGTGACCAAGGGATCTATTACTTCTACCACATAGTCCATCACCTGGAAGCAGCCAGCCTACTAAAACAATGGAATTATTTACTAAAGGCTCAACTAAAGTGCTAACTCAAGACAAAGACCTCAGTGGATTTGGGACACTGCCCAACAAAATGAAGTGGACAAACAGCTGTGACGTGCCCCCCAATAACTAGAATAAACAGGTCTAGACACCAAGGGATAAAAGTAGGATGTGTCCCTCTCACCGTCATTAACAGTGGTTTACTTACAGGATGTGTGTTTCCTGTCCCCATGTCTTTAGGCTTTACAGGATTAGAGGCCCTGGTACCTAGGGGAGTACTGCTTCCACTAAGGGAAACAGTAAGAATTCCATTAAACTGGAAGCTATGAAACTTTGGGTTCCTCGTGCCAGCGACCCAGCAGACAAAGAAAGGAGTTACTGTACTGGTAGGGGAAGGAGGGTAATTGAATATGATTATCTTGAGCAGTAGGGTTTCTTGCTACACAATAGGGGCAAAGAGAATATGTCTGGAATACAAGGGAGTCACTGGGTGTCTGTGGGTACTTCCATGCAAGGTGATATTGGTAAATAGCCAGTTGTAGCAATCACAGCCCAACGAGGACAAGGAAATAAAGGGCTCATATCCCTCAAGAATGGAGATACTGGCACACCACCCAGAAAGCAATCTGGAGGAACTGAAGTGCTGGGCAATGGTGAGGGAAATCCAGAATAGGCATTGAAGTAGTTAGATGATGAATACCAATTATGACCTCAGGCCCAGTTGCAGCAGAAGGGATTGTAACTTGTTACACTAACCCATAGTTAGATGATGAATACCAATTATGACCTCAGGCCCAGTTGCAGCAGAAGGGATTGTAACTTGTTACACTAACCCAACGTATTAAGTTCCTTTGGGGGAGTGATTGCAGCTGTGAGCATTTTGAAGATTCAGTGACAAATTGTTCTTAATATGTGGGGTAAGCAAGGGGTGGACTGTATTCTTGTGCCCTGCCTCACTTTCTCTTGGTCTTACTTCTGATTCCATTTGCAACTGTAGCAAAAGGGTGAAGAGTTCCAATACTGACCACATGTTGCCTCAGGCATGTCTGTGGCTTGCTATGGTGTTTGTCTGATTCTAAAGGAGTGGGATACCCACAGGCATTTACTGGACATGGATGCTTGCACAGGCCTAATACAGAGGAGTTAACAAGGTAACCCTCAACCAACAGGAAACGGGAGCCAAGGGACAAGTGCTTCCACTTTCTAATCCTGGCATCACTTCCCAAATAAACTACCTGAATGCAAGTTCTTTTCTCAAGTTCTGCTCTCCAGGGTCACCCAGGCTAAGCAAGAAACCAATGAGCGTCAACAGTAGCTCTTGCAAATACGATGTAAAATGCTGCAGAACAACAATAAAAGTTTTCATTCTGCAAACACATCAGCTTTAAGAACAACAGAAAACATCAGTTTCGACTCATTCCAGCCAATCCGTCCTTTTATTGCGTCAAATATTAGGGCAAATGTACTCCTTTACAAATTCTTCCCCAGCAGAACTTAATAATAAAGAGAAATTACTATAGAAAAGAAAGTATATTTGTATTTGTTTTCTATTGCTCCTGAAAATTACCACAAACTTAGTGGCTTAAAACAATAAAAATGTAGTATCTTACAGTTCTGTAGGTTAAAAGTTCAATGCAGTTCTCAATGGGCTAAAATCAAGGTGTGAGCTGGGCTAAATTCCCTTCTGTAGGCTCTAGGGAAGAATCAGTTTCCTTGCCTTTTCCAGCTTCTAAAGACTTCCCACATTCTGTGACTCACAGTCCTCTTCCTCCATCTTCAAAGCCAGCAATGGCATGTTGAGTCTTTTTTACATCACATTACTCTGACCTCCTCTTCAGTCTCCCTTTTTTACTTTTAAAGACCCTTGTGATTATACTGGGTCCACCCGGATAATGCAGGATAATCTCCTTAACATAAAATCATAAGATTAACAAACTTAATTCTACCTACAACCTTAATTCCCCTTTTCTGTATAATGTAACATACTCATAGGTTCCAGGGATTAGGATTTAGACATCATTGGGGGTTGGGTGGAGAGCAGTATTCTACCTACCACAATATTAGAGTAGGGACTTCCTTTGTGGCACAGTGTTTAAGAATCCACCTGCCAAAACAGGGAACAAGGGTTTGAGCCTTGGTCCAGGAAGATCCCACATGCCATGGAGCAACAAAGCCTGTGTGCCACAACTACTGAGCCTGCGCTCTAGAGCCCATGAGCCACAACTACTGAGCCTGCATGCCACAACTACTGAAGCCCATGTGCCTAGAGCCCGTGCTCTGCAACAAAGAGAAGCCACCACAATGAGAAGCCTGAGCACCACAACGAAGAGTAGCTCCCGCTCACTGCAACTAGAGAAAGCCCGCACACGACAACGAAGACCCAACGCAGACAATAAATAAATAAATATATTAAAAAAATATATTAAAGGAGAGTTTATAAATTTTCTTTAATGTCTACCCTCATATTTACTTTAGACCCAAATTCTCATTCAATTTAATTCAATGCCAATTTCTTGGTTGTAATTATATTGATTTATACCAGGCTGGTGAGTCCATTTTTATTTTATAGGTGAACAGAATGAGATATGAAAAGTAAAAAAAGACTAAAAAAAAGTACGAGGGAGAGAGGGAAGGAAGGAAGAGAGGGAGGGAGGAAGGACGGAAGGGAGGAAGAGGGAGACAACTTCAATTTTCTATTCACATATGGAAAGTATGCTTAGCTACTGGACCCTGAGGTTATTGGGTTAGTACGATGGTTAATTTTATGTGTCAACTTGACTGGGCTAAGAGATGGTTAGATAGCTGGTAAAATATTATTTCTGGGTGTGTCTGTGAGTGTGTTTCTGGAATAGATTAGCATTCGATTCACTAGACTGACTAAATGTGGCAGATATCATCCAATCCGTTGGGGAGCCAGATGGAACAAAAAAAAAAAGACCAAGGACAGCCAAATTCTCTCCTTCTTCCTGAGCTGGGACACAGGAGCCCCTGGTTCTCAGGCCTTTGGACTCCAACTGGAACTATACTCTCAGCTTTCCTGGGTCTCCAATTTGCAGATGGCAGACTGTGGGACTTCTTGGCCTCCATAATAGTACAAGCGAATTCTTATAAGAAATCTCATCTTAAATACATCTCTATATACCCTAATGATTCTGTTTCTCTGAAGAAACCTGACTAATATCGTTGGAGAAGCTTGTCTGAGCAGGAAGCATCCATCTGCTGGAAGTTGATAATCTTATTCAAACTCAAAGTTCTGAGGAAAGATTCTGGTCATCACAGCTAGTAAAAAAATCTAGTCAAGTACAAATTTTCACTAGCATTATTTGTTAAAAATTATAATTTAAATTATTTGCATATTGTAAGTTTTTCTAGCTAAAATTTTCTTGAAACAAATCATATTCTTCTTGATCCTTATAATATGGACAATACAGAAGAGTCAGTGGCAGACCAGACATGTTTTGGAAAAACAAATGGGCATTAACTGATGAAATTTATCATACAGCCATCTTCACTAATTACTATTCATTGCTCTCATGTGAATTGTTCATATTTTACAACCTCCAAATCAGATCTGTAAGATTAAGTGTGATGAAATGTTTCAATTGATAACATGTTATATTTTATTTTACTATTGATCTCAATCCATGTGATTAAGGTTAATTCTGCAAGACATATTTCTTTTGAACCAGTAAATCCAACAAAGGTGATAGAGAAATGGCAAGGAGGCAACATCCTGAACGTGCATTTGGTACTTCAAAACAAATGGTTTGTTAAAAAGTTATTTGAGATTAGTTGAGCATGAGTAGGTATTTATTGCTTTCTTCTTGGCCAGGAAATTGCTAGAGAAATAAGACTAATAGTAGAAATATTTCCTCTTGTAAAGCATAATCATTTTTTTAGAAGATTGGCTTTAAAATATCCTAATGCTTTTAGATATTGTGTCTTTCTGGTAATGCCAGATATCAGTTTACTTTGGGAAGCCAGTGTATGAACTACGATGTATTTAGTACAGGGAATTAAAGAGAAAACTGGAACCAGAAAAATGTTTCAGGAAGAGAAGGTAGCACTGTGTCTGTTTAACTATGCCATTCCCCATCTAATAAGATACTTTGAATCCCTTTTGAGACTAAATTTCCACTCCTGAAAGGATCTATTCCTAAAGAAACCTTCCCTCTTCCCGACTCTCAAATTATTTCCTTTTTTGATTGTCCTGGTCTCTATTGGCAAAAATATCTATTGATGTGCAAACAATATTAAAGGAAAGAGTTATGAGTCAGATTTACAATTAATCATAGTTGTAAATGGAAATCGAGGGAGACTTACTGTAAGAAAAGTACTTAAATTGAGTAGTTTGGGTTCTTCTATGATTTGGGGGTGGGGAAGGTCACCATTGGAATTATATGCATCGATTGTATTAGTGGTTTGGGAGCCTATATTTACTATCCCATTCTTAAAGAACATTCCATCCTCAAGGACATTATTAAGTACAGTAAGTCCCCTACATACGAACGAGTTCCTTTCTGAGAGAGCATTCGTTAAGTCCAACTTGTTCGTAAGTCCAACAAAGTTAGCCTAGGTACCCAACTAACATAATTGGCTATATAGTACTGTACTGTAATAGGTTTATAATACTTTTCACACAAATAATATATAAAAAACAAAAAAAAAAAAATAAAGAAAACATTTTTAATCTTATAGTACGGTACCTTGAAAAGTACATTACTACAGTACAACAGCTAGCATACAGGGCTGGCATTCAGTGAACAGGCAAGAAGAGTTACTGACTGGAGGAGGGAGAAAAGGTGGGAGATGGTAGAGCTGAAGGATCGTCAGCAATAGGAGATGGAGGGCAAGCTGCAAGTTCACTCACGCCTGATGTTGATGGAACGCACGTTTGCATCTTTGAAAGTTCACAACTTGAAGGGGACTTCAAGTATGTAGGGGACTTACTGTAAACTTAAAAATCAAGTAGATCTACTTCTTATTTACTCAAGGGTTAACTTCTTGAAAAATGGAAGGTAATTAAATTACAATTAATTTTCTCAGAAGAAATAAAGGTAAAACAGGAAATGTACTCCAATATGTTAAAAATAAGACAAGTTGTTCTTTTTCTAATGCTTCCTTGATGTAAGCAGTAACTAAAAGGTTTTGGAGAAAAGAAAGTGAACACATGAAAAAACTAACCATAAATTACATTTTAAAAGTCACTGACAATGTCTAGTCAATCTGCAGACATTAGTCTCTTTAGCTATTTTATTTTTCATCATATTCATTAATGAAATTCTGGCATATAAAAGCTTTGACATATATTTGTTCACCAAATTCTAGTGAGTAACCCTTGAAGGAAAAATATCTAGGGCACAACAATTAGAACACTGTAATGAGGAAATTTATTTCACCCAGGAAGATGACAACCTAAGTAAATTTCCTCCATCTGTATAATGCTCTGTCCATAGAACACTTTGATAGCCACAATATCATTTGACTTTCATACACTCCCTATGAACTTGGTATTGCTGGATAGGCACTTCCACCCATATTTACAGAAAAAGAAAGTAAACTCAAGATGTCTTAGTTACTCAGCAAGTAAGTGCTCATTTGAGTGTGAAACTTTTATCCACTCACTAGGTAACTGCTCGGAGAATTCATTACCTAAAGATATAATAGGAATTGAAAACACAGGTACACCTTAAAAAGGCTTAGATAAAATTGATATATAACAAACTTCTAATGGGTCATAATGTGTTGTTTTACATGCAACTATTTAGTTCCTTTTTTAAGATAAAAATAACTTCCTTTATGAAATAGTTTTCATATTGCATGGCTTGTCTGAGACATACGTATTCACCATATTATATCCAGAATAAGTTTTAGCAGGAGAGTTCTTTAAATATAAGTGACATACACACATTCTTCTGATGATGAATAAGGAAATTATACTACTGTATATTCTTGTTTTACTTTCTTGAGTTAATCATAGCTTATTACTAATGCGAACATGAAGCATATCTTAATACCAATACTGACGCCTATCATAACATCTGCATTGTATACAGGGGTTTGTCTGTATGTAAAGATTTAATGTAATCATCTTCACGTATTCCCAGTTCTATTAGAATTATCAGATTAGGAGGCTGGCTGATTTCCATTTCCAAACATTTCCATGTTAAAAATATTTGTACATTATGATTGGTGCCCTTTTGTGGATTTGAGAGTTTTCAATTTAGACTAATAACACCAAATCCCAGCTAGTCAAAACACTAAAAAACGAGCACTGCTCTCTGGGACTAATATTAATAATTCCATCTAATGAGTGTCTGTCACGTACCAGGTGCATACACTAGTCAATTTATTTCATTTAACCCTTATCTCCCCCCCAAATCTCAATAAATAGGTATCATCACCCCATTTTACAGATGAGAAATATGAGACTTAGAGAGCACATGTAACTTGTCCAAGAATATACAGCTAATAAATGGTGGAGTTGGCATTTGACCAGGGTCAGGTAACTCAAAATTCTTGGACTACTAGTTTAAATGATGAAAAGACATTATCATTTCAACAATTATCACAGAAGCTTTAACAAGGAAGAGCTTTGTTTACCATGATATTAAAATGCCATTATTACAAGGAACCCAGTCACACTGAATTTCTCTGCAAGTGTCTCTTACACACATTGAAGTTAACCTCTCTTCTTAGAAGATAGCCTGTTCTGTCAATATTTTCTTAAATGACAAAACACAATAAACTTTCAAACAATGTATTCTAAACTATAGAACAAGAGGCAAGAAATATTTTGGCATACAGATATTATACAATATTGGCGGATAACATTCAACTGCATCTTGTAGTGAATCACACAGATATTAAATGGGATTATCAGTTGAAAAGAGACACAACTCTTCTTTCAAATCATGGTGGACCAATCAAATGACTGCATGAAATTCCATAGCTATTTACTCTAAGCAAGGTAAAACATGACTAATGCACAGAACCATTAAATTTTGAAATTAAAATAATCTCAGGACACATTTGTAGAAGACATGGACATAATATTTAGCTTAACAGAAGGAACAGACAGAAGTCTTCCCATCCAAAGATTCTTTTTTTGGATTTAGAAAAAAGGAAATTACTGATGGGCTTTTGAGTCACAGAGAATTGTGGGCCTGATATTGTGGCTGGCAGGTGCCCCCAAGACAGGAACACGTAGGTGCAACAGCTGCACCTTGAGACAGTCACATTGCACCTGCACTTTCCTCCTGGTAGGTACAAGTGGCTTCTCTCCCGCCCAGCTCCAAAGGCAAGCTGTTAACTGGCCTTGCCTTGAGTTCTCCCCAGTTGGGAGGGCACTGAAGCCCCCCCCACAGACTGAACTCTTGACTGGTATTATTTGGAGATCCTGGAGTCAATGCTAAACCCCAGACCACCTGAAAAGGATGAGGGGAAAGATTGATGGGAAAGATAACCTAGGTTCAAATCCTATTTCTGTCCTTTACTTTGGCATCTTTAGAGAAATTACCCAACCCCTGGGAGTATCTGTTTGCTAATCTGCAAAATTGACATTGAATAACAAAAATATAAACAGCATTATGATGATTAGTTGATATAATGCTAAAAACCTGGTACAGTGCCTTGACAAAGTGGGTTCTCCCTTCCTTCCTTCCTTCCTTCCTTTTTGCTTTCCTTCCTACATATCTACAAATTTATCCAGGGCTCCTCCTATCTCCTGGGCGATAGGACTGGAAAACTTTAGAGAAAGCACTTGTCTGTCATTTAAGGCTTGCACTCTTCAACCTCCTCATTTGGCTCCATGTCCATTTTTGAAGTTTCCCTTACGAAGGGTTCTGAATGGGGAAGTGAGAACCAGTAACCCTCCTGCTCAGTCTTTTTGCAGAGCCCTGGGGTCATTGCGAGCAGGCCTGGGGAGGCTTTTTTCACTAATGTCGAACTAAATGATGCATTAAATTGGGTGAGGGCTGCCTTCAGGTGAAGATGAAAAGGACCCTAGCTGCCCTAGGAGAGAACATTTCTTCCAGGATGTTTTCAACTGCACTTTTCCATTCCACTTTAAATAGCGCAGGTGACAAGGACTTTATGTGCATAACCCCCTGAACCAGCCCAGCAGCCCCGTGTCACTTTCTGCCACAGAGAAAGAGAGAAGGGAAGGTTGTGTGAAAAGAGATGCTTTAGCTTTCCTTTCAATTTTTTTTTCTTCCTCATTCCCCCTTTGGAAGGAAAGAAAATACAAGCACAAAGAAGGTACCACTTATTTTACCAAAACTTCAAAAGACACCAAATTCAGGTCTCCAGGTAAGTTTCTGGAGCATTCCACTAACCTTTGATTATACTGCCAATTAGGATAAGTTTTGCTAAAGTGAGTTAGGCATTTCTCTGTGTCTGCCATGGGCGTAGAATAGAGACAATCAGTCATTTACTGTACATGTCAGTGGAGGGTCGAAGGAAGACTTTTAGAAGATGTGGGTCCCAGGCTCTCCAAAAGGTCAAAGGGCAGATAATTTCACAATAAAGGGCAGTGAGATTTGGACCTCAAGGTTATGGGAGAAACCCTGCTATCTGATCAGAGCACAAATTGCTCTAAGGTTTGGCTGTCAATCACAGCAGAATAAGTAGACCATTATATTTTACTGTCCACTGCTTGCATAGACTAAATGAGAGCAGTTTGTATATTTTTGATCACTTTCTTTGTACTTTGTGCTGTTAAAAAATGAATATGGCATATATCTAGTTTGGCCATCAGAGCTTCGAATATAAGAAAAATTGACAGAATACTTTTTGAAAATTTTTTTTAATTTCCCTGGCTATATACAAGATAAAGCAGTTTTTTGAACCATACAAATATGGATAGTGCCTACCTCTAAGCTTACATATTTCTACAAGTAAATGGTAAAGCAGGGTTTAAATATAGGTCCTGTCCAAACTCCTACCTCATATAGCTGCCGTGAAAATTAAATGTAACAAACTCTAAAAACTAAGTTAGAGCAATGCCTGGCATGTAATAAGCACTCAATAAAGAACTCTCCCCCAACACACACACACACACACACACACACACACACACACACACACACACTTTTACATTTATCCACAGTGCCCTACTCACTCTATACTCCACAGCCAGCTGAGACACAGGAGCCCAACAACTGGTTAACCATTGCAAAGCAGAAATGACAAGAGTGGACAAAGCTGAGGCTACAGAGAAAGGAAGAAATAGTTTTTAAGATATGCTACTGGAGGAACAACAAGGCTCTGTGATAGCCTAAATTTAGAATTTTAAAAAGCGCATAAAGACACCAGGTAAGGGAAGTAGTAGTACTGGCTCAGCGGCAGGTAGGGAAATTACAGGATGCAGCGTGCAACTGAGCTCTGCTATACTCTAGACCTGGATAGGAGCCTATCTCTGAGTTCCCTTTCCTGCAAATGGAGGTCGCAGGTGAAAAAATGGTAAGTCAAAACCCTGAGTGGGTATCTGACAGGAATAGAAACAAGGTCTCTTCTCTGTTTGCCCTGGGATGTAGCCATATTTCCTTATGACCATGAGCCCTGTCTGGCTTGCAGACTATATAATTTTCCTATTTTTTCCTCAGAAATGACTCACTATATTATTTTACCCTATGCAAATTGCTTTCCATAAACCCAGAGGCGAAAAAAGTGCTTGGAGCCATCATTATAAACATGACACATCTGTTTTTAATAACTGAAGAAGTATAATAAAACCTTTACTTTGGGGGAATATCCAGAATTTTATCCTGAAAAAAACTGTATCCATCTGGTTCCAAGAGAGCTGGTTTTTGCATTAAGTGATATTTGTTGGTTGGGTGATTGGAGAGTGGGAGTGAGGAAAAGGGGAAGTTGTTAGATCCAGCACTTATCGTTAAGTGGAGTTAGTTTCTAAAAATGCAGCATCCAGAAACTGGTGAGTAATCCTTCTTCGTCGTGCAATATTATGTCACCAGATCTGCTGATCCAATGCACAATAAAATTAATCCTCCATTCTGCAAATGCTGGTGATATGGCAATCACAGATGTGCTGAAACAGAAGTGTTCGTGCCAGGCAGAGTTCATGAGCCACAGAATGGGCCAGTTTTTGAGTTTCTGGTCCACACTCGGCTCCAAGCCTACAGTATCTGAAGAGTGAAGGAGCAGGCTGAGGATTCATTCACTAGACCGCCTTCCAATCCTTTCTATTTCCTCTCTTTTCCCAGAGTTGCTATTGCGTGTTATTTTAAATTTCCCGCCGATCTGGCAACATAGCAATGATGAAGACAGGGTGGAACAGCAGGGTAGGTATAGAGTAGAAGCAGGTAAGGGAAAGGAACTGACATTTTGGGGCATATACACATTAGGCCCTCTAGATTTAAACTTCACAGTGACTCCTGGAGTCGGTGTTACACAACTATCCTTCGACAAATCTTTATTTGGGACCCAAATCTGTGCAATTCCCAAGCTCTTTCCATTAAACCATGCTGATCCAATCATCGCATGGACTATGCTTAAATTCTTCTCGCTGATCCCTACTGAATTCCATAAAGGGGCAACGAGGTGAAGGGAATTTAGGGTCAACATAATTTAATAACTTGGTACTACCATCGGCAAACTAAAGCAAGAGTTACCCTTAACTCACGAGTCAGTCCATTATAGCTGTTCATTATTCCATGATATCAGTGGTGGTCTTTTTTCAGAATCTGGCCACATGCCCATGGTATCAAGACCCAGCCCCTCAAATCTCCAGAAAAGAGATTCTGACCGGTCAAACTTGGGCCACATGCCCACTTTATGGCTAGAGAAAGGTGGGATTCCTTGACAGATTGTCTGCCAAGACCCTATGTTGTGGAAAATCAGGTTGCTGTTACCAAAAAGCCAAAATAAAAGATATCCACTGGAATATACTACAGAAACCTGCAATTACTTTGCTCATTATTTAAAATTTTTAAATCTGTCCCTCCCCAACTAGAATGTAAATCCTACGTGGGGAAGGGAGTAGTCTGTTTTATTCTTTTCTGTAAATCAAACAGGCACAGGCCCAGTAGAGGCTCAATAAATGTCTGTTACATGAATGGACCAGGCAAGATCCATATGTTGCCTGAAGTCTCGTTACGAGACCTAAGTGAGTAGAGCTAGGTGCTTACTTAAAGCCCAGTGATTCAGACAGCCCCCATGAAAACTTATGCTTCTATCAGTTGAATCTCAAAATTGAACATGAATCCTAGCAGGTCCAACAACAGCAAGGAGAAAACAGCCAGCTGTGACTTTAGCCCTTCACAGAAACAACACTCATCGATTCTTCGTGCTTGGACAGCCAATCACCAGAGTCAGGTGAGCTAAGCCATTCCCATCAAACCTCCTTTTCATTTTAATTTAACATCTTTTATTTTTAAATAGCTCAAAAATCTTAACTACCAAATACAATGCTCTATCTCCATTTCATGTATTTATGACTGATTTAGCTTGTATCTCAATGCCACCGAAGAAAATCTATTTTAATTAGGAGGTTTACACATTTTTCAAATGGAAATCAGGGATTTCTTCCACCTTATTTTTACTAAGCCCCTACCCCTTGAAAATGTCATTTTTGTGTGTTTCTTCTCGTTGCCCTTCTCTGAAGCTTATTTCCCACTGTATCTCTAACACTGAGTGCAGTCAGTACCCGACACACAGTTGGCACTAAATAAATAGCTGTTGCACTTAATGAATAAATACATCAATGTGATTATCCTTTAAATCAATTTCAATTATATGCAACTAATTATTGAATACTATCTCTATGCCAGGCAGGACACTGTTGGGAACACAGAGGAAAGGTGATCTTAATGTTGTTAACTCAGATAGTTATTGTTTGCCCTCAAAGACTCACTCTCAGTAAGATTTACAGTGAGAAAACAACAGTAAGGAAGAACAGGTTGTCTAATGAAATAACTCAACGTGTTTAGCATCCCCCCACCCAGTGCCACTGGTATGTGGCCTCTTTGGGGCAGGACCACATGAAAAGTTTCATGAGCATTTTGCCCTCCTGGCTCCCTTGCTCCATGAGAATAATTAAAACTTATACTTTATGACTGTGCTGGTGTAAGGATGAATATAAACCAAGCTGGATTCATCATTATATATTCATCATCACATCCAGTTTTAAACGGAATTCAGGTGAAAACATCTATGTGAGCCACTAAAAGTACCATGGACCTACGGACGCGATGCCTAGTGAGTAAGCGGGCCCTGCTCTGGGGCCACCTGTAGGGGACCCACCAGAGCAAGACCTCCTCCCTTCTTTCTTGATGGGATGCAGTTTCAAAGCCAGGAGCTGGTCCAGACTTTCTAGTTGGAATCCGAACTCAGGAGGCCTCTCCTTTTCTTGTCTGACTTAAGAAGAATAAGCTGAGACCTAAGGGTGGAAATCCCTACGTACATAACCTTCCACCAGGTCTTAATCATGCTGACTCTTACCCTTCCTGTTGCTAAGCTGTGGGAAAATTATACCCACAGCCTCTATAGAGCCCTCCTCTTGTTTATGTAAAGACCCCCATTAAGCTAGAAATAGAATTGAGCACTGCAAACATTGTTTAAAAAGTGTTAAGACATCCAGTCCAGTGCTCCTGTTCATTATTCTCTGCCGAAACCTAATATTAGTAACAGCATGTACCGAGGACCTGGACCATGAATTAATAATGAAGCACTTGTACTGGAAAATATGTGAGCACCTAGTTACTTTATTTGGCAGGCACCCGTGGGGACGGGAGTTTGCTCTGTCTTACACAGTACTTTCAGAGATAGTTTTCCAGGATAAAAGTAGTTATCAGTTATTTTTGAGGGATCACCTGCAGGGGAGAAGATAACCAAGTATTCATCTACCACCCACGCTCTTCCCGGCTTTGCCTGCCGTAGATACAAGGCTCCTCAACACTGTTCTAACCTGAACCATTTCTTCCATGAAACTTTCACTCTCCTCAAGCACTTAGTCCTGTTAATGTTTTAACACAAGTAATTTCAATTATTTCCTCATCCGGTTTATTCCACCTCAATATTATCAATAAAAGTGCCATAAGGACAAAGAATTTTACGGGGAGGCAAGGTAGGATGGTGGTGAAGGACAGAGGTCCCAGATTAAATCACATGTAGGCTGGAATCTTATCTCTATGTACCACCACAAAACAGCTGTACGATCTTGAGCACATCATTGAACTTTTCTGATCCTCAGCTTCTCCTCTGTAAAGGGGTAGGAGGGGTGGTAATAATAATTACCTTTCTGGATTAATGTAAGGATTAGGATGAATGTGGTGGAGCACCTAGTACAATGTGTATATAGCGGGCATTTCATAAACACTAACTGTTATCATCATTATCATCATTATTTTCCCCATCGCCTTCTTTGTATCCTTACAATCTAGCATAATAGTTGGTGCATACTAATGTTTGTTGTATAAATCATGAAATATATTTTATATGTAATCCTTTGATCCAAGAAGAATGGCTTGAGAGAGCAATTTGTTTTGTTTGGCTTGGTTTTTGACAAAGCCAACTTTCACCTGAGTTTCCTCCTTCTTTAGCACATCCCTGCCTCCTGGAGATATCTCTGAATACCTGATAACAATGTATCAAAGACAGTTTCCAGTGGATTTTCCATTTCTGATTTTACTTCAAGAAAGTTCAGAACAAATCCTCAGCCAGAAGTGATCAAAGCCCCTATTGTAGCAATCAAGAGAAAGGTAAACCTGAACCTAAAAACACGTTTGTGTATAGATGTGTCAAGCTTTTGGCTTTGTATGTGTTACTACAACTTTAAGGATTATTTGGTTTATTTCTTGCAAGGCAACTCACTCACCTGTCCCCTAAGACCAGGTTTTCTGTTGCTTCCTGCACATGTAAAAAAATGCCTTTCTACATCTGCAGAAAACAAGTAATTGTTGTCATCACTATACTTGCCCTGTGAAACCTTAGCAAGGTGATAGAGTTACACATTCCGTTCCTTTAAGAGGAGCACAGCATTTCAGCTCCAACGTCAGGAGTTGCATCCAGTGGACCTGATAAACTTGGCTTTTGAGTTTTGTGGATTTAGACATTAAATTATTTTTAAAGACAAAATAAAACCCAAAACACTTTTCAAAAACAAACCAAAAGAAGATAAAAGGAAAAGGAAGGCATTAGAATTCTCTCTGCTGATGAAAACCAATTCATAGGGAAACGTCCCATGGTTGTTTTTCTTTTAAGCTATTACATAACCAAGTGTAGTATGTTGTACAGGAAATAATTTTGCCCACACACCTGCACAGAAAAACCCACATCAACAAGTTTGCTTCGGCCATCAATCTGTGGGACCAAGAGCTAAGCCTGAAAGCAAAGGTGAAATAAAATACGAAAATTGCACAGCAGCCGCAGAGGAGTCAGCTACCCAGAGGCCCCTGCTGAAACCCCATCTTTAGGGTAGAGTTTCAGATGCATTTTGATGTTTTGGTCACCTGACCCAAACTCTGGAGCCCAATTGGGCTCTGAGTTTACAGGCTAAGTAATGATGTAACCAGAGTGTGTGGGAACCAGAAGGATGAGACAGATACAATTTTTCCCAGTCGTTTATTAGACTTGGCTACTAATTCTGCTTGTTCTTCGATTTGACTGCTGGTTATCAGGAAATTGGAACTACTTAAAGGACATAATGAGTTTATCTATACCTGGGGTAGAATTTAGTCACATTCATGTAAGATTAAACCACAATTACAGAGAATAGTAATTTGCGAAATTCAATTATTTATGTTTGAATTTGGTAGCAGGTCTATTTTAATGTATCTAAATTGTTTTTCCTGTACTTCTTTTTTATCTAAACATCATTTACGTCACTTACAATATCATTCTTATGTTGCCTGAAAAATAAAATCCATCAAAATAAATGTGTTGGTTTATCCATGATTTTTCTATTCCTTTTCTTAATCTTACAGAGTTTTTGTCTAAAAAGAATAAATGTTTATACTTCTATAATTTGTCATTACGGCAACTTTTGGCCTTTAAAATGCTGTCACTATATCAGAGTCAACCAAGAGAAGAAATTATCCCTGTTTGACAAGAATAAGCAGAACCAGTTTGGCAAACTTAAGGCAAACCAAACATAGCAGGGCAAGGATGCCTAAGGATAAAAAGCATTTGTTGTTCTACTCATATGACTTCACGTCAAGGAAAACTAGAGCATATTCAGGTTTCATGGCAAAAAGGGAGATCTGATACTTATAGCAAAACTTAAAGGGAATTTTTTTTCCACTAAATTTCCTGTACCTGTCGCCCTATGCCTCCTCCACCAAAGAAATCATTTAAGTAATTTCTAACACTCACACTATATTATCTCTGTGATGTGTTCGCATGAATTTGTAAAAAGTTTTCCAGCTCATATTTCTGAATCTTTCGAGGACAGTCTTGCAGTTGTACCTCACAAAATCTTACCAACAGTTTCACAACAGACAGAAAATATCATAGGTCTCAAAACTGATGGTATAATAAACTCCCTGCATGATTTTATAAATTAACTGATGTTGTATTTTGGTGGCATTTATACTCATAGAAAGTATTTCACATTTTCAAAATACTTAGTCTAGTTAGCAAAAATGTCTTCAGGAAAGAAATCCTTAAAAACACTTCTTTATCATTCTCGTTGTGTATATCATGCCCAACACATACGCAATAGATATGGTTTCTGACATCTACTTAAACCTGTTGAGAACTATATCAAACATTAATGGGGATTAGTGTTAGAACCAGTGTAAACATAGCAAACAATCTGCTGAAAGTACATACTCATATTTCCATATGTTATGCAGTAAGCAGAGTCATTTAAGAAGAGAGATACTCAGGGAGATGGTGTTCAGGTAGCCAGTGTGTGACTGGTGAGAAGTAAACACATCCTGGATATATTTACTTCATAACTCCAGCATATACATACCTACCCAACTCTGGCCCTTAAGCTTCTCCTCAAGAGACAGGTCAAGTTCAAGATATGCAATTTTATTATGAAAAGCTTCTAAAACATGGATAAAAATGATTTAGTACTTCCAGGTGCACTGTAATTCTTGGCAGAAGAAGTTAATTCCAGGTGTGTAATCTCCTAAAGAAATCTGTTGTCAAAGGTGGATAAAACCATCACATTAGAAAAATACAAGTTCACCCATGAACAAAGTATAAGGTATGGCTAGGAAAACTCTCTGCTCCATGCAGAAATTACAGCATAAAAGTGAAACTCCCTTTTACTTATGTAAACATTGCTTGGTTTTGGGCATCATTTCAAAAGAGGTAGAACTGAACATGCACAAGCGTATAGAAATATGACATACTCTTGGTGGGAGGTTTGGGGTGGGGCCCTAGTGCCAAGCCAGACTCTAATACACAGACAAAGGAAGAAAGAAGATGCATTTTATAGCTTACAGATTTTTCTCCATTTTTTTAAAGCAACCAAACCAACCAAATAACTCAATCAACAACAATAAAACAGAGATGTGCCAAACAGTGGAAAATGTTATAACAGCTTGAATAACAAGAGGGCCCTGGCAGGGGTGGGAATGTGGGTAGAGGGGGTGGGGAGAGATCCCATATTATGGAATATTTAAACTTTGTAATCCAATGCACATTTATTAATTGGTTTCTTTTTAAGAGGCACTTATTTAGGACAGGTTTATGAACAATATAGCATGTACAGAGCACTGAAGTTCTCCCATGACTTTTTATTTCCATATGTTCAGATGAAATGAACTTCACATTTAATAGCAGTACTAGCTGCTCTTGAAGGGTTTGCCAGTGCTGCATCCTTTGGGAGTTGTTACCACCAGATTGATATCCTGTAGGTCACTTAATTTAAAAAACCACATTATAGAGGCATTATGTGATTAGATGTACTGCTTTTACAAACCAGTTGCGGTCTGTACAATGCATCTGGTTCAAAAAGGCTGGTGAGGCTAATTTATGAAGACCTCCAACCTGGAGTCTCTGAGAGGCCAATGACTGTACAGACAAATGGACCAGCAGAGAAAAACGTGTCCTCCATCTACCATCAGAGACTGCCTTGAAAACAGGATCTAAAAGGAACAACTTGCTTAGTCAGAAACAGGCCTGAACCGCTGGTCAGAACTGGCTGCTTCAGAGACCGAAGAAGGTGCTATCACTGCTGCTGCAGCCACCAAGAATCCTGTGTGCAAGCACAGGTCACTACCCAAACCTCCCCTCCAGAGAGACTGTGCAGCCCGCCACTGCCAGGGTACTGTGATCCAAGGACAACTTCCGGGGGAGAACACACGGCGCACCTCGGGCTCTTGCAACATCACGCCTGCCTCTGCTGCCACAGGCTCGTCCCACATTCCGTGCCCCTCCTTCCCCCCGGCCTGAGTGACCCAGAGCCCTCTAATCAGCTGCTACTTTAACCCCGTCCTGTCTGAGCGAAGAACAGACGCCCTCAGGTAACCTACACACCAAGGTGGGGCCAAATCCAAAGCTGAGCCCCAGGAGCTGTGCGAACAAAGAAGCGAATGGGAAATCTCTCCCAGCAGCCTCAGGAGCAGTGGATTAAACCTCCACAATCAACTTGATGTACCCGGCATCTGTGGAATACCTGAATAGACAATGAATCTTCCCAAAATTGAGGTGGGGGACTTTGGGAGCAACTGTAGACTTTGGGTTTGCTTTCTGCATCTAATTTGTTTCTGGTTTTATGTTTATCTTAGTTTAGTATTTAAAGCTTATTATCATTGGTAGATTTGTTTATTGATTTGGTTGCTCTCTTCCTTTTTTTTTTTAATATATATTTTTTCCTTTTTCTCTTTTTGTGAGTGTGTATGTGTATGCTTCTTTGTGTGATTTTGTCTGTATACCTTTGCTTTTACCATTTGTCCTAGGGTTCTGTCTGTCCGTTTTTTGTCTTTTTTGTTTTTTTTATTAGTATAGTTTTTAGTGCTTGTTAACATTGGTGGATTTGTTTTTTGGTTTGGTTGCTCTCTTCTTTCTTTTTCTTATTACTTTTTTTTTATTTTTAAAAATTTTTTTTAATTAAAAAATTTTTTTTAATTTTTAATTTTTTAAATTTTTTATTTTAATAACTGTATTTTTTTATTTTTATTGTTTTCTTTCTTTCTTTTTTTCTCCCTTTTCTTCTGACCCGTGCGGCTGACAAGCCCTTGGTGCTCCAGCCAGCTATCAGGCCTGTGTTCTGAAGTGGGAGAGCCAAGTTCAGGACATTGGTCCACCAGAGACCTCCTGGATCCATGTAACATCAAACAGCGAAAGCACTCCCTGATCTCCATCTCAACGCTAAGACCCAGCTCCACTCAACAACCAGCAAGCTGCAGTGCTGGACACCCTATGCGAAACAACTAGCAAGACAGGAACACAACCCCACCCATTAGCAGAGAGGCTGCCTAAAATCATAATAAGGTCACAGACACCCCAAAACACACCACAGGACACGGTCCTGCCCACCAGAAAGACAAGATCCAGGCTCATCCAGGGCACTAGTCCCCTCCACCAGGAAGCCTATACAACCCACTGAACCAACCTTAGCCACTGGGGGCAGACACCAAAAACAATGGGAACTAGGAACTTGCAGCCTGTGAAAAGGAAACCCCAAACACAATAAGTTAAGCAAAATGAGAAGACAGAGAAACACACAGCAGATGAAGGAGCAAGGTAAAAACCCACCAGACCAAACAAATGAAGAGGAAATAGGCAGTGTACCTGAAAAAGAATTCACAGTAATTAGAGTAAAGGTGATCCAAAATCTTGGAAATAGAATGAAGAAAATACAAGAAATGTTTAACAAGGACCTAGAAGGACTAAAGAGCAAACAAACAATGATAAACAACACAATAAATGAAATTTAAAATTCTCTAGAAGGAATCAATGGCAGAATAACTGAGGCAAAAGAACGGATAAGTGACCTGGAAGATAAAATAGTGGAAATAACTACCGCAGAGCAGAACAGGGAAAGAGAATGAAAAGAATTGAGGACAGGCTTAGAGACCTCTGGGACAACATTAAATGCACCAACATTCGAATTATAGGGGTCCCAGAAGAAGAGGAGAAAAAGAAAGGGGCTGAGAAAATATTTGAAGAGATTATAGTTGAAAACTTCCCTAATACGGTAAAGAAAATAGTCACTCAAGTCCAGGAAGCGCAGAGAGTCCCACACAGGATTAATCCAAGGAGAAACACAACAAGACACATATTAATCAAACTATCAAAAATTAAATACAAAGAAAAAATATTAAAAGCAGCAAGAGAAAAACAACAAATAACATACAAGGGAATCCCCATAAGGTTAACAGCTGATCTTTCAGCAGAAACTCTGCAAGCCGGAAGGGAGTGGCAGGACATATTTTAAGAGATGAAAGGGAAAAACCTACAACCAAGATTACTCTACCCAGCAAGGATCTCATTCAGATTTGATGGAGAAATTAAAACCTTTACAGACAAGGAAAAGCTGAAAGAGTTCAGCACCACCAAACCAGCTTTACAACAAATGCTAAAGGAACTTCTCTAGGCAAGAAACACAAGAGAAGGAAAAGACCTACAATAACCAACCCAAAACAATTAAGAAAATGGAAATAGGAACACACATATCAATTATTACCTTAAATGTAAATGGATTAAAAGCTCCCACCAGAAGACACAGACTGGCTGAATGGATACAAAAACAAGACCCGTATATATGCTGTCTACAAGAGACCCACTTCAGACCTAGGGACACATACAGCCTGAAAGTGAGGGAATGGAAAAAGATAATCCATGCAAATGAAAATCAAAAGAAAGCTGGAGTAGCAATTCTCATTTCAGACAAAATAGACTTTAAAATAAAGACTATAACAAGAGACAAAGAAGGACATTACATAATGATCAAGGGATCAATCCAAAGAGAAGATATAACAATTGTAAATATTTATGCACCCAACATAGGAGCACCTCAATACATAAGGCAAATGCTAACAGCCATAAAAGGGGAAATCAACAGAAACACAATCATAGTAGGGGATTTTAACACCCCACTTTCACCAATGGACAGATCATCGAAAGTGAAAATAAATAAGAAACACAAGCTTTAAATGATACATTAAACAAGATAGACTTAATTGATATTTATAGGACATCCCATCTAAAAACAACAGAGTACACTTTCTTCTCAACTGCTCATGAAACATTCTTCAGGATACATCATATCTTGGGTCACAAATCAAGCCTTGGTAAATTTAAGAAAATTGAAATCATATCAAGTATCTTTTCTGACCACAACGCTATGAGACTAAATATCAATTACAGGAGAAATATGTAAAAATACAAACACATGGAGGCTAAACAATAAACTACTTAATAACCAAGAGCTCACTGAAGAAATCAAAGAGGAAATCAAAAAACACCTAGAAACAAATGACAATGAAAACACAACAAACCAAAACCTATGGGATGCAGCAAAAGCAGTTCTAAGAGGAAAGTTTATAGCAATACAATCCTACCTCAAGAAACAAGAAACAGCTCCAATAAACAAGCTAACCTTACACCTAAAGTAATTAGAGAAAGAAGAACAAAAAATCCCCAGAGTTAGCATAAAGAAAGAAATCATATGGATCAGAACCAAAATAAATGAAAAAGAAATGAAGAAAACAATAGCAAAGATCAATAAAACTAAAAGCTGGTTCTTTGAGAAGATAAACAAAATTGATGAACCTAGCCAGACTCATCAAGAAAAAAGGGAGAAGACTCAAATCAATAGAATTAGAAAGGGAAAAGTAACAATGGAAATGGCAGAAATACAAAGGATCATGAGAGATTACTACAAGCAACTATATGCCAATAAAATGGACAACCTGGAAGAAATGGACAAATTCTTAGAAAAGCACAACCTGCTGAGACTGAACCAGGAAGAAATAGAAAATAGAAACAGACCAATCACAAGCACTGAAATAGAGACTGTGATTAAAAATCTTCTGACAAACAAAAGCCCAGGACCAGATGGCTTCACAGGCAAATTCTATCAAACATTTAGACAAGAGCTAATACCTATTCTCAAACTCTTCCAAAATATAGCAGAGGGAGTAACACTCACAAACTCATCCTATGAGGGCACATCACCCTGATACCAAAACCAGACAAAGATGTCAGAAAGAAAGAAAACTACAGGCCAATATCACTGATGAACATAGATGCAAAAATTCTCAGCAAAATACTAGC
Organism: Grampus griseus; assembly: GCF_964374135.1. NCBI lineage: Eukaryota > Metazoa > Chordata > Mammalia > Artiodactyla > Delphinidae > Grampus > Grampus griseus. The sequence continues at coordinate 59,400,445 of NC_138998.1, forward strand.
AAACAGAATCCAACAGCACATTAAAAGGATCATACACCATGATCAAGTGGGGTTTATCCCAGGAATGCAAGGATTATTCAATATACGCAAATCAATCAATGTGATACACCATATTAACAAACTGAAGGAGAAAAACCATATGATCCTCTCAATAGATGCAGAAAAAGCTTTTGACAAAGTTCAACACCCATTTATGATAAAAACCCTCCAAAAAGTAGGCATAGAGGGAACTTACTTCAACATAATAAAGGCCATATATGACAAACCCACAGCCAACATCGCTCTCAATGGTGAAAAACTGAAACCACTTCCACTAAGATCAGGATCAAGACAAGGTTGCCCACTCTCACCGCTATTATTCAACATAGTTTTGGAAGTTTTAGCCACAGCATTCAGAGAAGAAAAAGAAATAAAAGGAATCCAACTCGGAACAGAAGAAGTAAAACTGTCACTGTTTGCAGATGACATGATACTATACACAGAGAACCCTAAAGATGCTACCAGAAAACTACTAGAGCTAATCAATGAATTTGGTAAAGTAGCAGGATACAAAGTTAATGCACAGAAATCTCTTGCATTCCTATACACCAATGATGAACAATCTGAAAGAGAAATTAAGGAAACACTCCCTTTTACCATTGCAACAAAAAGAATAAAATACCTAGGAATAAACCTACCTAAGGAGACAAAAGACCAGTATGCAGAAAACTGTAAGACACTGATGAAAGAAATTAAAGATGATACAAATAGATGGAGAGACATACCATGTTCGTGGATTGGAAGAATCAACATTGTGAAAATGACTATACTACCCAAAGCAATCTACAGATTCAGTGCAATCCCTATCAAACTACCAATGGCATTTTTCACAGAACTAGAACAAAAAAAATTCACAATTTGTATGGAAACACAAAAGACCCCAAATAGCCAAAGCAATCTTGAGAAAGAAAAACGGAGCTGGAGGAATCAGTCTCCTGGACTTCAGGCTATACTACAAAGCTACAGTAATCAAGACAGTATGATACTGGCACAAAAACAGAAATATAGATGAACGGAACAGGATAGAAAGCCCAGAGGTAAACCCACGCACGTGCGGTCACCTTATTTTTGATAATGAAGGCAAGAATATACAATGGCGCAAAGACAGCCTCTTCAGTAACTGGTGCTGGGAAAACTGGAAAGCTACATGTAAAAGAATGAAATTAGAACACTACCTAACACCATACACAAAAATAAACTCAAAATGGATTAAAGACCTAAATGTAAGGCCAGACACTATCAAACTCTTAGAGGAAAACATAAACAGAACACTCTGACATAAATCACAGCAAGATCCTTTTTGACCCACCTCCTAGAGAAATGGAAATAAAAACAAAAATAAAGAAATGGGACCTAATGAAACTTCAAAGCTTTTGCACAGCAAAGGAAACCATAAACAAGAGCAAAGGACAACCCTCAGAATGGGAGAAAATATTTGCAAATGAAGCAACTGACAAAGGATTAATCTCCAAAATATACAAGTAGCTCATGCAGCTCAATATCAAAAAAGCAAACAACCCAATCCAAAAATGGGCAGAAGACCTAAATAGACATTTCTCCAAAGAAGATATACAGATTGCCAACAAACACACGAAAGAATGCTCAACATTACTAATCATTAGAGAAATGCAAATCAAAACTATAATGAGGTATCACCTCACACCAGTCAGAATGGCCATCATAAAAAAATCCACAAACAATAAATGCTGGAGAGGGTGTAGAGAAAAGGGAACCCTCTTGCACTGTTGGTGGGAATGTAAATTGATACAGCCACTCTGGAGAACACTATGGAGGTTCCTTAAAAAACTAAAAATAGAACTACCATACGACCCAGAAATCCCACTACTGGGCATATACCCTGAGAAAACCATAATTCAAAAAGAGTCAAGTACCACAATGTTCACTGCAGTTCTATTTACAACAGCCAGGACATGGAAGCAACCTAAGTGTCCTTCGACAGATAAATGAATAAAGAAGATGTGGCACATATATACAATGGAATATTACTAAGTCATAAAAAGAAACAAAATTGAGTTATTGGTAGTGAGGTGGATGGACCTAGAGTCTGTCATATAGAGTGAAATAAGTCAGAAAGAGAAAAACAAATACCGTATGCTAACACATATATATGGAATCTAAAAAACAAAAAGGGGGGTTCTGAAGAACCTACGGGCAGGACAGAAATAAAGACGCAGCTGTAGAGAATGGACTTGAGGATACAGGGACAGGGAAGGTTAAACAGGGATGAAGTGAGAGAGTTGCATGGACTTATATATACTGCCCAATGTAAAATATAGGTAGTGGGAAGCAGCCGCATAGCACAGGGAGATCAGCTTGCTGCTTTGTGACCACCTAGAGGGGTGGGATAGGGAGGGTGGGAGGCAGACACAAGAGGGAGGAGATATGGGGATATATGTATATGTAAAGACGATTCACTTTTTTATAAAGCAGAAACTAAAACATCATGGTAAAGCAATTATACTCCCATAAAGATGTTAAAAAAGAAAAAAGTATCCCCCATCCGGTCTGCCTGCCACCAACTGCTCACAGTAAATAGAGAATCATGTTATTTCCACATTATGCTACCAACACCAAGTTCTATCAACTATAAAGTATTTTACTTATGAATTTTTAAATGTTCTTTATTCTCCCTTTAAACATTTTCAAATCTGGGCATTGGACAGACCACCCAAAACATCAGGAAGTGTGCCATTTGAGCGAGCAAGAGGAATCTGTCATTGGCTCTAAGGACACCCTGGAATAGGATGCCCAGTGTTTCCTGTAGCAGTTTCAAATGGCATCAGGTGCAGAGGCTCCAGGCAACACAGAAACATCAATCATCATTTGTGGTCCACTACAGATTATCTGTTAAGGAGATAATACATTTAGGCTTCCTCAGGCCAGGCCCAAAGAGGCCTCAGGCTACCATCAAGAAGGAAAGAACCCCTAAAAGGCATCCAGGTGGGTCACTGTGAGCTGGAGAACCTATGTATGAGGTACACTGTGGGTATCTTGGTTACTTTCCTTCATTAGCACAAATCTTCAGTATTTACTCTTCTTTTTAACTGCCCTGTACCTTTACGAATACTAGAGACTGAAAAACAGTCACTTTGTTCAGCCCTTCAAACTGTGGATGGGTGTGTTCTCAGAAAATTTTTCATCAAATATAAATTGAGGGCTTCCCTGGTGGTGCAGTGGTTGAGAGTCTGCCTGCCGATGCAGAGGACACGGGTTCATGCCCCGGTCCGGGAAGATCCCACATGCCGCGGAGCGGCTGGGCCCATGAGCCATGGCCGCTGAGCCTGTGCGTCCGGAGCCTGTGCTCCGCAACGGGAGAGGCCACAACAGTGAGAGGCCCGCGTACCGCAAATAAATAAATAAAATAAATTGAACTGATCAACAGTGAAGTTCATGTCACTATGTAGAGGAAAAGGAATTTATTAGGAGAATGGGATGTAGGAGATGAACTGGACAACACAAATGGTGTGTCTATGGATTTGGCAAAGCAGAAAATTCCTGAGAGCCGCCCTGTAAGTACAACTGAGTTCTTATTTGGAGGAAGATGAGGTCTTAGAGAAAAGAGGCATTGCCAGTGGTTGCTTTGAAGCCCTGCTTATAGGTTTAAGCAGTGAGGATCACAAGTCTTTGAGCCCAACTGCAACCATCCAGATTTGCCCATTACTTTATTTTTTAACCTGACTCAACAAGAAAAATGTGGTCATGAGAATGGGGAGGGGTGAAAAGATGAATCATACTCTTTGTATTCTGTTCCATCATTTGCCGCATTTCTAAAATACCAATATTCCCAGTCTCAAGAGGATGCATGAATCTTTTGCTCTATTCATCTTTCAACAAAAAAACTGATCATTTCCAATGGCTGAATAATTGCTGAAAAGGACTTCCAGTTTCTTGCACTTGTATCTTTATAAACTAACAACAGATGGAGTTCACTGACCCAGAAACTTGGATACTATTCCAAACTGTGCCACCCTGAGTGGCACAGAACATCTCTGTGTCTGTTTCCTTATCTGTAGAATCATGATATTATCTCACCTGCCAAATTCACAAGGTTGTTCAGAAGAATTAAGTGAGTTCATGACTATGAAAATGCCTTCAAAACTATGAAGCAAAAAATTAATTTAAAAAATTTTTTTAATTAAAAAAAATATGAAGCACCATAACAAATTCAAGGAACAGTGGCAATTGTGAAGGTGATAACGATGACAAGAGAGAATGCAGGTGGAAATTGTGTACATTTATGAAATTATGGCTTAATATTTGTCTTGTGGGTATTTTAATATTTGGGGGCATCCAAGATGCAGATGCCAATAAGTTTATAAGCACAATGGTGATACTTGAATGAAACATTCTAAATATACAATGTATACTTGTCAAAAGACAATTAATGATATGCATATTTCTATATTTACTAGCACTACCAAAGGTAACAAAGATGCTAATGCAAAGTGCTTAACATTTTGCAGCTTCTGGAAGTTATCTTTCCTTGCTTTGCCTACATGATCACACCTCCTCTTGAATAATGCTTGGGAAGACCTGGTGAGGATAATTTTTAGACAGTTAGTCTGACTGAAATACTATTCTGTCCTATTCAAGTCCTGGGGTTTCTGTCAGAGGGGGAAATAAGCATGCATCTCAGTATTATCACCCAAGAGATTCTACTTTTGACCCTCTGGTTCTGCCTCAGGTGGCTACTAAGTGATGGAAGGATGAAAAAGAGGAAGACTGTATAATAGTGAAAGCTAAAAATATGCCCTAACAGAAACTATAGTTTTCCTAGGATGAGGATAAAGATTTAACCTTGCAATATCAATTGCTAACCTATTAAACATGCAACCGCACTATAAAAACTTTGTCTTTCTGGATATCTGCACAAATCTCTGTCCACAGTACCCTCCCATCATTATCTAAGGTAAAGGAAAAGGACATAGATTTTTCTGCAAACTTCCATACTTTTAAGTTGCCTACCTGGAAATCTGCTATTTAAATAGGAAGCTATGTCCAGTTTAAGTAGCTGAAGTTGCCAGCAGAGCTTTAATGGATAAGACATTCAAGGACCAAAAGCACTGCCATTTGCCACATTTCTGAAATATTACGATTCCTAGTCTGGAGAGGATGCACGAATCTTTTCCATGTCCCAAATCTTGTTGTGCTGCTCTGAGATGAATGACAATGAATAACAATTATTTATACTCCACTTTCCTACTTAAGACACTCAAAATAAGGCTGGAGCAAGAAGAGCAATGCTATTCACTGAGAAATGAGAATTATAGCATTCTGGATGGATAGATATTTATTATCCCTATTTTCAGATAATTAAACAGAGGACAAGAGTACTCAGCTTACTCTGCAAATGGAGGGCAGGAGAAAGCCTGTACCCTAGTTTTCTTGTCCACCTTCAACATCCTGTCCTAGGATTTCAAGTGTTCTTGCTTTCCTCCTTTTGCCCATTATATTCCTTGTCTACAGGGGGCATTTTCAGCTCTGCCAGTAGTGCCTGTGAATCTGTGCTCTGGATGTCAGGACCCTGTCGAAGAAGTTTGCTAATTATCTTAACTCCCCCTGCTGGAGGGTTTAACTACAACCAAAGTCAAAACCCTCCTGTCATTTGAACACAGTTAACTGTTAAAAAATATTTGTCAAGTTAATCCACATAATAAAAGAAGCAGCATGAACTTTACATGAGAATGTAACTCACTATATTATAAATAAATTGGAGGCTTGATATTATTTTTAAAACTAGCCTTTGTGATTAGATTTGTAGAATATAAAATAGATACATTGGTCTAATTTTTCCTTTATTCTCCTTTTGTTCCCACACTCCTCATTTTGTGGTTTGCAATATTTCCCTTTATCTCTAAGCTCTAGACTTCTACTTAATAAGTACCAATAAAGATTGGATGTTATCCTTAAACAGTGGTAGCATTCCCACCTGCTAATTGCTTTATTTGTACTTACTGTTTCCGCCCTCTCATCAACAGGGGCTTTAGCATAAAGGGCAATGAAGTAGAACGTGATGAAGTCAACAGGAGCCAGCCGAATGAATGCTTCTATAATTACACAATAGCCTGGAGTAGCTCTTCTCAAATCAAATTATGAGCCTGGATTACCTAAAACTCTCAGGACACAGCCAAGGTTTTCATTTGTCTGCAGCCCTCTTTCCTCTTGCCTTTATTCTTCATAGACATTATCAAAGCTCCAACTCCAATGCAATACTCCAAAAGCAATGAGACATTGTGGAGAATGCCAGTTTTTTTAATGGTTTGTCTGACCCCATGTGTTTTATAACTGATTTTAAAATTTTTTAAAGAAAGAAATTTTTTTTTCATGTTTACAACCACCCCTGTCATTTGCATATCAAAGTTTATTCCAAGCTGAGCTTATTCATGATTCTTTGGCAAATATTTGCTCTTTGTCACTGTCCCAATCACCCATAAGGCAACCAGAACAAGAGTCACTGAGCCTTGGCAATGTTTGGATTCTTGTTTGAACACCTGACCATCCCCTTGGAGATGTACACTGCACTGGAAATAATATAGAATAAGAGGACCAGACTTGAGGTTAGGCCATCTAGAAGAAGAACTCAAATCTGCTGTTGACTAGCTGGGGGGCCTTGAACCAGTCTATTAACTTCTCATTTTCTCCATCTGAAACCCAAGGAAACTGAACTAGATAATCGCTAAGGTTCATTCTAGTTCTGTGGTTTCAGATATTCATAGTACTACATGGATGATATACACAAGAGACTTAGTACATATTTGATTACAGTAGCCAAGCAAAGCAAGATAATCTATTTCTAAAATGGTTTAATGTTTATTAAATCGAGATTTGGTGCACCCAAGATCAGGTCAAAAAGTGAACAAAACGTGGTAAGCGTTGGCTGGTTGATGGCTCCTGGAGCCTTCAAGGCTTAGCTTCAAGGCTTCGCTAAGATTCAAGGCTTAGCTCTGCCCAGCTCTATGTGGTGTTGGGTCAGTCCACCAAAACTTCTAAGAGCAGTGGGGTAGATGATCTCTAAGTCTTTTCCAACACTGAAATTATGGCTCAAACAGAAAAAAATCAAATTGCCACATTCCTATATGTAATATTCAGTGTATTTTACTATATATTCTTGAAGAGAATGGATATTGGTCTGAATAATTATGAAACATTCTCTGTTCCATATTACTCTGTATTGAAGAATTTACAGCTGGTTTGCAAATATGTATTTATAGTGGGCATCCTGATGGGTAGACAGGTAAGATTATAACCATCACAAAGGTAAGGGAATTTTTAGATATGGTCGTCATAGCAATGTGTTCAAGACTGAAACACCCAACCAGTAAGATATCAATAGAGCCACTCAATGCATGAAATGGCAATGGCCCCAATATGGACAAGGTCCTTGTGCTGGACCACTACTGTCTTCCGTGAAGTTAACTGAGATGGGAGGTAAAAGAACACCATTTGGGAATGCATTAGATTCACAGATTATGAAATAATTTAAAGCTTTCAAGTGCACAAATTATATACGAGGTAACAGGAATTTGATTTATGTACTCCAAGTCAAAGCTGAAGCCCTCATTCCAGAATTTTTCTGAAACACGTAAAGAACTTTTAAACCTACTTTGCAAACTTTGTAAACCTAGTTTACAAAAATATTAAGGTTAGCCCATTTGGGGTTTGCTCTTAACCATTGTTTCTCTCTTCTACCTGTTGTTGAAGCAGGTAAGGAAATAAATTTTACCAGGAGTTAATTATATAGTATTTGCTATTCTCCAATTATAATAGCCTCTCCTTTCTCACTCATCTACTTGCCATAAACAACACTACATATGACTTGTTGGCTTCATAAAGGTAGAAATTTACGTGTGTGTGTATATACACATGTAATATTTATACATATTTATACACATGTAATATTTATTTCACATACATACATACACACACATACAGCACACAAAAGGAAGTATTGCTTGGTTCAGGCTGTTCTTTTTTTTAAAATTTTTATTGGAGTGTAGTTGCTTTACAATGTTGTGTGAGTTTCTGCTGTACAATGAAGTGAATCAGCTATATGTATACATATAGCCCCTCTTCTTTGGATTTCCTTCCCACTTAGGTCACCAAAGAGGATTGAGTAGAGTTTCCTGTGCTATACAGTAGGTTCTCATTAGTTATCTATTTTATACATAGTAGTGTATATATGTCAATCCCAATCTCCCAATTCATCCCACCCCTCCTCTCCCCCTTGGTATCCATACCTTTGTTCTCTACGTCTGTGTCTCTATTTCTGCTTTGCAAATAAATTCATCTGTATCATTTCTCTAGATTCCACATATAAGCAATATTATACGATATTTGTTTTTCTCTTTTTCTCTTTCTGACTTACTTCACACTCTGTATGATAGTATCTAGGTCCATCTACATCTCTGCAAATGGCACAATTTTGTTCCTTTTTATGGCTGAGTAATATTCCATTGTCTATATGTAGCACATCTTCTTTATCCATTCCTCTGTAGATGGACATTTAGGTTGCTTCCATGACCTGGCTATTGTAAATAGTGCTGTAATGAACATTGCGGTGCATGTGTCTTTTCAAATTATGGTTTTCTCTGGGTATATGCCCAGAAGTGGGATTGCTGGGTCATATGGTAGTTCTATTTTTAGTTTTTTGAGGAACCTCCATACTGTTCTCCAGAGTGGCTGTATCAGTTTACATTCCCACCAACTCAGGCTGTCTTTTTTAAAAAAACAATGTATTGCTTTTTGTGCCTTCATTTCTAATTAGCAATTTACTCTCACAACTCTCTCCTAAGTAATCCTATAAAATTTTCTTGTATGGAATAATGATTAGACACTCACTATCTGAAGCCAGGCTATGGTTGAAATCTTGGTTCTATTTTTCCTTATCTGATAATCTTAGAAAATTGCTTAACCTCACTGTGCCTCAGTTTCATCATCCATAAAGTGGAGATAATAATGGCATCTACTTTGTAGGATTGTTTTGAGGATTAAATGAGTTTATATATGAAACAAATTTAGAATAGTACCTACCACATAAGAAGTATTAGACAATTGATATTATTACTACTATTAGTCTAGTTTATACTACAGAAACATATCTGCAGTTAAACTACTCTCCTCATTAAAAATCATCCAAGTATATAAGGTCTTCAAAATATAAAATCTCATATTCTATCTTCCCCTTTACCCCCACCATTCTCCATTAAAGTAGAAGTTTTATTACTGTTATTTTCCATGAATACTTATGTCAAGGAAAATTCTCAACTTAATTATTGACAGATACTGTCCAATAGAAGTTTCTTTGATGATGGAAACATTGTATATCTGCCTTGTCTAATACAGTAGTTACTAGCCCCGTACAGCTAATGAGCATTTGAAATGTGGCTAGTTTGACTAAGGAACTGAATATTTAATTATATTTAATTTGAATTTGAGTTAAAAGAGCCATATGGCTAATAGGGTTACTATGTTGGACAGTACCATTATGAACCATTTTGGAATCACACCTAGACTTGAATGCATGGTCCTGACACTTCCTACCTCTATGACATTTAATCTCCGGTTCAGTTTCTCAATATATAAAATAGAAGAGTAATATCTATCACCTAAAATAAATGTAATAATATTTGTAAAGGGCCTGGTGTAATACAGTTTATAAATATTAGTTTTCCTGATTATCTGCCCTCCTTTAGGTTGGTATGATTTGGAACAACTCTTAACAGGACCAGGCACAAAGCAGAGAGAACCTTTTAGCTCTTTTCAGACTTCAAAACACCATCCGCTCAATGTTCTCACTTGCTCCATTGTAACTGTTAATCTTGAGTAAAAATATGATGTTCTGTTTTGACAGAGACCCCTGAAAGTGCCTGAGCATCTCTCAAAAGGTATGAAACTAAAAGAATCCTCAGGACCCTCTCACACTCATAGAATCCCAGCAGGCTGTGGTCATGGAGAGCCCATTTATACATATTCCCCCGGATGGTGGCCACAATCCAGGTTGCCTCTTGTTGCCTCTGTCCAAAAGTAATCACTGTGGTCCAATGTGCCAATAATCTTGTGATCTGGCATCAATATTTTCATCATCAAAAAGAAAAAAAAAAAAACTCATCTCAAATAGTTGAGGGCTCCCAGGAGAACTTCCTTATATTGAAAACTCCTCACAATTACATTTCTATAAGGTGGCAGAAGAAATTTTCATGTACCACAGAAATAAAAGCACAGTCTCTTTCAGCACCTTCAAGGACATGGTCATCAGGGTCTGGAATACACAACCTCAGGGCCTCAGCCCTTTTCTAAGGTTGTCCTCTCTGGTAAGAAAAACTTTTCCTATCAAACCTTTTATTTGATGCTTTAAAGGTTTTAGCCAAGCTGGCTCCTTATGAGGCCCTGAGCATTAAGACTTTCTAGACATCCATTGCTTCATGAGACTAATGTATCCTGATTGTAATCCAAAAATAGGAAAGACTACATATCTACTCAACCATTATAACTTGTACGCCAGGTAAGTTGTGGTGAGGAGGAATTCACTGATGAGAAATATTGATTTCATCCAACTCTGGGCTACTATATATCTAAAGGGAAGAGAACCAAAACAAGCAAACAAACAAAAAGTCTAAATTATGTGACACAGTGCGGTGCTATGGCAAAAGCAATGGCTTGGTGTCATAAGGACCCAACTCCTCATCACTCAGTGACTGTGGGATCGGGATCTAGATACTTGATTTGTCAAGCCTTGGTGTCTGTAACATGGGGATAATATGACTTTATTTTGAAGATTATAAGGAGTAATTAGACAATTTTTAGAGGGCTTAGCACAATAACTACCATAGGATGGACAGTCAAAAAAGATTTGTCTTCTTCCCTCCTTCAATATTTGAAAATGCTATTATAATCATTCCATTGAGTGTCCGCAGTTAGCCCAGTCTATCCGAAAGTGTTTACTTAAATTTTTACCCAAATTTCAAAAATGAAATAACCATATATTAAGCCAGGATACCAATTTCAGCAAACTTTGATGAAGATTTAGGATTTAGTACTCCTAGGTCTCAAATAAATAAAGGTCAGGTAATAAGGATTTGATTTTTCCCTGATGCATGAATTAGACGAACAAGACATCCATAATATAGGCCTTGGGCATCACTTGCCTGCCTTACCACAATTTCTTCCTCACTGAGCAGCCTTTTATCATTGTCACAAAGAGTTCTCCACTATGGATCTTTTTTTTTTTTTTTTTTTTTTGCGGTACATGGGCCTCTCACTGTTGTGGCCTCTCCCGTTGAGGAGCACAGGCTCCGGACGCACAGGCTCAGCGGCCATGGCTCACGGGCCCAGCCGCTCCGCAGCACGTGGGATCTTCCCAGACCGGGGCATGAACCCATGTCTCCTGCATCATCAGGCGGACTCACCACTGTGCCACCAGGGAAGCCCTCCACTATGGATTTTGACTACATTAACCCTTTTCTCCTCTAAGACTTATTGCAAATAAGAAACAAGACCCTTGTGAATGGCTTCTAAAACCTCTTCTGGGTCACAATTACATCCAAGAAGACCTCACTTCCCGTGTTTCCATCTGCACCCCTTGACTGGCTCATCTCATACCAGCTTGACCATCATCTTATTCCTCTACTACACAAACGCACCTCTAAGCAGGCCTCAATGTTTTAGACAGAATTAAACATTGAATGTGAAGAATTGAAAGAAAACTATTTTTCAGGCCCATTTCAACTTTGCAATGTTTGATTTTAAAATCAATAAATTCAACTTTCTAAATCATCACATTCTCCCCCTCCCATCATAGCCATTCTATTACTTTCAGCAAGTGCTAAAAAGAGAATGCACACCCTCCATCCCCCATACACTTGCCTGCACAAAGTCTTAAACAGAATAGAAAGTAAACCTCTTCAGTTTCTCGTTACTTAAAACTGTGATTTGTAAGAAGTCTTCCTGATCCTTAGCCACTTCACTTGTAGAGCACCCAAGCCCAGTGAAGAACATGTAATTAGCACACCAGAAACACCTGTTAATTGATTGACAATGTTAATATTATTCATTCTTTTCATTTCACATACTTGTTCAGTGTTTTACCTGTTGTCTATTTATCCTCTTTTCCTACCTCCATTGTTGTTTTCTCTAAAACTACAACCTGCAAAGTGTAGGAGCCACGTTTCTTTGACTCACTGTGGATAATGGGCTGTAGAGAGACTCTTAAACAGGCTTTTCAATTGATTGATTAATAGAACGATTGATGGATGGATGGAGGAAAGGGTGAATGCATTACAGCATTCTCCATTTGCTATTACAACAGGCTAAATTTACCAAAGGGGTCCGTTCTTCCCCTGCTGCCTGAACAAAGCGCCAGAGGTAGGTGAGTGAGAGGGGTCAAGGAACAGATATCCCTACTGCACACAATAGACAAGGGCGTCTTACAGAGGATAGGACTGCTTCTTCTGCTAATTGCTGCAAAACATCTTTTGAGGCAAGGTGGTTATTTTCTATTATTTCTTGGTTATTTTCTTAGGATAACTTGTATTTTTTAAGTTATAAAAGGAAAGAAATCCAACTAACAAGCACTACACTTCTTTTTTTAACCCTACACTTTTTAACTTTGAGTCTCACTAAATGCAACTGATTCTCCTGCCATCAATAACTTATTTATTCGTTTTCTAGGCCAGAATACATTCAGTCTACAAATGGACTTTGTTTCATAAACCTAAACATGGACAAAAGAGATACACAAAATATTTAAATCTTTACAATGCCAGATTTAATTTAGAATGCATGTTAATTTTAAGTCCAAATTAATGATCTTGGGGCTCAAAAGTGTAATTTTTTTGGGGGGGCAAGATTGTTTTAGCCAGATAGAGGATCAGGTAGGACTAGACACATGGAAGCAAGCAATAGATCTCAGGGTTTTCATGAATTCTGGCTAGAATAGAGCTGTCTCTGCTTATGCTTATTTCTACCAGTACCACAGGTGACATGCAAGAGGGAACAGTTCCCTCAAGAGCTATGCCCTGTGATTACTTCCAGGACACTAACTAAAAATCCATCATTCTCTCTGCCACTAAAGAAAACACATCAGAATCTAATACGTGAATAAACTAGAATATAGTCAAATTACCTTTTAACTGTTCATTCATTCATTCAAAAATATGTATTGAGTACCCATTACATGCCAGGTATGGTTCTGGGCACTGCAGATATATAGGTGAGAAGATATACAAGTTCTCTGCTCTCATGAAGCTTACGTTCACACAGTTTTGTCCCTTCTTTGCTAATAATTAATTAATTGGATATAGTGCACCACTGGTACACTCATTCTGTTCTAAGGACTGTGGAGAGAACAAACAGAAGGAGAATCTGAGCTAATGGAGGGATATAACTCAATCCTCAACAAATCTTCAATGTCCTCTATGTAGGAGGGACTGGCCAGGATGGTACCTGTGGCCTCCCCTTTAGCACTGGGATCATCACAGTAATATGGCTCTATAATAACTCTAGAAATCTGCATTAACCATGAATGGTTAATGGAGACTTGTGGCTCTCAGTAGAAGCTGTCATAATATACCATTGCAGAAGAATATTCTATTTCACAATAAATTTATGTTAGATTGTTAATTTAAAAAGTAGTTTATAAAACACATGCAGTACAACACAATTTTGTTAAAACAGAAAGAGTAACTATGCAAGAAAAAGATGGCTAGAATACATAGCAACATGTTGGCCATTGATAGCTCTGGTTAGGATTGTGTGTACTGTACATGTGTGAATGCATGCAAATGTATGTGTGCTGGTGCTTTTCAATGTTTTCTAAATTTTCTACAGTGAAAGAGTTTACTAAATTCTCTACATAGGGAGACAATTTTTACCCCTCCTTCCAAAAAACTACATCAGATATTACTGCAACAGAAGGTGGGCTCTAATGACAGAGAAGCCAGCCTCCTGTCTAGGCAGCCTCCATTCGTAGCTTATGAGGTAATGTTGTTTGGCCTCGTCCACACTTGGAATAAAGCTCTTAAGTTTTTCTTGTCAAATTTAATTTGGGCCTCCTGGCCAGCAGCAACCTAGTGACCATGATTTTTTAAACCCTGCTATTAGGTATTTTATCACCTATGAATAGTCAGTAATTTTCACAATAGCACTTATTCTACTGAAATAAATTTTACATTCTTCACAATGTCATCAAAAGAAACTCATTACAATGGTATCAAACATAAGACATTTCAACAAATAAAAACTTTGTTAAAGGTGGGGGGGATTTCTAAATTAACCAAGGTGCTATCCTCACTTTAGGTAGATAGATAGATAGATAGACAGACAGACAGACAGATAGATAGATAGATAGATAGATAGATATAAAAAGCCTGCTATATATATATGTGGCCTGATAAAACAAAAGCAATGACATGGCATACCTTTTTCCATTTTAGTCTGTTTCTTCCAAACTGAATCATTCCCTCCACCCTCTCCTTGGGGAAAGTACAAGGCCATTCACCAGTGAAGAGAAAATAAATGTGTAAACTCAGAGAATCGGCTTGTCACAAATTGGCAAATACAGTTAATGGTTAATTATCTGCAAAGACTTCAGTCTTGTCACTTTTCAATTTTCTGGTCAGCATTTAAAAAAAGGAACCAACTCTAATTAGTAAAATAATTTTTCAGGTCTTTATAGAGCTGATTTTCTAGAAAGCTCTTGGAAAAGCTTGCTTTTGTGTTGTTTTCTTTTAAAGTAATATAATTCCCTTACTCCTATATGAGAGCTAACAGCACTGGCATGTTCAACCCATCCCCTAACCAGGAAAATATTTTTTAAAAGATAACTAATTTTTTAAGCACAGATCTAGGTGCTCCGAGTTTCTGCTGCCACTCATCTGTAAACCTGAATGGAAAAAAGAGAACGTAAACCTCCCAGAAAGAAAGTTGTATTTGAGAGTTAGTGTGAGATTTGCTTCCCCCATGTGAATGATCTCGGGATAATAACAGAGCCAGAGAAAATGATATGTATAGCTAACAGAGTCAAAACTATAGAAATATATGTGGATAGCCCAAATTAACTACTGGTTCCATTTAGAAAAGAATCGCCTCCCGAGACAAGAGAGGTTGAGTTCATCTCCCTGCCCCTCACTTCCTTACCCTTGAGCTTTTGGGGCCAGAAACGCTAACCTTAATTAATGGAAGATCCACTAGACTCCAGCCAAGGGTTTGGGTCCCAGGCCTGGGTCTCCTCCTGCGCCCCTCCCGGGAGTAACGAGCAAGCGGCCTTCATTACTGGCAGCTGAGGGGAAGGGTCACTGGGAATGGATTTGCAGGGCCCTCATTGAGCGATCACTCCATGCTGAGAGGAGCTGGCCATGCTCTCGGACACCTGGTCATTAACATTGCTAATTAGCAGCCATTAATCAGGGCGCTTGCTTTTTTTTGTTGTTGTTGCATGTCACCGGCTCAGAGGAACCAAGTGAATAAGAAGATTGTTTCATTACCTCCACAAGAGGTGGAATGAAAGCAGTTCCCATCAGCTCAAGATGAGATGGATTAAGGGAAAGGTTAGACAACAGTTTGAGATGAGGTGGGGGGGGGAGGTGGGGGGGGAGGTGGGGGAGGTAGGGATGGGGGGAACGGGGGTGGGGGCAGGGGGGGCGAGACCTGAGCTGTCTGCTAAGGGAAAACCAGTCACCTATAATTAATGAAATCTTCTGCAACCTAATTCTAATCACTGTGTGAGCGTTCCTCCAACAACCAAATTTTTGAACTTTAAGAGCTTTATTTTCTTCTGTTGGTGCAGGGAATTATCTTTAAGTCATTTTAATTCTGTCTGGAACTCAGTAAGTTCGATATTTCTGCCTTCCCATTCTAAAGTCTTTTTTTCCTTCTAAAAGATTACGACATAATTTAAAACTTTAAGTAGTTATAACTAAAGCACTTTTAGAATATCTTCATTATTTTACCCAAATGGTACACTCCAACCAAGAGTCAAAGGGTAATCAAAAAATAATAATTCTACAGTTTTTAGAATGGAAATAATAAAAAATAAGTAGTTTATTCTTACTCCTAAGTGCCCTAAAAGGCAAGAGGGAATGAAAAGACTCTATATTGATTTGTATATAATGACACTGAGAAGAATTAGCATGTCATTGAAAAGGGCTAAAGATTGTATGCGCCTGTGTGTAAATTGTTTTCTGTTGTTAATTCAAATGCAATATGATGAACATGTTAATGGAGCATTTTCTCTTCTGGAATGTGGGGCATCATGTGTGTATAGCGCATTATCTTAATTTCTGGGAAATGGAAACCTTGGTAACAGGTTGTGTGTCCCAGTGTTGTAGTTGTCACAATAATTTTTTATCTAGGAAAAAAATACTGTGAGAATACATATTTAATTAGCAGTTAGTTAGCTACTATGAATTCATTATTTATTAAAGTGTGCTCATCCAAGAGCTGCAAAGCAGATTTCCTTGACTTATGGGGGAAGTTCTCTTTATTAAACAGTGAGTACTTCATCCAGCTTTTTGCTATGTTTCTGCTCTGAGTCTCTCTGTGGTGGGTTACAGAATGTGGTTTTCAGTGGCACTAAGCAACTAGGAAGCAGAGATTGCCTAAGTATTTATTAGCACTGTGGCCTCATTTGGACACGTCTAATAAATATACATTTGCGCATATAATATGTACCCCTGCACTTTCAAAGCAAAATTATTCGTTTAATGTTTCCTACATTTCCAAACAATAAAAGGCGAAATCTCTTTTTGTACTAATTTGCTCTGTTTACGAAGAACTATGAAGTTGTTGGGGGAAAGAAGCAAGTATGTAAAGCTAATCTGAAGAGCATTTCAATTGGGTTGGAAATCCATAATATGATTTCTAGGACTTCATGGGAAAGTTGAACGCTCAAGGGGAAATTACACAAAGAACAGCTGAGAAAAAGTTGCATTCTGGCACAGAATCATGCAAATGGGGCACATTCTTCAGTTTTCTCATGACGGATTGCCTCTGAAACCTCTGAGCCAAGCTGCAGCAATGCTAATGAGGGAGATGCATCAATGAACAGTGTCATCCCAGGGGCTTCCAAAGGGGACAGGGGGGATGGAGAGGGGGCCCAAGAGGGAGCTGGAGGAGGAAGAAGGAAGAAAGAAAGAAAAAGGAAAAAGGGGGTGGGCGGAGGGGGGTTAGAAAAAGAAAAAGAAGGGAGAGCAGTTGAACTTTGAAGTATCTGTGCTAAACCATTAAAAAACAAAATTTCGCAGGTAGAGATGGAAGGTACAAAATGAACAGCACTACAATTTTATCCCTTTAAGATTTGAGAGAGTTTAAGAAATAAACTAGGATGGGAGACAGAAAACTTTTTAAACTATCTGCCTGTTGGACTAAAACCAAAATTAAAGTTGGGAGCTAAAATGCTGTACTAGAGAATAGCTTGTGGTTTCTTTATTAAGGACTCTAGACTATAATGGAAAAGACTGGGGACCATCTATGCCAGAAAAAAAAAAAAGTAGCACTTTTAAGACTTAACTTCTTTGTGGTTGCAGAGTTCTCATTTGAATATTGAAGAAAAATTGTAAATGCATACATTTGTAGCTCATTTACCACAAACGAAAGACAGTTTGCTTGTCATTCCAATTGTTTGGAAAGATTATTTTCTTTAAATGCATATACACAAAGATAATTTTTTAAGAATATTTCTCTTGAGATTAATAAATGATTGCTTTCGTTTCAGAGATCTATGAGCAGATTTCTCTTTCTTCAGTGGCTAAATCCATACATACCACTTGCTTCCATCTCCACCTACTGAATGCAAAATTATTACTAATTTACTTTGCGTTTTCCTTCCATTCTGGGCTTCCAATGCACTGCATTTCTCATGGAAATCAAATCAATAGCTATTTATTGAGCACTTATTATATTTAAGGCACTTTAAGTTACTTTTATAAAGAAACCTATAAATATATATGTAATACTGTTAAGTTTCAGCCCTTTTAAAGTGGTGTTAAGTTTCCAAACATGATGAATAACTCCCTTTATAATAATCCCACAATGAACACAGCCAATTTGGTATTGATGTCAATTGTGTGCTACACTTCCAAAATGTCCCACTAAAACTTACCCAGTGCTGGTTTAATCAAAGTATGGTTAAAATGTATTATATTTTTCCTTTCATTAGTTTATTTTATTAGCGTATGGTTTTAAAAATGTAAACAGCCGACAGTGCCCCTGTTTGCAAGCACCGTCATGTCAGTTCCTTTAGTTAAGTACATAAACAACTCAAATAGAAAAGAAATGGCTGCAGTTAAGTTTAAACTCTCTAATCAATAGGTATATAAGGAGCTCTGCATCAATACAGATTGATGCTAAGATCAGGTTCCCTTTATTCTTTTGCTCGATTTCAACCAATAGGAACTGCAAGATTCAAAATTAAAGCTGAAAAAAAAAATCCCTAACTCACTCTATTGTGTATTACAGTTCATATGGTATAGTTTCCAAGACCACCCACAGTTCTGAGACTGCTTAATGGAAGATTGCATCAGCTGCTGCACCTAATGACAACTAGATGAGTTAAGAATGAAGTGTTAGTATTCACAGTACTTGTGAGCATAAGACAGATTATTCACATCATTTCAAAGATAACCTTTGTAGCAAAATGCATTCATTCAAGTAACACATTTCTAACTAATCAGATACATTTTCTATTGAAATTAGCTTAAAAAATCAAATTTCTCAGAGAAAAAATTTAAATCTATTCCATTATAGGATCTGTTAACAGGTATTTAGACAATTTTAAATTATATATTAATGGAAAAAGCGTGTTTCTGGCATCTCACAGTGTCATTTAACAGAATAATTATGAACAATGCTACTAATTGGTAGTTCACTATTGTCCGTCATACACCTAAGAGAAGCCAGAGTGTCTCAAAAAATTTCCCTCTGAAAAATCTGTAAAGGCAGAGAGAACACATTTGAACCAAGACATCGGGGAGTAAAGAGTGAGACAGACCCTCTTCTTGCTCCCTGCCTTCTTTTCTAAAAAGGGACATTTCTTTGAAGTTTCTTGTTTTATTTATTAAATCCCTATGATTTTTACTCCACAATATAGCCATGTTCATTTTAATATAAAAAGGATTTAAATTATGAACTATTTAGTTTGCTTGCTTGCTTTTAAATCTTAGAGCAAAACTGATACTCCAGGAAGATGCACCATATTAATCCCCTGAAATACTGTTATCCAGGGTGAGATGGTACAGCAATCAATGAGCCTTCCTTGGGGCTAAAGACTCTGATTCTAAGCCCTACTCTATACTCACTGTGTGGCTTTGGGCATGTAAGTCCCTTAGTTGCTTCGGTCCTCTGATTCCTCGTGGAAAATGAGGAGGGTAGACTAGGTGTTGGTCTTTAAACTCTTTTCACTTTGGGGATGCTATAATAATTCTGGTAATGCATTTTGTTTTTTCAATGGAGAATAATGACTACTTAAAGATTAGTGTAGATTAATTCTGTGAGTCTTTTCCAATACAAGAATTTTAAGAAAGTATGGCCTCCGTATGTAAAATATAAAAAGAAAAACCTACTTACTCTTTTGGCAAATTTACTCCAAAACTTTAAACACCAAAACCGGGAAAAAATGACCTGTTTGTTTTTCCCTTTGTTTTTGTTTGTTCAATAAAACCATGGTTAACTGAGAATGAGTAATCATAACCCTTTATTAATTAAAGCTTTTTTTCTGGGAGTGTAATTCCAAAAGAAAGATGCCAAAAGAAACCTTGTAACAAATTTTCCTTTCATTAAAAAATGTCTACACACAGTTTTGTACAAAGTTATTCACTAGACTCAGTGTGCAACATACTCTACATCCTTAACTGTGGCGTTTTGGTTTTGAGCTCAGGCTCTGGAATCAACCCTGGGATGAAATCCTACCTCCACCATTTAGTTATGGCATTACTTATCCTCTCTAAGCCTCGTTGCTCTCATCTGTAAGATGAAGATGATAATAACATGTCATGTTTGAGGGGCAGGGATTAAATGAGATAATATATATCAAGTGCTCAGCCCAGTGTTTGGCCCCAAGTAAGTACTCCATTAATGTGATCATTTATTAATACTACTACCAGATGATTAGAATCAATGTTCCCCTTTACATTAAAGGCCCACTTCAAGGTAAGACAAGTACATGAAGCACACTGGAAATAAGAAAGTAATCGTAGTGGGAAGTAGCCACATGGCACAGGGAGATCAGCTTTTTGCTTTGTGACCACCTAGAGGGGTGGGATAGGGAGGGTGGGAGGGAGATGCAAGAGAGAGGAGATATGGGGATATATGTATAGCTGATTCACTTTGTTATACAGCAGAAACTAACACACCACTGTAAAGCAATTATACTCCAATAAAGATGTTAAGTAAAAATATATAAAATAAAATAAAATAACATCTAGGGAACAACAGAGCTACTGAAATAAATAAATAAATAAATAAAAATAAAAACCATAGCTTTCCAAAAAAAAAAAAGAAAGTAATTTTAACTTAGCCAAATAGTGTCCAGATTATCTTCCAAAAATACCTCCTTCAATCAAAACCAAAATGATTTCCATGAGTGCTACCCCTCTCCTCTGCATGATCCCACTCCCAAGCCACTACTATGGCGCTCAGCCAGTATTGAACAGTCCTCTCTGCTGGCCCAGTCACGACCTGCACATTCAGAATCAGTCGCTAGAGATCATTGCAAGGTTACCTCCCATCCTAGGTGACAAATGTAATCCACTCACCTGTACCCTCAGGCTCCGCCTGGCCCGGTTCAACCTCACCTTTGTACCATTACTTATGTGCCCACTCCACCCAGCACAGTCTCTTTCTTCCCACGTTTCAGTTTGTGCTTTTCACTCCTTCAGTAGCTCCCTATTTCATTCAGCATCAAGCCTAAATTCCACATTGCCCTCCAGACCCTTCTTCACTTCTTCAGCCTCAATTTCCATCTCTGCCCTCCATTCACCACCCAACCTCCAGCTATGCTGAACTACTGGAAGTTCTCAAAACTGCCCACATTAATTTTCACCTCCAGGTCTTCAGGGGTTCTCTTTCTTTTTGTATAGTCTTTCTCTTTCTCCCAGAACCTCTCCCTTCAGACTCCCCATAGCTAATTACTCTTTAGTATTAAGTTCTCAGCTTATATGGGAGCCTTTCCTGACTGGGGAAGATTTGGTTAGGGGCTGCTCATGTTTCCATGACATTCCAATCCTTACCCTTATCAGAATTTTTATCAAATATCATAGCAATAGGCTATGTCCTTGTTTGTCCTACTCCAAATAAAAAAATTCCTTGACAGCGCGGGCTGGTTTACCACTCTCAGGCCTGAGCACGGAGCCTTTCACATATTAAGTCCTTAGAAAATATCTGTCAAATAGATTTCTTTTATATCTATCATAGTACTTTATCTAATCATCTGCAGTGTCCAATATAAAACAGGTTATATGTCATGTTGATTGATTATAAAAGTCATTTTTAATAAATTGCATCAACATTAGAAACTGCCATTAACCAGCCAACCACAGAAGGGATATGGCCCTGATGAAACACGCCAACACTCACCTTCTCACCATACTGTCCTGGAGAATAAATAAAAACATGGACATTGCAGAGAGGTCCTTGAAGGTCTACTAAACTTAGATTGAAGAAATATTCGCTAGATGATTTATGCATCTTCAAGGCTGTCCTTTCCAACCTAAAGGCTGGAGAATGGGGTCAGGGGGTGGGGTGGGCGGTAGAGTTGTGGGGAGATAAAGAGCACAGAACCACTCAGAATAACTGGGAAGATTTACATCCTGAAATCATAATTGGTTGTATGGAAGAGTTTGGGACATAAACCTCTCAAAAATATTTTGTTTATAATTAAGAAAAATTGTGAGGTTTTCCAACCCCTGTACCTCTGTAGAGTGTGGGTGGGTGTGTGGAGGTGAGATGGGCAGTCCTCTTCATTGTCTTATGACTCACACTAATTCTTTAAGAAGTGCTTTTCTTTATAGCCTCAACTCTGATTTTAGCTGGGGTTTTTACCCAGCCAGACCCTCTCGTACATCACATGCCAGCAAAGGAAAATCTCAGCTACCTCAGCTCTCATCACAAACACTTTTTTCTGGAACATCCATCTCACTTCACTTTTGACCTTATGCCCATTCCACTTTGTCCAGACTTTCGATCCTATCTTGGCTTCCATTTCTGGCTCCCATTACGGATCCTGGAACTTGGTTTTTCTTAAGTTTTCCCCCTTGATGTTCTTTTAGAACTTTGGTTCCTTATGCTCAATGTTTCATTAATCCAGTAGTAGACACAAATTCCCCTTAAAGAGTAGGGTTTCTTGTCACTCTTTTACTAGAAATATATATTTCATATACATCAAGAGCCAACTTAAATAATAGTCCTCCTAGAACCAAATATCCATAATGGATTTTGGACCACCTGAGCCCTCAGCCCCCAATGGGCTGGTATTTCCCAAAGTGCAGGGCATGTGCTGTGCGTGGGTACGCTGCCGGAGACGAGCAGATGCGGGTGGTACACTGGCATGGCCTTGAATACCAGTAGTGCACACAGTGAGCGGGAAAGTTATTCTCCTGTTGGTTCTCTTTCGATCCTTCTGATTACAGTAAGAATAAAAAGGCCCAGTGCTAATCCTGAACACCTTTCCTGTACTATGCAATACCTCTAACACAAATGAACTTAACAGTTTCCACTTTTTTACTTTAACAGTTATGTTTGTATGGCTTATCACATGAATTTACTATTTATAGTAGTGGTATATTATAGTTTCCTTTGCTAGTAAACTACATTTAAAAGGTAAGTCCATATAAAGAAAATATTATTTAAATAATAGTACAGGTAGTGTGTAACCATAAAAAAAAAATGACAGTGGTCATGAATTGCTGAATTTGGTAAACCATAAAAAATACACCAAAGTTGTAGATCAAAATTAAATTTAGGCATTAGTAATAGTTTGTATATCTTTGAACCTCAAAGTACCAGGTTTTCTTTAAATTGGCAATAAAAACACTTTCATTAATTCTCTAAGCATTTCTTAAGGGAATTAAAAAAAATAAAATCTCTTCATACTTTCATCCCTGGCCCTTTCTTCCTCAAAACCATGAAATGATTGTTCCATAGACTACAGCACTCATGGGTCAACCAAAAAAGAAAAAAGAACCTTTAGTCCCATAATTACCAAAGGAATAAGCAGAACCTTGAGAAAACAAGCTGGTGTTCAAGAAAATAATTTTCATTGCCAGCATCTAACCACTGGCCTCTTTCTTAAGAAGAGGATGAGGCCCACAGGATAATAAAAGGCCTATAGAATCACATAAAAGTTCCACATGTGCTACTCCCTAAGTGGCCTCTAAGGGGGTAAGGCCTGGAAGGGGGTAGGGGAACAGGGCTAAGAGCAAGACAAAAAAAAAAAAAATCTTGCTTCTAGAGAAGCAGCTCATCTTACACAAAAACCTAATTAACATGACAGGTTCCTGTTTGCAGAAGAGCTTGTTATCAGTGAAAAACAACAACAACAACAATAATAATAATCGTAATAATAATAATAAGATGAGCCCTAGCAGTCGGGGTTTCTGCAATTACAGTGTGAATTGCATGAGAGGATTATATGAAGTGCTCTTGGCTTAGAAGGGGGAAGTAAAACGCTTCAGCTTGCGAGGCACAAGCAGCTGCTTGGGGGCCGTGCACCTGCCGTTTCCAAGGCTGTTTTCACCTCGAGAGGAAAACAGGCCCCTTCTCTTTTCCTTTCACAGCCCCCAATCCAAAAACCACCTCTAAGAAGTGGGGAGAATAAAATGGAGAGGAGAGAAAGGCGGAAGAAAATAAAACTGAAAAAGTTCGTCCATAACGGCAAGTGCGGCTCCCCCACTTAGAAAATCGCGGAGCTGGAGAGCACAGGGAAAGGTTGGGGGTGGGAGGGAGGAGGGTGACAAGTGGGAGGGAATGACTTCATTTTAATGCAGCAACAGACAGCGCGCGATCTGATATTGGCAAAGTTTCAAGGAAAATGGGGGGCGAGGGGGCGGGAGAAGAAGAAAGGACTCTTTTACTGTTTCAGGCGGCTAAGTCTTCCCGAGGAGCATAAGCTCAGCTCGACATTCTGGGAATAGCAATGAGGCACACACAACAATCAAAACACACTATAAATCTGTTTGATGATTCAAACACATCATGCATCTGCACCCACAAAATAGAGCTTCAATTAAATAACCTTGCAGATTTGAACAGGAAAAGAAGGGAGAGCGTGAGGATTTTTAATTAGTAACTCCCAATACAAGCAGTTCTGTAAAAATTAGGTGTTTGCAGTACACTTTATTCTAAACTGAGTTGTAAGCGTGTTTGCTGCTAGAGAGCACCGGACAGCTCCTCCCTAACGTTGGCTCGAAGCTGTGTTTTCCTTCCTTAGCAAGACTAGAGGAAGTTGCTTCAAGGAGGCCTTTACCAAAGGAGTGAAAAGAGCCTACATGAGGCTTTTTCATACTCATTCACACAGATACATGCATCTCCACAGACCTTTTCCAGTATTTCAGGAAAACTCCATATGGTTTATTAAAACAAAACAAAACACACACACACACAAAAGAGAAAAGGAATAAAAGCCCACGTCTCACATCAGGTCGTTATACAAACTACAACTTCTGTTCCCCAGAATTTTTACTTACAGGATTTCTCTTTCTATGGTAGGGATAAATTATTCCACTACACAATTACTACTTGGTTTATGAGCACGTGACCTATCATATATGTTTGTATCCACACTATAGAATAACACACAGTTAGCTGTGAATGATGTGCTTGAGTGCCCCAGAAAAGGCCTTTTTTTGTTGTTAGAGAGACCCAGATTCATTTATTTCCGACTGACTTCCAAATAAGCTTGGCCTGGTCTCTGCTTGCTTTAAAAAATCAAAAGGAAATAATTCATATTGAAAAGTAGGAAAGCATTTGTGAGGCTCTCTCTTTGGAACCTTAGAAACACTTCTTTCATTTATTGAAAATGTATTCTACCTGTCAGCCTAAGCAGAAATTCAGAGGAATGGCAACAAGTTTTTGAAAATTCCTAGACTATACTCCCCACCCTCCATGAAAGGATCCAAATGTATCAGTTATCTGACAAAATATAAATAAAATCTATTTGAAATACAAGCATTTTTCTCAACATGAATCTCTGAGGTTAATACAAAAACTAGTAGAACAAGAAAGCCAAATGTACAAATTAGTAAAACATGAAAATTAATTAAATCATTCTTTAGGGTCTGAAAATATAAATGAATCACAGAAAGGGAGACTAGAGTTCAAGAGTAGGAGCATGAAACTAAAAATGTCTCACCACACTTATATTTTCAAAGAGTAATTTAAGCAGTTGGGGGGCTTGAACCATAGTGGCAGTTATACTGCTTAGAAAGCATCCAACTTTGGGGCAAAATCAGAGTTCTAAAGGAATGCAAGGCAGGGACATTGGGTATACCACCCATCAGTCCCAGTGAAAACAATGCCCCTTTTAAAAGCCTGCAAGCCTTAGGTAAAACACGAAATAAAGGATGGACAATTGTTTTCATCACGGAAGTGGGAATTACCTGCATGTAATCTGTAGAATCAGCAAAGTACGGGGGCTCTACCTACGACCCCTCTGTCAGTTTCCCCTCAGTAAATGGGGAAAGCTTTGCCTCCCACTCAGAATGAGGCGAGATTCGGGGCAAATTCTTCCCTAGTGGAAATGAGGAAGGGACTGGGAGGCAAGGGACCTGGAAGGCAAGAGTCTCAACCCCAAATCAGTGTGGCCTTGAGGACATAACTTGCTCTCTCGGGCCTCAGCATGTTCATCTATGAAAGGAGAAAGCTGAATCATTAGATAGTCTCGAAGATGTCATCTGATTCCAAACTCCTGTGATTCCACGGGTAGAACCAGACAAGACTGACAATACATTTTGCACTAAGTGGTAGACAAGGAGATTTCGATTCCTCTCCCACTGCCAAGATTAAAATTCCTAAAGAGGTGAATCCCAATAACTCACAGCTTCAATGGAAGCTCTTCAGTTAGGCTGAGTAACCTCAACAGAGTCTAAAAGAATAAAAGGAGGGCTTCCCTGCTGGCGCAGTGGTTAAGAATCTGCCTGCCAATACAGGGGGCACGGGTTCGAGTCCTTGTCCGGGAAGATCCCATATGCCGCGGAGCAACTAAGCCCGTGTGCCACAATTGCTGAGCCTGTGCTCTGGAGCCCACGAGCCACAACTACTGAGCCCAAGTGCCACAACTACTGAAGCCTGTGCACCTAGAGCCTATGCTCCACAACAAGAGAAGCCACCAGAGTGAGAAGCCCGTGCACCGCAACAAAGAGTAGCCCCTGCTCGCCACAACTGGAGAAAGCCCACACACAGCAACAAAGATCCAATACAGCCAAAAATAAATAAATAAATTTATAAAAAAGAAAAAAAAAAGAATAAAAGGAAATTGTCTGTTATGGAGTCCCTGGAAGTTCTGACCACTCACCCATCTTTAAAGCCACCGTATTTTTCAAGGCGCATCATGTGAGGCTAGGGTCAGAATAACAGTGGAAAATGGGTGAGAGCCAAGTTTTTGGACTGTTCATTACCCCTCCCCCCAAACTCAAATTCACATTCCACAGTGAGACACTGCTATTAACGGGAGTGTTTCCTATCAGGTGCTAGGAGACAAAACAGTGAAACACTACAGCGTTACCTTACCTCCCACCTAGCCAGACTTCATCCATCCCTCAAGCTTCCGTTTTCCTTCAAGAAGATTTTGCAGACCATTTCACGTTAATCTTTCTCCTTTACAAATTGGTACCATACATAGTATAGAATTCATCTGACATTAATTATGCCTTGTGACATCTCATATTTTTATTTTAACTTTTAAAGCAGCACTTCCTCAAATATGATATTACTTCAGTGCTCCTCAGTATGATTCTGTGGTCAGAATCTGTTACATGCTAGATAAAACAAAGTTGAGCAAATTTTACAGCAAAATGTCTCAGGGCAATTAATTAATTAATTGATGTGCATCGTGACACTCCAAGTGGTACAGACAGCATGTGGTCTTCCCAAGCTTACTTTAAAATAAAATGCCTTTATTGGAACCCTCCTACACTGTTGGCACTGTTGGTGGGAATGCAAACTGGTGCAGCCACTATGGGAAACAGTCTGGAGGTTTCTTAAACAGGACTTCCATATGATCCAGCAACTTCACTCCTGGGCATATATCCAGAAAAGATGACAACTCTAATTCAAAAAGGTACGTGCACCCCAATGTTCATGGCAGCACTATTTACAATAGCCAAGACATGGAAGCTAAGTGACCATCAACAGATGAATGGATAAAGAAGATGTGGCATATAAATATATATACACAATAGAATACTAGCCATAAAAAAGAACGAAATATTGCCATTTGCAGCAACATGGATGGACCTAGATTTATCATACTAAGTGAAGTAAGTCAGACAGAGAAAGATAAGTATTATGTGATATTACTTATATGTGGAATCTAAAAAAATAATACAAATGAACTTATTTACAAAACAGAACCAGACTTCCAGACAAAGAAAAAAACTTACGGTTACCAAAGGGAAAGTGGGAGTGGGGGATAAATTAGGAGTATGGGATTAACAGATACACACTACTACAGATACTGAAACAGATAATCAACAAGGATTTACTATATAGCACAGGGAACTATATTCAATATCTTGTAATAACCTATAATGGAAAAGAATCTGAAAAAGAATTTATATATATAACTGAATCACTTTGCTGTACACCTGAAACTAACACAATATTGTAAATCAACTATACTTCAATTTTTTAAAAAATCTTTATCAGAAATATTGCCCAATCTCTATAATAAGATTTCATTTAAGAATTAAGATTCAAAAGTTCAGTTATTCATTAATGCCACAAATATTTACTGAGTACCCACCTGGTAGGAGAAAAAACGGTTAGGAATTTAGAAAGCTTTCTCCATGGGGTGACATCAGAAGTGAGGATGGGAGGGTGTTATCGAATTACTGACATACGTATAACAATTCACAATTTATCAAGTTTTTTCTCGTATACTTTTTTATATATATTCTCATATACATTTTATACCACTGCCACATATTACATATCTCAAATTTATTTCTGCTTTAATTTGCCCTTCTGAGAAAGTACATTTCCTTTAGAGTTTTCCCATACACTTTTCCTATCTGTGAAATACTTCTATCCCAAGCTCAGATGATAGTGAAAGGCAAATGAAGTTTGGGCCTCCTATATGTGTCTTTTTTTTTTCCATATATTCCTTAGGGCAAAACTGATTAAGCAGTATCTATGAACTTCTCAAGATAAGAACAGGTAATCTTTTTCAAATTCGTGTGATTTAAACATTGAAAGCGCTGTGATCAGTACAAATCACATGAAGGAACTTTTTGTTTGTGGCTGGTAAAGGTTTGAAGTGGGATTCCTCGGTGGAATAACAACAGAGAGACCTTGGACCCTGGAAAGAAGCCAGCTTGACAAAGACAAGGTAGTTTTTCCTGATGAAAACCCTTAAAGACGCTGCCACTGAAGCTCGCCTCGTTGGCTAGTGGGTATTGCTAATCTTTCAGCCTACGTGATAAGATAAGTTACAGCACATTCTGAACATAGACCATCCAAATGCATTTGATAAAAACCTGTGGTTTATTGGGATTCTGTAATATTTATGCCATTATCAGTTCCCACCCATATATAAACATGATGGGTCACCTACATGGGACACACCTCTGATTGCTCGTTTAAAATAGAAATAAAATAGCCTGCATTCTTCCTTTCTAGGATAATTTATGAGAAAGAATATAAGGTAGGTCCTTCCCGTCCCTACCAGGTACAGGAAAGTAGGATCCTTCCTCCTCTCCCATTCCTTCCTACCTAGCTATACAGAGAAATTTTCTTTGGATTTTTAAAATCAAGCATAGGAAACCTGGTGGCGGGAGGTGGTGGGAGGATGGGACGGGGGAAGGGAGGGGCAGTGTGGGGGAAACATAGCTGCTGTGCATGTGGCAGGCTCCCCAGTCATTCTGTAGTGAAGAGAGCGCTAAACTAGTAGTCAAACAACCTGGCCCAGCTCGACCTCTTACTAACTGTGTGACACTTTCCTTGTCTTCAAATGGAATAATAATGTCCTTCCAGTGTCATCCCCAGGGTGCTTAAGAGGTTCAAATGAATTGAAACAGGTGAAAGCCTAAAGCACCAAGAGCAGTATCCACAGCCTCTCCTCACTATGTATGCCATTTGGTCAAGAGCTTGGGCCCAGAGTCCACCTGAGTTAGAATCCTGCATCTGCCTGATAGCAGCTGTATGACCCTGGGCAAGTTCCACTCTCTGAGCCTCATGTTCTTCATCTATAAAGTGGGGAGTACTAATCCTCAAAGCATTGTGAGGATTTAATGAGATCATAAATGTCGCACTCTGACGGTGTCTGGAATAGAGGTCTCTCAATGAGCACAGGCTCATATCATTAGTGAAGAGCTACTGCCATGTGGATCACCTTACTGCTACAGTGTGGGAGAATGAGACTCATCAAGTGTGCTTGGCACCCCCATCAGATACAAAATTCGTATGTCACTTCCTCCTTAGAGCCTTTCCTCACTACCCCACCCCTGTCCAAGTTCATTAGCCGCTCTCCCATAGCACCTGTTTCAAATATTCTATTATACCTTCTAAGCACCATTTTGTAATGTATTTACTTACACGTGTCCTCTATTAGATTGTAAGAAACTTGATGGCAGGACTCTGCCCTATTCAACTCAGAATCCCCTGTGCCTAAGACAGCGCCTACATCATACACAGTAAGCACTTAATAAATGCTTATGGAATTGGAAATATGAATATATAATGTTCTGCTGCAAGTCAACCCCCAAATAAGTGATGGAGACACAAACACAGAGATGACATGATACAGGGTAAGAAAGAGCAACATACTGGGGGTGTAGGACAGCCTTAGCTCTTGCATTCTCTTCCATTCACTCTGTTGTATTAACTTATGCAGATCTGGTGCCTCTGCTACTCAGTTCAAGCAAATACTCATAACTCAGTTGTTTTACTGGCCTTGTAAGGCCAATAAAAATGAAGTGTAACAGTCTGGGAAGTAAATTTTTAAAATTCAGTTAATTCCACCTTTCTCCAGGTTCTGCATCCTTAATACAATGTCACAAAATCCTGTACTCCAAACCGACAAGAACAAACATAAACTGTCTCAGAATCAGGAGATTAAAGCAGGGACTAGGACTAGATGAAGTTGATGGCTTCCCATCAACAAATAGTATGATTTCCAGATAGAACTGCAAGACCCTCAAAAATGTTTACCCATAAATCTTTCCCTCCTTCCAAACTAGCTTGAAATTCTTGCCATTGTAAGTTTATGCACATGTGTGTGGTGGGTGTAAGTGTGGGCTGGACACGGCATCTTCAGAAAACCCTTGCAAAAATACCTGTTATCTTTTCACTTGCCTTTTCTCATTAGCATATTAGCATCATGCATGGGAATATTCCTTGTAAATCATAAAAAATTATCATTATTAACACAATAATTTATCAGGTCAACTTTCTGGACCCACTGAAGACAACCTGGCCTCAGGGAAAGAGAAATTGGAAAGGATTTTAGTCACAGGCATCAGATTGCTGTGGGACTGGAACCAGGGGAAGCCTGGAGAAGGTAGACCAGGGAGAAGTGACTTAATTAGAGCCTGGCGCTGGGCAGCTGGGGAGGAAGAGTAATAATGGA
The DNA here is from genome assembly GCF_964374135.1 of Grampus griseus. Lineage (NCBI taxonomy): Eukaryota > Metazoa > Chordata > Mammalia > Artiodactyla > Delphinidae > Grampus > Grampus griseus. Next base: position 59,431,274 of record NC_138998.1, read on the forward strand.
AATCAATGTCAGCATTCAATCCTGTTGTCCCAGAGTCTACTCATTGTTCCTTTTGTTGTTGTTGTTTTTAAGTAAGGCTTAGTGAGTACTGAGAATGTGCTAGCACTAGGACAGGTATTGGTATACAGTGGTGTGAATGCAGATAAAGTACCTCCCCTTACGATGCACACAATCCTAGTGTGAGAGACAAACATTACACAAGCAGGCATACTGACTAATACTTCATTTTAAAACATGCTAAGAGCTAAAAGGGAAAAGAACAGTGGATTATGAGAGAATGAGGTAGTCTACCTTTTGGATTGAATGCAAAAGTAAATTTACCCTGAAACGAATGAAGTTTAAGCTTGAAATCCTCTTAGTTACATGGGCTCCGTCCAAGACTTTAGAGATGGTGGGAAGGGAAGCCTACAGTGTGCTCATATAGCTGTATGTTTTTGTAAATTTTGCAAATGTGAGATATTTTAACTGCAATCAGTTAAGACCTCTGTCTCTTTCCATTCTGATTTCCTCTGTCATATTTCCCCTTACATTGTGTGAAGATGGGCATCTGGGGAATCTAGTTAGGGGAAAAATTGAGATGGGGGGCACATCTCAATTGGGTTTGATGGGACATGTTAAAAAAGTGTAGTTAAGTTACTGCAAGCATCTCAGTATAAGAAAGGTTTCCAGGAACAGTCCTCCTAGCCTTTTCACTAATTCATACAGCAGGATGACACAAGCATGCAGGCCTAGAGGGTGTCCCCTGATATGACTGTGTCCTCCACTGCCTGGCACCAGAAGTAGATAGGTAGTGAGGGAGAAACCAGATATGAAATGCAGGGAGCAAGATAGAGCTTTTGCCCTGTGTGAAAATATTACTACTAAACATTTGCATACCATTACTAATAAAAATGTTATGAAGCTGAAATAAACTTTTCTAAACCGTCAATAATAAAAAGCAAAACTTGATTACTATGGAGGAAAACTAAACTTTCTATTCTCACCATAGAAAATATTACAGTATCATTGTCATATGGAAGGACAATCAAAAGATAGGTAGCCATGTCAATTATGTCTCAGTAAAAAAAAAAAATGTAGCCAAAGAATGTAGGGAAAAAACAATTAAAGCATTATTTATGGTACTACTTCCTTTTTTTTTTTTTTTTTTTGCAGTACGCGGGCCTCTCACTGTTGTGGCCTCTCCTGTTGCGGAGCACGGGCTCCGGACGCGCAGGCTCAGCGGCCATGGCTCACGGGCCCAGCCGTTCCACAGCATGTGGGATATTCCCGGACCAGGGCACGAACCCGTGTCCCCTGCATCGGCAGGCAGACTCTCAACCACTGCGCCACCAGGGAAGCCCCTACTTACATTTTTTAATTCATCATTTTTTGTGATGTCTTTTCTTATCTAAATAAACATTCACTTTTGAGAATAAATTTCTATTCATAATTTTTTTTCCTTAAGAAAAATTCCCAAATTATATAAGCTTCAGGCCCCACAAAATCTGCCCCTGGTCACAGCTTCTCGGTGGAGATGACATTTCAGCTGACACCCAAGGAAAGTGAAGAAAACATCCACAAGGAAAGAAAATCCAGGGCCATGGAAAGAGCATGTGGAAAGGCCTGGGGATAGGATGAGCTTACAGAGTTCACACGTAAGACCACAAATCCTATTTATTTCCAACAACACTTGTTTTATTATAAAAATAATGCATGTTCATTGTAGTAAATTAGAAAAGCTCAGAGAAGCACAAAGAAGAAAAAAAAGAACCACCAGACGCATACCAATTTTTTACTGGAAAAACAAGATTGCTCCAGTTATACCACAAGGCTGTGAATCACAAAGGATGGCTCTAGAATGATCTGGAACCTGACAGATTTTTAGAGCATGGTGCGAATATAAAGAATCTGGTCATTCTCACCATCATCATGACCATCATCATCATTATCAATGCCCAGTCAGGAAAACACATTAAAAATACCCTCTTTTAAATGTTTTGCCAAGGTCATCTGGCTACGGAAATATACATAGCACCTTTGTGGCAGTAAAGACATAGGTGAAGGGGGGTCCCTTGGGATTCCTAATTAAGTGAATACTTATTGTTCTGCTGCCCAGCACCCTCCCTTATTCTAGAAACAGCCCCTCTTCTTTTAGGGAATTGACCCTACTACTGCTTCAATCTTATGACTCTGATAGAAAGTGATGATCACTGCTTCTCCTCCCAACTCCCAACCTTAATTAATGAGCTTGGGAATGAGCACAGATTTGGGCCAATCTGAATTCGAACCCATGATCTTCTAGCTGGAGCTCAGAGAGGACTGGCCCCCTCTGTGACGGTACAGATGGGAGATGTGGGCCTGAGAGCAGCAGAAGGCCATGTTTCAAGCCAAACAAAAGTTGGTCTGAGAAAATAAGGCTGAGGATCTGGGAGAGGAGCAGAGAAGAAAAATGAAAAATGTCCTGGTGACCATACCCAGAGCGTTTCTGTTTCTAGGCATCTCTGAGACCAAGCTGCCCTTACCTGCTGATTGGCTAGGTGAAATAGTAAATCTCCCTCTTGCTCAAGTTAGTTCAAGTTGTGTACCTGCCACTTGGAACCAAATTATCCCCAATATGCTAAATGTGAATGCCTCCTGTGGCTCTTTATCATGTATAAGTCACTAGGCTGGATTCAGGGTTACTAATAAAGTAGAAAGGGGCAAGAACTAACATATACTGAGTGCCCAGTGCATTTCAGGAACTATATACAAATTACTTAATTTCATCCTTACAGCAACTCTAGGAAGTATTTGCTTTTATGAAATTGAGTTTTAGTGTGGTTGGCAACTTGTTCACGTACTCACAAGAAGTAACAGAGGCAAAATTTGAACTTAGACCTGACTGCATATCCCAGTTTTATTCCTCTTCTACATGTTGCCCGTTATGGGACCTTATAACACAATTTAGAAGAGAAATAATTCATACAAATAAGATAACGAGATATGAGCAGATACAAACAAGGAGTGGCAAAAGAGAGAAGGATTGAGTATGGACTGACCCACGGTCCAAAGGACCACCCAGTTCTAGGTACCAAATTGGAATCTTGAAGCCCTATTACTGCTTTTAAATCCTGTCCTTGCCATGAACCTAAAAATGTCATTGTTACTAGATAAGTGCTCCTCACTTAAATATGTTCAGATCTATAAGCTGGAGGTAGAAAATAAAATCTTCAAAGACTTGGCAATTTTACTGGAGTAATGTTTAACTAAGTCTATAATAAAATGTGGAAGGATCAGCAAAATACAGCCATCCAAAGACACGGCAGGGAAAATGGGTCTGAACCACAGCAGAAATTACTTAAGTCCTTTATATGGGGAAACTGTTAGCTGATAGTAAGGGCTGTTAAACAATGAAATGGGTTACCAGGGCAAGCTCAGGAATCTCCTCATCTACAGGCCTTTAAAATAGTAAAATTTTCTTGGTCTGAATGGCTTTACGTGTGGTCTTCCTTGAAGCAGGGTGGGATTAGGGAGCTACAGAGGGAGGGATGACCCTCTAATTCCCTTCCCAAGGTCTGGGATTCTCCCTACCTGACTGTCGTCACCTGGAGGAAGGGGCTCAGCCATTCGATAACCTGCCCCCTCTCTCCTAGTTCTTGCCTACCTTAGTAATGCACTCATTCACAACTGCTGTAGAAATGATTGAAATATTTAGACATAATGGAGGAAGTTTAATAGGGTCCAGTGGGAAACCCAGGTGTTTAGATCAGCTTAAAAATAATAACCACCTCCCCTGCCGGGGGCCTTCTATTCACAATCAGCTCTGCTTTTATTCTTAACCATAAAGGCTACCTCAGACAGGAAATTATTCACGTGATTGGTCTTTACAAGTGCTGTTGGGTTTAAACTGAGGGCTGTAGAGGTCATTAGTGGGCAGCCATGTGATTAACCTTTGCTAGCCCGTTGCTTTTCACACTTTGTTAACAGCTTCCATTATTGCCCCTCTGAGTCTTGAGGAAGCTGTTTATTGACAGTATTAAAAATACATAGCTACAAATTCTTAAGAGCCTTGTGTTAAAGGAAAAAAAAAAAATAGCCCTCCCAACATCTTATAGCCAGCTGACTGGGGAAATGGGAAACCTCTAATTTGCCATCAAGGTTTATCAAGAACTGCATTAGCTCAATGGTATTCCCTGATACTGCTCCTTTCTTTCATATTTATACATGTGATGGTGACACCAGAGAATTTTAAAATTTGAGGAGGAAGCTGTAAAACCTCTGGATGTATTTGAGGTTTGGACTCTGTTATTTCTGAGGAAATTAGGTTATATGTGTTTGGGGAGGAGAAAAGGAAAGGGGTTGATAAGAAAAAATGTCTCTCCTAAGGCAAAGTCAAGCCCTCACCCATGTAAAATGACCAAGAGTTTCAGAAAGGATTTTTGTGTGTGATTCAGTTCTCATTCTGATGGGAATAAATGATGGCTGTTTCAGTTCTCACCCCTTTCCTCACCCCCACCCTGGGCTGTAAAATAAATGTCTTGGGAGGCATTTCCTAGAATTGTTTATGCAAGAAAGACCATATTGATGTCTCTCAACCAGTGATATGCCTAAACCCTACTTAAAGGATGGCATTCTTCAAATGATCCTCAGTCTATGACCCCTCCCACTGCCCCCATGACCTTCCTGCGAGAATTGAATGGCCTTTCTATGACCCCTCACCTCAGCATAAGAATTCTTCCCAAGCACTTTCTTTTTACTTTCTGAATTCCAATGAAGAATTTAACTCCCTGATTCAGAAGTATCTAAGGCTTTCCCTCTCCTAGGTCAGAATTCACATTCAAGGGGGGAAAAGGCCCAGAAGATGATTCTTCAAGAGATTTATTCCCTGGTTATATATATGCATATATAGTACATTATATATATATATATACACACACACACAATGCATAATACATATGACATATGTGTGTGTATATGTGTGTGTATATACATAAAATAAATGAGTAGGAAAGGAAATCATTAGAATTCCATATAAAATTTCTGTGCTCAAGAGATTACGAGAAAGGGACAATGTACAAAAAGAGAGATGATTCTCCTTCAATTGCCTTGAATTTTTGTTTGTTTATTTCTATTTTGATGCTATTGCTCAAACTTATTCAGATGCTGTTTAAAATGTGCAGCTATAGACCCAAACTCTTTTTCTGAGAATAATCACAGGGCAAGTATTATTTCTCTCAAAGAAAAATATGAATTAATTAACATTCCAATTAAAAGAAAACAAGCATAGTAAGTGGGACTACTGCCTTCTCCCAGAACTGTTACATGCTATAATGATCTCTGATGTCTGTGTGAATTGTTCTGAAGCTAGACTTTAGTTCCTGCATATACACTGGTCAAAAAACAAACAAAAAGCGTTCGATTTCCTTTTTTAAATACCTTTATAACTTTTAAAACTAAAAGACCACACATTCCTATATTTCATGATGGAAGGGTAGAGAGGAAATTGTTGCTAGGATAAGACTTTGTATTTTATGTCAAATTGTATCTGGAAGCTCATTTTAAAAGTGGAATTATAACCCGCCCACCCCACCCCCCCACCAAAAGCAGGGATTTGAGATGAAAATGCCAAAATAACTTTAATTATAGGTTTGTTGGGGGGTGTGACATTAAAATATCAGTCAGTGGAAAACTTCACATTGTTAACGTGTCACTCAAAAGATTTGAAATTTGTGTTATACCATTACTATTTATTTGTACCTCTTGCTAGATAAGAGCCCAAATCACTGTAACAGTGGTCCAACATTTTCAAATTTCTTTTAAAATCATAGTTAAATATAAATCACTGTAGGCTCTTAATGTAAAACCTTGGTTCCACTTATTACAGATTTTCAAAATTGGGCTGAATCACATGATTTTTTAATATAGAAAAATAACAAAATTCAATTTGACCTACAATCTATTTTTTTTTCCACAAAATTCAAAATAATATTATGGCACTAAGGAAAACACATATAATAGCCTCTAACATCAAGCTAGTATTTCTTAACCTAGACTTATTGTAGACAATAATTGGTTTTCTCTGCTCCCTTTCCCAAGCTGCATGAGAAAGGAAACCATGGAAACTGGGCCACCATAAAGCAATGTTTTCTAACCTCGGCCAAGCTCTCACTGATCCTCAGGAATGGTTTTACACATCCCTTGTTGACTAATGATTATAAGAAACCACAATGGCTGTTTGAAACATCCATCCTCAAGGGCCCGCCCCTTGACTCCCTTCAACTTAATCTCACTCATGGGGGATGACCTTCAGTCCTACTTCACTGAGGAAGGTCAGGCAGCATGAGCCCCTTGCACTGGTCCTTGACCAAACTAGACCCAGGCCTTGACCTGCCTGGCTGGCCTAGCTGGGCCCAGCCTGTGCAGTTCTCTTAAGTTCTCTCCACCCCTGCCCTCCACCCTCACAAGGCAACGCCAACTTGACAGTTCATCTTTAAGGCCTAGGTGTTGCTGCCTGGTCCCAGCTAACCTTGATCTGGAGTCTATTACAACTCTTAACAGCATCTTCTATCTCTTCTGCCAATGGCCCCACCCCTATGTCTGAGAACACGGCCAGCTCTCCCTTATTCTTATAAATTTCCTTTGAGAGCTCTCCTTCTACCACCATTTCCACTTCTCCAAGGCTTTATCCTTGGCCTTCGTCCTTAGTTCTCTCTTTTACAATCTCTCTTCGCTGTCTTCTTTGGTAATCTCATCAAATCCAGAGCTTCTACTCTGATCTTTAAGCAATGAATTCCTCAATCCCTATACTTACTTTTTTTTTGGCTGTGTTGGGTCTTCGTTGTTGCACGCAGGCTTTCTCTAGCTGCGGCGAGCGGGGGGCCACTCTTCGTTGCAGCGCGCGGGCTTCTCATTGCTGTGGCTTCTCTTGTTGTGGAGCATGGGCTCTAGGCTCGCGGGCCTCAGTAGTCATGGCACGTGAGCTCAGTAGTCATGTCTCACAGGCTCTAGAGCGCAGGCTCAGTAGTTTTGGCGCACAGGCTTAGTTGTTCCGTGGCATGTGGGATCTTCCCGGACCAGGGCTCGAACCCATGTCCCCTGCATTGGCAGGAGGATTCTTTACCGCTGCGCCACCAGGGGAGTCCCCTATACTCACATTTTTAACTTTCAGAGCCATTGATTAATTCCTCAAACTAAAATCCTCCTTCCCCATCAAATTAGCCCTTCTATTCAACTTCCTCATTTCAATAGATATGTCATTAACGTCACAGAGCCATGGGTGTTTCTTCTCTCTCCATGGCAAATGAATTGTCATGACACATACAATGAAACTATAAGTATTACATCCTTTCCATGGCCAAAAATTTTCTATGTAATCTCTGTGACATTGCACCCCTATATTCTCCCCTGGCTCACCATGATTTAGCCATTCTGCCCTTCTTTCTGCTTCTCAAACCCACCAAGTTTGTTCTCTCCTTGGAGTTTTATGCATTATCTTGTCTACTCCTGGAAATTTCTACCCCCCCAGATCATTCCAGGCTGGCTCTGTCATCAGGCCAAAATGTCACTTCATCAAAGAGATGGTCCCAGAAACGCTGTCATATCACACTGTTTATATTTTTCCCATAACAACTTTCATGACTGTTCAATCAGTTAGGATTAAAAAATGATGAGTAGCTAAACTACAGTAGTGACAATAGACGAAAGAAAGGACAGGCTTGAGAAGTGATTAAGAAGCAAAACGAAGAGAATTTGATGACATTTATAGAAGTAGCAAGGGTGAGAGTATAATGGATTATTCCCAAATTTCTGACATGGGGGACCAAGTATATGGTGGAGTTATTAAGCAGAATCAAAAATACACGACAAAGAACTGATTTTGGAAGAGAGACAGTCGGTTCGGTTTAGGATGTACTTAAGTTGCGGTGTCTGCATGCAGACTGAAAGATTTACATGAGGCAATTGGAAATATGGGTCCAGAGCTCATGGGAAGGCATTTAAAACTATATGAATAGAAGTCATGGGATATGAAGAGTAAGAGCAGAAGAGGAACCCAGAGACCACTGGAGAGCACCAATGTGAAAGGGAAGAGACTCATGAAATAGAAGGACAGCAAGGTAAGAAGGGAATTGCGGAAGCCAAGCAGGAGTTTCAAGAATGAGGGGGAAATCAACAGTGTAAAACCGTAGGTATGTTGCCTAATATAAGAAGTTTAACATGCCAGTGGATTTGGCAAGTATGTCATCAATGAATTTAGCAAGGGCAGTTTCAGAGGCAAGGTGGAAGCAAATGTCAGGCCACATTAGGTTGTAGAGTATAGCAGCCAACGCAAGGCGAAAAAAGAGACTTCAGGTGAGTCTCAAGCTGTTGGAGGGGAAAAGAGAAAACGCAATAGTTAACGGGGAATACAGCTGGACTCTTTCTTTTTAATGATTAGAAAGACTTAGTTGTGATGCTATATTGAGAAGAAAAAAATGGCAACTTGAGAGAGAAAGAGATTTTCAAGGTCTCCCTGACTGACACTGGCTAGTCATTTCTAGTCTTATCTCTCACTACTCTCCACCTCACCTATAATGCCCCCAAACTGGAGCTTCGACACTGGAGGAAGGCACTGGAAGTGGTGGAGGTAGACAAAAGACCTAGGATCCCTGCCTCATCATTATGCTCCCAGCCAGCTCCAAATACCTAAACTACAACTGATGGATGATTCAGCATCTCTCCAGGTGTGGCGCTATATGTCTACCCCACCCAGACTGCATACTGCTTGGCATTCAGAGGGTGGTTAAGGAATAGTGCATGTACCTTGGAAGAGAAAACACTCCATGTGTCTTCAACTTAAAATGTTGAAGTTTCGTCCTTCCCCAAAGCTCTGTGTTCTAAACACACACAGTGTATCTCTGCATCAAAATGCATTGAAGATTCTTAGTACACCGTAAATAAATTTCAAACTTTCAGTGACAAAATTATTTAATGCCCATTAATATCATTCCTAATTAGAGGAGAAAAAGGAAAGGAAAACTAGTCTTTACAAATAATTCAGTATTCATCTTGCTCTCATGACACCCACGCTTCTCAGAAAAGCATCACAATCTTTTTTATAATCCTCTTTCATCTTGAGACTTCTTGATCTGAGCCTGTTTAATTGGCTTTGAAATAATAGCTACTGACATGACACCTGAAGCATGTCACCTGGCTGTGTGACTTTGAGCAAGTCATTTTACTTCTCAGAATGTAAATATCTTACCCCATCTACTTTCAGCTCAGTTACTTCATGAGATCAACTCTCACATTATGCCCTTATCGCTCACTCTATTACAGGTGAGATATACTGCAAACCTATTGGAAAAATCTTTTAGGATATATAGGAAGATTCCCATTTCAGTTTCTAAGGCATAGCAGAGAGTTGGAACTTAGAGCTTTCAGGGAGCTTACAAGGTCTTTCATAAGGGAAAGATCAAATAATGTTACTGTAAACTGCTATTGTAATTCATTCTACCATAAAGATTACCTCTGTTGTACTAGCAAGTTCAGCAAGACCTTGGGTTATCAGCCAAATAAATGCCACTTCAGTAAGTTATTGCTGCCTGGGGCCAGCTTTAACTTGCATCATCAACTTTTTTCCTGTCTAAAATTCTACTGTAAGTTTTACATTCATAAACCCTGTTCCCCCTGGCTTTATTCCTTGCCCTCTTATGACTTTCCCCCTCTTCCTCATTGGTAAAGAGAGCCCCATTGTGTGTAGTGACACCAGAGAGCTTCACCCAGTGATGTAAAAGAGTCACATTCAAATAGTATTTTAGGTAAAACAACCGCAAAAGCCCACTGAACATGTCCTTACTTTGTGAAAATTGTTGCCTGCATCTTTGCACCACAATTCTGGGAATTCAATTCAAAAGAGATGTATTCAAAAGTATATGACTTTGGCTCCCATGTATGATCATGAGACAACAGAGGAACACTAAACTTTGTGACAATTTTTCAAATTTGTGGTTCTATGAAAAATTTCACCAATTTTCCATCACTTGAACTGAATTCAAAATGGATTCAGAAAATGTGGTACTTGTCTAAATGAAAATAAATGTTGTTTCAGCAGTCTTTTTTTTCCCCTTTAAATTGATGGTTAAGTGTACAACAAAAGGAGAAGACAACAAACAACATATACATACTCGTCTGAAAAAGCCAAAAGAAAATGCCACCCACATACACAGAATACCACACACAGAGGATGACTATTGAGTACTGATGACATTTTTTCTACCCCATACAAATTACTCTTGCTAAAGTGCATCCAGCTTGTTTTCTTGCCAGTGTTTCCCTCCATTATGTTGTCAGGTGTAGATTAAAGACACATTCTAGGAGCATTCTTCATAAGACCATCTCTCTCAGTGCTACTTAAACATGGCCTCTCATGTACATCCTCTGCGTCACTGGCCTTTGATAATCAGTAAAGTATCTCTGCCTGAAGAAAAATGAGTAGAATAAGCCTCTTCTAGGAAAAATCAATGAGTGTAAGTAGGTAATGGACATTGAGGGTACAAAGCTCAGAAACCTAATACAAATTCTCCTTAAGGACATAACATTCTCCTGTAACATGAGAATGACTGGCATGACCCTAATATATCCCCCTTGCATCTTAAGTGATTCTAGAGCAACTTTCACTAAGTTGTTTGAACTGATGCCTTTAAAGCATTATCTCAGTCCCTCATGTTAATAAAGAGAAACCTGATTAATCCCACATGGCAGATGATACTGATTTGAGGAGGGGATTCTTGTACTTACATTGAGTAGGAGTGTGCCCCATGTTTGAGAACTGGTAACTCAGCAGAGAAGGAAAATATGAAGTTCTCCTACGAACTATGAAGTTCTGAGTTCTCCACGTTGCCTCCTTTGCTTAACTCATTCTCTCCTTCTAATTCCATGCTAAGCATTTATTCATTAATTTGACAAATATTTGTTGGATACCTCACATTTGCCAGATACCGTTCTATGCAATGGAAATACAGTAATGAACAAAACAGACAAATTCCTGCTTATATTCTTCATCTCTCTCTCAGGCTTATGTATCAAGCTAAAGTAGAGCTGTCTTCTTCCTCCCAAATCTTGCTGATCTGCACTTTCACTTAGGAAGGGGGTCAGTTGTCTGAGAAGGAAAACCCTCTCATTTATTAGAGTAATCAAAAGTCATCAACAATCATATACTCATTCACTCAACAATTACTGATAAGCATCCCCTAGATGCCAGGATGTAGGCTTCAAACTGGGAACAGCAAGATGAAAACCACACGGTCCTTGGCTTGACAGGGATTATACATTTTTGCAATGTCTTTTATGTGAACAAATTAACAATTAATAGTTTTAAATTGAATTTGAATTTTTGAAGTCTGCGGATAGCTGAGAATTACTTGCTTTTCTTTTTTCCCAGGCCCAGTACTTCTCCTGATGCACTTAAGTATAGACTCTAGGGATAATGATCATATTCAAAAATATGCTACTGCCCAACTTGAAACGGGTAAGCTAGACTTGGACGTGCATCTGAGTGTTCTCACTCCATTTTCAATAATCACAACTCCTGCTATGTTTCAATTAGCTACAGTAACTGAAATTAATATTCCATTACACTTCTTTTGATCATGCTTTAATTTAACCAACAATAATGACCAGGGCATAAAACAGTCCAAGTCCTTTGTTTAGGGTTTGGTAGCAGAACCATCTGCCTGACCTCAACCCTTTGGGGAATGGACATTCAGAAAGTATTTACATGGCGCCTCAATTTTGTTATTTTCCTGTTGCTTTTTTTGGTCTATGCGGCTTTGTTTACTCACTACCTGTGGCGGGTGAGGCTAGAGTCAGGGGTTTTGCTTTACTTCTGGAATTATGGCATTTGAGAGTGTTGCCCCATTTGTCATCCATTATGCCTCTTTTCTGTTAAGTATTTATTCTGGTCAAAATGTACACAAAAATTAATAAATTTTTCTTTTCTCTTTTCTGGTTGTATGTATGTATATGCATGTGAATCAGCAGATAAATAGACAGCTACTTTAAAGTGCTGATATCTAGACATCCCACCTGAAGTGGTAGGTTGACAATCATCTGTAATCCAAATGCCCCGTGGGAGGCATGCAAGTCCCTGGTGGTGGCTCTCTGTCATTTCTCACCAGGTGAACATAGTGTGGCTTTGAGCCAGACACTCCTGAGAGCAAATCCTGGCTTCACCTCTTAGCACTGTGTGACTGGTTACTTCTTAACATCTCTGAGCCTGTCTGCTCATCTACACAATGGAAGTAATACATGTTACTGACCTTGCTGGCTGCGTTATGAAAATTAGAGATGATATATGTGTTGAAAAGAACATAGAATCTCTATTAAAGGCATTTAATAACTGGCAGGCATCACTAGCATTATCACCATTATTCTTCCAAATTCTCCTCCATTCTTTCCCTCGTTCCCATCCCCTGACCTCTCATTTCCCTCTCTTCTTTTCTTCTTGCTTTCTCATTCTCCTTTTCTCTACTCTCTCCTGCCAGTGCCTCGGCTCTGTGAGTGGTGCCCAAACAGCCTCCAGCAACACTCAGAGACAAAGGTGTTGCAGATTCTTGTTCCCCATGACCAGCCAGAGAAGAAATACCAGAGAGAATGCCATCTAGGAAATACTACCTCGCGTAGAAAGATATCCAGTGCATCCAATCAATGCAGTGTAGCTGAAGTTACCCTATTGTCTGAAAATGCTGAGTTTCTTTTATGCATGTAATATCAAGCCCCACAAATTTAACATTCCTTCGTTCATTTATTTATTCCTCTAGAAAGTATATTAAAGATATGTCATGTGCTAGATCTTCTGCTAAAATTGAAGCTATGAAAGGTTTGTTTCTTATCTTTGTATCAACACACTCTATAGATATTTGTTGAATAAATAGCAAGTGAACGATGAACAACCCAAAGTTTCCAGTTATGAAGACACAGAAAAGAAAAAAAATAAAATCCGTATTCATGAATGTAGGTCATGTACACATACTGTAGCTTCTTTTTCAATTAAAATGAGTCAGCAACCTCTATGTGTCAGGTTCTGAACTGGATGCTAAGATACAAAGATGAAAAGATAAGATATGGTCCCTGCTTATCATTCATTCATTCACTTGGTTAACATTTTCAAATACCTACTTTGTGCCAGGAATGGACTAGGGGCTGCAGACACAGCCCTGATCAAGGTAAACATGGAAACTGATCTCATGAAACTTATTTCCTAGTATGGAAAATATAAAAGAAAACAAACATAACCCCCCCAAAAGGAGAAAATAATTACAAATTATGAGGAGAGCCATCAATGAGACAACAATGGACTGAGATGGACAGGACATCTACTTCAGATACTTTAGTGGGAGACAGAAAAGTAATCTGATAGTTACAATTCACTACTTGCTTATCTGCACATCAACCTATAGGTTTGTTATTCTCTCCTTCATTCCCAACAAGTTTTGAAGAAGCAATAAAATATTCTAAGAACAGTAAAGGAGCACACAGTACAATGTGAACGCAGCTGAATGAGCAACCCAAACTCTATGGGATCCCAATATTAACACAGAAACACAGGAGGGCAACTAATACACTTAGCAGAAAGGCCAAAAAAAAAAAAAAAAAAAATGCACGAAGAGGCAAGTAATGGGGTGGAGTTGGTGGGGAGCCACCTAATTCCAGCTCAGGCCAGTAGGAGTTGTAGCAGCTCTTACTGGGTAATGTAGTCAAAGTGTCACTGTGGCACCCAGACTTTGCATCTGCATGTGTGGTTTCTCAGTACTATCTTAATGGCCCTGAAAACTTCCAGGGCCTGGTCCCTGAGTTTGCTGCTTGTCCTGCTGCTGAAAGAGCGCTGACTTGGCATCAAAGGACGCAAGCTCATCATCCATTTCGGCTACTCATGAGCTGTGCGACCAGGAGCAGGTCACTTCCTAGCTCCAATCTCAGCTTCCTCTCCTATACAATGGGTGTATTTGTCAGAGCACAGCTATAGACAGCAAAATTCACTCCAACTTGTTAAAACAAAAAGGAGTTTATTACTAAGTATGAGTAGCTTTCTAAATCACTGTAAGGGCTAGATGATCAGGCTCCAGGCTGAGTTTCCTGGTACAGCTTCCAGCTGCTAGAACCACTTAACCTCTGGCATCTTCCTTGCTAGCAATATAGATGCCTCAAGCCTAATCTCTCCCCCTATATTTAACCCTGTGACAAATCCAAGTCTCACGAGAGTACGAGTGATACAACTAAAATTGCATCCAAAATCATAGCTGCAGGGGCATGTAGGAAATGTCATTCTTAATTGTACAGCCTCTGTACACCAGGAAGACACACCAGAAGGGGTCGGAACAGGTAGAGCAAGCCAGTCCCCACAATTTGCCACGAAGGACAACAGCGCATCCCTCACAGGGTTTTTACAAGGAGTGGTGGCTGTGAAGATGTTTCCACTTAATAAACACTGGCTTGCCCTGTTCAGCATTCCTTGTGCCCTAACACTGGGTCCCAAAGATACTGAGTCCAGCGCTACAACCCCAGACACCTTCCAATGCCCTGTGGCTGGAACTTGCTTCCAGCAAACCACCCCTCCTGTCTGATGGACGTTGCTGGCTTACAGCATGGCTCTACCCAGAAACAGAAAGGTCTCTGCCCCCCAGCAAATCAAAGCCCACAAGGTAGAGCGGTGAGTCTGGATTTGAGCCTTGAGAGAGTTCTGTCAAATCCAGAAGGGGGAAACTAATTTTGCCTGGAAGGGTTAGCATTAACCACTGTTAACCATTTGGAGGACTTCCCTGGTGGTGCAGTGGTTAAGAATCCACCTGCCAATGCAGGGGACACGGGTTCGAGCCCTAGTCTGGGAAGATGCCACATGCCGTGGAGCAACTAAGCCCGTGCACCGCAACTACTGAGCCTGCGCTCTAGAGCCCATGAGCCACAACTACTGAGCCCTCATGCCACAACTACTGAAGCCCGCATGCCTAGAGCCTGTGCTCCACAACAACAGAAGCCACAGCAATGAGAAGCCCGCACACCAGAATGAAGAGTAGCCCTCACTTGCCACAACTAAAGCCCTCGCACAGCAACGAAGACCCAACACAGCCAAAAATAAAAATTAAAAAAACCATTTGGAACCATTTCCTTCCAAGGAAATCCTAACCAAAAGAAAGCTGGTGTAGCAAAATTATCAAACAAAATTGACTTTAAGGTAAAAAGCATTATTAAAAATAAAAATGGTCACTACATAATAATAAAAGCTTCAACTCACAGGAACATATAACAATTTTAAACTCTTAGGTATGTTACACCTTCACAATGTGTGAATACAAAATTGAGCTATCTGTTAAGAAAAATTTATATGTTCACACACTTTAACACACTTCTCTCAGTAATTGATAGATCAAGTGAATAAAGAACAGCAAGGATATAGATCTGAACACAAATAACAAGCCTGATGCAAAGGACATATTATGGAAATCTGCATCCAACTACTTGTTGAACATACAAGGGCTATTTACAAAAATGAACCATGCCTTAGGCTGTAGAGCAAGTCTAATAAATTTCAAAGGCTCTCTATAGGCCACATCTTGTGGCAGCAATGCAATAAACACAACTTTTCAAAAAGAACAAAATAAAAATCTATTTCATTAGAAATTTTTAAATACATTTTAAATAATTCAGGACAAAAAAGAAATCATAATGGAACTTAGATTATTATATAATGTTTCAAAAGAATGACATGAAAAATTAGCATATCAAAAATTGAGGGATGCAGCTGAAGCATTTCTTGAAAAAAAAATAGGTTTAAATGCCTACAGTAGAAAAATAAAGGCTCAAAATTAATGAGTAAAACATATAACATGAAATTAGAAATTATTTAGAATTTAAAAAAGCCGAAGTGGGGGGTCACTGAAAAAACTAATAAAATTGAAAGTTTTCTAGTAATGTTAATAAAGAAAAAAGAGAGAAAGAATAAGTAAACAATATTAATGAAGAGGCCATAGCTACAGATGCTATATTAATTTAAAAGATATTAAATTGAGAGTATGAATAATTCTATGCTAATATATTTTAAAACATAGATGAAATAGATACATTCTACAAATATGCAATTTAGCAAAAGTGAATGGAGAATTTTTTTAAATTTAAATCAGAGAAAATCTGAATAGGTGTATAAAAGTATAAAAGTATGTTTTGCCCTAAAAATGCAAGGTTGGTTTGACACTAGAAAATATTCATAACAGATAATGGTTTATGTACCCACATTAATAAGTAAAAGAAGAGAAATAATCTCCATAGATGTAGAAAATTCATCAGAATAGATGTAGGAAAAACATTTGAAATAAATGCAAATCCACTTATGATCTGCAAATCCCTTAGCAAACTAGGCATAAAAGGACTCTTTTTAACCTAATAGAGGGTAACTACAAGTGCCTACTGCAAATGTCATACTTAATGTTGAAATGTTGGAAATATGAAAGATAAAAACGTATTTCCTCTGAAATATGTTCACACCTCTATTATAGCTCTTATTATGAATTGCAATGATCTATTGACATTTTTGTCCTCCCCTCTCCCAGCTCGCCCGACCCTGCACCCAGTGCTCCGTACAGTTCCTAGCACACAGCAGGCATACCATTCATGTTTGTTGAATGAATGGATGAATGAATAAAGCAGAGCTCCTTCGTGCTAAAATGCAGGTTGCATAAAGGTCACCAGGTAAGTTCTGATTCCCCAGCTGTATCCATTTAGCACTCAAGGACTCTTTGAATGCAATCTGAGTACTGTAAATGTGTTGCCCTATGATATTTAAGACATTCCAGATGGCTCTTGAACCTTCCCAACTCTACTGTGTAAACATCATGTCCCCAACTTGTTTTCATTTACTTACCCCTTCTGAGAATCAATTCTTCCCCTTGTAAATGGAAGTAACAATAATAGTATGTTTGCCTCGCAGGGTTGTTGTGAGAACCAAATGAATGTTCATGAAACAGGAAACAGTGCTGGTCGTCTAGTAAGTATACAATAAATGTTGCCTATGGTTGTAATTATTAATAACATGAGGGCTATTTCAGATTTCCATGGTATCTAGTATAGCGCTTTGTACATAAAAGCAACTTCTCAAAAAATGTTTGCTAAATAAACGAATGACCAGTCTGTGATGCTGAAATATACTGGTGGCCTTTATGCAATTTGCATTCACTCCATTCATTCATTCATTCAAATTGAATTGCAGGCCCGCTGCATGTCAGATGCTATACTGAGCACTGGGAATACAGATATGATTAATCATTAAGATATTAATTAAGATAAGATTCTAGCCTTTGAGGAACTCACAGCATAAATTTATTTTAATTTGAAAAATCTGCATTGGCAGCTCTGTTTTTATGCCTACCTCTCATAAGCAAGGTACATTGACCCTTGTCAAGATGGAGTCAGCATGGAGAAAAATCAAGCTATATCAAACTCAATTGGCCGTAGTGGTTGGTCTTAAAAGGCAACCCAGAGAATCAAGGCTATTGTATTCAAAACAGAGTCATGAGCTGAAGCATGACTCAGAAAATTATTGGCAACTGAAGGTCCCAACTCAAGGGTGGGCGACAGCCATGAGGGATGGTATATAGGGTACCAAATGGAAGTCACCAGCAGAAGACATGTCCCATGCATCAAGGTCCCAACACATCAACACGTGGGAGAATGAATTTGGGAGAAGAAACAATATGAGGAAGGTAATAAAGAGCAACGTCCTTCCTTAGGAAGAGAGATATCAGGAGCTAGAAAGGTAATCTAAGCCTCAAACTCCAGAAAAAAAGTTTCACATACCACTAAGTTATCAGGCAGACTGAGGAAATTGGTATAATAATGTCATACGGTTTTATATTGGTTAAAAATTTTTTAAATACCCTATAGGATACAATAGATTTTTGTCATGTTTTCCAGCTGCTCAGCACCTTTTGAGAGCCCTGCAACTTGGAAAACATTTTGCCTTATGAGTTTCAACTCCTCAAGGTAGAAACTAGAAAACAAGTCTCCCCAGCAACTTAGCTGCTAAGATGTATGCCTGAGACCTAGGATCCACCTATCAAACTCAACCATGAGAGACTTGTTTCAAAAGAAAGAAGGCCTGTGAAATTCACCTTCTATAGAACATGTGGCAAATGTGTCCAAGTCTTGGAGGGCAGAAAAGGTGAAGGTCCTGGTGTCTATTCCCTATGGAGTTGAGGCATAGGCTATCAGGAGTGGTACTTTTGCCAGTGACGGGCCTTGTAGCATAACTGCCCATTGTTTCCAGTTGTGTAGCATTCGAGCCAGAGTCTCCAGTCCACCAGGAGGTTGGGGAGATTTTCTCCTTAAACCAGCTTCACTGGATTCTTACAACCAACAATCCTGACAGATATAATTCGTTAGACCAATATCTGAGAGAGACCGACCCCTGAGGAGGGACAGAAAGTGCTGTCATCTGGGACTGATATGGATACCCAGGACCACCCGGGGTCACTAAATGCCGGAAGCCACTGATGGCAAAGGAGTAAGTGCAAGCTCCATCAGCTGCACCTGGATCACTGAACGCTGTTTCT
The DNA here is from genome assembly GCF_964374135.1 of Grampus griseus. Lineage (NCBI taxonomy): Eukaryota > Metazoa > Chordata > Mammalia > Artiodactyla > Delphinidae > Grampus > Grampus griseus. The sequence continues at coordinate 59,449,810 of NC_138998.1, forward strand.
GTAGAACATGGCTTAACTCAGGGGTTGGCAGGCCGTATACTGCTTTCTCTCTCAAGAAATCTCAGGAATGGGAGCCGGCCTGCCGTCTGCTGGGTGGAAGGGAGAACCAGGAAGGGAGAAGACGATGAGAAGCTGGTGAAATGCGGCCAACTGTAGCTGTCTCCACCCAACTTCAGAGCCATCTCCATTTCTCTCCAGCTGAACTCACTGCCAATATTCTAAGAGTTCTCCCGGCAACTAGGTATTTCCAAGAAATGACAACACAAAGAAGGGAAAAGGGAAGGAGAATTTTTCTCATTTATGACCAGAGAACTGCCCTTACTGCTTATAGAGAATGAGTTTTTTGCTTTCTTCTTATTCCTGTGGCTGCTATGAACTCTCAAGATACATTTGCTCTAAGAAACATCACTTCATTTCTCCCCCTTGATATCAAAGGCTCATACTGCTCATACTCCAGTGGTAGGATGGCTAAAGACTCCTCTTCTTAGAGTAATCCCTGAGCTAAGCACTGGGGTATAAAGATGAAGAAGGCCCAGCTTCTGCCCTCAGGGTGCTGGGTTGAGTGGGAGACACACAGATATACCACAATAGAATATCCAAGCATAATAGATGCATAGACAAAATGTTACCAAGTCATGCTCGCCTTCAACACAGGTGAGAGGAGGGAAGCCTTTTGAAAGCTTTACAGAAACGAGTGCCATTTTGGCCTTTCTGCATGAATAGAATTTTGATGAAAAGAATGAAGACATCCCAGGAAGAGGAAGCCACATAAACATAGGCATGGAAGTATGGAATTGCAAGTCGTGTTCAGGAAACATTGAATACTTGCTGGCATAGAGCATAATGTGTGTGTGATAGAGGAAAGGGGTGCTGGGAGGACAGACTGTTCTCTGGGCTTCTTTCTCGGTTAGAAAGAGCCAGATATTATGCTTGTTGATTGAATGATTATGGCACAAAGTCACAAAAAGTTGAAATAGAGTAAGAACAAAACAAAAATCCAGAAACTTCACCTCAATATTTCATCCACTGAACTCTTCAAAAGTCTCTGACAGAGCTCCTAATATTGCTTGGTAAATATGATTTTTTTAAATGGGGGTGAGGTTCTTTGATAAGATGTAAGAAAAGTACTTTAATTCAGTTAAACATCAGCATAATGATGGTGAACAACTCACTGGAGACTGAAGTGCTACTAAATTATAAACGAGAAAGATGTTGTAAAAGGGAAAGAGTCAAACTTGGAACGCTGACTTTATGCTCTGGACCCTGAAATGGCTAAATTTTCAGGATACTCCAATTTCCTCTTGACTGGTTCACACACTTCTAGTTCCTTCTCTATCTCACCCTAAGCCCTCTTTGCCTCCCAGAAAGTGGGAAATGCCCCTCTTAAACAGATCAAATGAAACAGGGAGAGAAACTATATATTTTAGTCTGAATCCCTCATCAGCTCAGAAAGAAGGCAGCATTGACCTAACTTAGCACCATATACCTTACCTTTCAGCTGGTACCTTTGTGTACCCTCGGCTGATGCCAGCAACTCAGCCCCACGTCTCCCACTCAGCTCTCCCAGGCTTCTTAGAACTCGGATTCCCAAGACAAAGCACAATTGAGGCCCAGTTAGTGCTCAAGTTTACTGAGAATTAAGCCATAGGCAGATACCATCAAAACACATTTCACTTGTGACCTTTCACAGCCAGCGAATTGGAAGGATTTTCCTTTGCCGGGATTGAATTTAAAACGACTTCCCAGGAGCAAAAGGTCAGCCTGGGGAATCATGATATCCAGTTAAACACAGCTAAATAGAACATTTTAGCATGACAATAAATGGAGTTATATTTAGCTGATTTGGGAAACTATCTGGCCAAGGGAAAAGGAGGAGTACAGAGATTCTTCATCTACCACCCCCCCTCCTACAGATGGAAAAGGTAATGGAGTAGTGCAGACAAGCACAAAGGTGAAGAATTTTACTAAATCTGTCCAGTGAGACCGTTTTTGCTTTCCCAACATTTACCATGTTCTGAGTAGGACGTTTTGGTTGAATTGCATAAAGGCTATATTGTCCTCTTGACACACACATGAAATTCCTATTAGCACGACTGGAGCAAGATGGGCTCCAAAGGGAGAACATACCCTCAAATAACTTTCTAGGCAGCTTTGATTTCTAGATATGTATAAGGTGAAAGCACATTAGCCAAACTAGCTTTGATAACAAATGCATTCTTTTTTAACAAGGAAAGACTGAAGGGAAAAAATAGTTGGCACTCATCTGCCCTTAACTTGAAATGCCCCATGCTATTTTGAAATAGCCTTATATTTTGCTGTTGTTAACTAACAGATGGTTTTGTTAGCTGATGACTGTTTCTCTAAATAACTCCTGACAATAAAAGGCTGTGACATATGAGAGCAAAATGGGGACCATAAGTGGTAGCCTTTTACCTCTAGAATCTTACCTTGTCGTCCATCCTGAAATTTGATGTGTGTAATTGCAGCCACTGGGAAGGTGTGGAGTGCTATAGCATCACAGATCTGCCAATAGTTAGAAGAGATTATAGGTGTATGTTGTTTTCTTAGAAGGGAAGAAAATATATTTAATTGAAACCAATTTAGAAATCAGGATCCCTGTTAGTTTAGAGTGAGAACGTTTTCAATGAAATACTGTTTCATTCTGGCTATGAGAGATCCACAACTTTCCTCTCCCAGGCTCAGTGTGCTATTTGATAGGGAATCCAATGTTTGTTCTTGTCCCCCAAGACCCTATCTACTACACAATGAAATGGTACTCTAGGTGAATATAATCCATAGTGATTTAGCAAAAACCATCAGCCACAGCCTTGTGGAATTCATCTAACATTGTTTCACTTAGAGTGGCCGATCTCTCTGCTTATAAGGTCTTTTTCATATGAAACTGCCTTCTTTCATTCTATCTTTTTAAAAATATCACCTGGTCTTTTTACTTATCTTTTATTCTGCCTTTGGGCAGTCCAAAACGGGCATGGCCTAACCTGGTTGGGCATAATATTGGCCACTTTCCAATCTCCAGCTGAGGAAAAGGTATGGCCAAAGGGCGTTACTAAATTCACAGAACTGATACTCAGGCCTCAAGCCCTTGGTTCCTAAAGGTCTATTTGGTCCAGACACTTTGAATCTACCCTCAACCTGGGAAGACCTTTATATCATATAAATAAGAATAAAGCCTTTGTACAATTCAACAAACAGGTCCTACATAGAACATGGTAAATGTTAGGAAAGTTCCCATCTTACCTCTCCAACTTCATCTTGCTCTTTTCTCCTAATTTATTGCTGACCTCTTATTGTTCTCTTAATACCTTTACCTAGCCGCTACAGTGTGGCACACTGATCTGTTATGCCCAGAATCCAAAGACAGCTCCATTTCCTGCTTATTGATTTAATCTCTCACCCTTGGTTCCAAAGGTTCCATGATGATTGTAGCCTACCACTAAAATGAATCAACTCAATCTTTATTCTTTCCCCATAGATGATCTCTCATCCAAGTCTGTGACCACACATTATCACCCTAGGACCATAACTCTATTCCCCTCTAGGACCATAACTCATTCCAAAAAGTCCATGTCTTCCAGAGGCCTGGATAAGCATAGATTACCTGAGACATCTCCTTTTAGATACAGCTAGAATATTGTTGCAGTAATCCCATCATTGAGATGACAAGATGATGGTGAACTAAAGTATGGTAGTAACAGTAGGAAGGAAGAAAAATAGTCATATTCAAAATATATTTTTGACAAGACTTGATAACTGATGAACAAAAGGGAATAAAAAGAGGAAAAGACCGAGGGTGACTTTCAGATTTCTGACTTGGAAAACGTGTTGAATGCTGGATGTGAGCAAAGAATAGGGGTAAAGAGTTTGAGATCTGAAAATCATTGAAACAAGGGTGACATAGGCACATGTCTTGTGTTTATCCCATTATTATTATTTTTTATTTGGTTGCACTGGGTCATAGTTGCAGCACGCAGGATTTTCGTTGCCACGTGCAGGATCTTCACTGCAGCATGTGGGATCTTTTTAGTTGCAGCATGGGGGATCTTTAGTTGTGGCATGCGAACTCTCAGTTGCAGCATTTGGGATCTAGTCCCCTGACCAGGGATGGAACCCCTGCATTGGGAGCATGGAGTCTTAGCCACTGGACCACCAGGGAAGTCCCTATCCCATTATTTATGAATGCTCTTATGTGAAATATGCATATCTTTAATTTGAATAAATTGTCAAAAAGTAGAATAGGGGGCTTCCCTGGTGGCGCAGTGGTTGAGAGTCCGCCTGCCGATGCAGGGGACAAGGGTTCGTGCCCCGGTCCGGGAAGATCCCACATGCCGCGGAGCGGCTGGGCCCATGAGCCATGGCCACTGAGCCTGCGCGTCCACAGCCTGTGCTCCGCAACGGGAGAGGCCACAACAGTGAGAGGCCCGTGTACTGCAAAAAAAAAAAAAAAAAGTAGAATAGGGAAATCTTTATAAAATCACAGAATTTCGAATCCCAGTTCCCTTCTCTGTAAATGGTGATGACAGTATTTACCCAGGATACTGGTAAAAATAGAACACACTTTTTACAAACCACCTGATACAGTGCGTAGCACAGTATACTCAATAAACAGTAGCTGCTATTGTACCTATGATTTGGAATGGCTTACTACACATGATCTGAAGATCAAGTTGGTAACTCGCAAACTGAAAACTGAACCAACAATGGAGTGTTGAAGAATGCAGACAACACCCAACCTGGACTGCGATCCATGGAATCTCTGCTATTATGTATTGCTTACCTAGCACTTCAGCCCAGCAAATTTCAAGGTCAGTCATTATCATTTCCTAAACACAGGAAATGAGAAAAGCCCTTCACAGATGGGGAAAACACAGCACACTTGCTGGTAGGAATCACACAGTTCAGCTCAAACAAGTTCAAATATTTGATGTCCGAAAGTCATTGTCTATGCACAAATCTCTATACCAAGACATCAAAGAAAACAACCCAAAGGTACCTCTGACCTTCTTCCTTATGAAGACAGAGGCTGAGTAACTAGGTTGTATATACAGGATATGCAACCTCAGATAATCTTGGGGGCAGGGTGGTAAAGTTATGCAGGCCTTTCCCTCAAAGAATGTCTTATGCGCTCGCTTTCTGAAAATGACAAATTGTGAGTAATCTTTTTCACATAAAAATAACTCTGAAAATGACTGTACATATAAACAAATAAAACAAATAGAAGAACAAAATGTGCCTCAAAAACAAAAGAGCCTGTTCTGTGAATAAAAAGGACCCACATTTTCCCCACACCCTTTGTTACTGACTGAAATCTTCTCTAAGTAAACTGATCATGTCATCATGCAAATAATTGTCAGAAATCACCTACCATGGTTAGAGTGGAAGCTACTGGCAACCCACAAAGAAAAGTGCATCAGTTACGATTATCTGGTTGCAGGTGACAGAAACAGACTCTGGTTAACTTAAGCAAAGTAACAATAATAATTAACAAAAATAAAATAAATTATAGACCCTAATGAAAAAGTGAACAATCAGGCGTTGGGAGCAATAGGATCAAAGATGCTCCAAGAAATTAGGAAAGAGGCACTAACAGAGTATCTCTTCAAGGGATGGCCATTGGAAGGACCCATTTCAATGCTTTGTGTCAATGTCCCCTCAATGAAGACTCAAACTCCTGGGAGGATAGGGTTAATCTTATCTCAGACACGTGTCCAAACAGTGCACATGACTCTCCCACTAGAACAGCATGGAAGGAGGGAAGTGAAGTCCCCAGAAGGAAAATTGGAATGTTAGTAACAAAGAAAGGGGAAAGGCTGCTGGGTGGATCAACCCCACAGGTTCCACCATAGCCTGTCTCAGAAAATATTGGTTCTAAACAGAAACAAGCCTTGGCTTAGGAAACCCATACAAGCAATTCGATTCACACGGCCAGTGCAGCATAAAAACTTACATTATTCAAACTTTTTAATTTAGAAAGAAATCTGATGTAAGAGCTCATACTCTTAAAAATATATTTCCCAGCTCTGCCGCTGAAAGCATTTCACCTACAGCAATAGCAGCACCTGTGTACACAACTTGCCGTTAGGAGAACTCATAAAGCGCAGATTACAATTTCAAATCACACTCAAAGGAACCAGGACTCCTTGGAAGATACCCGGCTTCATGTCTTAGGACAGAAAAAATTGGGATGGTGATGGTACCTCCTATGGTTATAGCAGAACAAGACTTTTTCTAGGATGACAGAATGTGCTGAAACGACAACAGATCAGCTGAAAGAGCAGCTACTCACCAAGCCGTGAAGATTCAAACATCCAAACCAAAATATAATAACAGTTACGGTTAATTAGAACAGTTGAGTCTGTGGAAGGCAGGATTCATTACGCCACAGAAACAGAAACGTCCATTTAGAAGGCGTCCCGGGAGACGTAAGGGGCGGTGCGCAGGCGCTTCATCGGCTATTGGTGGCGCGCGCACCATCACGTCTGCGTCAGGAGAGCGATCCGCTGAGCACGTGATCTCGGCTGAGGCAGCGCAGCTGTGTGGGCCGCTGCCCGGGCAAGCGTCTTCTTGGTCTTTGGTCCATTCCTCTGTCGTTACGGGGAATAAACCTCTCTCGAAACTGACTAGCCCACTCCCGGAAAGGGAACAGATATTTAAGATCCTTTCATTTTCCTTCCACTGGAAACGGAGCCCAGAGTCGGCGGCGTCCGCGGGTGGCGGTTTTGTCAGGTGTCTGTCACCTTGAAAAATGGCTGATAGAGAGGACAGTTGCTCTGGTGGACATGGACTGTTTTTTGTTTGTTTTTGTTCAAGTGGAGCAGCAGCAAAATCCTCATTTGAGGACTAAAACTTGTGCGGTTGTACAGTACAAATCATGGAAGTCTGGTGGAGTAATTGCAGTACGTTATGAAGCTTGTGTGCTTGGGCTCACTAGAAATATGTGGGCAGATGATGCTAAGAAGTTATGTCCAGATCATCTGCTGTCACGAGTTCGTGCGTCCTGTGGGAAAAGCTGACCTCACCGAATACCGGGAAGCCAGTGTGGAAGTGATGGAGATAAGGTCTCATTTTGCTGCGACTGAACGTGCCAGCCTTGACAAGGCTTACGGAGACCTGACCAGTGGTGTACGAGAGAGACTACGAAAGCTCCAGGGTCAGCCTGTCTCAGCCGACTTGTTGCCGAGCACCTACACTGAAGGGTCGCCCCAAGGCCCTACAGCAGCAGAAGGGACTGTTCAGAAAGGTACTTCCATAACATCATATTGTTTCTGCTTCCTGCCTTTGCAACCTGCTTTATTTGGTCACTCTGATCCTTCTTGGATTGATTGAAAGGAAATTTAAACTACAACCTGAATGAATAACAAGGACTCACGTGGAAGGATGTACAGATTCTCTCATCTTTCCAGGTAAGTGGATGTTGAGCTGTGAAAGAGGTCATCCATTAACTTTGTTTATGATGTACTTTGTTGAACAAATTCTCTTAGCCCATCAGTTTTTCACCTTGTGGTTGTGCACTTTGAATATCGTTTTAGAAATCCATTTCTATCAGAATTTCCTAAAGACATTTATTTCTCTACATGTTTCTTCTATTTGCCTTACAGCTTCTTTTTAGGTATTTCAACCGTATGGAGTTTAGCTTTTTATTTGATTTAAGGTAGGGAGCCACCTTAATTATTATTCTTATCTCGAGTTGGTTTTCCCAACATTTATTAAACAGTCCATTCTTTCTTAACTTCTTATATGTAATTGGGTCTGTTTCTGTAGTATCCCATTAATCTGTCTACTTCTGCTCCAGAAATTATTTTTATTACTGTTCACAGTATTTCATAATATTTGATAAGGACTCCCCTCTGCTTTTGTTTTTCAAAATTGTCTTGGCTATTTATGCACATTTATTGTTCAGTATGTGTTTTAGAATACATTAGTTGAATTCCTTAAAAATCTTGTTGGAATTACATTGAATTTACATATTTAGAGAAGATAGTTACCTTAATGTTAAATTTTTTCATCCATGAACATATTTCAGCAATTTTTTAGGTCTTCATTTATGTCCCTTTTAGTGATTTTTAAGTTAAAAATTTTGATTTATAGTTCTGCTTCTTTTGAGATCTGGAATTCAGTATGTTTTCCTTTTTCTTTCTCATCTAAACTTTTAATTGATATAATATACATAAAGTATACAGACTGTAAGTGTACACTTTGGCTAATTTTCACAAAGTAAGCCCACTTATATAAGCAGCACCCAGATCAAAAAACACCAGAACTCTAGAAGCCACCCTTACCTACCCTCCCAGTCATCATCCTTCCCTACATTATCCCCTCTCTCTTACATTACCACTATCTTGATTTCTATTTAGCTTATTTCTGAACTTTATAAAATTGAAATCATGCAGTATATACTTGAGTATGGCTTCCTTCACTCAACATTGTCTTTGTGAGATTCATCCATTTTGTTGTATATAGTTGAGTTTGTTTACTCTCATTGCTCTGTAGTATTCCATTGTATGAATATACCACAATTTACCCTTATGATGGATATTTGGGTTGTTTCCAGTTTGGGACTACTAGGAATAGTGCTGCTATAAATATTCTTGTAAATATCTTTTGGTGAACAAATGTATGCATTTCTGTTGGGTATATGACTAAAAGTGCTCATTTGTGGGGTTTGCCTATATTCAGCTTTAGTTTGCCTGTAGTCACTTTTACTAGATACTACTAAAAATTTTCCAAAATGGTAGTACTGATTTATAATTCCACTAGCAGCATATGAGAGTTCTAGTTGTTCCACATGTTTGTCAACACTTACTTTTTTCTCTTCTGTATTTTAGCCATTTTGATAGGTGTATAGTTATATCATATTATGGTTTTAGTTTGCATATTCCTGGTATTAATGAAATTGAGTACCTTTTTGTCAGTTTGATGACCATTCTTCTTTCATGAAATGCCTGTTTAAGTATTTGCCCTTTTTTTTTTTTTGGTTGTCTCATTCAACTATAGGACTTTATATATTCTGGATACGAGTCATTATCAAATATACGTATTACAATATCTTCTGATTTGTGGCTTGTTTTTCAGTCTGTTAATAGTGGCTTTTGATGTATAGAAGGTTCTTAATTTTAATTTGGTCCAATTTATCTTTCTTTTTCTTTTATGGATAGTATTTTTTAATGTCCTGTTTAAGAAATCTTTACCTACCTCAAGTTCATGAAAAAACTCTCCTATATTATTTTAGAAGCTTTATTGTCTTGCCTTTTACAGTTACATTTGCAATCCATTGTGTGTGTGACCGTGAGGTAGGGATCAAGATTCCTTTTTTTATTATATGGGTATCCAATTATAATATCTTTATTATTAAAGCTTTACTTTTTTCCATAAAGGTCTTCTGCATTCATTATGTTAGTTCCTAGATGCTTTAATTTTTTTGTTGCTATAGTGAGTTTGCTTATTTATTATATTTTCCACTTGGTTAGTGATATGTAGGGGAATGATAAATGATTTTTTTTGTAAGTTCATCTTTATTTACTTTATCTACCTGACAAAAACTTGAGATATAATCTGCATGAAAGTCTTTTAATAAATAAAATGTAGTTGATGGTTAAAAATATTTTCTTAGACTAGAATAAAATTAGGACAATTAAAAACTTGCTTTTGTGATAATATTAGATTATGATAGTTCTAGATACCAGATATAAGAGAATCTGGGTCTTATTTGCTTTTAATCAAATATTATGAAAGTGGAATTCAGCTGGATATCCCAGAGCAAAGAATTCTGCATTTAGATGCTTTTCAACAGGGTGTCTACACCTTCTTGAAAAAATTTTCTAGTACTTTTGATAATGGTTAGATTCAAAACAATGTATCTATTCTCCTCTTCAGTTGTAATGCGTACTTTTAGAACTATTATTTTGTAACATTATTCTTATTTAGAAGAGCTCTTTCAGTAAATCTTTGAATGTTGGACATTAATCAAAAGGATACAAATCTGTAGCAAGTTAACTCTGTGGGGAACTTGTAAGGGAAATCTGTTATTACTTGTAGAAGCAATACAGATTCATCCAGAAAAAAACTCCAAGAGAATATAGCTTATTTCTAGTAACAGTGGTAGATTTTCCATGGGCTCCGTGTTTTAAAGTAAGAATAAATAATAAAAAAATGGTGTACAAAAGTAATTGTAATGTGAAGATGGTATTTTTATTTATGTTAATAAGTAGTGAAATATTGATATGAGTAAATATTTTTTCTTACTTCTATAAGTATATGTATATTTTTAATGTACACCTATGTACTTGTTTCTATGTGTGCAGAAATGAGTGAACACAGGAAACTTGAATAAGTCAAATAGATCCAGAAAAGTTAATTACAGTACCAACAACAAGGACTGAAAAACACCAGTGGCCACAGATAATAACCAACTAGAAATACACAACAAAAATTTTTAGAAAGGGGCGGACAGTGTGTTACATAATGAATAATTAGACCAAAATCCCAAAGAAAAGAATTAACTGAACAAGCTTGATCCCTTGATGTCTAGTAGAGAAAACCTCTAGGTGACCTTACTAATTAAAATTAAATACTGATTTGATATATAATTTGGTTCCAGTAATACTAAAACTAGTTTAATATATCAAAGTGGCAAGATAATACCCAATTTAGGGAAAAAAGGAGACAATCCAAATTTGGCAATAAAAAAGATACAAATGGTATTGAGTATTTTTTTTACATGCACAATTCCCTGCAATATGAAAGACACCAGCCTCTCCAAAACCAAGTCAAACCTGTGGTCAACCACATATTTCGACAGCCCAAATTTTTTCTTTCTTTTCCACTGTGCTGTGCTGATAATGTATCAGCCTTCCTTAATCCTGTCCAAGTTGAGATGTGCTTTGCCTTCACTGAGATTAAGGTACAGTCTCCAAATCTACTACCATCTACAGGTTTTCTTTCATTAGAAACATATTATTAATTATTCTGATGGAAGGAGAGTGGGAAGAAAGAAAAAAAATTTAAGAAAGGAGATAGAGAAAGAGGGAAGGAAGGGAGGGAGGAAGGAAGAAAAGAAGGAAGGAAGGGGAAAGGGGAGAAGGAAGCGGAGGGAGGGAGGGAAGCAGAGGAAGGACATAAAGTAACCTTCTGAGACACCAAGTTGCTAAGCATTAGGAGATACTCATGAGCTACACAACCTTATGGGATAATAGATAAGTGAGAAACAATAATCATTTAATTGGTTTCCTTATAAATATAGATTAGATTCTATTCAAAACAAAAATCTTGTTTGCCTTGTTCATTCCTATATCACTATTATCTAGAACAAAAGTGCTTGGCACATAGTAAATGCTCAAAAATATTTGTAAAATAAATTGAATAGATGAATGAATTCATGAGTGTGGGTACTCAGGTCCAATTTTGCCATGATGGTTGCTCAACATGTTAGTTAGTGTTAAGCTGTGGCAGTTCAGGTACTCCTGGAAGCAGATACAGAGATGGACCTAGAAGAGCAAGAAATATATTGGGGGAAATAAATTGGTGTCAATAGTAGGAAGGAAAAGACTTTGTATCCCAATGCTGTTTTGTCACTTGTGAATGGAGAGAGGAAAGGAAGGAGGATTGGGTAGGAAGAGCCTCAGACTGCAATGTAGCTCAAGAAAGTCCCAGTCAGGCCAATGGGGAAGCCAAAAGCAAAGATTAGAGAAGTCCCATATGGGGCCAAAATGACCTGGCTCTACAGTACTTGGTGCACAGAACCCCTCCTGGGCTGTTACTGGCTGTGAGCAGCCCTGGAAGAGCATGAATTTGGAGTTGAAGACTGTGGAGGATCCCAAATTTGCAATATCTGGAGGCTCTCTGCTAATTACACTCTTAAACAGATTCTTTCTTGATAGGGGATTGAGTGGCATACCTCCATGGCCATAGAAACCAAAAGGCTCCCTGTTTCTAATGTTGAGTAGATCAGATTCAGTATCAACACTAAATCTTCTCTCCTCATTCCTACCATGAACTCTGTGAACTTTTTCTCCTTGAATACAGAAGATTATCCCTTTCTTCCCATTCAATGTCTGCACGGATTTGAAACCTTTCACTTATGCAAATGTCTCTTTTGCCAAGAGAGTTGACAGATGTCAACTTTTTAAATTACACATAGAAAGGGCAACTCTATTGCCAACCATCAAAGACTACAAAGTCATTCCATCGTTTTACAAATATCCCTCACTTAAGTGGTAAACGTTCAGTAAATGTCCATATCTAGCTTGTAAACCAATGCTGGCATCCCTTTGCATCCATACCTAATTCTAGGACACTTCTTCCCTATATTAGTTCAAAATAAGGGATAAGACACATATACAAATAAGTATGGTATATATTTTATAGGTGTATAATTTTTAAATATGCAAAATATATGTCACATAACACTATAATGTGGATAGTGAAAAGTGCTAATGAAGTACAAACATATGCAATAGAAGTTCAGAGAAAGGAAAGATTACTTCAAACTGGGAGGACTGGAGGAGAGTTTCATGGAGAAGATGTCATTTACTCTGGGTCTTTAAAGATGAGTAAAATTTGTACATGTAGAGATGAGGTAAATGACGTTGGCAGAGAGAATCACATGCACAAGAGCATGGAACCAAGAAAGTACAACCTTGTAAAAAACAAAAACTCAGAACATAATAGTTTTCATAGCAGTAGGATCAATTAACTGACAAGTTTCAGGCAGCTCTTAGTTCCTAAGTTTGAAATCTAAGATACTGTCAGCCTGCTAATCACTAGTAGATGTACTGTTATTATTGTCTGTTCATAAGTTTGACATCAGAAAAATACACTTGAGCATAAATCTGACCATTGTCTCTTGGCCATCAGGACCATCCTGCCTTGAGGACACATTTTATTAGCATGTACAACGTATGCTAAAAGACTGAACTGAAGACACCCATAAAGTGTAGCTATTGCATGACAGAGTGTTTAAAAATAAGTTTAAGGTGTCATTAGTTCAAGTGGTGGTTCTGACACCAAATAGCTGCTCTTTGACTGATCTAAGAATGAACACATTCTCTCTATACAGTGTTCCATTAGCGATTTTAATTGCATGCTAAGCTTTATAATTTGTTGCTGTCATTTAGGTTCATGTACTGTACTAATATTTATTCTGCATATTATGTAACACCTTATTAAGTTTATTGCCCGCTTTCTATAAATTTTTTTTATCAGACTTCATGTGAGAAGCTAACTTACGTATCTATTAAAAGTAGTCCTTGAGTTACAGGTTCTCTTAGTATTCTGAACAGAGTTTTTAAATTAAGTCTGTGGAAGGAAAAAGGAGATGGTTTGCTTCCCAAATAGGAAATAAAACCTGTATATACATCCTATTACACAATATCTATGCCCTGAGGACCATGAATAATATAAATGGTGACTACTTGGTTTGTCTTTTTCATGCCCTCCATGGAGTTTTCTCTGACAAATGGGACCTGAATACGTACCTTCCTTTAATTCACATTCAATAAGTGAATGGCCATTCACTTTGCTTAGCACAATGTCTTAGACCTTAAAGCTTAATGAAAATTTTTAGTGAAATAAATAAATATGTAATAATTAAGGTCTACTTCCTAAACATCTCCTCCATAACATTATATCACATAGTATATGCTCAATAAATCACAGTGATGGTAGAGACACAAATTCAAAATATAATTGGAGAACAACAGCAAACTCCTCATGACCATCTCAGCACATATCCTTGTCTCTCCTTTCATTCTTTCTCTACCTTTCTAAACTTAACTCTGTGGACTGCTCAAGCTCAAGATGGTGGAGTAGAAGGACATGGGTTCACCCCTCCTTACAGAAACATCAAAATCACAACTAACTGCTGAACAACCATCCACAGAAAAATGTTGGAACCTACCAAAAAAGATACCCTATAGCCAAAGCCAAAGAAGAAGCCACAACGAGACAGTAGGAGGGATTCAATCATGATAAGATCAAATCTCATACCCACTGGGTGGGTGACCCACAGACTGGAGAGCAATTGTACCATGGAGGCCTTTCCACAGGAGTGAAAGTCCTGAGCTCGATATCACGCTTCCCAGCCTGGGGATCCAGCAACAGGAGGAGGAGCCCCTAGAGAATCTGGCTTTGTTAGCCAGCAGAGTTTGAGCGCAGGAAATCCATGACTGGGGGAAATAGAGACTCCACTCCTGGTGGGTGCACACAAGGTCCCATGCACACCAGAACCCAGGGGGAAGAAAAGGTGACCTGATAAGAGACTGGGCCAGACCTACCTGTTGGTATTGGAGGGTCTCCTGTGGAGGTAGGGGGGTGGCTGCTGCTCACTGAAGGGACAAAGACACTGGCAGTGGCAATTCTAGGGAGTACTCATTGGCATGAGCCCTCCTGGAGGCCGCCATTAGCTTCACCCAACAGCCTATAGGCTCCAGTCTTGGGACACCTCAGGCCAAACAACCAACAGGGCAGGAACACAGCCCCACCCATCAGCAGATGGCCTGCTTAAAGTTTTCCTGAGCACAGTCTTGCCCACCAGAGGGACAAGACCCACCTCCACTTACCAGTGGAATTCAGCCCATCAGGAAGCCTGCACAAGCCTCTTACACAGCTCATCCACCAGAGAGCAGACAGTAAAAGCAAGAAGAACTACAGTCCTGCGGCCTGCAGAATGGAAACCACAATCACAGAAAGTTAGACAAAATGAGACAACAGAGGAATATGTCCCAGAGGAAGAAACAAGATAAAACGCCAGAAGAACAACTAAGTGAAATGGACATAGGCAACCTGCCGGAAAAAGAATTCACAATAATGATAGTGAAGATGATCCAAGACCTCAGAAAAAGAATGGAGGTGAGGACTGAGAAGATGCAAGAAATGTTTAACAAAGTCATGGAAAAAAAACAAACAGAAATGAACAATATAATAACTGAAATGAAAAATACACTAGAAGGAATCAATAGCAGAATAACTGAAGCAGAAGAACGGGTAAGTGACCTGGAAGACAGAATGATGGAAATCACTGCCACAGAACAGAATAAAGGAAAAAGAATGAAAATAAATGAAGACAGTCTAAGAGACCTCTGGGACAACATTAAACGTACCAACATCACATTATAGGGGTCCCAGAAGGGGAAGAGAGAGAAAGCACCTGAGAAAATATTTGAAGATAAAATAGCTGAAAAATTCCCTAACATGGGAAAGGAAAGAGTCACCCAAGTCCAGGAAGTGCAAGGAGTCCAAGACAGGATAAACTCAAGGAGGAACACAAGACACAGAGTAGTCAAATCAACAAAGACTAAAGACAAAGAAAAACTTTTAAAAGCAGCAAGGGAAAAGCAACAAATAACATAAAAGGGAATTCCCATAAGGTTATCAGCTGATTTCTCAGCAGAAACTCTGCAGGCCAGAAGGGAATAGCATGATATATTTAAAGTGATGAAAAGGAATAACCTACAACCAAGAATATTCTACCCAGCAAGGCTCTCATTCAGTTTCGATGGAGAAATCGAAAGCTTTACAGACAAGCAAAAACTAAGAGAATTCACCACCAGACCAGCTTTGCAACAAACGCTAAAGGAACTTCTCTAAGCAGAAAAAAGAAAAAGAAAGAAAGCCACAGCTAGAAACAGGAAAATTACTAATGGAAAAGCTCACCAGTAAAGGCAAACATACAATAAAGGTAGGAAATCATCCACACACAAATATTATATCAAAACCAGCAATTGTGAGGAGAGCACAAATGCAGGCTGTTGGAAATGCATATGAAATTAAAAGACCAGCAACTTAAAACAATCTTGTTTATATACAGACTGCTATATCAAAACCTCATGGTAACCACAAACTGAAAATCTACAATTGATACACACACAAAAAGAAAAAAGAATCCAAACATAACACTAAAGTTAGTCATCAAATCACAAGAAAAGAGAACAAAAGAGGAAGGGAACAAAAACAAACCCCAAACAATTAACAAAATGACAAGAAGAACATACATATCAATAATTACCTTAAACATAAATGAATTAAATGCTCCAATCAAAAGACTTAGACTGACTGAATGGATACGAAAACAAGACCTGTATATATACTCTCTACAAGGTAGCCACTTCAGATCTAGGGACACATACAGACTGAAAGTGAAGGGATGGAAAAAGGTATTCCATGAAAATGGAAATCAAAAGAAAGCTGAAGTAGCAATACTCATATCAGACAAAATGGACATTAAAATAAAGACTGTTACAAGAGACAAAGAAGGATACTATGTAATGTTCAAGGGAATAGTCCAAGAAGAGGATATAATAATTGTAAATATATATGCACCCAACATAGGAGCACCTCAATATATAAGGCAAATACCAACAGCCATAAAGGGAGAAATTGATAATAGCACAATAATAGTGGGGGACTTTAGCATCCCACTTTCACCAGTAGACAGGTCATCCAGACAGAAAATTCATAAGGAAACACAGGCCTTAAATGACACATTAGACCAGATGGACTTAACTGCTATTTATAGAACATTCCATACAATAGCAGCACGATACACATTCTTCTCAAGTGCACATGGAACATTCTCCAGGATTGAGCACATGCTGAGCCACAAATCGAGCCTCAGTAAATTTAAGAAAATTGAAATCATATCAAGCATATTTTCTGACCACAACACTATAAGTTTAGAAATCAACTATGAGAAAAAAAACTAAAAAACACAAACACATGGAGCCTAAAAACTGTGCAACCAGTGGATCACTGAAGAAATCAAAGAGGAAATAAAAAAATACCTAGAGACAAATGAAAATGAAAGCCCCATGATCCAAAACCTATGGGATGCAGCAAAAGCAGTTCTAAGTGGGAAGGTTATAGCAATACAATCTTAACTCAGGAAACAAGAAAAATTACAAACAACCTAACCTTACACCTAAAGCAACTAGACAAAGAAGAACAAACAAAACCTATAGTTAGCAGAAGGAAAGAAATCATAAAGATCAGAGCAGAAATAAATGGCATAGAGACCAAGAAAACAATAGAAAAGATCAATGAAACTAAAAGCTGGTTCTTTGAAAAGATAAACAAAATTGATAAGCTGTTAGCAAGACTCATCAAGAAAAAAAGGGAGAGGGTTCAAACCAATAAAATTAGAAATGAAAAGGAGAAGTTACAACAGATACCACAGAAATACAAAGCATCCTAAGAGACTACTACAAGCAACTATATGCCAATAAAATGAACAACCTGGAAGAAATGGACAAATTCTTAGAAAAGTACAATATCCCAAGACTGAACCAGGAAGAAAAAGAAAATATGAACAGACCAATCACAAGTACTGAAATTGAACCTGTGATTTTAAAACTCCCAACAAACAAAAGTGCAAGACCAGATGGCTTCACAGGTAACTTCTATCAAACATTTAGAGAAGAGTTAACACCTGTCCTCCTCAAACTATTCCAAAAAATTTCAGAAGAAGGACTACTCCCAGACTCATTCTATGAGGACATCATCACCCTGATACCAAAACCAGACAAAGATACCACACAAATACACAAAAATTATAGGCCAGTATCACCAACAATCATAGACGCAAAAACCTTAGTAAAATACTAGCAATCCTAATCCAACAATACATTAAATGGATCGTACACCATGATCAAGTGGGATTTATCCCAGGGAGGAAAGGATTTTTCAATATCCACAAATCAATCATTGTGATATACCACATCAGCAAATTGAAGTATAAAAACCATATGATCATCTCAATAGATGCAGAAAAAGCTTTTGACAAAATTCAACACCCATTTATGGTAAAAAAAAAAAAAAAAAAAAAAAAGCTCTCCAGAAAGTGGGCGTAGAGGGAACACACCTCAATGTAATAAAGGCCATATATGACAAACCTACAGCTAACATCATACTCAATGGTGAAAAGCTGAAAGCATTTCCTTTAAGATCAGGAACAATACAAGAATGTCTACTCTCACCACTTTTATTCAACATAGTTTTGGAAGGCCTAGCCACAGCAATCAGAGAAGAAAAGGATATAAAAAGAATCCAAATTGGAAAAGTAGAAGTAAAACTGTCACTGTTTGCAAATGACATGATACTATACGTAGAGAATCCTAACGATGCTACTGGAAAACTACTAGAGATCATCAATAAATTTGGTAAAGTTGCAGGATACAAAATTAATACACAGAAATCTGTTGCATTTCTATACTGTGAGCTCCAGAGTCAGATATACCTGGGTTTGAACCCCAGCTCTTCTGTCATATATGTTATTCAACCTCTCTGTGCCTCTGATTCTTGAGCTATGAAATAAGGTAATAATACATATTTTATAAGGTCATTGTTAGGGTTAAATGGAAAAATGTATATAAAGCATCTTGTACAAAGTAAGTACTCAATAAATGGTTGTTTTATTCCTAAATTATTTCATTTCTTTTTCTTATTTTCACTCAATATCCTTTAAAATTGCCCTAGAATAATCTGTTCCATACACGTACAGCAACAACATTCCTAGAAAACTCTTGTCATGTCACTTCATCATCGTTATGTATAGCAACCTTCAAATCAGTCAGAGAAGAGAGGGCCAATTAAAACAAGCATAGGTTTTCTTAGAACACAACTTAGGGAAGTGACATGTCTGATATACAGTGCATGTTTCAGATGGTGAGTTTTACATGTTAAAATAAAAGAACCCAGAGTCTGAGTTGTGAATAAATTACTGCTACTTTAAAATGCCTTTTTAAAGTCTTGCGTTTCTTATCACTTCTGATGAGTAAAAATAGTAGACAAGTGGAGAGGGGACAGGGAAGAAATTAAATTGATGGTGTTAATTTATGAGCTTGTTTCATTTGTTGTTGAAAAACAATATCAACATAGAAGGGGTGGGGCTTCCCTGGTGGCACAGTGGTTTAGAATCTGCCTGCCAATGCAGGGGACACGGGTTCGAGCCCTGGTCCGGGAAGATCCCACATGCCGCGGAACAACTAAGCCCATGTGCCACAACTACTGAGCCTGCGCTCTAGAGCCCAGGAGCCACAACTGCTGAGCCCTCATGCCACACCTACTGAAGCCCACACACCTAGAGCCCATGCTCCGCAACAAGAGAAGCCACCACAATGAGAAGCCCACGTGCCGCAACTAGGGAAAGCCTGCACACAGCAACGAAGACCCAATGCAGCCAAAAATAAATAAATTTATTTTTAAAAACAACATAGAAGGGGGCTTCCCTGGTGGCACAGTGGTAGAGAGTCCGCCTGCCGATGCAGGGGACACGGGTTCGTGCCCCGGTCCGGGAAGATCCCACATGCCGCGGAGTGGCTGGGCCCGTGAGCCATGGCCGCTGAGCCTGCGCGTCCGGAGCCTGTGCTCCGCAATGGGAGAGGCCACAACAGTGAGAGGCCCGCGTACCGAAAAAAAAAACATAGAAGGAGTAAGGAAGTACAAGAGGGAATGCGAGATGCATTTGCCATTGCAGTATATCAGGGTATCAGTATCTGTAGCTCATTTTTTAAAGTCACTGAAAATACACAGTTTTAGAGAATAAATGCAGAACTTCCCATCAAGAAGCTTATACCAAATAAATTAATATTTTGATTAACACAAATATAAAGATGTATTCAGAGGAGAAGCATAGGTTAATTTCCCACCCCAGATGCCCAACACAGGTCAGAGGTGAGAGTGGGGCCCAAAGAGAAGAAAATTTCAAACCTGAATGTATTGTCAGTAATAAACCAGAAGTCTTTTGAACATGTCATATAATCCAACATAATTTCTCCAAGATATATACTCACTTCATGTCCTTTTAGATCTATATAAAGCAGCAGAGAGAAACAAATTCTTGGTTTATTCAAATCAGTGTAAGTTGGTTGATTTTCCTACCTGTCTCCTTGAAGTAAAGAAAAAGCAATTAGATGATTTCTGAAAAATTAAACCATAGTTACTAAAATCTTAAAAATGAGTCCTGCTTTATATGTTTGTTTTTGTTGTGGTTGTTTTATGATACTGTTGTTTAAAAGGAAATCTACTTTTTAAAACATGTCCAGGATGATCTGAGAATGAGTGAGATAGATCCAATTAAGACCTCATTACAATGGAACATAATGTCTTCAAAGAAAAACTCCAGGCACACCTAGCCAAACATTAGGGATTCTTTTTCCCAGAGGGTGGAACCGTCTGTGAAGGTAAAGAAAAAAGATCTATATTCTCAAGGTCAATGAACCAGAGGTGCAAATATAGCTAACGATGTGTTTTTACAACAAGTCCCTGTTTTTCCTTTCATCCTTACTGAGACCATGGTCATTTTGACATTTCCATATTTGATGCTAACCTAACAGCTAATGTGTGTTTTTAAATGGAATAGCTAAAGAATTTTAGAATAGAAGTTTTACCACAATGCAGCTTTTATACTTTCAACTATTGTTTGATCTTTTTGCAAGGAAAACTTCTTATGAACTCTAAAGTATTCTTTCATCTATTCCACTTTAGGTGACCTGTTCATTTTATTTTTACCTTCATCATGCATATCCATCACCAAAAAATATATGCTTTATTTGTTTTATCCAGTCACAGCATTTCATTTTCAATTTGAGCTTACATGCTCCCTGAATGTACATAATGTCCAAAAGATAGATTTGCATGTCTTACCTCATTTGTAATTAGGGTTATTAGCAGCAAAATATCCAGGAAAGATTTTGTGTAAGCTAGGTTCTGGGCTCCTTGGCAACAGATAAAAAAAAAAAAGGAAATCCAGGACATCTCCTTCACAACAATCTCCTTCCATCTTATAGTCTTTTGTTGAGTCTTTTCATTTTAGATTTTCTTCCCCAGAAACTAGGTAGATACGCCTGCTGGCATCCATAGAGCCTTTTGTTAATACTGTAATGACAGAAGTAGACCATTGAAAGGTGTGCTTGAAGTATGCAATTTCCAGTTTCTTTTGAGTGATTCAATATACACTCTTTGCTTTCAGTTCAGACCAAACACAATCAAAAGTATACCTCTAGAAATTACAGATTTTATGCTTTCCAATTCCACATTTCCCAATTTTCATACAACTGGAAATCAGGAGGTTATCAATATTACACCAAGGAAAATGTGGGAAGGAGGGTATCTCCTTTCTTTTTTAATAATCCATAAGAACTCCATTACATTCATGGTGATTTTTCTTAATCCCATTTTTACCATGATACCAAACCATCATGATACCACTTCATTGTATAAGGTACCCAAAGTATTGTATGCAGCAACCAGGAAACACACTCTGGCCATACTGCCAGAGTAATTTTTACTATCCAAATATAATGATATGAATACTTAGAAGTGGAGATCAGCATATTGATTCCAAAATGGGTTTTGCTGTATGTCTCCAAGAACTTCAAAACCTAACACTTAATTCTGGAAATTAATGTGCTAATCATTTTTTCAATGATTAGAAAAAAATGCCTAATAAATGGACACATAGTTAATATTTTTAACCTCTGATTTTATTTTATTTTATTTTATTTTATTTTATTTTATTTTTGGTTAACCAGCTTATTCTCACATTGAAGGGGAAATCGACACTGATTACTGGGATCCAGAGGAGTCCCTAGTCAAAGATATTCCCCTTTAAAGTGATGCTTAACATTTTGTTGTTTAAGGATCATCCCCATCTACTCAGTGGTAGCAGTTCATATTAACAGTCATTTATGATGGAATGTGTTTTAGAGGATTTTAGAGAAGATTTTATCAAAGAAAAGGGCAAAAATGCTTGAATGCACTAGGAAATTGAGAAGACCTGGGAATTTGGTGTTGATAGCGTAGCAGCTCCTAAGTTTTTCACCTCCAATGACCTATTTTATTATGTACATTGTTCACCAAGTATAACCCAGAAATTTCTATGGTAGTATAATGGCTAATCAGATCTTCTCATTGAATGTTTGATGAAGCTTTAGGAAGCTTATCAAACCCTAGTGAATTTGGGATTAAGTGCACATGGAAGGTTGGAGATTAGAGATAATTTATTACCAATTTAATGTCTTTAAGAGTTACTGAATTACTTAATTTTCCATTTATACTTGAGTCAATTCTGGTAATTTACATTTTTCTAAATCATTCACTTCATTTAAAATTTCAAAGTTATTGATTTAAAGCTATTTGTATTAGTCACAAGATTTCTTTAAATCTCCGTAATTATATCTCTTTTGACCTTAGTATTGTTTTAAGTTGTACCTCTACCTTTTGATTTTCTTGATCAGTCTTTCTAGATTAGTCTTTTTTTAAAGTACTCATAAAACATTTATAAAATTTGCCATCCAGTAGGTTACATAGGATAATCAAAATAGAAAAAATGGATCTCATAAAGATGAGTACTTAGAAAATAATGTGTTCTTTATATATATATTTTTAACATCTTTATTGGAGTATAATTGCTTTACAATGTTGTGTTAGTTTCTGCTGTATAACAAAGTGAATCACCTATATGTATACATATATCCCCATATCCCCTCCCTCTTGCGTCTCCCTCCCACCTTCCCTATCCCTAGGTGGTCACAAAGCACCGAGCTGATCTCCCTATGCTATGCTATGTGGCTGATCTCCGCATGCTATGCTATGAGACTGCTTCCCACTAGCTATCTATTTTACATTTGGTAGTATATATAAGTCCATGCCACTCTCTTACTTCGTCCCAGCTTCCCCTTCCCCCTCCCTGTGTCCTCAAGTCCATTCCCTACGTCTGCGTCTTTATTCTTACCCTGCCCCTAGGTTCATCAGAACAATTTTTTTTTTTTTTAGATTCCATATATATGTATTAGCATACGGTATTGGTTTTTCTCTTTCTGACTTACTTCACTCTGTATGACAGACTCTAGGTCCATCCACCTCACTACAAATAACTCAGTTTCGTTTCTTTTTATGGCTGAGTAATATTCCATTGTATATATGTGCCACACCTTCTTTATCCATTCATCTGTCGATGGACACTTAGGTTGCTTCCATGTCCTGGCTATTGTAAATAGAGCTGCAATGAACATTGTGGTACATGACTCTTTTTGAATTATGGTTTTCTCAGGGTGTATGCCCAGTAGTGGGATTGCTGGGTCATATGGTAGTTCTATTTTTAGTTCTTTAAGGAACCTCCATATTGTTCTCCATAGTGGCTGTATCAATTTACATTCCCACCAACAGTGAAGAGGGTTCCCTTTTCTCCACACCCTCTCTAGCATTTATTGTTTGTAGATTTTTTAATGATGGCTGTTCTGACTGGTGTGAGGTGATACCTCACTGTAGTTTTGATTTGCATTTCTCTAATGGTTAGTGATGTTGAGCATCCTTTCATGTGTTTGTTGGCAATCTGTATATCTTCTTTGGAGAAATGTCTATTTAGGTCTTCTGCCCATTTTTGGTTTGGGTTTTTTGTTTTTTTGATTTTGAGCTGCTTGTATATTTTGGAGATTAATCCTTTGTCAATTGCTTTGCTTGCAAATATTTTCTCCCATTCTGAGGGTTGTCTTTTCGTCTTGTTTATGGTTTCCTTTGCTGTGCAAAAGCTATTTTCATTAGGTCCCATTTGTTTATTTTTGTTTTTATTTCCATTTTTCTAGGAGGTGGGTCAAAAAGAATCTTGCTGTGATTTATGTCAGAGTGTTCTTCTTATGTTTTCCTCTAAGAGTTTTATTATTATTTTTAATTGAAGTATAGTTGCTATAAAATATTATATGTTACAGGTTTGCAATATAGTGATTTACAGTTTTTTAAAGGTTACACTTCATTTATAGTTTTTTTTAGTATCTTTGCTGCAGTATAATTGCTTTACATTGTTGTGTTAGTTTCTGCTGTATAACAAAGTGTACACTTCATTTATAGTTATTAAAAAATATTGGCTATATTCTCCGTGTTGTACAATATATTCTTTTTTTTCAATTTTATAGTTGATGCATTTATTCTTTTTTTAAACCAATTTTTTAATTGATGTATAGTTAATTTGCAATGTTGTGTTAGTTTCAGGTGTACAACAAAGTAATTCAGACATACGTACATAAGTCCTTGTTGTTTATCTATTTTATATATAGTAGTGTGTATATGTTAATCCCAAACTCCTAATTTATCTCTCCCCGACCTTTGCCCTTTAGTAACAATAAGTATATTCTCTATGTCTGTGAGTCTATTTCTGTGTTGTAAATAAGTTCATTTGTATCAGGACTTCCCTGGCAGTCCAGTGGGTAAGACTATGCTTCCACTGCAGGGGGTGGGTTCAATCCCTGGTTGGGAAACTAAGATCCCACATGCCCTACAGTGAGGCCAAAAAAGTTCATTTGTCTCATTTTTTTAGATTCCACATGTAAGTGATATCATATGATATTTGTCTTTCTCTGTCTGATTTACTTCACTTAATATGATAATCTCTAGGTCCATCCATGTTGCTACAAATGGCATTATTTCATTTTTTTTATGGCTGAGTAACATTCCATTGTGTATGTATACCACATCTTTATCCATTCATCTGTGGATGGACACTTAGGTTGCTTCTATGTCTTGGCTATTGTAAATAGTGCTGCTATGAACATTGGAGTGAATACAACTTTTTGAGTTAGAGTTTTCTGCAAATGTATGCCCAGGGGTGGAATTGCAGGATCATATGGTAACTCTATTTTTAATTTTTTTAAGGAACCTCCATACTGTTTTCCGTAGTGGCTGTAACCAATTTACATTTCCACGAACAGTGTAGGAGGGTTCCTTTTTCTCCACATCCTCTCCAGCATTTGTTATTTGTAGACTTTTTATAATGATGGCCATTCTGACTGGTGTGAGGTGATACCTCACTGTAGTTTTGATTTGCATTTCTCTAATATTAGTGATGTTGAGCATCTTTTCATGTGTCTGTTGGCTGTCTGTATGTCTTCTTTGGAGAAATGTCTGTTTAGGTCTTCTGCCCATTTTTTTATTGGGTTGTTGGGTTTTTTTTATATGAAGCTGTATGAGCTGTTTGTATATTCTGGAAATTAATCCCTTGTCTATCGCATCATTTGCAAATATTTTCTCCCAGTCCATAGGTTGTCTTTTTGTTCTCTTGATAGTTTCCTTTGCTGTGCAAAAGCTTTTAAGTTTAATTTGGTCCCATTTGTTTATTTTTATCTCCATTACTCTAGGAGACATATCCAAAAAAATTTTGCCGCGATTTATGTCAAAGAGTGTTCTGCCTGTGTTTTCCTCTAGGAGTTTTATAGTATCTGGTCTTACATTTAGGTCTTTAATCCATTTTGAGTTTATTTTTGTATATGGTGTTAGAGAACATTCTAATTTCATTCTTTCACATGTAGCTGTCCAGTTTTCCCAGCACCACTTATTGAAGAGACTATCTTTTCTCCATTGTGTTTTGCTCTTATTATTTTCACATTTTCATGTTTTAAGTTTTTGAGTGTATTTATAATAGCTTTTTAAACATCCTTGTCAGCTAATGTCCTCATCTCTGTCTTTCCTGGATCTATTCTATTAACTGATTCTTTTTCTGGTTATGGGCCACATTTCCTGTTTCTTTGCATGTGTAGTCATGTTTGATGACTAGACAAATTTTTTTATTTGTCATGTTGAGTGTCTGGATTTTTTTCTCTTCCTTTAAAGAGTATTGAGTCTTGTTTTGTCAGGCAGTTATGTAACTTGCAGACAAGCCTGGTCCTTTTAAGGCTTGTTTCTAGGCTTTCTAGGGTGGGTCTAGAGTAGCCATTGTTGTAAAGCCACTTAGCCTTAGTATTAAGGTGCAACCCTTTGACATCACTATTAAATTCCCTGGCTGTTCAAGGAAATCTCTCTATTCTGCCTGCCTCCACTCAAATGTTTCCTAGCCCCTATTACAGCTTCCTTATAGTTGATATTTCCCTAGTAATTTTTCTTTGTCCATCTTGATAGATTCTCATGCTACGAATATGTAGTTTGTCATTCAACCAGACTCAAAGGGACTCTTACACAGATCTCTGGAGCTCTTTCTTTGCACACTTCTTGCCTCTCTATACTCTGCTCTGTGAATTCCAGCTGCTTCAAACTCCTGAAACTTTGATCTCTGTCTCCTCAATTCAGTGAGACTGCTGTGCGCTTTTTAAGTTCCCCATTTCTGTGCCATAGAATGTAAATAAAGTGCCCCTAGGAAGAAAGCCAGTGTGATCATCAAGCAAACTTCATGTGTTTCCCTCCTCTCAGGGATCGTATTCCTATGTTGCCTATTGTCTAATATCTGAGAACAATAATTTTATATACTTTGTCCAGTTTTCTAGCTGTATACAGTGAGAGGGTAAATCCAGCTACAGTTACTCAACTATGGATTAAGTGTGGGGTCATGACTCCTGCCGCAAAGCACAGGAAGCTCAGCTCAGCACTCTCTGATGACCTAGATGGGTGGGATGCGGGTGGGGGGTGGGAGGGAGGTCCAAGAGGGAGGGGATACAGGTATACATATAGCTGATTCACTTCATTGTACAGCAGAAACTAACACAACATTGTAAAGCAATTATACTCCAATTAAAGAAAAAAAGAGAGTGGGGTCATGACTATGTTTTTTAGTTCCAAGATTTCTAATAAACCTCTTTTCCTATCCACCTGTTCCATTCATTTCAAAATTTCTTGCTTTTGTAAAAATATGTTATTTTTTCACTTATCTCTTTAACTATCCTAAACATATTTATTTTAAAATCTTTGTCACACTGATTTCATCTGTATTGAATTCATGTTTCAATTATTTTCCTGCCTTGCATTGATTTATTTGTGTTTGGAATATAGTTTGTAGGTTCATTTGAGTAGGAAGATTTTAAGTGAATTTTGCATTCAGGAAAGAATAGTGAAGTGATTACCATATGTGCTCTGGGCTTAGACTTCCTGGGTTCAAATTTAAGGTTTGCCATTCATTGGCCAAGTGATCCTGGCAATTTATTTAGCCTCTCTGTGGCTTGGTTTTCTCATTTGTACAATGGGATAATAAAAATAACAATAACAACAATAAGAAAAATAAAAATACTGATTACCTCATAGAGTTCTTGAGATGATGCATGAGTCATATATTCTATGTTTATAAATCATACTATGTGCCTTCTATATAACAAAAGTTTAACAAACGGCTCTTGATATTTTTATGGTTCTTTCACTCTCTCTCTCTTTTCTCTGTCTCTCTCTCTGCCCTTGTATTTACCCATCCTCATCTAGCAGTTTTGAGGTTGCCTCCATCTGCCTCCCAGGCTTCTAGTCCAGAATTGTACAATTACATTTTAGAGCTCTTCTCTAATAGTGATTAACAAGCGATAAATAAATTTCCTTTGTGCTACCCTCCTCTCACTAAACCACTCCCCACCTTCCTGGAACCTGACACCCACTAAAGCCAGAGTCCCTGGTAGTGATCAAGAAGGGGACTTCCCAATCTAGTCCCTGAGTTAAAACTGTTAGTCTTACTCTATTTCATGGAATCATTTCCCCACAGGACTCCTAATACCAGTGCTTATTTCTAGGTCTGGAGTGTCCAGGCTTGTGAAATCAGCCCTCCACTGGTCTACAGTGATATTTATCTTGAGTTTTCATCAGTACCTCTCTCTAAGGTTTTCTATTTTCACGTTCTATCTTCCATTGCTCCGTATTTGGAGTGAAGTGAGTAGAAACTCATTGAGCCATCCTGACTGGAAATCTTACCCCCCTTCTCTTTACTTTTTCCTCTCTTTTACTTTTTAAAAATTACCCTTTCCTTCTCTTTTTCCTACTCCTTCATGTATTTTCTAAATAAAGGCTAAAAATGCATAATAAACATAATTTAAAAATTAAAGAAAATAGAGACTTCTGTTTTAAATTCACAGAACTTTTTTGTTTTTGCTCTTCATCTATCATCTTTTGTAATACTCATACTAATAATGCAGAAAACATAGCCAATATTTTGTATACATACTGAGGTGGTGACCCTTGAAGGAAAACTAAATGAGAAAGTCCAAGGCCAAAGTTCTGACTTTGGGGGGCATGCAGGAAGGGAGAGGCTCTTTGTGACTACCACCACAATCCCCACCCAACTATCTCAGAATTAAAAATAACTCTCACTCTTCACAAAAGATAATGATGAGTCACTGTACTCATTCAAAATCTTTAGAAGTCAGGAGAGTGTTCTGTAGTATTCCAGGGCAGTTGTTCCCTTTGCCTGTCTGATATTTCCTATTCCTGTTTGTTCTCCTTTATTTTCCCCACTTTTAATAGTGACCATCTCTCTTTGTATTATCTGTCTTTCTATTATATTTTAAATCTCTTTAAAGTATTTGGAAATTAAAACAGGAAAAGGTGAAAGGTCCATACTAGCTATCCCTTGTTGCATAACAGGATATCCCAAGTTTAGAGACTGGAAACAAATATCTGTTATCTCAGTTTCAATGGGTCAGGAATCTGGGAGTGGCTTATAACTGGGTAGTTCTGCTCTCAGGGTCTCTCATGAGGCTACAACCAAGGTGCAGCTGGGGCTACCAAAATCTCGGGACCTGACTGTGGGAGGATCAGCTTCCAAGCTCACTCACATGGGTATTGGCAGGCCTCAGAACTGCTTCCAAACTCACTTGTGTGAGTCCCTACACAGCGTTGCCTTATGACATGGCAGCTGCCTTTCCCCAGAGCAAATGATCTGAAAGAGAGCCTGCAAGATAGAAACCAAAATCTTTACATAACCTAATCTCAGAAGTGACATCCCATCACCTCTGCCATA
Source organism: Grampus griseus (assembly GCF_964374135.1). Taxonomy (NCBI): domain Eukaryota; kingdom Metazoa; phylum Chordata; class Mammalia; order Artiodactyla; family Delphinidae; genus Grampus; species Grampus griseus. The sequence continues at coordinate 59,478,509 of NC_138998.1, forward strand.
TTCTATTCACTAGGAGGGAGTCAATAAATCCAGACCACACTCAAGAGGAGGGGATTGCATAAGGGCATGAATACTAGAAGTCAGGGATCATTAAGGATCCTCTTAGGAGATGCCTAAGGATTTTATAGACCAGAGATTCCCAATTTTTCATTCAAGAAACACTTCAACATTCCATGTGGTTTCTGTTTTGAGTTTTTCTTCCTGGGAGATTTTATTTATTAAGTAATAGATTATTTCTTCACTTTTATTCATATAAAACTATAATATGCAATACAGTAAAGAGCATAGTTAATCAGCAATATTTTAAATTAATGAAGTTATGTAATTAATTAGATGGCCAATGCATTAATTCATTTTTAGGACCTCATCTAATATAAATATGCCATTTCATTTAGACTTTATGAAATACTGAAAATGATCCCCATGAGAAACTGGGGAGAATTCCTGTATGAAGTTTTAGAGGTTCAAATAAACCAGATTAAGTAAAATTGATCTAGTCAAACCCCACTATTTTGTAGATTAGAAAACCGGGTTCTAGAAAGGCCAGTGTTAGAGTTGGAACTATATTCTCTATCTCCTGGTCATGTGTCCACTACAGCACAGTGATGTTGTTGGTCTTATTCTTTACTCCCAAAGACCAGCAAGGGGCACTTAATAAAGCATAATGATGATCGTAATAATGATAATATTTATATGGCATGGTAGTCATTTTACAATATATACAAGTCAGATCACTGTTTTGTACATCTTAAAGTTATACAGTGCTGTATGTCAATTATACCTCAATAAGCCTGGGGGGATGAAAGATTGATAAGGTAAAGCTAGTGTTATTAAGCATTCTCATTTTAAAGGGATTAACTTGTTTTAGCCAAGGCAACCATAGTTAATGGAGCATTTTATGACACTCAATACAGATCAAATCCTGGTCTTAGAATTTCTTTATTCTAATTGTTTAAAAAATTGACTTTGATGATGTTTAAGGGTAGTTTACTATGTGAAATAATTTGCCTATCAACCAGAAAATAAGTTGAAAGCATCACTGTAAACCTGTGACTCACCCATAGTTCCAATGTGAGTGAAAATTAGTAAACATGGATGAGCATGGCCTAACCAGTTAATCTAGTTAAAGGTTCGTTGGTCTCATTCCCCAACACTAGGACTGTGAGGTTTGCACACTGACAAGTTTTCCAAACCCCAGCTCTTGACGTTAAGCACTGGATCATTATGGCTCAATGCCGAGTAGCACGACCATATTTCAAAACGCACAAGTTACAAGATGCTAAGTTTTACCTTCTCATCTCCTAAAGTAAAATAGTATAAAGAAACTGAACTTTACTTTGTAGTATCTACCCAGTGGAGCTCTTTGAGATAAAGTAATTAAGAAGTTAATCAGGTACTTCCCTGGCAGTCCAGTGGTTAAGACTCCGCACATCAACTGCAAGGGGCACGGGTTTGATCCCTGGACAGGGAACTATCAATAAGAGCCTGTGTGCCACGCTGTGTGGCCAAAAGAACTTTTTTTTAAGTAAAATAAAATAAAAGTGTGAATTAAAAAAAAAAAGTTAATCGTAATTGAATTTTGGTCACAGACATTGCTGCCTAACACCAGAGAAAATACAGTTGCTCTCCTTTTCTAATATGCAGGCTGCTTCCTCTGCACCCCTCTGTCCCCCACCTCCACAGTAAAGGCCTACTGTGATAGTGACTAGCTGGATAAACTTAATTTGGGTGAATTATTAGGAGGCCCACTGCACCCAAAGACATGTCTTTCAATCATATTTTGTCAGTATTAAAGTTGATGTTTTGAGGTCCCATTTGTCTATGTCCTATGTCTTTTTCTCCACTGATTCCAAACCCAGATGGGCTGATAAACAGCTGTTATTTACTGGTTCTCCCCAAACCCCAAAGTCAAGTTTTTATAAGTGGAAAGGTGTCTTATTTCAAATATACTAGAAATATTTAAAACTATGTTTTCTAAAAAAAAAACAAAAAAGCAATTTAAGTTAATCGTAGAGAGTATTTGAGAAGTGTGCACCAAAAAAATAAATAAATAAAAATCTATTTTAACATTTATAAAAGGTTGTGAAAACTAGAACATAAGTAGTTTATGATTTCTTTGGTCTGAAGGAATAAGACCTGCTGATAACAGAGTCACTGAATGCTTTCAGTGGAGGGGTGTGTGTGTGTGTGTGTGTGTGTGTGTGTGTGTGTGTGTGTGTGTGTGTGTGTGTGTGTGTGTGTGTGTGTGTGTGTGTGTGTGTGAAGCCTGCTATTGATGAACAGATTCTAAGCAACTTCTCAACTGTGACTAGCCTCGTTCACTAGCCTGTGACTAACAGAAAATCCTTTAAAAACTTTCAACCCTTGCCTGTTTAACACTATGAGAGGCTTCTATAACATTCCTATCTATTATTTTTGCAAGGAATCACCTCTATAAGATCAGAATAGAAGAAAATGATCACAGAAAAGGCAAAGATGAAATATGGCATTAGGAAGAAGCAAGGAGGAAAATGAAACATTTGTAGAGATGCTATTTGCTATTTTGAAAAAGTCTGTAAAGACAAAGCTAATTGGAGCTGCCTAAAAGGTGAAGCACCTTTCCCTATTTGGGAAGACCAATAGAAATTGGACTCAGAATATCTAGATTCAAAGACAGGCCCTACATTGAGCATTTGTATAATCTCAGCTGAAGAACTTCACTTCGCTGGGCTCCTGTTTCTTTATAAAATGACATGGTGTCAGTGATTTGTCTGTGGAGACCTAGGAGTTTTTTGGAGGCAGTTTTTTGGAGTTCAGTAGGGAGAAGTAATGAGGTTGAAAAGATGCCTCCACCCTCCTCAACTTCAACCAAAAGAGCTCTACTTTTACCTTCTCATGCATTGTGCTTCTGAATATAATGTGTTGCGAAAAGTATTTTGAAACCATTGGTCTAGCAAAGGTTAAAAAAAAATCAGCATGAAACTGTATATCTGGGTTGGTAAGGATCCATCATGTGCGAGGATAGAAAGACTACCTAGATGATCCTGAAAGGTCAATTTCAGGCCCTTCCTCTACCTAAAGATATTGGAGATGCAGGGTGGAGACATCTTGCTGAGCTCCAGCTCAGACTCAGGAATGGCTCTAATAATCAGACAGTACAGGAGAGGCAGCTACCTAGGATGCAAGAAATGAAGGCAGCCCTGGGAAATTTAACTTTTGTTTTTAAATGTTCTTAATTTTATAATAATGCATAAATTCTTTTAAAAGAGTCTACTAATATAGAAATATAGAGACCAAGTGTAAAATTTCCTCTTTATCTGCCCATCCCACAATATCACTCTTCTCACCATAGGTAATCACTATTTTCAGTTTGGTCTGTGCTCTCACAAACCTTTTTTCCTATGCAGATGTGTGTGCACATACACTGTTTTTTAAAAAAACAAATGGTATGTGTTGTGCAATTTGCTTTATTTACTTATTAATATGTCTGGGAGTTCTTGTGTATCAGTTCATGTACATCCATCCTTTCTAAAATAATTTTATTATATTTTATGATATAGCCATATTTATTTAATAATCCCCAAATTAGGGGCTTTAAAGTTGTTTGCAGTTTTTTATTAATAGAAACAATAAGCATCAGTGTACATACATGTTTATGTACAAATGTGTTTTTCTGTAGGATAGATTACTAGAAGTGGAATTGTTATGTTAAAGACTAGGAATATTTTCTAAGCTGCACCTATTTACAACAACACCAGTGTGTTTCTCTATATATTTGCCAACAGTGAATATTAATTTTCTTAATTTTTACCAAATTGATGATAAAAATTTTGATACATCAACTTGTATTTTCCTGATTACTAGTGAGATTGATCATCATTTCATCTATTTGTTGCCTGTTTGTGTTTACATTAGTTAGAAGAAGCACTAATTATGGGAATCTAAAGACTAGATTTCAGTCCTAGGTTTGTAACTAGCTTTGCAGGCTTTGATGAACTAAATCCACCTTTCTGAACCTCATTTTCTCAATCTGACAAATGGAAATAATAGCCCCACTCCTGCCTTTCTCCACAAAGTTAATGTGAGGGTTTGGTGAAATAATAGATGAAAAAGCAAGTGGAAAACTCCAAAATGCTAGACAAATAGATGGGATTTCTTTTAGTTTTAAAAATCTGTGTAATATTATTGAATAATTCTGTAATTAGGACTTTTTCTAAACAAAAGAAAGCAAGCTAGTATGTGCAGCTGCTTATTTACCTACTAACTTCAGGGTCTCTCCAGACAAGTTGTGAGGAGGGTAGAAGGCTCAGTTACTGGTTCAGCTCCAACACTGTTCCCCATTGCACCCTGGCCAAGTGACCACAGAAGAAAGCCTACTCCTTGCAAGTTTTCTAATCCAAGCTTGTTATTTCAAGGAGTTGGGATGGGGGGTGGGGTGGACCCTCTCCCACATCTTCTCTGGTTCATCCATCAGCAACAACAATGCCATCTGGTTACCGGGGACCAGTGAGGCATAAAATGCCTAGAAAAGCAGCTGTCTTCCCCTTTACCTGTGTCAGAATTACTAATTAAGTGACAAACTTGCCTTTAGCTATAAATGAAATTTCGTGCTGCTGAAACTAGTGCAGGCTTTACACGTTATTAACTACTCCTTTTTGTAACTACAACCCTTCCTTTAAAAGAAACATATACTTCATGAAAACAGGATGAAAATTCCCATCTGGTCGCCTGTATTTTTCAGGGTGATGTATGCAGTAATTTGTATAAACCTGTAATTTTTATCCTACCTCTTGCTTTTTACCTTGAGGTGAAACCAATTTGCCTGTTTATGCTTAGTTTCTTTTCCCCAGTGTGGGTTCCTAATATTGCACATGACAGAATTTTCATTTGCAATTTTTCCACTACCAATTCAAATTGCCAATATATCACATAAACCTGGATGTGAGAGCACTGTGGCTGAGTTGTGTTACCCTTCCCAAACTTTGTAAAACTTCATGTAAACATAAGTAGGCCAATTCATACTCCCAAAATGTCAGCACTTCATCTGTATAATCTATTGGATAAACCACGAATTGGAAAATCTGAATTGGATTAAATTTTAGAAGTTTTCTACAATCAGTAAGTCTACTGAAAGATCTACCTGTTTTTGGTAACTAATATTGGAAGAAGCCAATCTAGGACCAAAATCAAAAGGATGCCCCCAAATTATGTTATTTTTCATAACTGACTTGAGGACCTGGCCTATTTGGTAATAGACAGGATTAATTTCAACCAGACTGTACCATTTGCAATGTGACCCAAATGCCTAGGGTCACTAAGGCACACTTTCGCCTCAGTGCTTTGTGTTAGGTCATTATTGAGTTCCTATGCAATTTCCCTAGAAAGAGCGGGGTTGTAACCTTTTTAAACATACTGCATCTACTGGATATGTTACCAATTCGATGCAGCCATCATTTGTTGAGTTCCTATTATGATGAAAGCCCTGGGCTAGGGATGTGAAGGGGATAAATATGAGTATTTATATTTAAGCATATAAACATATACTGCCTCAAGAAATTTTTCATCTAGCAAGAGAATTGTCATATATAAAAATAACTACAGTGTAAAACAAAATGTAGAATTTTCGCTAAAAGGGGTACAGAGTAAACTATCTGATAGTCTGCTGGGTCATGTGGAACCATTGGTTTGTGCTGTGTGTGCCAGTTAACATATGGGCAGTCTCTACATCTTTGCTCACATCTCTTTGTTACTTGTATGGTTCAGCCTCTAATTTTACCTCAGTATTGTTGAGAGTAGGGAGTGTTTAATGCTGTTTTAGAGGAAATACCAAAAGGAAGATCCATTTTCAGCTAGCACTCCTAGCAGGAAGCAAATTGTTGAATCGAAAAGATTTACAATCTTCCTTAAACTTCAGCGTGCATGTGAATCACCTGGGCAACTTCATAAAATGCATATTCTAACTCAGTAGTTCTTAGGTAGAGCCTGAGATTCTACATATATAACAAGTCCCCAGGTGCTGATGCAGACCATACTTTGCTTTGTGCAACAAGGATTTACCACATTGTTCCCATCGCCACAGAAGGGCTAATTGTGACAAGAGAGAAAACTGTCAAAGAGAGTTCAGCCTAAAGAGAGATGAACAAATGATAGCCAACATTTCACAGAGCATAATGGAGGGAAGCAAAGACTTACACAAATCAACTGGAAAGGACTCAGTACTTAACAGCTCCATTCTGTGCAAGGACATGGGCAAATGTACAGAAAAATTCTGTCATTAGCAATAATGGACAGAAAGCTGAGTTGGCACCCTGGACGACAACCAGACTATGGGACACAAGGAAGAGAATCTAAACGGGTTCACAACAATTTCCCCACAAGTTACTAGTCTTGCTAGTTCCTCAGTGATCAAGATATGAAACATACTGATATGAAAACATACTCTATAGCCTCCATCACATATTGTACTATGTGAAACAAAATTTGTAGAATTCTCATTGGAGAGTGAGGTTTCTGTCACATTCGACAAATCCTTTTTCTGTCTGCCTGAAATACTGAGCTAAAAAGCTTCCTATGTTATCAAAAGAGGTATACATTCAGAAGGCCCTGAGTATTAAAAATCAAATCGTTGACTTGATATATTTGAGTCTCCACATATAGCTACTACAGAAAAAAATAATTGAAACAAAATGTGTTTGCATCCAATATTTTGGTTCTAAAGTACATGACAAAGCAAAAGGATCTTGTTGTAAGATTCTTATACGTCTAAAGAAAAAGACCCACAGCATGGACCTTCAGATGGGTATTATAACCAAGTTCCAGAGTAGCATATTTTCTTAATGATAACAGACATTATGCCTGGCTGCTAACTCTGAGTAGAAGTCAAAGCCAGACAAAGCAGATTTCCTGTCCTTCCGAAGGGGAATTTTTATCATTATTTTCAGGGAAGAGGCTAAGTAATCTTCAGTTGAATTCTGAACTTATTACCCAATAGACTTAAGGTTTCTTATACTACCCAAAGGTCCTCAGAATATTTTATCTAATAAAGGGATAGTTATATCAATCTCAGATTGCTTTATTTAAAACAACTACTTTAAAAGTTCAATTTAAATAGTTTCAATAAGAACTGGCTCATCATCAAATTCTGTTGAATCATTCCGACCTCCTATTCACAATGGGCATTATGGTTTATTCTTTAATGTACATTAATTTGGTTCAAACAGGATCCAGACTGCACATCTCAGCATTCTACTTGAATAAAGAAGAAAGCATTCAATTCGCCTCCATTACAAATTCAGCCTTCCACAAGTCAGTTCTGCCAGTCAGTGATGGCTGCATTGCAAAAACTGCTTTGCGAATGTTTTGCTGGGTTTTGTTGCTAGGTGATGACCAGGAAAACTTTGCAATTCCTGCTGAGAGGTTTAAAAAAATGTGCCTGTAACCAGTTTCATATCAAAGAGGAGGGGGAAAAAATAGGGTAGCCTGCACCTTAATACTTTAAGGTTTACTCCTTGCCCTATACTCCCCCTTAGCTGTCACATAGAGAAATTGTGACCGTTAAGAAATTTATATACACAACACTGAAAAAAAAAAAAGGAAAAGAGAAAACAATATTCAATGTATCATCAACCAAACTAGAGTAGAGTTAATAAAACAGAACTTGTCAAATGTCTTCCTTTTAGTCTGAACTAGAACTTAAAAAACTTAGGGATGGGAGAGGGGAGGACAGAGGAAGAGGGAGAATGAAAAGACACCAACTCATTCTCCCAGCATTCTTTTCTGTTCCACATATTAGCAAAGACCTTTTGCTTAAAGAAATTGGCTTGAAGCTAGAGTCAGCTTGTACCTGAGCTGCGTTTCAGAAACCCTTGGCCTGGACCTGACTTTGCAGCCAAGCAGCAGGGATTCCTGGGAAAGCCCAGAGGCCTGTCTGAGTCCTGGTCCTATGTCAGTGATTGATGAGGACAAGTGTGAGAGGTGACACACTGTGAAATCAGACTGAGGCACAAAGAGTTAATCCTTGGGCTTTTTCCAGACTGGGTCCTTTGAGGGAAAAATAATATTTATTCCTTCCTTTGTTAATTTTGCAGCTAAAAAAGCACTCTTGATATCTTATTCACTAGACTAAATGCCAGCCTGCAACCTCAGAAAACTTCAGGAGATAAATACCACACTAGTGGAAGTAATTATTTGTCCTTGTTGCATTATCATCATCAAATTATTTTAAACTGCTGATTTAACAAGTACTATATTATGACCAATAGAGAAAGGAGAGCGGTTTTTTCTGCATATAAATTTCTTTTCACAAATTAAAGGACCTACCTATAAATCACAGGGGAGAAAAGTCTGAGAAATTACAACTCTACCACCTTGGGCTTCTCTATTCTCAGTAAGGTAGAAACAGCTTGGTAGTAAGAGTCCCCTTCTCTCCTTCACTAACTTCGCTTGTGCTCATTCCCCACCGGGTCCTCTCCTGGGAGGACGGGCCAAGCCATGTGTGTCTTTGACTTGGCGACGCAGGCGAGTTTCTTGTACTTTCACACCCTCCATAGCAGATGCACAAACTTTAACAGTGTCTTTCTAACACTTCATTAATTATTGAGCTGTGCCAAGAGTAATTATTGGGCTATGCCAGGAGTCCTTTTCTCCCACATCAGTAAACAGTAATTTAGAGAAGGGGGGTTATAACCTTAGGGTGAGCAACGTTTTCCCCCCACAGCTGTGTGGTGAGCTCAACAATAGTGCATATGCTTCAACAAACGAGGAGGTCCACAGCCCAGCCTCTGCGGCATACAGGAAATGCTATGACCAGAGGAAAGAAACCCACCACACTTATTGTGTGACACAAAATTTGGAACATCTCATTCACTAACAGATACAAGATCATCTGTTCTGACTTCGTGCTTTTGCCCTAATTCAATAATAATAATAATAATAATAAATCCAATAACAGCAAGGGAATTGACTTTCAGGATTTTCCTATATGTTGTAATGGGAACATTAATGTTGATACAATGCTTTCTCAATTATTAAGATTTCTTTTCTCTTGCCATTTTTCGGTAAGATTTTAATTCCCTCCTTTTCCTTAATTAATAGATGTTGCTTTATGGTCACTTGACAACCCTAATCGTAGGACTCAACAAAATAGAAAGGTCTTTTTCCTACGTTTTGAAAGTCAAATAAGACATAGAAAAAGTTGGAGCCAGTGTTCCTCTGGCTCTTTGGAGCAGTTTTGCTGTTTACATTTCAGAATAATGGGACCTTGGGGTTAGAACGTTACTTAGTATAACACTCTTCCCATTCCATACAATGTTTAAATTCTCTCCAAATAATCCCCCCCTCCCAAAGTAGTTAACCAGTCTCTGCTTCAATGGGAGAGAACTTATTTCTGTCATAAACAACTCCTTCTTTAAGATGGCCAGCATTTGAGTGTTCCATCTAATGTATAACAAAAATTTGTCTACTTTTATACAACAGAAACGAACACACCATTGTAAAGCAATTATACTCCAATAAAGATGTTAAAAAATAAAATTAAATTTAAATTTAAAAAAAATTTTCTCTACTTTTAGCCACTGTTCATCATTCCCACAGTGGAGATGCAGAACAACTTTGTAAATATTCCAAATCAGATACTTTTCAAACTTTAAGGTGAAGAAGAAACTCCTAATGCTAAAAATGCAGATTCCAGGCCTCCATGTCCCTAGAGATCTAATTTCAGGAGGTCTTCAGATGGTCCACAATTACACTGCTCTAAGACTTTTCTTTCCACGACTAGATGTCTTCAGACGCTTTCAATTAATTCTTATGAGGAGCAACAAACTCTCACATGTCCAAATCCAATGATCAGTTCTCTATTATCATCTTACTCATGTTACTCCTGTTGGTCCCTCTGTCCTTCTTGCAATCCTTTATTCACCTGACCTCTGTGACAGCCCAGAGTCCTGCTTTTCCTCCTGCATTATTGTCTGCTAACATAGCACAATGGCTTCCTTGAGTTCCTTCCAGAACATAAGAAGCGAACTCCCACCTCAAGGTTTTGTACCTTCTTTTCCCTCTGCCTGGAATTTTCTTCTTCAATATATGATGCCCTCCCTTAGTTATTCCAGGTCTCTGATCAAATGACAGTTCTTCAGAGATACTTCCCTGACCAAATTATCTGAAATAGCCTCCGCCCTATTCTCTATCCCTTTATACTGCTTTGTTTTCTTCCAGGATTTATCACAGTCTGACAATACGGTATACATTTATTCATTTGTTTTGTTTTTGTTTTCCTCTCTGATAAGAATGTAAACTACAAGAGGGCTGTTTTATAAACTTTGATTTCCTCAGTGCCTAATACAATATCTGGTGCATAGTAAGCACTCAAAAAAAATACTTTTCAGGAAATCTGTGCACTGTTGGTAGACCAGTAAAATGGTGCAACCACTATAGAAAACAGTATGGAGGTTCCTCAAAATTTAAAAATAGAACTGCCATATGATCCAACAAATCACTTCTGGGTATTTACCCAAAGAAAACAAAAACACTAATTCAAAAAGATATGTGCACCCCAATGTTCAAAATAGGTGAAGGGGATTAAGAGGTACAAACCTCCAGTTATAAAAAAATATATGTAATTACAGCATAAGGAATATGGACAATAAGATTCTAATAACTTCGTATGGGAACAGATAGTTACTAGACTTATCGTTTCATCATTATCATTTCATTATGTATGCAAATGTCAAATCACTATGTAGTACACCTGAAACTAACATAATATTGTACACCAACTGTATTTCAATGAAGAAAAAAAGAACTTGTCAAAAGAATGAAAGAAAAATGATACTGAGTCCTTTCACAAGTCTGGCTAACTCTATGCCCCTTCAAAGGTGTGCTGCCTAGAGCTATTAGACTCCCTAATAAAACAGAATAATCTGTCTCCTTGTTTGGAATACTAGATTTATACAAATGTGGCATTCATTTTCATTCACTTTTAGGGCCGCTACGTCACACTATTAAATCACATTGAGCTTATGCAGCTGCTAAGCCACATTGCCCTGTGCAGCTGGATATTTGGAACCAGGCTCAGGATCTCATGTGCATCTCTGTTAAATGTTCTCTGATTAAATTTGCTCTAGCCCATTAAAATTCTTTTGGACACTAATTCTGTCATTAAGCATGTGCCCACGTCATTCTCTCTTCTGCATTCATTTTATATGCCTATTGATTCATTTTGTTGTTCTAATCATTAATTAAAAAAAAAAATTGGCAGTGAAGAAGAGTCAAGAGACCAAGGTTTGTATCTCGGCACTGCCACTTAGTAGCTATGTGGCCAACCTTGGTCAGGCTAATTAAGTTTACCGTCCTTCCGTTTCCTCATCTATGAACTAGAGATACTAATACCTATCTAATAAGGTTATTGTGAGAATCAAATAAGATTATAAAGTATTGAGTACAGTTAATGGCATGTGTAATCCAGTGTTAATTCCAACACTCAGCACCATGCCTGGTACATAGTAGACACTAAACAAACCTTTGTCAGTTATTGACAAGGAAAAGGGCCCAGTCTATGTGGTAGGACTATAGAACTGTACATCAGTTATCAATGTTGCATTAATTAGTCCTCTTTGGGGTTCAGTTATTTCCCTGACCAGTTATGAATACATACTCTGATACTGACATCCTATTTGCCTTTCTCCATTTTGTTTTAAAAAAAGAAAATAGTTCAAGAGAGACAGCCAAATGCAATCCTGAAATAAATGCTGTGTTAAGAGCTACCTCCTAAGCTACCAAGCTAGTATCCCTGTCAAAAAAGAAAATTTAACTTATTTGACATGACTTAGTGAACCCATTGCTTTCTTTTCTATATATTCACAAATCATACTTCCATCTCGGTTTGATGCCTGGATTACCAGTTTGTCACTGTAATACCAGTAAGAGAATGCTTCTTCCATTCTCCACGGGTGCCTAAGGACTAAGCTCATCTACAGTTTTTCTCAGTGCCCTGGAATAGGTAGCCCCAAACAGAAAACCAGTACTCATTTGTTGCAACTAAGAATGATCACTTAAAAGTTCCTCACATAACTGAAGTTTCATGGGTCTCTTACCAATACTATTCCTCATCTGATAGTTTATTCTTATCCATTTCCAAGAAAAGTATATGGCTACATTATTGACACTTTGAGTATACAAATCAGAGAAGCAGAGTTTGTACAGTCTAAGTTTCTCTTTCATCTTCCTTTCAAAAATAGGAAGGTTGAAGACCTCCATTCTGAACAAATATTCAGGACATTTCCTTGTTCCATTAACTGGGACCTAAAGCTTAATGCCAGGCTACAGTGTTGGACAACCTCTACCCAGAAGGCAGGGCAAGTTCCCATCAGCTTTGGCGATAAACCTTCTAAAGCCAGATTTTCCAGGATTGGTTACTTAGTTGGCATTCTATAAATGTTAGTTTTCATTATTAAGATTAGTCTCCAAAAAATGTAGTATTGCTCTCTTCAAACTCTCAAAACACTTTACCCATACCTCATTTGGGAGCTTAGTCTGATATTCTTTCCATATTATGAGAGCCTCAGGTAGAGAAACTGCAGTTTATTCATCTTCACTAAAAAAATTAATCCATTAATTAATGATTCCACAAAAGATAATGGTGATTTTATTAATATCTTTATTGTTTACAGTAACTAAATGCTTCTAAATTGTCTTAGTTTCTTTTCTTGATTGCTTTAAACAGCTAATCTTGGCGAATCCTTTCTTTATGTAGAATACAAAAATAAATTTTATTCCAGGACTTTCTGAATTATAGTAACTGTTGAAGATGGGTGGACTGCCACTGGCTATATTTCACTTATTTATTTGGCTTTTTTCATGTGTACCCAATCAGACTCAGGGCTCACCACCAGAGAATGCAAATTCTTTAGTACTTTGAAATTAATTAAATGAAGCAGAGGATAAAAAAATATTTTCCATCACCATACGGTAGCTTTATTATTATTAATGGGATTTAAACTTTGATAGAGAATAGTATGAACCTTTCACCGTACTTCTCCAGAGCAGTTCGAAGTGAGATTATAAGAAATGCTCCTACTCTTAGCCATCAATAGCCATGTAACTGCTCAGAACACCAGGGAAGCCTATATATTTCTAGGCAAGATGAACATAACCTTTTGAATGGGTTTCCTGTGAATGTTTATTGGTTTGAACCTTGGTTAATTTGACTCCATAGCCACACCTTCCTATCACGCCACACTAGCACCCTCAAATACAGCTGGGCCTCTGCCCGCCAGGAGCTTCATTCACCTAAAATAGTATCAAGAAAATCTATTAAAATGTGCCTTGTTCTTAGTGATAATTATTTAATGTAGGGAGAAAAAATAATTTAATCAATTAAACCCAAACTTCATGAAACATTTATATGATTGTGTGTTGTCATTTGAGATCTTGCAAGATAGTTATTACATTTACAGTAGTGGAAAGAACTGTGTCTTTCCTGCTTCTCTTACAATCATAATTATGATTTAAGTGAATACTTGCATGCATCAACATGAACAAAAAACTTTATAAAATCTTATTGGGACAGGAATAAAGATGCAGACGTAGAGAATGGACTTGAGGACACGGGGAGGGGGAAGGATAAGCTGGGATGAAGTGAGAGAGTGGCATGGACATATATACACTACCAAATGTAAAATAGATAGCTAGTGGGAAGCAGCTGCATAGCACAGGGAGATCAGCTCAGTGCTTTGTGACCACCTAGAGGGGTGGGATAGGGAGGATGGGAGGGAGACGCAAGAGGGAGGAGATATGAGGATATATGTATATGTACAGCTGATTCACTTTGTTATAAAGTAGAAACTAACACACCATTGTAAAGCAACTATACTCCAATGAAGATGTTTAAAAAACAACAACAACAACAAAATCTTATTGGAAACATCTGAGGAAAGGTGACCAAATGAATCAGTATCACAAAATGTTCCTCCCCCAATACCAAGTGGCTTGAATGGGGAAAAAAAAAAGTTGAAAAGAAAGTTTAGAAAAAATAACCAACAGCTACCAAACCCAAAAAAGGATCTCATCCTAATAACCTAAACTCAGAAAAATGGTAACCAGGAAAAGAAATAAAAGATTCTGGTGTATCAGAGCCCAACTTCTAAACTTGCACCCACAATTTCTAACCTTTTAAAAAGCAGAACCGAGGGAACAAAGTGTGTCACCAAAATCTTGAGAATTTTAAAAAGTACTCTTGGAGCAAAGGAGACTCAAGTGAGTAAAGCACCCTAGGATATTCCATGGAAAAACCTCTAAAAGTAAAAGTTGCTTTTTAATGCCCCAGGACCTCTATTAAGCATGATTAGTAGCCTGAGTTTGCCATATCCCAGGGTTCTATGCTAAGTTGGGGGAATAAGCTGAAGACTATAGGTTTATGATACACCCTTGGCAAAATGGAGAGGATCCTGGTACTGAAGATTCAGTGGGTTCTCAAAGGAGAGAGGAGATCTCTGAGCCCACAAGAAGTGGCTATGCTGGTCACCATGGGAACCCAGCTCACTCTACCCATACTCCTTCAGACTTTAAGAAAGTACATGAAAAGCAACACTTTGTCCCCACACTGATAAAAGGGAGAAGGATCAAGAAATGGAGGAGAGGGCTTTCCTGGTGGCGCAGTGGTTGAGAGTCTGCCTGCCGATACAGGGGACATGGGTTCGTGCCCCGGTCCAGGAAGATCCCACATGCCGCGGAGCGGTTGGGCCCGTGAGCCATGGCCACTGAGCCTGTGCATCCGGAGCCTGTGCTCCGCAGCGGGAGAGACCACAACAGTGAGAGGCCCCTGTACCGCAAAAAAAAAAAAAAAAAGAAATGGAGGAGAATGGAGTCAAGGAAAAGTCACAGTAAATGTACGATCTAGACTGAGTTTCCCACATTAAGCTTGAGTAACTTAAATATGGCAACTTTGCAATCACACTGTAGAAGAAAAAATTTTCAAATGTATCAAATATCCTAGGAGGCAAAAGCCTAATGAACTCAGAAAATATCATCCAAGAGCAGAAAATGCCTGAATTCTTTATCTATAAAGGAACTTAAAAGAATATGTATTCAAATATGGAATGGTACAACAACATAACTAATTGCAAAGAAGATACCATATCAACAAACAAATTGAGAAGCAAAATAACAACACTGAAGGTCTAATACATAAATTAGAAGCAGCAAATATATGGAAAAAATAGCAAAGAAGAAAGGCTTCAGATGATTACACATAAAGGAATTATATGTTTATATATATTATACATTATATGTATAATTTTTTAAATATAGAAGGAAAAAGACAAGCTAGTAAAGCAATTACAAAGAAACTGTTAGATGTGAAAGAGATAAAATCTTTACAACAAAATGATAATTAGTATCAGAGAAACCAACTAATAGAACAGAAAAAACAAATTCAGAGGTATATAGGATATATAGCCCTCCATATCTGTGGGTTCTGCATCTGTGAATTCAACCAGCCGCAGATTGAAAATATTCCCCCCAAAACTCCAGAAAGTTCCAAAAAGCAAAACTTGAATTTACTGACACTGACAACTATTTACATAGCATTTACATTGTATGAGGTATTATAAGTAATCTAGAGATGCTTTAAAGTATATGGGAGTATAACAGATTCACTTTGCTGTACACCTGAAATAACACAACATTGTGTACACCAACAAAAATTTAAAAAGTAAAAATAAAAAAATAAAATATGTAAAAAATAAATAAAAAATAAAGTATGTGGGAGGACGTGCATAGGTTATATGCAAATACTACACCATTTTAGATAAGGGACTTGAGGATCCATGGATTTGAGTATCCACAGAGGGTCCTGGAACCAATCCCCTGTGGATACTGAGGGACAACTGTACGAACATGAAGAAACAACTAAATCTGAAGATCAAAAGGGCATATCATATACCAGGAAAAAGTGACACAAAATCATCTGTATAACAACCAATCATGATTAAGTTATTGAACTTTAAAGATAAAGAAAGAATTCTTGTCTAGGCAGAAAAATTAAGTAACTTACAAGAAGAAAAAATATCAGCCTGGACTCTGAAATCTATGCAACATTATTCAATAACTGAATTCAACTTTTCTTCCCTTAAGAGTTGAGGGGAAAAAATATCTATGACCAAGAATATTGTATCCAATGCTGTTACCATTCAAATAGAAAGGCAACTGTCTAGATATATTTACACCTGGAAGAGCTTAGGAAATAAAATACTCATAAAGCCATATGAAACCCTAATAAAGAAATCATCATTAAATAAGATATGGTAAGAGGAGTCATGGTTAAATTTTAATGAATTTTAACATATAACAAAGTCTATATCTCTGGGGAAATTTGACTACAGAATAAAATGAAAATATTATAACCATGACATAGGAAAAATTAATGTCTGGTCCCTGTTTTTAGTAATAACAGAATAGTTTGTATCAGACTAACCCTCCCACATATAACAATTACAAAATCTAGACAAAATTTTTTTAATTAGTTTAATGCATTGGAGAATGACTAAAGGCAGTCATACTGGAAAGGAGTTGACTCAATAAATGGGAACTTTGCTGGGCAACATTTGCATTTGTACAGCTTTTCACTTATAGTCACTTTCTGTTTTACACAGCACATCACAACCTTCTAAGCAGGAAGCTTCATTCTTCCTGGCTTAAGAAGTTAGAGAATGGAGTTCGGGGCTGCCAAAGCAGCTAAAAGTGAGGAAGTAAGGGGACGAATCTCTGAAACTGGAGAATCAGAGAAATGTATGTAAAACAAAATCTGCATGTAAATTCTACCCAAGTCTTTGGCTAACCCTGAACTGAACATAAATGAAGGCAACTACAAGGACAAAATTAAAATGTCTCACCAGGATCCTGAGAGGTGACAGCTGGAAGGCTAAAAGAACTGAGCAGAGACTGTAGCTGGAGCATACCACAGAGGAGACAGATTGTGGAATTTGAGTTAACAGCCTGCTAGAACAAAAATCAGCACATTTCAGAGATAGGCAGTAGAATTCAGAATCTTTACAGTGTATTAGCCATGGTATCCAGCATAAAGTCAAAAAGAAAGAAACAGAAAAATGTGACCCATAGTCAATTAAAAAGTAGTCAACAGAAATTAACATCTGGGTTGATCTAGGTGCTGGAATTAGCAAGCAAGAACTTAAAGCAGCTATTAAGAATATGTTCAAGAACTTTAAAAAAAATGACTCATCAAAATAAATGAACATATGGAGAAGAATCTCAGAGATATGAAACTATAAAAAGGAACCAAGTGGAAATCCTAAAATGGTAAAGTATAATATTTTACATTAAATTCACCACATAAAATATTGAAGGAAAAAGAAGCAAGTCTCTAAAATCTTGAAGACAGATTAATAGAAATTATCCAATCAGAAAAGAAGGGGAAAAAAGAGGAAAATGTGAGCAGGTATTCAGTTACCTGTGGAGTAGATAGAGAGAATGGAGGGGGAACAAAAGGAAGAAGAAAATAGCAACAAAAATTTCCCAAATTTACTGGAAAATATAAACTTACAGACAAAAAAATTCAATAAACCTCAAGCAAGATAAATAAAAAGAAAATCACAGCTAGATACACTGTAGTCATACAATGGCAAACTAAAAATAAAAGTAAAGTCTTGAAAACAGGAGAAAACAACATATTACATGATAGAGAAACAATGATAGCAATGATGGCTGAGTTCTCATCAGAAACAATGGAGGCCAAGAGAAAACTGGAGGGCTGTGGTAGATAAAAGATGGTCAAAATTTCTTTGGTACTCCTGCAATCGAGAGATTCCCTTCCTTTGAATCTGAGTGAGCTATGTGATAGCATAACCAAAAGAATGTGGTAGAAGTAATATTGTATCTATTTATGGGCCTTAAGAGAGTGGCAGCTTCTTTTCATCTCTTGAAACACTTAGTCCTGAAGTCCTGAGATGACAGATAAAAGTCCAAATACCCTGCTCAAAAGATCACATGGGATAGGCTCTGAGACTACATGAAGAGGGAGAAATGTATAGCTAAGCCCTAGCTTCCATACATTTCACCAAGGTAACATGCATTTGAGTGAAATCATCCTGGACCATGCTGACCAGCCACAGCTGAGTACCACCAAGTAACTACCACCAATGACACGTGGAACAAAAGAATCACTCAGCCAACCCCTGCCCAAATTTCTGAACAAAAAAATCATTAGATATAATATAACAAATTGGTGTTGTTTTAAAACACTAGGTTTTGGGGGTGTTTGTGAGGCAGCAATAGTTAACCAGAACAATGTTGTCAAAATGATGAAAGAAAAATAAAAAACTTTCAATCCAGATTTCTATATCCAGCAAAATTATCCATTAAGTATGAAAATGAATTTAACACATTTTCAAATAAATGAAAAGTTGAAAATTTTGTTGCCAGTTGATCTACACTACAAGAAATATTAAAGAAAGCTCTTCTAGCTAAAGGGAAATAGCACCAGATGAAAACATAAATGATCATATAAAACCCCTATTTGTTTTCTCTTAATTTTTTTAAACAACATATGACTGTTTAAAGCAAAAGTTTTAACATTCTGTTCTAGGGTGTGTGTGTGTGTATATATATATATATATATATATATATATATATATATATATATATATATATATATATTGACAACCAGAACAGAAAAACAAATGGACTGAATAGAAAACAAAGCACAAAATGGTAGACAAAAATACAGCCATATCAATAATCACACTGAAAATAAATAGACTAAATATGTAATTGAAAGGCAGAATTGATAGACTGTACAACAAAGTAAGACTCAGTTGTATGCTGCACATAATAAACGCCTTAGGTAAAGTCACAGATAGGTTAAAAGTAAAATGATGAAAAAATACATATATTATAAAAACAGGAAGCAACAGGAAGGTTGAGTGGCTATATTAATATCAGAAAAAAATAACTGTAAGAAATGTAAGGATTACTGTTGGAGATAGAGATAAATTTCATAATGCTAAAAGAGTCAATTCATCAGGAAAACATAACAATCATATGTGTATATGCACCTAAGTAACAAACAAGCGAAATATATAAAGCAAAAACTGACCAGTTGGAGATTATAACATCCCTTTCTTAGTTATTGATAGAAAAACTGCTAAAAAAAATGAGTAAGAATATAAAAGAGCTGAATAACACTATTAGCCCCTTTAACATAATGACATTTACAGAACACTCAAAAATTTCAGAATATGTATTCTTTTCAAGTATACATGGAATATTTACTAAAATAATACCTATATGCTGAGCCATAAACTCAGTCTCAATAAATTTTAAAAGATTGGAATCTTACAGGGTATATTCTCTAACCATAAAGGAATTAATTAGAAATCAATAGTAATAAGATACCAAGAAAAGCCACCAAATATTTGGAAATTAAACAACACAATTCTAAATAATCCATGGGTTAAAGAAAACACAGAGAAAATATAAATTAGTTTTAATAGAATGATAATTACATTATAGGAAATTTATGGGACATGGCTAATTCAGTGCTTAAATGGAAATTTATAGTGTCAAATACATATCTTAAATAAGAGAAAAAGTTTACAATCAATGTTCAAGTTCCAATTTTAAGGTTTAAAGAAGTAAATTTTAGATATGGGCAAAGAAGAAAAAAATAAAGAGCAGAGATCAATGAAATGTGAAACAAACACTAGACAAATTTGACAAAAGCAAAAGCTAATTCTTTGAAAAGATCAACCAAATTTATAAACCCCTAAACAGAAAATGAAAGGAAGGAAGGAAGGAGGGGAGGGAGAGAGGAAGGAAGGAAGGAGGAAAGAAGGAAGGAAGGGAGGAAGGAAATTAAAATTATTAATATCAGTTAAAAAAGAGAAGTTACAACTGCAAATAACACAGACATTAAAAGGTAATTTTGTGCCAGTTAATTTTACAACATAGATGAAATGAAACCATTTCTTGTAAAATACACAACTTAAAATGAGACAAATGATATAGAAAATCTGAATAACCTTGTACCTGTTACAGAAATTGAATTCATGATCAAAAAGCATCCTACAAAGGAAACCCCAGGCCTAGATGATTACACCAATAAATCCTCTCAAACATTTAAGGAAGGTATGACACCAATCTTATACAAATCCTTTTAAAATACTGAAAAAGAAGAGTTTTCATCTCATTTTGTGAGACCACCCAAAACCTGATACCAAACCATGACAAAAATATTACAAGAAGCAAAAATTACAGACTAATACAATCAAATGCATATACATATAAAAATGGTGACACCACTGGGCATATAGCCAGAGAAAACCATAATTCAAAAAGACACATGAGGGGCTTCCCTGGTGGCGCAGTGGTTGAGAGTCCGCCTGCCGATGCAGGGGACACGGGTTCGTGCCCCGGTCCGGGAAGATCCCACATGCCGCGGAGCGGCTGGGCCCGTGAGCCGTGGCCGCTGAGCCTGCACGTCCGGAGCCTGTGCTCCGCAACGGGAGAGGCCACAACAGTGAGAGGCCCGCGTACCGCAAAAAAAAAAAAAAAAAAAGACACATGCACCCAAATGTTCACTGCAGCACTGTTTACAATAGCCAGGTCATGGAAGCAACCTAAATGCCCATCAACAGACAAATGGATAAAGAAGATGTGGTAAATATATACAATGGAATATTAATCATAAAAAGAACAGAATTGAGTCATTTATAGAGACATGGATGGACCTAGAGACTGTCATACAGAGTGAAGTAAGTCAGAAAGAGAAAGACAAATATCATATATTAACGCATATATGTGGAATCTAGAAAAATGGTACAGATGAACCTGTTTACAAGGCAAAAATTGAGACACAGATGTAGAGAACAAATGTATGGACACCATGGGGGGAAAGCGGGAGTGGGGGGATGGGATGAACTGGGAGATTGGGATTGACATATATACACTAATATGTATAAAATAGATAACTAATAAGAATCTGCTGTATAAAAAATAAAAGTCAAAAATAAATAAAAATAAAAATGGTGAGGGTTATTTGGCCTGAGGCAACCCAACACTGGAGTCTACCTGGACTCTTTGATGGGGCTAATGGCCAACTCTGGGACGGCTCACACCAAGGAGTACTTCCCAGAACTTCTGCTGCCAGTGTCCTTGTCCCCTGGTGAGCCACAGCTGCCCCCGCCTCTGCAGGAGACCCTCCAACACTAGCAGAGATAAAACTGTGAATGAATCATCTTTGGAGAGGATTTGCAGATGCCATTGTCTATTGATGCTGGTGAATACAGCAAGAACAGTTCCAGAATCTCCCTCAGTTCCTGACTTAAAAGGGCTTAGGATCACGGAAGCCATGTGGATGAAAGGCTGCAGCCAGGAGTCAGTGCTGTGCCTCTGACGTGGGAGAGCCAACTTCAGGACACTGGTCCACAAGAGATCTCCCAGCTCCACCTAATATCAAATGGTGAAAATCTCCCAGAGATCTCCATCTCAACACCAAGACCCACCTTCACTCAATGACCAGAAAGCTACAGTGCTGGACACCCTATGCTAAACAACTAGAAAGACAGGAACACAACTCCACCCATTAGCAGAGAGGCTGCCTAAAATCATAATAAGTCCACAGACACCCCAAAACACACCACCAGACGTGGACCTGCCCACCAGAAAGACAAGATCCAGCCTGATCCACCAGAACACAGGCACTAGTCCCCTCCACCAGGAAGCCTACACAACCCACTGAACCAACTTTAGCCACTGGGGACAGACACCAAAAACAACGGGAACTACGAAACTTCAGCCTGCAAAAAGGAGACCCCAAACACAATAAGATAAGCAAAATGAGAAGACAGAAAAACACACAGCAGATGAAGGAGCAAGATAAAACCCCACCAGACCTAACAAATGAAGAGGAAATAGGCAGTCTACCTGAAAAAGAATTCAGAATAATGATAGTAAAGATGATCCAAAATCTTGGAAATAGAATAGAGAAAATGCAAGAAACATTTAACAAGGACTTAGAAGAACTAAAGAGGAAACAAGCAATGATGAACAACACAATAAATGAAGTTAAAAATACTCTAGAAGGGATCAATAGCATAATAACTGAGGCAGAAGAACGGATAAGTGACCTGGAAGATAAAAGAGTGGAAATAACTACTGCAGAGCAGAATAAAGAAAAAAGAATGAAAAGAACTGAGGACAGTCTCACAGACCTCTGGGACAATATTAAATGCACCAACATCGAATTATAGGGGTCCCAGAAGAAGAGAAAAAGAAAGGGACTGAGAAAATATTTGAAGAGATTATAGTTGAAAACTTCCCTACTATGGGAAAGGAAATAGTTAATCAAGTCCAGGAAGCACAGAGAGTCCCATACAGGATAAATCAAAGGAGAAACACGCCAAGACACATATTAATCAAACTGTCAAAAATTAAATACAGGGGATTCCCTGGTGGTGCAGTGGTTGAGGGTCTGCCTGCCGATGTGGAGTATGTGGGTTCCGGGAAAATGCCATATGCCATGGAGCAGCTGGGCCCATGAGCCATGGCTGCTGAGCCTGCACGTCCAGAGCCTGTGCTCCGCAATGGGAGAAGCCACAGCAGTGAGAGGCCCGCGTACCGATAAAAAAAGAAAAATTAAAAAAAAATTAAATGCAAAGAAAACATATTAAAAGCAGCAAGGGAAAAACAACAAATAACACACAAGGGAATCCCCTTAAGGTTAACAGCTGATCTTTCATCAGAGACTCTGCAAGCTAGAAGGGAGTGGCAGGACATATTTAAAGTGATGAAGGAGAAAAACCTACAATCAAGATTACTCTACGCAGCAATTATCTCATTCAGATATGATGGAGAAATTAAAAACTTTACAGACAAGCAAAAGCTAAGACAATTCAGCACCACCAAACCAGCTTCACAACAAATGCTAAAGGAACTTCTCTAGGCAAGAAACACAAGAGAAGGAAAAGACCTACAATAACAAACCCAAAACAATTAAGAAAATGGGAGTAGGAACGTACATGTCGATAATTACCTTAAATGTAAATGGATTAAATGCTCCCACCAAAAGACACAGACTGGCTGAATGGATACAAAAACAAGACCCATATATATGCTGTCTACAAGAGACCCACTTCAGACCTAGGGACACATACAGACTGAAAGTGAGGGAATGGAAAAATATATTCCATGCAAATGGAAATCAAAAGAAAGCTGGAGTAGCAATTCTCATATCAGACAAAATAGACTTTAAAATAAAGACTATTACAAGAGACAAAGAAGGACACTACATAATGATCAAGGGATCAATCCAAGAAGAAGATATAACAATTGTAAATATTTATGCACCCAACATAGGAGCACGTTGATACATAAGGCAAATACTAACAGGCATAAAACGGGAAATCGACAGTAACACATTCATAGTAGGGGACTTTAACACCCCACTTTCACCAATGGACAGATCATCCAAAATGAAAATAAATAAGGAAACACAAGCTTTAAATGATACATTAAACAAGATGGACTTAATTGATATTTATAGGACATTCCATCCAAAAACAACAGAATACACATTTTTCTCAAGTGCTCATGGAACATTCTCCAGGATATCTTGGGTCACAAATCAAGCCTCAGTAAATTTAAGAAAATTGAAATTGTATCAAGTATCTTTTCTGACCACAACTCTATGAGACTAGATATCAATTACAGGAAAAGATCTGTAAAAAATACAAACACATGGAGGCTAAACAATACACTATTTAATAACGAAATGATCACTGAAGAAATCAAAGAGGAAATCAAAAAATACCTAGAATCAAATGACAATGGAGTCACAATGACCGAAAACCTATGCAATGCAGCAAAAGCAGTTCTAAGAGGGAAGTTTATAACAATACAATCCTACCTTAAGAAACAGGAAACATCTCAAATAAACAACCTAACCTTGCACCTAAAGCAATTAGAGAAAAAAGAACAAAAAAACCCCAAAGTTAGCAGAAGGAAAGAAATCATAAAAATCAGATCAGAAATAAATGAAAAAGAAATGAAGGAAACGATAGCAAAGATCAATAAAACTAAAAGCTGGTTCTTTGAGAAGATAAACAAAATTGATAAACCATTAGCCAGACTCATCAAGAAAAAAAGGGAAAAGACTCAAATCAATAGAATTAGAAATGAAAAAGGAGAAGTAACAACTGACACTGCAGAAATACAAAAGATCATGAGAGATTACTACAACCAAACTCTATGCCAATAAAATGGACAACCTGGAAGAAATGGACAAATTCTTAGAAAAGCACAACCTTCTGAGACTGAACCAGGAAGAAATAGAAAATAGAAACAGACCAATCACAAGCACTGAAATAGAGACTGTGATTAAAAATCTTCCAACAAACAAAAGCCCAAGACCAGATGGCTTCACAGGCAAATTCTATCAAACATTTAGAGAAGAGCTAACACCTATCCTTCTCAAACTCTTCCAAAATATAGCAGAGGGAGGAACACTCCCAAACTCATTCTACGAGGCCACCATCACCCTGATACCAAAACCAGACAAAGTTGTCACAAAGAAAGAAAACTATAGGCCAATATCACTGATGAACATAGATGCAAAAATCCTCAACAAAATACTAGCAAACGGAATCCAACAGCACATTAAAAGGATCATACACCATGATCAAGTGGGGTTTATTCCAGGAATGCAAGGATTCTTCAATATACGCAAATCAATCAACGTGAGACACCATATTAACAAATTGAAGGAGAAAAACCATATGATCATCTCAATAGATGCAGAGAAAGCTTTTTGACAAAATTCAACACCCATTTATGATAAAAACCCTGCAGAAAGTAGGCATAGAGGGAACTTTCTTCAACATAATAAAGGCCATATATGACAAACCCACAGCCAACATCGTCCTCAATGGTGAAAAACTGAAACCATTTCCACTAAGATCAGGAACAAGACAAGGTTGCCCACTCTCACTACTCTTATTCAACATAGATTTGGAAGATTTAGCCACAGCAATCAGAGAAGAAAAGGAAATAAAAGGAATACAAATCAGAAAAGAAGAAGTAAAGCTGTCACTGTTTGCAGATGACATGATACTATACATAGAGAAACCTAAAGATGCTACTGGAAAACTACTAGAGCTAATCAATGAATTTGGTAAAGTAGCAGGATACAAAATTAATGCACAGAAATCTCTGTCATTCCTATACACTAATGATGAAAAATCTGAAAGTGAAATTAAGAAAACATTCCCATTTACCATTGCAACAAAAAAATTTATTCCTAAAATATCTAGGAATAAACCTACCTAAGGAGACAAAAGACCTGTATGCAGAAAATTATAAGACATTGATAAAAGAAATTAAAGATGATACACATTCATGGAGAGATATACCATGTTCTTGGATTGGAAGAATCAACATTGTGAAAATGACTGTACTATCCAAAGCAATCTACAGATTCAATGCAATCCCTATCAAACTACCAATGGCATTTTTCACAGAACTAGAATAAAAAATTTCACAATTTGTATGGAAACACAAAAGACCCCAAATAGCCAAAGCAATCTTGAGAACGAAAAACGGAGCTGGAGGAATCAGGCTCCCTGACTTCAGACTATACTACAAAGCTACAGTAATCAAGACAGTATGGTACTGGCACAAAAACAGAAAGATAGATCAATGGAACAGGATAGAAAGCCCAGAGATAAACCCACACACATGTGGTCACCTTATCTTTGATAAAGGAGGCAGGAATGTACAGTGGAGAAAGGATAGCCTCTTCAATAAGTGGTGCTGGGAAAACTGGACAGGTATATGTAAAAGTATGAGATTAGAACACTCCCTAACACCATACACAAAAATAAGCTCAAAATGGATTAAAGACCTAAATGTAAGGCCAGAAACTATCAAGCTCTTAGAGGAAAACATAGAACACTCTATGACATAAATCACAGCAAGATCCTTTTTGACCCACCTCCTAGATAAATGGAAATAAAAACAAAAATAAACAAGTGGGACCTAATGAAACTTCAAAGCTTTTGCACAGCAAAGGAAACCATAAACAAGACCAAAAGACAACCCTCAGAATGGGAGAAAATATTTGCAAATGAAGCAGCTGACAAAGGATTAATCTCCAAAATTTACAAGCAGCTCATGGAGCTCAATAACAAAAAGACAAACAACCCAATCCAAAAATGGGCAGAAGACCTACATAGACATTTCTCCAAAGAAGATGTACGGATTGCCAACAAACATATGAAAGAATGCTCAACATCATTAATCATTACAGAAATGCTAATCAAAACTACAATGAGATATCATCTCACGCCGGTCAGAATGGCCATCATCAAAAAATCTAGAAACAATAAATGCTGGAGAGGGTGTGGAGAAAAGGGAACACTCTTGCACTGCTGGTGGGAATGTGAATTGGTACAGCCACTACGGAGAACTGTATGCAGGTTCCTTAAAAAACTACAAATAGAACTACCATATGACCGAGCAATCCCACTACTGGGCATGTACCCTGAGAAAACCATAATTCGAAAAGAGTCATGTACCAAAATGTTCATTGCAGCTCTGTTTGCAATAGCCAGGAGATGGAAGCAACCTAAGTGTCCATCGACAGATGAATGGATAAAGAAGGTGTGGCACATATATACAATGGAATATTGCTCAGCCATAAAAAGAAATGAAATTGAGTTATTTGTAGTGAGGTGGAGGAACTAGAGTCTGTCATACAGAGTGAAGTAAGTAAGAAAGAGAAAACAAATACCATATGCTAACACATATGTATGGAATTTAAGAAAAAAAAATGTCATGAAGAACCTAGGGGTAAGACGGGAATAAAGACACAGACCTACTAGAGAATGGACTTGAGGATATGGGGAGGGGGAAGGGTAAGCTGTGACAAAGTGAGAGAGTGGCATGGACAATATATACACTACCAAACGTAAAATAGATAGCTAGTGGGAAGCAGCTGCATAGCACAGGGAGATCAGCTCGGTGCTTTGTGACCACCTAGAGGGGTGGGATAGGGAGGGTGGGAGGGAGGGGGACGCAAGAGGGAAGAGATATGGGAACATGTGTATATGTATAACTGATTCACTTTTTTATAAAGCAGAAACTGACACACCATTGTAAAGCAATTATACTCCAAGAAAGATGTTAAAAAAAAATGGTGAAAAAATATTGGCCAAACAAACCCAGCAACATATAAAAAAGAAAATGCAGCATGACCAAATGAGGTTTATCTAGGAATGGAAGGTTGGTTCAACATATGAAAATCAATCAATGTAATAGACCATAATATCAGAGTAAATGAGAAAACTCATATAATAATTTCAATGAATACAGAAAACACCTGGTAAAGTTCAATACCCATTCATGATAAAAGTTCTTAGCAAACTAGGAAAACAAATCAACTTCCTAAATCTGATAAAGGGGCATCTACAAAAAACCTACAGCTAACATCATATTTAATGATAAATATTAACTGCTTTTCCCCTAAGATTGGGAACAAGGAAAGGATTTCATCAATTTTATACAACATTGTAGTGGAGTTTCTAGCTAGTGCAAGAAAGCAAGAAGAAATAAATAAGAGGTACATGGATTGGAAAGGAAAAAGTAAAACTGCCTCTATTCACATATGATATGATTTCGTATGTAGAAAATGCTAAAGAATCTACAAAGCAACTACTAAAACTTAAAGCGAATTTAACAGTCATGAATACATGTAACAACATGCACAAATCTCAGACACTATTCACATTATGTGAAACAGTCCAGACACAAAAATATACATGATATATGATCCCATTTATATAAAATTCTGTAACAGGCAAGACTATACTAAGGTGAAAAAAATGGAAAAGATATTGCTTTGAGGGAAGGGATTAATTGGTAATGGACATAAGGAAAGTTTCTGGGATAATGGAAAGATTTTGTATATTGATAGAGGTGTGGAGTACATAAGTGTATGCATTTGTCAAAACTCATTAGATTGTATACTTAGGATTTGTGCACTGTATTTAAATTTCACCAAAAAAAAAGGAAAAGAACTATAAACAAATACTAAACTCTGGTTAGTAAATTTTCTTTTTTAAGTAGTATGGCTTAGCAATTCTAAAATTAATTTGTGTGAGTTTAGACAAGTGGGTAAAAATATTTTAGGCTTCAGCAAATGAGTAAATATATTGCTCAAAATATGACAGCCAGATTTCTCCTTGTAGGAGGTACAAATATGAAGGGAGGAAGACAAGAATGTACCCTGAGGTACTGGGTTGAAACTGAGAGTGTCAGTATGACCTTATGAAGATGATAGAGAATAGAGAGACAGACAGACAGAGATAAGAGAGAGAGAGAGAGAGAGAGACTGAGACAGGGAGTGAGATAGAGAGAAAGAAGGAGAAAGAGATATCTTCTAGCTGTAGAGCTGGAGGGAGTGCAGAGGGCTAGGACAGGGGAATTAAAAGATGAGCATGAACATCTCCTTATGCCAGAAATTAAGGTGTACGAATGTGGGTGCAGGCTGCACAGCACAGTGACTCCATGGGCTCTGGGGTCTGAGCTCTGGCTCTTTTGGCCTTAGTTTCCTCATCTGTAAGATGGAAATAATAATAGTACCCACTTCATAAAGTTGCTATGAGGATATGGTAGATGATGTTTGTAAAGAGTTTAGCACAGTTTCTAACACAAGTACTGAAAAAAAAGATTAACGTTGGGGCTTCCCTGGTGGCGCAGTGGTTGAGAGTCCGCCTGCCGATGCAGGGGACACGGGTTCGTGCCCAGGTCCAGGAAGATCCCACATGCCACGGAGCGGCTGGGCCCGTGAGCCATGGCTGCTGAGCCTGCGCGTCTGGAGCCTGTGCTCCGCAACGGGAGAGGCCACAACAGTGAGAGGCCTGCGTACAGAAAAAAAAATGAAATAAAATCTAGTAAAGTAAAATTAAATATATTTCTAATAGCTGACATAGTATGATTTCATTCTTATAAAATTATTTCTATATCTATCTATTTATCTATCGCCCTGCCTCTCAGTTCATCTGTCAATCTCTATACATGCATATAGGGTTGACTAAAGATAGTGTTCACCAAATGTTCTGCTAGGTTATTTATAAGTAATTTTTTCTTCTTTGTACTTTTTGTACTACTTGAAATTTTTGTAATAAGCTTGTGTTTTTTTATAAAAAATAAAGCACATGCTATAACATATATAATGGCATTTACATTTTGATTCTCAAAACATTATGTATTAATTTTGATTTGATAAAATATTAACATGCTAAAGTCATTTCCAGCTCTATAAACAAACTAAAAAACCAACACAAAGTATCTGCTCCACATTTCAAGAGTAATGAGTTCAATCATGTTAAGGTTATAATTTTGATAGTCTGCTAATTTTTTTCCTCTCAATGCAACTAGAAATTAATTCTTTGTCAGTCTTAACAATTAGTGTTCTTATCTTTTTTATGAAATAAAGATGACATTAGATCAAAATTTTTTCATTTTTCTTCTTTTAAAAAATTTACAGTAATAGCCTAGTCGTGACAAGCATATGATAATATCATCTGCACAGAAAAATAAAATTCCGTGATTTCACAGCCATTCCTACCAACTACCTTATTGGGTATATGGCTAAATTAAAAATCCTCTCTCACATTTATCCTGAAGTTTCCTTTATTTGAATTTTCTCCCATAGTCCCAGCTTCTCTCAGAACATCTACTTTATTCCTGTACCCTATTCCTTGTTCTCCAGAAATGCTTTAAATTCTCAAGATTTTCCTCTATGACATGAAGTCTCAGGGTTGAGAAAATGTAGTACAGAGGAGTAATGTGGTAGAAGATACTTCTGTTCATAAAGACTCACTGCCAGGGGCTTCTCTGGTGGCGCAGTGGTTGAGAGTCCGCCTGCCGATGCAGGGGACACAGGTTCGTGCCCTGGTCCGGGAAGATCCCACATGCTGCGGAGCGGCTGGGCCCGTGAGCCATGGCCGCTGAGTCTGCCCGTCCGGAGCCTCTGCTCCGCAACGGGAGGCCCGCGTACCGCAAAAAACAAAAAACAAACAAAAAGACTCACTGCCAGGAGGACCTTTAAGATGGCGGAGGAGTAAGACATGGAGATCACCTTCCTCCCCACAAATACATCAAAAATACATCTACATGTGGAACAACTCCTACAGAGCACCTACTGAGCGTGGGCAGAAGACCTCAGACATACCAAAAGGCAAGAAACTCCCCACGCACCTGGGTAGGGCAAAAGAAAAACGAAAAAACAGAGACAATAGGGTCAGACCTGCACGTCTGGGAGGGATCTGTGAAAGAGGAAAAGTTTCCACACACTAGGAAGCCCCTTCACTGGCAGGGATGGTGGGTGGACGGGGGCAAAGCTTCAGAGCCACAGAAGAGAGCACAGCAACAGGGGTGCAGAGGGCAAAGTGGAGAGATTCCTGCACAGAGGATTGGTGCCAACTAGCACTCACCAGACTGAGAGGCTTGTCTGCTCATCCGCCGGGGCGGTGGAGGCTGGGAACTGAGACTCGGGCTTTGGAGGTCAGACCCCAGGGAGAGGACTGGGGTTGGCTGCGTGAACACAGCCTGAGGGGGCTAGTGAGCCTCAGATACCTGGGAGGGAGTGTGGGCAAAACTGTGGACCTGCCAAAGAGGCAAGAGACCATTGTTTCGGGGTGCGTGAGGAGAGGGGATTCAGAGCACCACCTAAACGAGCTTCAGAGATGGGTGCAAGCCACAGCTATCAGCACAGATACCAGAGACAGGCATGAAACGCTAACGCTGCTGCTGCAGCCATCAAGAATCCTGTGTGCGAGCACAGGTCACTATCCAGACCTCCCCTCCCGGGAGCATGTGGAGCCCGCCACTGCCAGGGTCCCGTGATCCAGGGACAAGATCCCAAGGAGAACACATGGCACACCTCAGGCTGTTGCAACGTCACTCCGGCCTCGGCCACCGCAGGCTCGTGCCACATTCCAATTATAACTACTGTACACCTCCCTCCCCCTGGCCTGAGAGAGCCAGAGCTTCCTAATCAGCTTCACCTTTAACCCCTCCTGTCTGGGTGAAGAACAGACATCAGAGGGCAACCTACATGCAGAGGCAGGACCAAATCCAAAGCTGAACCACAGGAGCTGTGTGAACAAAGAAGAGAAAGGGAAATTTCTCCGTGCAGCCTCAGGAGAAGCAGAATTAAATCTCCACAATCAGCTTGATGTACACTGTATTTGTGGAATACCTGAATAGACAATGAAACATCCCAAAATTGAGGCGGTAGACTTTGGGAGCAACTGTAGACTTGGGGTTTGCTGTATGCGACTGACTAGTTTCTGACTTATATGGTTATCTTAGTTTAGCTTTTAGCACTTGTTATCATTGGTGGATTTCTTTATTGGTTTTGTTGCTCTCTTCTTTTATTTTTTATTACTTTTTAAATTTTTTTATCTTATTTTTTTATTTTAATAACTTTATTTTCTTTAATTTATTTATTTTCTTTCTTTCTTTTTTTCTCCTCCCTTATCTACTGAGCCATGTGGCTGGCAGGATCTTGGTGCTCGGGCTGGGTGTCAGGCCTGAGCCTCGGAGGTGGGAGAGCCGAGTTCAGGACATTGGACCACCAGAGACCTCCCGGCCCCATTTAATATCAATTGGCAAGAGCTCTCCCAGACATCTCCGACTCAACGCTAAGACCCAGCTCCACTCAAAAACCAGAAAGCTCCACTGCTGGATGCCCCATGCCAAACAACTAGAAAGACAGGAACACAACCCCACCCATTAGCAGAGAGCCTGCCTAAAATCATAATAAGTTCACAGACACCCCAAAACACACCACTGGACTCGGTCCTGCCCACCAGAAAGACAGGATCCAGCCTCATCCACCAGAACACAGGCACCAGTCCACACCAAGAAGCCTACACAACCCACTGAACCAACCTTAGCCACTGGGGGCAGACACCAAAAACAGTGGGAACTACAAACATGCAGCCTGCGAAAAGGAGACCCCAAACACAGTAAGTTAAGCAAAATGAGAAGACAGAGAAACACACAGCAGATGAAGGAGCAAGGTAAAAACCCACCAGACCAAACAAATGAAGAGGAAATAGGCAGTCTCCCTGAAAAAGAATTCAGAGTAATGATAGTAAAGATGATCCAAAATCATGGAAATACAATGGAGAAAATACAAAAAAAACATTTAACAAGGACCTAGAAGAACTAAAGAGCAAACAAACAATGATGAACAACACAATAAATGAAATTAAAAATATTCTAGGGACTTCCCTGGTGGCACAGTGATTGAGAGTCCGCCTGCCGATGCAGGGGACGCGGGTTTGTGCCCTGGTCCGGGAAGATCCCACATGCCACGGAGCGGCTGGGCCCGTGAGCCATGGCCGCTGAGCCTGCGCGTCCGGAGCCTGTGCTCCACAACGGGAGAGGCCACAACAATGAGAGGTCCGCGTACCGCAAAAATAATAGTAATAATAATAATCTTGTATCTTCATCACTTTAATCCTTTCATGGCAATTTATGTTCATGTTTTGATTCACCTCCAAGATCCTGTTATTAAGGAAGAGGGTACATGCCTAATTTGTTGCTGTATTCTTGACAGAGCCTACTCCAGATCTTTGTGTGCTATAAGCATTGTATAAATTCTTATTGAATGAAATCTGAATCTTCACATAATACATCCCTCTTTGATAATATTGATTATGAAGCTGATTCAAAAGGATAGGTTTTGCCTAATTGGAGACACCTGGAACCTTCATAATAACCCCAAATATAACAACTCTCACAGGTACTGCTGGGCAATAAAATCCAGCAAGAAAAATCATCCAGGTTGCTTCATGACACATAACTCAGTCCATCAGTAGGATTGCATCTTTCTCTTCTTTAGTTCCTGACTCAATTTCATCCCTGGATATCAGATTATTGGTTCCCTTATTAAGTAACTTCTAGTGTCCTCTCAGTGATACCTGTTACGAGCCCACTGATCTACCCACTATGACACTACCATCTGGATCTTCTTGCCCAAAGCCTGATGATAGAAAAAAATGCTTGTGTTCCTATTCACCATGTACCCATATTTTATTTATGCCATATTCCAAGTCTGGTTTGCACTTCTTTATAAGAAGTGCCTGTGTCTTAGTTTTTAAAGGACTGTTTTAAGTGTCCCTTTAAAATCTCCTCTGCAAAAATAGTGCTTAATGATATAGGACATAGGATCTTCAAATTTAAATATCTTTGATCAGAATTGAGATAATTTTCTTTACTGATATATATTTTTGTTATTAAAATAAATGATGATATGAACATCCGATTTCAGAAATACATCAAGTAATAGTAAATGTCTATTTTCACTTCCCTTCCACCCAATAGATAACCCACAGATAACCACTGATACAGTTTAGTATATATTCTCCCAAACATTGTTCTACACATTTAAAAATATAAATGAATATATATGGCTATACCTGCAACCTCCTCCACATAACTTGTACCTATATAGTTATTTTACATAAATGTAGTAACATCATAGATTATTTTTATTTATTTATTTATTTATTTATTTTTGGCTGTGCCGTGTGGCATGTGGGATCTTAGTTCCCCGACCAGGGATCAGACCTGCACCCACTGCATTGGAAGTGCAGATTCTTGACCACTGGACTGCCAGGGAAGTCCCAACATCATAGATTATTAATTCAATCATTCAGCAAGTTATATTGACCCCCCACCGCTAACTATCTTCTATGTACTGTTACAAGCAATGAAATACAACAATGAACAGAAGAATGCTCCCGGCCTCAAGGAACTTACATTCTAGTGGACATTCTGTTCCGTGTACATAATACACATATTATGCATAACAGTTTTCTACTAAAATGGAATCATACTATACGGATTATCTCACATCTTGCTTTTTTTTTAACTTGAAAATTTCTTGAAGCTCTTTCCATATCAGAACATATAGTACATATACATCTAAATCACCATAACCAAATAATAGACTGGGAAAAAATATTTCATCATATAAAACAGACTAAGATTTTATATCTAGAATATATTTTTTAACTCCTACAACTTAATATAAAAATATATATATAAAAAACTGGCAAATATATAAAGATTAAGTCATTAAAAGAACTAAATATCTAACAACACTTCAAAAATATGCTTGATATCACTAGAAATAAGGAAATTTTTAAATATAAGTCGTATCCAAGTTCCATTTGAAACTTCCACTTCCAGCAAAGATGGAGTAACAAGGACCAGATTTACCCTCTGCCCAAAACAACTAAAAACTAGACAAAATAAATGTATTTAGAACAAAAACTTTTGGACATTAGAATGAGATAGTGCAAGAAAGTGATATCTGAAAGAAGAGAAATAAAAAAAGTAAGACCAAGAATGGTCCCAACTTATTGCCTTGAAAAAGATCCCAGGTCACAATTCAGGGACAACCCAAGTGTTGCCTGGCAATCTTCCTGAGTTGAAAAGACTGAGGAAATGGAGTTGAAAGTCTAGGAAGCCATGTTGGCTAGGGTTTTCAGGGCAGAGAACTAGAGAGGAGAAATCTGCATGAAGAAAACTCTGGAGATCTGCAGAGACCTCCCCTTGAGCCTTCAGATCAGCACATGCTTGTGAAAAACCTGAGACCAGCAAAATAAACTCCCAAAATGATAAAAAAGAATAAGCCTGGGCTTCCCTGGTGGCACAGTGGTTGAGAGTCCGCCTGCCGATGCAGGGGATACGGGTTCGTGCCCCGGTCCGGGAAGATCCCACATGCCGCGGAGTGGCTGGGCCCGTGAGCCATGGCCGCTGAGCCTGCGCGTCTGGAGCCTGTACTCCGCAACGGGAGAGGCCACAACACTGAGAGGCCTGCGTACCGCAAAAAAAATAAGTAAATAAAAATAAGCCTAAGAACTCACAAGGGCACTGTTTCTATTCCCGCTCATCAGATTGGATAAAAAAGTAAAACCTAACTATATCCTGCCTGAAGTAAACTCATTTTAAATAGAAAGACGGAAATAGATTAAAGTAAAATAATGGAAAATTATATACCATGAATATAATTTCTTTCTAATTGAAAGAAATCTACTGTCATCACTATACCAGTAAAAAGGGGTCAATATGCTAGGAGGACATAACAATCCCAAATGTTTATGAACCTAACAGAGCTTCAAAATACATAAAGCAAAAACTGGTAGAACTAAAAATAAACACATAATTTATAATTACTGTATTTGAATATTTTATTTTCATATGTATAAATAAATCCACAATATATTATCAACATTTTTTAAAAAATAAAAATTTGCCTCTGGGATTGACAAAAGAAGTAGACAGAAAATCTAGAAGGATTTAAAACACTATCAACCAACTTGACCTAATTAACATTTGCAGAATACTCCAACCAGGGACAGCAGACTACATTTTTTTTTCAAGTGCATGGAGAACATTTACCAAGATGGGCCATATTCTGAGCCATAAAGCAGGTCTCAATAAATTTTAAAAGGTTCAAATCATACAAGTATGTTCTTTAAAATGGAGTTAAATTAGAAATCAACAACATAAGTAGAAAATCCAAAATTTGAGAACTAAATAATACACTTCTGAGTAATCTGTGGATCAGAATATAAATCGAAGGGGAACTCAGAATGTACTTTAAACTGAAAGAAAATAAAAGCATGCCTTATCAAAATTTGTGAGATGCTACTAAAGAAGTACTTAGAGGAAATTTTAAAGCACTAAAACAGTTATATTAGAAAAGTAGAAAGGTCTCAAAACAGTGATTTCAGTTTCCATGTTATAAGATGAGAAAAAGAGCAAATTAAACCCAAAATGGACAAAAGAGAAGAAATAATTTTAAAACCATAAATAAATTGAAAACAGAAAAAAACCCAGTGAAACAAAAAGGTGATTATTTTGAAATATCAATGAAGTTGATATCACTATAGTCAGACTGATCAAGAAATAGAAAAAAGACACAAATTTCCAATAACAAGAATGTGAGGGCTTTCCCTGGTGGCGCAGTGGTTGAGAGTCCACCTGCCGATGTAGGGGACACGGGTTTGTGCCCCGGTCCGGGAAGATCCCACATGCCGCGGAGGGGCTAGGCCCGTGAGCCATGGCTGCTGAGCCTGTGCATCCGGAGCCTGTGCTCCACAACAGGAGAGGCCACAAGAGTGAGAGGCCCGCATATGGCAAAAAAAAAAGAGTGTGAGATATAACTATAGATCTTACAGATGATAAAATGATAGAAGGGAAATGTTTTAAACATCTTACGTCAATAAATTCTACGACTTTGATGAAATGGAAAAATTTCTTGAAAAACACAAACTGTCAGAGTCTACTCAAGGAGAAATAGACGTCAGTAGGCTTATATTTATTAAAGAAATTAAATTTGTAGTTTAAGGCCTTCTTACAAAGAAAACCGCAGGCATAGAAGGCTACACTGGTGAATTCTGCTGAACACTTAAATAAGAAGTAATATCAATTCTACACAAACTTTTTCAGAAAATTTAAACGGGGGTAATACTTCCCAACTCATTCTGTGAGGCCAGCATTGCCTTGTTATCAAAACCTGACAAAGACATTCAAGAAAAGGACAGACCAATATCCCTCAGTAATATAAATGCAATAATTCTTTTTTTTTCCATAGTTTGTTTTATTTATTTATTTTTGGCTGCATTGGGTCTTCATTGCTGCGCGCAGGCTTTCTGTAGTTGCTGTGAGCAGGGGCTACTCTTCATTGCGGTGCACGGGCTTCTCACTGTGGTGACTTCTCTCATTGCAGAACACGGGCTCTAGGCACGCGGGCTTCAGTAGTTGTCGCACGTGGGCTCAGTAGTTGTGGTTCACCAGTTCTAGAGCGCAGGCTCAATAGTTGTGGTGCACGGGCTTAGCTGTTCCACAGCATGTGGGATCTTCCTGGACCAGACCTCGAACCTGTGTCGCCTGCACTGGCAGGCGGATTCTTAACCACTGCACCACCAGGGAAGCCCTAAATGCAATAATTCTTTATAAAATTTTAACGGCTTGAACCCAATGATAAATAAAAGGGATAACATAATCATGGCCAAATGTGGTTATGCCAGCAATATACGATTACTTTACCATTTGATGTCAATCAATGTAGTTCATAATATTAATAAACTAAAAAAGACCATATGATCATCTCAATAATGAAAAAAACAAAAAAATTGACAAGATCAAAAATCCGTTTCTAATAAAAACTCTCAACAAATTTAAAATAGGAGCAAATTTCTCAAATTGTTAAAGGGCATCTATGAAAAACCTACAGCTAACATCATATTTAACAGTGAGAGACTGAATGCTTTCCCCCTAAGGTCAGGAAAAAATAAGGGTGCTCACTGTTACTACCTCCAGTAAACATTGTACTAGAGGTTCTAACCAGTACAATAAGGCAAGAAGAAGAAATAAAAAAGCATGCAGATTGGAAAGAAGTAAAAAAATGTTTTTATTCATACAAGATCATATGATCATCTATATAGAAAATTCCATGGAAAATTGGAAAGGTTTAGCATGTTTGAAAGATACAAGACCAATATATAAAAATTAATTTTATTTCTACATACTTTTAAGGAAAATCAAAAACTAAAATTAGATAAACTATGGCATATTAGTTTTCTCTTGCTGTTGTAACAAATTATGACAAACTTTGTGGCTTAAAACAACACAGATTTATTATCTTAAATTTCTATAGATTAGAAGTCTGATGTGTGTCTCACTGGGATAAAATCAAGGTTTGGCAAGGCTGTTTTTCTTTCTAGAAGCACTAGGGGTGAATCCATTTTCTGGCCTTCAACTCCTAGAGAATACTTGACTCCTTGGATCCTAGCCCTCTTCCTCTAGCTTCAAAGTCAGCAAGTGATCTTGGATTTGGCAAAGGTTTCTTAGATACAACACAAAAACACAAATTATAAAAGAAAAAAAATCAATAAACTGGATTTAATCAAAACTTAAAACTTCTGCTCTTCATAAAATACTGTTAAAGAAGGAGGAGGAGGAGAAAACAAGCCAACAGACTGGAAGAAAATATTTACAGAACATATATATCTGATGGAGGACATGTACCTAGAATATATAAAAAATTCTTACAACTCAATAATAAGACAAACCACTGAATAAAACAATGGGCAAAAAATTCAACCAGACACATCACCAAAGAAGATATGTATATGGCAGTTAAGCACCTGAGATGTTCAACATCATTTGTCATTGGAAAAATGCAAATTAAAATGACAATGCAATACCAGTACACATCCACTAAAATAATTAAAACTTGACAGAGTGCTGGAGAGCATGTGGTTCAACTGGAACTCTCACTGTGGGAATGTAAAATGTTATAACCATTTTGGAAAACCATTTGATTGTTTCTTTAAAAGTTCAACATAAACCTACCATACAACCTGGCCCTTTCATGCTTGGGTACCCAAGAGAAATAAAAGCATGTAGGCACACAATTCTGATAACCAAGACATCTGAGAACAGCCTAAATATCCATGAACAGGCAAATGGAAAATAAATTGTGGTATATCCTATAGTATGGACATATATACTCAGCAATAAAAAGGCATGAATTGTTGATACAAACAACAACATGGATGAATCTTACAATAATTATACAGAGTAGGAGAAGCCAGACTAAAAAGAAAACAATTAAATTCCATTTAAATAAAAGACTAGAAAATAGAATAATGATAGAAAGCAGATCAGTGGTTGCTTGGGGACAGTGTGGAGAGGGGATGGAAGAGGTAGTGAAGAATTACAAAGGGGCAAAGGAAACTTTTAGAGGCAATAGTAACGTTTATTAGCTTGATTGTGGTGATAGTTTCTCATACACAACCCATACATAAACACACGAAGTCACATGTCAAGCATATTGTAGGTCAATTATACTTAAGTCAGCAAAATTGTAAGAATAAATAAATAAATCCAAAGGAAACTATGTTCACTCACCAAGTAAGCAAAAACCAGAAGTCCTGTAGTGGAGATAGTATAAGGTTATGAACATTCTCATGCAGTGTTGGTTGGAGCTTAAGTCTCACAATATCTATCAATTAAAATGTACAATCTCTTTAAAACAGCAATTTCACTTATTTTTTAATAAATTTATTTCTTTACTTTTGGCTGCGTTGGGTCTTCGTTGCTGCGCGCAGGCTTTCTATAGTTGCCGTGAACGGGGGCTACTCTTCCTTGCAGTGCACAGGCCTCTCACTGAGGTGGCTTCTCTTGTTGTGGAGCATGGGCTCTAGGTGCATGGGCTTCAGTAGTTGTGGCACGTGGGCTCAGTAGTTGTGGCTTGCCAGCTCTAGAGTGCAGGCTCAGTAGTTGTGGCACAGGGGCTTAGCTGCTCCACGGCATGTGGGATCTTCCCAGACCAGGGATTGAACCCATATCCCCTGCATTGGCAGGCGGATTCTTAACCACTGCGCCACTGGGGAAGTCCCAACAATTAAATTTACAGAAATATTTCCACATGGATACAAATATAAACATTGTTTATAATCACATAATCTTAAATGTCCATCAATAGCAGCATGATTAAATAAAGTATGAATTATCCATATTATGGAGTATATTTCTTTTATAAACAAGTGTTCTGATATAAACATCTATTTTAATTTTTGTTCTTAAAAGCATTACATAACTGAATTAGTTTTGTCCCCACACTGGATTTGTTTAACAGGTGATATATATACGTGGGATCAAATTTTATTTATTTGACAGATGTAAGTCACTCAGAAGAGCTCATTTTGATTTATTGGGTACATAATAATATGCCTTTCAAAAGAAAAACATGCTCATGTATATTTTCTTGACAGATTGAAATGCTGCAGAACTAGCACTTTGTTCTTTCAGAGAGACGAGACACTATATATTATATATATATGTATATAATGTGTTCCTGGCCTAATCATCCAAGTAAATCCAAAGGAGTTATTCTAGGTTCTTGAATAAATATTACTCATTTTATAACTTTTCATTAAAGTAAAATATAAATATCACCTACATTTTTTATATATCATCTATAAACCAGTAATTGGAGTATAAATATATGCAAATTATTTACACTCATGTACTCACACCTACTATCAAAAAGCCCAACAATAGCTAGGACATAAGAGTGGAATTTCCTTTTTAATTCTGAGGCTTCTATTACACTTATTTTCCCATATCAGTTCTAGACTGTGTCTCAAGCTGTGAATCTTGTAAATTTTGCTTTCCTTGGCTTGCTTTACAACCAGATTTTTGCAGTTTAATGGGCCTTAATATATTTAGCTATGTGATTGGTCTTCACCAGCAAGGGTCAAGGGAACCAACATACTTCCTGATTCACTAATGCCTGAGGGAGTGGCAGCAAACATCCATGGCACATGACTGCATTGGAAACTGTGCTTGAGATGAAAAGTCAACTTGCCTTCTTCAGGCTCTGTTGGGGTTTAGCT
This sequence comes from Grampus griseus, assembly GCF_964374135.1. Lineage (NCBI taxonomy): Eukaryota > Metazoa > Chordata > Mammalia > Artiodactyla > Delphinidae > Grampus > Grampus griseus. The sequence continues at coordinate 59,518,984 of NC_138998.1, forward strand.
TCCAAATGCTTCTTCCTGCGGAATATGAAGCAAGACCTAGTGGTTTAGGCCAGCATCAAGGTGAGAGCAAGATGACGACAAAACCAAAGTCATATGTGAGAAGCAGTGATTAGAGCAAACATTCAGATTCTCAGCAGTTTGGAACACAGATGAAAACCAAGAGATTCAAATGAGAAACTGGAGGGCAAAGCTGTTGTAACTCAGCTTTGTAAACTCAGGAATGAGACATCATAGTCCTCTTGGCCACACAGAGCAAGACAGGGCAGAGTGAAATGAGCTGGAGAAAAGCATCTCCAAAGGTGATGGCAGTTGAGGAACTGGAAACCAGGCAGAGTTCCTGACCAAGCAAGGCAGGATCCCAGCCTGAAGGCAAAGACAGAGACGTAAGTGTTAACAGGTTAGGACCCTTCCCCAGTCTAGACAAGGATGCCAGACTTTATTCAACAAGTATTTATCGAGGATCTGTTACATGCCAGGCATTGTTCCAGGCACAGAGGAAGGACCATCCGGAGAGAATCTTAACCCTGTATCCTGGGCCGTTGTAAGAGGGCTGAGGAGAGTCTGTGATTGAGGAGAGAGACATATGAGGCCCAGGATTTGCCCTTAGAGAAGCAGTTTACAGGTCTCTTTGGCAGCCAAGGAGAGTTAGTGTAAACAAGAATTCATGAGTTGTAACAAGACCTTCAGATAATTCAGTTTAGCAGCAGAACTTTGATAAAACACTGCAAGAGCAAGTTGGGGAGGACTACTTACTTTCATTCTGCCTTTATAGGCATCTGCTTAGGAATTGGGCTATGTTTGAGCCCATATTCCCACATTAGCAGGGGGTTTGGGGGATGGGGTACCAGCAATAGCTAATCAGATTGTCAAAACTCAGGGAAAACAGTAACAGGAAAAATGAGATAGAGGATGACAAAAGGGAGCCAGAAGGTCCAAGCCCTGTCCAAGAGAACCCAGGGAGGCTGCAGCATATAAAGAGGGTGGAACAGGTGAGCAAGCATCCAGGCAAACCTCCAGGTGGCAGGTACTGCTCAGGAATAAAGGACAGTCTTATATTGATAACCACCCCATTGCCTTAAGGTAGAGTACTGGGAATAGCCAAAGAAGGAAAAGGAAATCTGCAATTAGAGTTGGGAGGGAAGGGACCACAATCGCAGGTGTAAAACACATAGCACAGTGCCAGACACACAGTAGGCTTCAGTTCATGATGGGCACATTCATTAGCTATCATTGTTTTAACCTGAGCAATGTCCCAGTACAAACCAGGTAATCACAGATCTTCACTCTGACTGGTCTTCACATTCAAAGCCTATAGGAGAATGGCCTGCCCAGGATCTTGACCCCCAAATTACTTTCTTTACAGAAAATTAAGGGTCTTTGCTGAAGAATACAACTATAATATGTCCATACTCTCTTCAAAAGATGAGATTCTCTTCTTCTGAGTATACCTTCAACTCTGACTCCAACACCAAATGTTGCTAGGGAAGAAGATTAAATCAAAAAGCACTGGTGAGCCTCTGGGATTATCTACGGATTTCATTCATGCAGGTTCTATTTCCTTCCATTAATATTGGTAACTGAGAAATGCCTGCTCAATATGTCATGTTTATGTTATAGGAGCCTTCTAATGGGCCAAGGAAAGAAACCAGAACTTGTTGTGGTGGAATTTAATACAATCTTTAGTTCCACTAGCATGAACTCCAGCTGCACACATGTATTTTGAAAGAATTCTTAACCAGGGTGAGCCCCTAAGCTTTTCCTTGCCTAGCCTCAAAGACCTCCCCTCTCTTCACATGGACCCACCTTCTCCACTTAATACAGACAACATAAATATTTAATTTCAAACAGCAGATTTCTAAGTTCCTCCAAGGACTAGCAAAACCTAATTAATGTTGAGAATCTTTGTGGCAGAACTACCAGCCTGACACCCTGCCCGGATTTATATTTCATCATGTGCCCAAAGCCTGAACTTGCTGCAGAACTGGTGTCTCTCCTCTCTTTGTGACTGTCACAACGCCAAGGTGCCATTCAGGTCAACGCATTAACCTATGGGTCAAGCAGAGCTGAGCAAGCCAATGGCAAAACCCTGGGTGAGCTACGCATTAGGAGGCAGGTGCTGATGGTGTCAAAGACCACGCATCTGAGTGCCTATATTTGACCAGTAAAATCTATGTGGCTGCTTCACTCCCCAGGAAGGAGAATTGCCATGGACATGGAAACTGCCGACAGGCATGTTCTACGGATCGCTGTGCTGCACCAACCTAGAAAATTCACGTTATCGTTATAAGGTAGCAATTTCAGAAAGTTTTGAAGTCAGCATTTTTTTTTTTTCCTAAACCCTGCTGTTGGTGCACAAGGACACAGGAAATCCTAAAACAGCCACTGTTTTCTTTATCTTGGCATTAGCAGGCAACATGAAGAAAACTTTGTTGGAAAATTTCCACTTTGAACGGCAAGGGATTTAGTGTTTATTCCAATTTCTCTCTCCCTCCCTCCCTTTCTGAGAGGGGAGTTCACTCTTAAGTTGAAAAGCAAACAGCCACAAAAGCATTTCCAGGTACAGAGCCACGGGGTATATCCCGGCCTTTGGAGAGAGTCTCCCAGGTTTCTAACCACAGCCGGTTTTATGTTCCGTGCATCAATCCACACTCGTGATTGTTACCGTACACCTGTATGTCATTCAGAGGTTCACCCAGCTCAAGCAAATAATATTGTAAAACTGCACTGATCGAGAAAAAAAAAGTTCAGGGAAAGGGATTTCCTAGCTCTCAAATAAAAATGTGCAGTGGAGCGCTTACTAAGTAAACAGAAAACATGGGCAGCTGAGAAATCAATTTAGCTGAACAAACAATGTTCCATGTAATGAACTACTAATTATCCTTTTATGCCATGTCAGTCTGAGTGATTACAGAGCTGTGCAGTTTAATTTGACGTTTGAGCATTGCCTTGCTCCATTAGCTTCATATAAAGCTACAACTCATTCAAAAAAGGGGGGGTGTCTGTATTTATCTGGAACTAAGTAAGCACCTGTATTAATAATAAGAGGAGCATCTCAGAATCTTTTTAAAAATATGTTTTTCATATGAGAATAAATAAAGCATTGTGAACCTAAGGAGTGTGGAGATCAAATCCGGTACCTTTTGGTCAGTAGATGAAACACCTTGAAGCAGTGACATGCCCTGGGCTCATCGCAGTAACGCTAGCTCTTGAAAATGCCACCACCGCCAGATGACGCTTACCTTGCTCCCCATCCCCAGGATTCAATCAGCTGCAGGACTATGGAGCCCAATCAACAGGAGGATGAAGAGTGGGGGTGAAATAAGGAAGGAGCCCTTTTTCAAACTAGATTCATTAAATTGTAAGAATCATTTTTTAAAACTGAACCTCTGTTGTAGTGAGAATACAATCAAGGGGATTAGAATCCTTGACTTCCCCTGCCTTCCTCATTGTATCACACAGTGAGTGAAATGGTTAAGGGAGTAAATGGTGATCTGGGAATTCTTCTTTCATTCCATCCAATTCAACAAGTTTGCGTTGAGTTCCAGCCATTCACCTGAGCTAAGTGTTGTGGTAGATAGAGAAAGATACAACCCATGTCCTTAAAGGATGGGGCAATATTGGACTTCCCTGGTGGCGCAGTGGTTAAGAATCCGCCTGCCAATGCAGGGGACATGGGTTCGAGCCCTGGTCTGGAAGATTCCACATGCCACGGAGCAACTAAGCCCATGCACCACAACTACTGAGCCTGCTCTCTAGAGCCCATGAGCCTCAACTACTGAGCCCACATGCTGCAACTACTGAATCCTGTGTGCCTAGAACCCCTACTCTGCAAGAAGAGAAGCCACTGCAGTGAGAAGCCCACGCACCTCAACAAAGAGTAGCCCCCGCTCGCCTCAACTGGAGAAAAGTCCCACGCGCAGCAACGAAGACCCAATGCAGCCAAAAAAATTTTTTTAAGTAAATAAATAAAACTATTTTTAAAAAAATGGATTGGGCAATCTTTAATACTCGAGCCATCTATTTCTTCAACTTGCTGAGCAAGGAAAACCAGCCACCCTAAGCTGTGGTTCTCACCTTTGGCTGCACATTGGAATCACCTGGAGATCCCAAACAAACAAACAACAAAATCTGACACCTGGATCCCAAACCCAGAGATTCTAATTTGATGGTCTGTGGGGCAATGGGAGAATCATGATTTTTAAAGCATCTCAGGTGAACCTAATTGGAAGCCACTGTTGCAATCCACTGCTATGTTGTCTAAAGTTTTATCTTCAAATTATGCCATTTACTCAATCCACAGATATTTATTGAGTACTTGGGAGGCATTTATGTGGTATGGGAAAGATATACAATGGTGATACAAGGATCCCCAAGAGAGGCAAGAATCACCCACCTTTTCAGAAAACATTATAGCTAGAATTGTACAATACCTCAGAAAGAATGATCTCAATTACTGCCCACAACAACCCTGAAGTGAGATATCCCTATTTCCATTTAACAGATGGGAATGAGGCCTAGCAAGATAAAGTGGCTCACTTAAGGACGAACATTTAGTCAGTAACAAACTGGGACTTATAAGAAGCATAGAATTTTAGAGCCAGATGAGATCTCAGTGGTGACCTAATTCAAACCCTTCATTTTTCTGGTGAGTGCTCTGAGTTTTAGAGAAATTTAGTGACTTAACTAACCAGTGGTCAAATGGCTTTTAGAGCCCTAAGACTAAAACCCAGTTTCCCAATTTCCAGTTCAGTGTTTTTACCTGAGCAATAGATTGCATCTCCAAATGGTCAGCTCTGGTCACTAGACAACTAAATGAGGAACAGGGTTCCAAATCTCATTTGTTTTAGTCTCACATCAGACTGACGATTAAGGAAACAAATCCACTGCTTGGCACTTAGTTGTCAAGCTAGTTAAGAAAAGTAAGTAAATAGAATAATACTGTCAATTAAATCTGCGATAAAGAGCCTTTTCCAGGTTCCCAAATCCCAAGTCCTTGACCAACTGCATGCCTGTGGCCTACTCCTTCTCCCTGGCCATATCTAGGATACTTAGGCAATTATGTTCTTTATTTCTAGCTAAGTCTGCTCTTATCCATCCTGGATGTGCATTAGAATCACCTGGTGTGAAATAAACCCACGCACATATGGTCACCTTATCTTTGATAGAGGAGGCAAGAATATACAATGGAGAAAAGACAGCCCCTTCAATAAGTGGTGCTGGGAAAACTGGACAGCTACATGTAAAAGAATGAAATTAGAACACTCCCTAACACCATACACAAAAATAAACTCAAAATGGATTAAAGTCCTAAATGTAAGGCCAGACACTATAAAACTCTTAGAGGAAAACATAGGCAGAACACTCCATGACATAAATCACAGCAAGATCCTTTCTGACCCACCTCCTAGAAAATTGGAAATAAAACAAAAATAAACAAATGGGACCTAATGAAACTTCAAAGCTTTTGCACAGCAAAGGAAACCAGAAATAAGATGAAAAGACAACCCTCAGAATGGGAGAAAATATTTGCAAATGAAGCAACTGACAAAGGATTAATCTCCAAAATATACAAGCAGCTCATGCAGCACAAAATCAATAAAACAAACAACCCAATCCAAAAATGGGGAGAAGACCTAAATAGACATTTCTCCAAAGAAGATATACAGCTTGCCAACAAACGCGTGAAAGGATGTTCAACATCACTAACCATTAGAGAAATGCAAATCAAAACCACAATGAGGTATCACCTCACACCAGTCAGAATGGCCATCATCAAAAAATCTACAAACAGTAAATGCTAGAGAGGGTGTGGAGAAAAGGGAACCCTCTTGCACTGTTGGTGGGAATGTAAATTGATACAGCCACTATGGAGAACAGTATGGAGGTTCCTTAAAAAACTAAAAATAGAACTACCATACGACCCAGCAATCCCACTACTGGGCATATACCCTGAGAAAACCATAATTCAAAAAGAGTCCTGTACCACAATGTTCATTGCAGCTCTATTTACAATAGCCAGGATATGGAAGCAACCTAAGTGTTCATCAACAGATGAATGGATAAAGAAGATGTGGCACATATATACAATGGAATATTACTCTGCCATAAAAAGGAAGGAAATTGAGTTATTTGTAGGAGATGGATGGACCTAGAGTCTGTCATACAGAGTGAAGTAAGTCAGAAAGAGAAAAACAAATACCGTATGCTAACACAGATATACGGAATCTACGGGAAAAAAATGGTTCTGAAGAACCTAGGGGCAGGACAGAAATAAAGACACAGACGTAGAGAATGGACTTGAGGACACGGGGAGGGGAAAGGGAAGCTGGGAAGAAGTGAGAGAATGGCATGGACATATATACACTACCAAATGTAAAATAGATAGCTAGTGGGAAGCAGTCACATAGCACAGGGAGATCAGCTCAGTGCTTTGTGTCCCCCTAGAGGGGTGGATAGGGAGGGTGGCAGGGAGACACAAGAGGGAGGAGATATGGGGATATATGTATATGTATAGCTGGTTCACTTTGTTATAAAGCAGAAACTAACACACCATTGTAAAGCAATTATACTCCAATAAAGATTTTTTAAAAATAAATTAATTAAAAAATAAATGAAAAAAGAAAGGAAAGAAAGGAAGGAAGGAAGAAAGAAAATCACCTAGTGTGCTGTTGAAAAATATCCAGGCCTGGAACCCTCCTATACTGTTGGTGGTAATGTAAACTGGTACAGCCACTATGGGGAGCAGTATGGAGGTTCCTTTAAAAAACTAAAAATAGAGCTGCTATATGATCCAGCAATCCCACTCTTGGGCATATATCCAGAGAAAACCATAATTCAAAAAGATACATGCACCCCAATATTCATTGCAGCACTGTTTACAGTATCCAGGACATGAAAGCAACCTAAATGTCCATCAACAGAGGAATGGATAAAGAAGATGTGGTACATATATACAATGGGATATTACTCAGCCATAAAAAAGGACGAAATAGTGCCATTTTCAGCAACATGGATGGACCTAGAGATTGTCCATGACAAAGACAAATATTATATGATATCGCTTACATGTGGAATCTAAAAAAAGGCTAAAAATGAACTTATCTACAAAGCAAAAATAGAGTTACAGATGTAGAAAATAAACTTATGGTTACCAGGGGATAAGGGGGGTTGAGGGATAAATTGGAAGACTGGAATTGATACATACACACTACTATATATAAAATAGATAACTAATAAGGATCTACTGTATAGCACAGGGAACTCTACTCAGTACCCTGTAATGGCCTATGTGGGAAAAGGATCTAAAAAAGAGTGGATATATATATATGTATAACAAATTCACTTTGCTGTACACCTGAAACTAACACAACATCGTAAATCAACTATACCCCAATAAAAATTTAAAAAAAAAGAAAAAAAATACCCAGGCCTGGACCACGTCTCCAGAAATTCTGATTTAATTGGTCTGGTGTGAGTTCTGAGTATTTTTAGAAGCTCCCCAAGTGATTCTGATGTGTACAGGGTTAGACCATTGACTCCGGGAGTTGCCCTCAAATATACTGGACCACCCATCGTCCTCAGGTGCTCTTCATCCCCAGAGCAGAAGACCAGAGTGGGAGGAGGCCTAGTGTCCTCCTCTATGCCTTTTCTCCCCTAGAATCGACCATGGTTCTTCTCTGGCCTTCCAAGACAGAAAGCAGTTTCTCCCAAGTAAGAGAGGATCAGGCCTCATTTTAAAGCACAGCATTTTTTTTTACATTCTACAAAATACCTAGCCAATAATCCTCAAACTGTCAAGGTTCTGAAAAACAAGGAAAGACTGAGAAACTGTCACAGACCAGAGGAGACTAAGGAAACATGGCAAATAAATGGAATATAGTATCCTTGATTGGATCCTGGAATAAAAAAAGACATTAATGGAAAAACTGGTGAAATGAAGTCTAGAGTTAACAGTCATTTACCAATTTGGTCTTCTATTTTTGGCAAATGTACCATGATACTGTAAGATCGCAATATGAGGGAAAACTGAAACTGGTTGAGGGGTACAAGGGAACTCTCTGTGCTATCTTTGTAGCTTCTCTATAAATCTAAAACCATTTCAAAATTAAAAGTTTATTAAAATAAAAACAGTAATTTTTTAAGGTGCACTGAATGAGAGTTTAAAGGATTGCTTAACTTATTTAGTTTTTAATTTTTTTTAACATCTTTATTGGAGTATAATTGCTTTACAATAGTGTGTTAGTTTCTGCTTTATAACAAAGTGAATCAGCTATACATATACATATATTCCCATATCTCCTCCCTCTTGTGTCTCCCTCCGACACTTCCTATCCCACCCCTCTAGGTGGTCACAAAGCACCAAGCTGATCTCCCTGTGCTATGCGGCTGCTTCCCACTAGCTATTTTACATTTGGTAGTGTATATATGTCAGTGCTACTCTCTCACTTTGTCCCAGCTTACCCTTCCCCCTCCCCATGTCCTCAAGTCCATTCTCTACGTCTGTGTCTTTATTCCTGTCCAGCCCCTAGGTTCATCAGAACCTTTTTTTTTTAGATTCCATATATATGTGTTAGCATACGGTATTTGTTTTTCTCTTTCTGATTTATTTCACTCTGTATGACAGACTCTAGGTCCATCTACCTCATTTGACACCATTTTCCCTCCCTTCTCAAAACTTTGCTAGTATGGCAAATTGGCCGTTTCTGAGGATTTTGTCCTTAACTATGTTGTCCTTAAACTATTCCATAGATTGGGGGCAGAGGGAGCCTTGCATTCCCCCCAGAGTTTAGAGGGTACCATTAGCAATACTATTAGTGTTATATATTAATCATGTGGGGAAAGTAGAGGATTGTGGCCTTAGAACACAAGAAATCTCAACTATGTGTGTGTGTGTTTATATATCCTGCTGCCATGTTCTGAGACATGAAGCCACATGGTTTAGCAGCAAAGTGTTTCAATTGTGTTGGCAGCACCATTTTTACTGTCATGTTCTTACCACACTCGCATGCATATTTTACGATCTTACTGAGTGCAGTGTGTTCTCTACCTAGAACATATGTAGTCTCTAAGCACATTAAAAACAGCTGCTGCCTGAATCCCTGTCTTTTTTTCCAGCCTATAAGCCTAGTTCCCAGGCCTGTCTTGCAAGACTGTTCTACTTTAAAAAACAAATGAATGAACTATTAGCAAGTGGTATTTTGCTACCAGATCTCCAAGATGATCTACATAAGAGCTCACTGAAGCTGAAAGGAGTTTAGCGTCTACATAGTGGAATGGAGTGCTAACTCCTTCCCTTCTATTCAATCCAAAAGGAAACTAGCTCATGGTGAGTGCAGGAGTTTTGTTGCTTAAAGTACAAACCCACTTGGTTCTGATCTGAGGCCCAGTAAAATCATACCATCTTTATCCCACAGGCAAAGAATGTTCTAGGAGTCTTCTAGCCAGTGCCTCTGGGAGGTGAAACAAAAATAGGAAGTTAGGAAGAAAAGATGCTGAAATGGGGTTTTAAAAAGAGGAGCTTTTATCCAGTTGGGCCTATTCTTCTTTCCCCAGACCAGTATAGGGTACCTCAGCTTTGACCACCCTGCTAGGATAATGTTTTAAATCAGTCTCCTCCATTGGGTCTTCTTCTGGCTTTCCATGTGACTAGAATAGGATTTCCATTATACTACGTTCCAATTTGGAACCTACAGACTGGGTGGTTCTGTATTTGGCCCATGCTCAAACTTGTCCTTCCACTCAGCTTCCCACATCCTGTGTTGCTTCTGTGCCTATCTATTTCTCCACTTGATTATAAACCCCCATGGGGGAGAAAACCATGTCTTATTCATTTTGTGTCCCTTGCTATGCCTACCACAATGCCTGTCAAATAGCAAGTGTTCAACAAATGTTGGTAAAATATGTTTGATAGTTCTTTAGTGGCAAGACCTCCTGTGGAGCTTGTTTATGGCTGCAGTCCCTGTGGTCACACCAATGAGGGGATCGGGGCAGTGCTTAGTCAGAACTCAGCTGGAGGACCTTATATTTCTCCTGCCCACCCTGGAAAAAGTAAGGGTTGATTCACTGGAGGCTGAGGCAGTGCTAGAAACACTCCAGAATGATGTACCAAAGACACAAATTTTCCCTCATCTTTAAGCCAGAGGAAAGTTATGGTTGTAAATTTACTCCATGGTGCAGAATTCATTAGATGAAAGGTAATGATATAAGTTTGTCTCATAAAAGGAGACATGTAATACAAGGGCGTGTCCTGAAGGCTGAGAGGAGACAAGCTCTTTAGACATGACAATATATAGATGAGTTGCAAGTAAGAGGCAGGGGTGGCATAGTTTATAACCAAATGGACTTACTGACAGTAAACACAACAACAAAAGCAGGAGGAAACAGTCTTTAATGTGAAGCTGGATCGACATTTTCCAACCTGAGTCCAAAATGGACGGAGATGAAAGAAAGGCCTCTCTAGTCTATTCCACCCATCCCCTACCCCAGCATTAGTTTTAGTTCTACACTCTAGGTCTTTCCCAAAAAGCTATGCCCTTATGGTCCTTTCCCATGGAGCCACCCACTCACTCAATTTTTATTCTTTCATTTTGCTTTTGAAACATCATATTTCCTCCCACTAGGGTTCTACGTTGGGCTAAGCATCCAGGTAGCTTGTCAATTATCAGCAATTTGCATTTATGTTCCTGGACTTGGAAGATGGAGAAGTAGAAAGAGTAGGGGACCTGTGGCAATTAACTGTCCTCAGGAGAGGATATTTATGAATGAATCATACCCATTCATACTGTTGTGATTAACTTCTTGCTAGCATATAACCTTTATGTTATTAAGCTAGAATGGTATCAGAGTCCTTCTTTACCTTAAATCCTGCTACTTTCTTGTTTACAAAAACTCCCCTTGTATTTCCTATTTGTATATCTATCTTGCTTATTAAACTGATTATAAAGTCCTTGGGGGAAAGACCCATGTCCCCATTGTTCACTTGGTATGTGCTCAAAGGGCACAAAAGTGGTGGGGAGAGAAGGAAAAATACCCAAGACAGTCTGTGCTTTTATTCCAAGTCCATAACTTTGTAGATTTTTTCATAAATCCTACATAAGATACCTATAAAATCATCTTGGCAGCCAAAATCCAACAAACTACAAGTCATTTTACTCATTATTTTCATCTTAAGTGTAAATTCTTCTTACAGGCATGCATGCATATTCTTCAGCCAAACTGGACAATTACCTTCTCTTCTAATTTGTCTTTTCTGGCCTGTCTTAATCACATCTTTGCTGAGATTATGCTGCATAACAAACACCCCAAAATATCAGGGATTCCTAACAACTGACATTTATTTTACACTCACAGGTCTGCATATCTGCCAAAGGTTATGTGATCTCAGCTGGGCTCATCTGGGCCCGGTTGGATTCAGGCCAGGTCACTTTCAGGTCTGCTTGCGTGTGCCTTCATACTGGGTCCCAGGCTGAAGGAGTAACATGCTCTTCTTGAGACAAAAGGAAGAAGCTCCAAGAGGGCTGGCAGAAACTTATCATGCCTATTTTAAGGCCTATACTCACAAGTATCATGATGTCACTTCCATTGGCCTAAGAAAGTCACGAGGCCAAGACCAAAGACACTGAGGGTAAGGGAGGATGCTCCACCCCAAGCAGTTTGGGGAATGAAATGAATAACTGCTGTTCAGTGATCTAATTTCCCACAAGCCTCTGCAGCTTTATTTTTACTACCCCATTTGGCTGAAATACCTTTACTATCCACAAACCTACCTATTTAAATCTGGCCCATCATCCTTAAAGTCCCAGTTCAAATGTCACCTCCTCCATCAAACTCTCCCTGGTGTCACTGGGCATATATAATCATTCCTTTTTCCAAAGACTGAAATCTGTATGGCTCAAATAGTATTTATTACACATAGAATTGCATTGCAGTCATTGTGTGCAATATCCCCTATAAAATCCTAAGAACCTCTAAAAACAGGGACTATGAACAATGCATTTTTTACTACCAACATCATTCATTGCCTTTAGCATGGTAGATGCTCAGTATGTGTTGCATAAAGAAATGAATACATACATATGTGTGTGTATATGTGACTGTGTGTGTGTGTGTCTGCATTAAAGAGAAAATATAACAATAATTAAGCATTTCAAGCTCTGGCATCAGACAGACCTCAGTTCAAACCCTGTCTTCCCCTCTCCTTGGTGAGTGCCCTCTAGGAAGGTACTTAGCCCCTCTGTGCCTCAGTTACCTCAACTATAAAATGGAAATTGTAATAATTCATGTAAAAGGTTGAGTATAAGACAAGCACTCAGTAAGTGCTGCTATTTTATTATTACTGTATATGCTATGGTGAAACGTTATTTCTCTTGTTATATGCAATGTGATGAAAATATTTTTAAAACAAGTACATAATGACAAGGACTAAAAGGGAACATATGTTAGGGTAATAGAATTATAAGTAAAACATCCTCTTTTTTAAGTTTCCTTCATGGATAATATGGTTTTGTTTATGCCATTTTAAAAAAATAAACATTTATTTTCCTTGGTGTTCAGACAACTCCAGGGTGGTGACACCCATATGGACCTACCACTCCATATAAATGACTTTTTGAAGAGATGCTGTGTGCCAGACCCATTATAAATATTTTTTTTTCTAATTCTCACAACAACCCTGCAAGGTCAGTAATATTATGCCTATTTTATAGATGAGAAAATTGAGATCATGAGAGACCAAACTATTTGCCCAGAACTCTGCTGTTAATAAATGGGAAATATAGGAAATGGAAATAAGGGCTGTCTCTGAAGTTCAGACTTCCTTCTCCACCCCACATTTCTGTTAAATCACTATTTCACAGGTAATTTATAGTGTGCAAAACAAACCAGAGGCACAGACAGGTGTCAGTTTCTAATACCATTCTCCAGTAAAAGAAACCAGGGCTCCTTGGAGAAATGGCTGAGTCTAGGACTGTAGCTGGTAATATACAAGATGAGCCTGGAGCATTTGTAGTGCCAGCAAGTAATGAAGCACTCCAAAAACTTACAAAAAGAAAATATGTACATACACAATGATGTGCGTATGTCTAAGGGGCACAAGAGCCAACTGAAAGAGCTTCCAAAGGCCAAAGCTAGAGCAATTGGAGCAACAAAATAAAGTAGTATTGGGTTATAAACCAAAGTATAAAATAAATAATCCATGTGTCCATAGCTGACATAAATAAATGATTTAATAAAGAAATAAATGGGGGAGAACAGACAAATTTTCCATGCAGAAGACTGCCAAATAATTTATGTGGATACTCCACCCTCAAAAAGTGGAGCATAACTCCCCAATCCTTCAGTGCAGACTGCACATGGTAACTTCCTTCCAAAGTATACGGTATGGAAAAAGGAGAAATGAGTAACCTTACAGTGGAGAAACAAACACCACCTCAGCCAGGTGATCAAGGTCAGCATCAACAGTGATGTCATGATGATAGTAAGTACCCTTGATATGATGTGATGAGAATGATACTTTACCTCTGTAGTCCTCCTCCCCAAAACCCATAGCCCTAACTAATCATAAGAAAAACTTCAGACAAATTCCACTAGTGGAGCATCCTACAGAATGCCCGAACGGTACTCTTCAAAACTGTCAAAGTCATCAAAAACAAGGGAAGTCTGAAAAACTGTGATGACCAAAGAGCTAAGGAGACATGACAAATAAACGTGATGTGGTATCCTGGATGCGATTCTAGAGCAGAAAGAACATTAGATAAAAACTAAGGAAATGTGAGTAAAAAGATGAATTTCAGCCAATAGTAATGTATCAATATTGGTTCACTAATGGTGACAAATGTACCATACTAATATAAAATGTTCATAATATGAGAAATTGGGTGTGGAGTATGTGGGAACTCTCTGTACTATCTTCACAACTTTTCTATAAATCTAAAACTCTTCTAAAATTGAAAGCTTATTAAAAAAAAAAAAAAACAGGGCCTGGATGTGAAGACAGATCCAACTCTGGAATTGTCCCCGGAAGAATCTGGGGCTAAAAGAGTTTCTTGGCTAAAAGAGTTTTCTTGTTTTCTTGGTGGTACTGAAGAAAGTACAGCCTGACAGAATGCTTGCACACCATCACATCGAAATCTGACTCACCCAACCAAGTGGATAGTCTGCCTGGTGATCCTAGATGAGAGACCAAATTGCCAGATCATGATTCCACGGTTATCTGATGGCATCTACCGAAGTCCCCACTATTATATACTCTCATTGCTCACATTGTGAATACTTACTTGAGCATTTATCTGTTCAATGACTGTCTTCCCCCGTACACAGGGAGTCCAAGAAGGAAAGGGCTTCTTTCACCACATATTCCCAGAACTTAGCAGTGTGGCACCTACTAAGTGCTCAGTAATTATTTACTGAATGCGTGAATGTCAGTGCAATCTAGAGGAACAGTGATCAACACTGCTAAGTGTGGTCTGTGGTAAATGACAAGCCTTGGCTTTCTGAAGATTGAGAAGCCACTGGGACAAATGTAGCTTCTCTTTCAGTCTTCCCAGTCTCTTGGTTCACGCTCCAGCTTCCCAAATACCATTATTTCTAAGCCTTTCAAACAAGAGCAGAGTGAGAAATTTTACCTGCTATAATCAAATCTAGTCCTATAAAACAGTAAAGTTTTCAAACTCCAAGGGAAGTGTAAGGTCCACATATTTTCTTTTGTGTGATCCATCTATTAGCCTAAGAATTGAGCCTATTCCCGGCATCACAAGGAAAATATAGAACCCTAAAAACCACAAGAAACATGTAGCCAAAAGCACTGTGGGGAAAAACTGTAAGCATAAAACAGATTTCATTAGGGGTGCATGATATTAAGTCTCTCTGGTACATCAATCTTCATTATTGTTATTTTATTCTATCAGTGCATTCCAGGTCACAGCAAGTTAGTAATTTTGCCATATCTTTCACTGCCTGGCTTTATGTAAGTGCTGCTAAGAATAAAATTAAGCAGTGGGAGAAAAACATCAGTTTGGTGTCTAAATTTAGAAAACTTGATGAATAAATCTATTAAATTCATTGTGGGGAAGAGAGAAAAGCAAATCATTCCTTATTGGAAAAATAAAATAAATAGAAAATAAAAGGTGATTGTCTTTATAATTCAGAAAACCAGATTTAAATGTAAAGCTCCCCAACCCTCTTTTGTTTACAAATGAGTATATTGGTTGATTGTGTATTTTCATTCATATAACCCTCAGCTTGGATTTTTAAAAAGACATAATCTGAGGCAAGATACCATGAAGAAAATAGTTACATGAGCCCTGGATTCAGTATTTATTGGGGGAAGAGTAAGACCTTTATGAGATCCTACTGAAGGGATGTAAATCATCTTCCAAAGACCATGGAAAGCAGGTCCCTGACACTCAGCACTGCAGACATCTGGCAGGCTTTTATGCTCACACTCCACTCTCCCGCTCAACATCTGGCAGCCCCTTCATCCCTGCACCCCACCCTTGTCCCCAACTGCCTCCCAACATCTGCCACACACTTTCTTAACCTCAGAAGCAAATCCAGTCAAAAGCTCAAAAATACAATGTTCCAAGGGTGGTGACCTGGAGTCACATACTAGGTGGGGTGGAGTAGGGTTTGTTTTTATTTTTTTTTTTGACTTTAAATGAATACACAATTCACTTGAAAGTAAGCTTTCATGTCTGTCTGGTTCTCACTCAGAAACTTGTTTAAAACTGAAATCCAGGAGACTTCCCTGGTGGTGCATTGGTTAAGAATCCGCCTGCCAATGCAGGGGACACGGGTTCGAGCCCTGGTTTAGAAGATGCCACATGCCACGGAGCAACTAAGCCCGTGCGCCACAACTACTGAGCCTGTGCTCTAGAGCCCGCGAGCCACAACTACTGAACTCCGCTCACCTAGAGCCCGTGCTCTGCAACAAGGGAAGCCCCCGCACTGCAACAAAGAGTAGCCCCCGCTCCCCGCAACTAAAGTCCACGCACAGCAACGAAGACCCAATGCAGCCAAAAATAAATAAATAATTTTTTTAAAAAAATTGAAATCTGTAATTAACATTAACCTCTTAAGAAGTTTTATATCATCCTGGGAATTAGATGATACAGTCAAAAGTTAGAAAAAAAAAGAATTTTATTCTGATGACATGCATCCTTTAAGCAAAGAGAATTAATTCTGATTGGAAAAAAATGGACAAAATACCTATGTGTTGCCTATGTGTACAAATCACTTGAAGTGTCTTAAACCTAATCCAAAAATGTTTTGAAAACTATTTAAGGGAGTGACTGCTATTTGTTTGGGGATTTCTTCTTTATTTTCGTGTATTTATTAATTTTTATATAATTTTTTAAAGTTACTTTTCACTTACAGTTATTACAATATATTGGCTATATTCCCCATGTTGTATGGTACATCCTTGAGCCTATCTTATAAGGGAGTGAGCGCTATCTGAATTCCACATTAGTTTAGAAATTCCTTCTTAGTGCCTCCAGCACCTTATTGGCACTAATTGGTTTAAGAGCCATCTCACAGGTCGTTTCCCCTGGTTCAGAACAGGAGGAGAGCTTCCTGGTTAGGCTCTCCCTGAAACACTTCTCCACACCTGGAGTAAGTCACCTGACCCAGGTTTTCTACTATCAAACTCATATTCTGGGCTACACCACTCTGGCAGTTTGTCGTTAACCATTTCATGGTATTTGTCTTAGGGCTACACCTGAATGAATTAACTCTCCCAACAATTTCCTCTTCCCACCCCTACACACACACAGTTCTCCATTTCCTCCCCTCTTTAGACCAACCCCTATTCCTTTCCTCCAAATAAAGAGATGCTTGCTCTTTCTTTTTTAAGAGAAATATGGAAAAAACCATATAACCCTGAAAGTGCTGGGCACAGGTGAATTCCTGAGGTGGTCTTGGCTTCTGATGAGATAGATATTCCAAACTGGAAGCCACTCTGGGCTTTGGATGGTTGCCAAGCTGCTGCATGTATCACAGAGGCTCTGCAGGCCAGAGGCCTATCAAAGCATTTCGTCATTTGAGTACACACTTAAATTAGCATTTACTTCTGGGACATTATTTAGATTCTGTTGCAGAGTTTCTTGTTTAAAAGTTTAAATATGTTTAGTGACTGTTCATCAGTTGAAATTCTTGCACATGTTTTGTGTTTTATTCTCTTTTATTGTTTTATTTTAGTCCCTAAGAATGCTATCAAACAAACTAACACAACATTCATTGTAAAGCAATTATACTCCAGTAAAGATGTTTAAAAAAAAAAGCATTATATCAACATTTTTTTCTCTTTTGATTATTACCTGTACTAGGGAAATCTTTGTGCTTATTAAAATCACAGGGATAGTAAACCAAGTTAGGTTGGAAGTAGACTAGAATCATAAATAGTCTTTGCATGTTAATATTATCATAAGCAGGATAAAGATGATATGAATAAGGTTACAGAGGGTGCACAACAAGCTGAACTAATACGTAGTGTCCTGGAAAAAGCATATGAGTAGGAGATAGAAGCCTTGCCCTCTGGTCCAAGTTCTCCACTATCTAGCTTTGTGATGTTACACATGCCTCCTCACCTCTCTGGATCTTGGTTTTTCTCATCTAGAATAAGTAGATTTGTCTATATACATTTTTCTTAACGTTGTATTATTTTTTTAAGATTTTTTTTTTGATGTGGACCATTTTTAAAGTGTTTATTGAATTTGTTACAATATTGCTTCTGTTTTATGTTTTGGTTTTTTGGCCCCAAGGCATATGGGATCTTAGTTCCCTGACCAGGGATCGAACCTGCACCCCCTGCATTGGAAGGCAAAGTCTTAACCACTGGATCACCAGAGAAGTACCTTAACTTTGTATTATTAAAAAGAAAAACTCGGGACTGGTGGTCCAGTGGCTAAGACTGCACACTCCCAAAGCAGAAGGCCCAGGTTTGATCCCTGGTCAGGGAAGTAGATGCCACATGCTGCAACTAAGAGTTCGCATGCACAACTAAATATCCTGCATGCCACAACAAAAGATCCCGCATGCCACAATGAAGATCCTGCACACACCAACAAAGATCCCTCATTCCACAACTAAGACCCAACACATCCAAATAAATAAATAAATATTTTTAAAAAGAAAAGAAAAACTCATTGACAAAAGTAGAGAAAATAGTACAGTTAACCCAGCTTCAAAAATTATCAGTATACCTTGCTTCATCTATACTGCCTTGATTTCTCCCACATCATTTCCTGCTGACTTTTTTTTAAAGCAAACCCTAGACATTATAACATTCAAGCTGTAAATGAGTATTTCTAAGAGATAAAGACTGTTGCCTTAGCCACATTGCATTATCATCATTACATCAAAACAAACCAACAAAACCAAGAACAAAAACACTTGGCAATAATTCCTTCAATCACTTTCAACTCTAACATTTTAAGCCCCAAAACCTCCCACAAGCTAGATTTTAGTCTGTTATAGCCACCTTTTCCTAAAACTAAAGCTTTTTACTCCATTCTATAAATGAGGAAGAGTTTTAGTATTTTTACCTGATAGCTTCACTGATCTCCAATTCTGTGCTTCAAACCAAAGGGAAACATGAAAAACTTAGAATTGAGTAAAGAGCCAATCGAAGGTTCAGATGTTCAAAAGAAGGCAGATTCCTCATGAAACATTAAAGAAATAGAATTTTTCTGACTAAAAAGGAGACACACCAATGGAGTAAATTACATGCAAGAATCATTCATTCATGCATGCATTTTTTCATTCATTCATTCAACAAACACTAATTGAACATTTGCTTTATGCCAGGGACAACGGTAAATGATGGTAATGAAAATATGAATATGACACAAAGCATCGCCCACAGAAATGTGGCAATAAGATAGCCTCCATTTTCAATTAGGGAAAAATTAATAGCTGTGGGATTTAATATGTAGTTGGGAGGCTAGCAAAATATTGAAGTTCGTTTTCAAAGGACTCCGGGAATCTCTTTCTAGAAGCAGGAGAATATCATTTTTATTTAGGATGGCTTAAATATAGAGAGAGGATAAAAAATACTTTAAGTTGTCTTTAAATTCTAAGATTTTAAAACCCTGATTTGATACTTGGGCAAGAAAGTTATAATGTACAGGTAGATACTATAATGATCACTATTACCTGTCTGTTGGGTGCTGGGAGTTTTCCTATACATAAGGGCAAAACCACCCTGATAATTGAGGTTCCCTTCTCTCTGAAGTAGAAAATGTAAAATATAACCTAAACTCACCTCTCCAAACAGAAGTCATAGTATGTGAAACACAAATGGAAGATATAGATGTTGGTTAAAACTCATTTCAATCTTCCTTCCCTGCACTGTTCCTGCTACTGGGATATCAGGCTGTATTATCTGATGGCTACAAGATCTTTAAGTTGCTAAGTCACCACAGTAATTTTGATATCAGAAGCTTGAAAGCCCAGTGACTGAGAAACACCACATGAGGTAACTCAGACACCTGCAAAAGGACAGCCCTGGACCAAACAGTGATATGAGAAATGTTTGCCCTCACTGACCCCTTCTTACTCTTCACCTGTACCCATGACCTTCACATTGATTGGCTGTTGAGACCTTTGCTTAGATGAAGCTCTTGCTCCTGACTTTTCATTCTCCTTCTGTCTCCTACTCACCCCACCCAAAGAAATGTCCCTACCTATGCCCTATTCACCCAGAGCCATCTTTTATCATAAGACCAATTTTTTTAAGGTAATGTGGATATAAAAATAACTAAATTAGTTTGCTCTCCCAGAAGGTATATTTTCATTTTCATGAGGACCCTCTAAAAGCATCAGTTGGTCATTAATGGAGAACAGGTGTGTGTATAGTGCTGTATTTGCTAAAAGCTTTCAGATACATTGTCCAATTTAACCTAATTGCCACACCAGCACGGTAAGATATGTATCATTTTACAGAAAAAGAAACTGAAGTCCAAGCAGACTAAGTAGCTTTTCCATGATCAGCTGACACTAAGAAGCAGAGTTATTTCTGATTTCAAATCTCATCTCAGTATCTGGAAGCCTGAGCGCTTATAATCTCCACAGGAGAGCTTAAGCAGGGCCGTCCCCTGCTTAACTGGGAAGGAAGCGGCACTCACCCTGAAGTCATGACCCTTTAGTGCCCAGTTCTCTAGCTTTTTGATTCCAAATGCTCTGTTGTGTTATTTTTGTTGTGCTGTTGTTGTCATCCTTGTCATCTCTATTCGTTTATTTTGTTTTGTTTCCACAATCTCAGTACTTACCACTAAGGAAATGCCTTAACCCTAAGAGACCCTTCATTGTGAATATTTTAGAAAGCTGTGGCCCCCAGGTAGCAGACTAGCCTCCCAATGGCACCACACAGAAACCCAAGCCACCTCTTCAGACCCTGGTTCTCATACAAGAGGGCAAAGTCAGCCACAGAAGAGGAAATGTCTCCGTCTCTGGTACATAAATGGCCAACTTCATCACCCTTGGTTGCTTTGGTCAGAGATTCAGAAAGATTAAAGTAGATAAATCACATAGATGCCGAATTGAAGTGAGTACTGCTGGATTAGCTAATAAGCAAAGAGGGAGGTAGTCAGACCTCCTGACGAAGCAGACAACACTGAGGCCATCTAGGGTCAGCTGAACTTTCACTGCACAAAGGGCTTATGTTTAAGAGAACCCAGCCAGATTCAGGTACATGCAAACCTGTGTGACAACACACCATTTTCTAAGGTGGTGGCGGTGGTGGGGCTCTCCAGACTGGAAGTCTAGGTATCTGTGGTCTAATCCCAGATCTCACTAGCTCTGAGATCCTGGATAAGTCATTTAACCTCTCTGAGGCTTCAGTTCTTTCATCTGTAAAATAGGGGCATTGAGGAGAGAAGGTTTGGGCTGAATGAAAAGTTCTATTTCTAACACTGCCTAAGATACACTATATTATATTCTCTTCTGGAAGGACATACATTTTCACAAAAAGGCAGAATGGTATAAGCACTGGAGTTAGCCTGGGTTCGAATCCCAGTTCTGCCACTTACTAGCTATGTGTCTTTGAGCAATTCACTTAACTTTCCTAAGACTCATTTTTCTTACATAAATGGAAATTATAATTATTGGGAGACCAAATGAAATAATGCATGTAAGCTGATGAGCAGAGTGCCTGGTGTACAATAAGTGCACAATAAATGTCAGTGTTAGTTCATACCACATTTTAAAATGTGACAGGCATTGGCAAAGACTGGGAGAGCCAAATCCAGAGTCCCATCTGGTTGGTCTGTGAGACATAGAGGAGCATGAGTGCAAAGACTGGAAAAGGCACTGCTGGGTTGCGAAGGCTTTTGTCCCCACTAAGTTTAGGCACTAGTTAGTAAACAACAAGAGTGCTTTAAGCACAGGGAGATCAGCTCGGTGCTTTGTGACCACCTAGAGGGGTGGGATAGGGAGGGTGGGAAGGAGATGCAAGAGGGAGGGGATAAAAAGGAAAAAAAAAAAAGAAGAGTGCTTTAGGAAGATCAATCTCGCAACAAAAAGAAAAACTTATTTCCTTTCTTCTAAAAGCTAAGACAGGATCATTGAGGGCCTATAGTGCTCCAATATAACATGGAATGTCAAGTCTTCCTCCTGGAAGCAGCACTGTTATATCTTCACCAATAAATAGCTCACAAATACCTAGCTAGAATTTGGTAAAGATCTGTAGGCCTTTTGGATGAGAGCAACACCATACATGCACCATGATCTATTCCACTACAACCCCTGTCCCTCAAAACAATTATTTATTCTCAATGTCCCTAAAAAGTACTATAGCCATCCCTAATAGCATATTAACTGTTCAAATGAAAGCATTATACTAAAGCCTGCAACATTTATGTCAAGGTAACATTGAAGGTGCAAGTCACATGTCATAAAATTAAATAAATTCACAAAGCCTATCCCCTCTCCGGTCTTGGCTTTCAATTCTGGTTGCATCATAAATGAAACGGACTTGGTGGCCTCCACCTATCTCCTGGGAACATTTGTTTGATTTACAAAAAAAAGGACATGATTTGACACACTCGGCATAATTAGTATTCACTACTTAGGAGAATGCCCCAACAGTTAGAATTCAAATGTACTGAAGCAGGCCCTGCATTTCTCTCTGTCCCCCTCCTCTCTCCCTTTTCCCTCCTCTCTTTTTTCTGCTCTCTCATTTCTTCCTCAGAGGACCATGCAAACTGGAGATGTGAATAAGCAAACCCCAGATGTCATGGGGGCTCTACACAGAATCAGGAAACAAAATGCATGTTTCAGCCACAGCGGTTCTGCGTAGCTAGCAGAGGCTGCTGTTATCTGCTCTGCTGCCCAAACCTCTTCATGCAACTGCTGATTACACAGTGTTGGTTCCACATAAAGAATTTTCAGGAAGAAGCGCTATTTCAGAGAGGGATGCTGAGCATTTGACAGTGCTTTGCTAACAATCATTAAAGTTATTACTGCTAGTTAAAGTGGGCATAAATACGTAGAAAACATTGTGGTAACTACTGTTCACAACATATAAAAATCCTCTCTTACCAAGCACAAAAGAGTTTGCCTGTTCATTTTAAATCTGCTTAATTTCTGTTTTAGGGGGCCTTGTGACGGTCTTCCAAAAGTTAACTGCCAAAACTGTGACTCTATTTAGTTGTTTATTACACACCAACTCAAGGTGATGCATGCTGGTAGACACACAGAAAAGCAAAGAAAATTGGAGCTCCTTAGCAAAGGAGGCCAGGAAAGCTTTAGGAAAATTCTAAACTGGGAAGTATTTGTTAGAGAATTTCAGTTAGTTTTGAAGACAAGAATAATCTAAGCCCTAAACAAGCAGCATAAACAATTTAATTTTAAAGTTGTAATGGACAATGAAGAGGTAATGATAAATAGAAAAGACCGACCCCAAACTACAAGGAAATGGATGAAATCTTTGGTTTCTTGCCCCTTTAGTTTTATATGGTTGACATGCTTCCCCTGGCTCGTAGCCTGGAAATGCAAGGGAAGAAAATCATTTTGAATTTTGTTTCTACCCGAAAGTTTACATGTGCCATTTTGGAATCATCACAAGTTTCACCTGGGTGGTATCCAGACAAATGACAGCTTCCGCTGAGTATGTGGTAATATAGCAATGCAGAAATGGGATCAAAACTAACCTGGAAGACAAGGAAGGCCTCTGCAAACTCCACATCCAAGTGAACACAGGGCATTTGGTCTCTTCTCTGCAGTGATTAATTTTTATTAGATTTGAAGGCCCAGCTTAAGCTTAGCCTAGAAACTGTTTCAACTGCTTATTAATGGTCTGTGCCCTCAGTAACTATCCTTGAAGAGAGGGAAACATAGACCTTTAAGAGCATCTACTCAACTCTACATTCAAAGCCACAACATTTTTATTTTATCTGTTGGTTTGGTGAAGGCTTGGGAGGGCGAGCAGTTCCTCCCTTCGTTCATTTCTTGGAATGGAAATGGAAACTAATTGCATGCTGCTCTTAAAATCAGTTTAAAAAATAGTTTGAAACTTATCCCATAAAGAAACATAACCATAGGTGACAATTATACCTCAAAGATTGGTCACTGGCAGTTCATTTATATTTTCTTTCCCAATACACTCCCTCCACGCACCCATCCCCATCACCACCACCACCATTACCCCAAACAAAATACTCTACTTTTGAATTAAGGTTTGTGGAAAGGCCTGAACAGAGTAGTATAGATGAGTAAACAGTGTCACCTAGTGGACGGGAGAAGAAGAAAACCAGTGAATCGGCACAAATATAAGCTTGGACCAGCTGTCAGCTTTGGGCCACATTTCCCCCTTATTTTGACCCTCTGTTATCACCTATGAGCAAACAAGAAAGTTCCCTTAAGGAGACACCAAAAAACAACCACAAACATATAAACCAAAACCCCCATGGCTTTCCCTCTCTCGTTCTCTAGTTCCCTAATGAAGGTATCACCCAAATAAAAATAACAGCTAGCATTTAATGAGCATTTTCCATGAGTCAATATTTGCAGAGTGCTTTACCTGGGTCTTCTCACATAATCATCCAAACAGTCCAATTATTTGTTAGGGAGTTTGGGTGGCTTATTCTCAACGTCATAGAGCCTGGCTGTGATAAACCATGCAGTAATGCCCACTAGTTAGCACCCCACACACACAGCCCAAGGGCAAGCAGAGAGATCTTGGAGGAACACATGTATGCAGTAACACAATAATTAGATACATAATAAGCATTTACTGTGCCCCAGACTATGTAGGGGATACAAAAAAGAACTGATATGGATCCTGACGTCCAAGAATTTATAGTCTAAAAGAAAACTTAAATTTATAGAGTACTTTCAAGTTTACATCGTACTAACCTATCTTCACAACCCTAAAAGGTAATTATGGCCCTGACTTTAGAAATAAAGTTTTATGATTCATCCAAGTTCGCACAGATAAGAAGTGGCAGCTCTTCAGATTTAAAAGCAAGTTCATCACTCCATCTCATGCTGCCTCTTTCCCAAATGCAGCTGCTACAGATCCCTGTTTCATGACAAGGGGTGGAGGACGAAAACAGCAGAGAGATGACTCAGAGACTAGTCATCACGGGATCAAGGGTAGAACGTCCTTCTTTCTCCCTCTACCACTTTCAAACCACCCCCGCCCTGAAAGCAATGACAAAAAAATCAAATTTCTCAATAGATTAAATTAAAACAAACCATTTACATTCTGTATACCTCAAAAAATGAAGCTATAAGAGAACTTCCATAATCTAAAAAAGGGCATACACACAAAACAACATATAGCTAACATCATACTTAATGGCGAGAGACAGGACACCTTTCCCCTAAGATGGTAACACTACAAAGATATCCTCTTTCATCACTCCTTTTCAAAGTTCTAGCTAATGCAATAATACCAGAAAAATAAATAAAAGATGTACTGATTAAAAAGGGAGAAATACAACTGTCTTTATTTGCAGATGACATCATTGTTAATATAGAGAACTCTGAGGAATCTACCAAAAAACTCCTGGAACTAGTAAGTGATTATAGCAAGGGTGCAGGAAATTAGATCAATATACAAAAGTCATTGTTTTCCTATACACTAGCCATGAACAACTTGGATATGAAATTATGAAACAATACCATTTACAATACTACCAAGAAGAACATCAACAACTTGGTCATAAATCTTAACAAAATATATACAGGAACTGCATGTGAAAAATTACATTCAAAGGGGAGAGAAAAACCTTCTAGTACATAAAAATAGGTTAACAGAATCAGGAATAGAGTATATTCTTTATCTTTGTAAAGACTGGGGAATTCTGCCTGAGGTGAGATTCTAGATTTCAAATTCCCAGGATTAGTAGCCCATCAGAGGCTCTCTGGTCCCCTTCTCCCCTCCGTGCTCTTCTTATAGAATAAGGGAAATAAAATCAGTTGTGGCATACTCAGAGTGCCCTAACTCACTTAGGAAAGCCATGAAAATAACAAAGAGGGAAAAAAAGTAAGGTTTTTCATAAAAAGCCTTAATTCTGTCAGATGGCAGAAAGAAGCAAGTACAGCATTTCTCCCGGCTCCAAGGACATGACATTGCCTTTCTTAACTTTCTTCCAGCAGTTAAGATTCCAGATCTAAAATCCTTTAAGGATCTTTTTAAATCACAGAGGTCGTTTTAGCTTATTGAACGGAGCTGAGAGATACAGCTGAAGTTTCCTTACTTACCTTCCATACTATCAGTACCACAAAGAAAATTCATCTGCATATATCATGCAAAATAAGAACAGGGTGGACCTTGACTTGTATGCTTTGTGTACTCTATGTGACTGTGCCAGACACTTCCCAAAGTGCTTTACACATAGTAGCTCATTTAATCCGCACAACCCTGTGAAGGAGGTGCTATTATTATCCCCATCTTACATAGCTAAATAGAAACTCAGAATTTTTTTTTTAACATCGCAGAGTTTCTTTTAAAAGTTTCCCTTTGGATTCTTTAGATAGCCAACAACCAACAATATGTCAACTAAAATATCTTATAATGGTTTGATTCCTTCACAATATTTCAGGAAGCTATTATTTGTAAAAAGCAAGATATATTGGTGCTGTGGGGGCCCTTGTGTGGTGGTAGAAAGGCAGGAAGGGTGATTCGGTCGAGACACATCTCTGTAAACTCAGTGATGTGCTGGTCAGCGTTTAACAACCAGCTCTCTATTTAAATAAAAAGGGCAATGGAAGAGAAAAGAAAAAACAAAGAAAGGCCTGATTTGTAGCGTTTGCTCATCGCTGTGTATAAGTACTCTCACCATTGCCAATTATAATGCTCACAAACTTCCTAAAAATTTAGCAGTGGGCTCTCAACCAGCCAATAGGAGCTGACTCTAGCACACCACTGCAAAGCTTCATGAAGACAGTGTTCATGACTGTTTTCCTCAGCCTAGCACCTAACACAGTGCCTAACAGTCAGTAGACACTCAATAAATATTCGTGGAACGAATGAATTAGTGAACTAATGAGATGCAATCAAGTAAATTAGGTAGAAGTATACTATCTTCCACTGGTTATAATATAACCAGGACCTTGCTGCTTCAGTGACATCCCAGCCTCTATTTATCATGATGGTCATGATTTGTGCTACAATTCTGTGGAGGGAAGGAGAGTATTATCTCAACACTGTGCTTTGTTAATCATAATGGAAGTGCTCAGAGAGATAAGACTTCTGACTCTGTGTTTCCAAAAGCAGTAAGAAAGAGACATTAGACTTGTTTTTGTGCAACTTAATCAAACATTACTAAATTTATAATTTTGAAATGTTATTATTTAAAACTCCTGTAAGAAAAAATAGCAATGTTGTGTCAATCTGAAACTCTGGCTTCTAACCTTTTGAAACAATAATTGAGACAATTATTCCGATTAGGAAATTTTCTCAGAAACTCAATTGTTTCATTAGAACAAAACAGAGAGGGAACTAGCTCTTCAGTACCATAGGGCAGTTTCTTCTTCCTCCTGGAAATGATTTTCTTGTACCACACATTGGACAGAATGTCAGAAGGGAACTAGATATTCATTTATTCATAAGCAAGTGAACTGATTTCAATTTGTCTAATACCAGTTGTGTGCACAACCTTTAAGAGATGGAAGCAGACATCGTATAAGACCATTAAACTTTTAAATAGCAAATGAGGAAGAGTAGTAAGACCTTGACATAGCCTAAATTGAGAATCAGACCAATCTAAAGTATCTAAGCAGAGAGGCTACTGCCTTCCAGCGTAGGGTTGCAAGATATAATACAGGATACTCAGTTAAATTTGAATTTCAGATAAACAATGAATCATTACTAAGTATAAGCATGTCCCCAGTAAAACTCCCAATATTACATGGGACATGGTTGTACTAAAAAATGATTTGTTGTTTACCTGAAATTCAACTTTAATGGGGTATTTGTATTTTTATTTGTAAAATCTAGCAGACTTATCCCAGGGATATGTTTGCTTGATATGGCCTAAAAGGGAGCCTGAAATTTTAAATAGATTCAGTGTTTAAATGTAAAAGAAGTAAAGAAAAATTTGAGATAATTATTTTATAACCTTGAGTATTAAAGCCTTTCTAAGTTACAAAATTCAGAAGTCATGGAAGAAAAGTTGCATACGATCCACTTTATAAAAATCAAAAAAATTTTTTCTGGGGAAAGAAAATAATCCATGTAAAAAACAAATGACAGCTAGGCAAAAATATTTGCTGCTTGGAACATAGGCAAAGGGCTAATCTCTCACATATATAAAGAATACCTACAAATCCATAAGAGTAAATGAAAGATTGTTTATCTGATTAAAAAGTCCACAAAGATAAACAGAGTATTCACAGAAAAGAAAATAGATATCATTCTTGAATAAGTAAAAAAAAAAAAAAAAAAAAAAAAAAGATGCCCAACTTCACTCACAGTAATAAAAATTAAAATGAGATGAAGTTGGGTTTCTTTCCATCTTTGTAACAGACTGGCAGAGTTCCAGAAGCTTGATAATAAACTATATTGGCAAGACTGCAGAAAAATAATACTTTTATATTGTTGCTGGTGAGAGTATGAATTTGGTAGAATTCTTATGGAGGGCTATCAGACAGTAAGCTTCAAATACATATCGCATTGACCCAGCAGTTCTACTTCTAGGAATTTATGCTACATATATACAAATGCAAAATGAATTAAGTTCAAGGATGTTACCTGCAGCATGGTTGTAATGGAAAAAATTTGTCAACAACCTAAATGTTCATCAACAGGGGACTGCTTAAGTAAATTATGGTACATCCTCACAATGGAATACTATGAAAATGTAGAAAAATAATTAAAAATGATTAATGTATTGATATGGAAAAATCTCTAGGTTATACTGATGAAAAGTAAAGGGTTTATAGGATATTAAAATTTGGGGGGGTGGAGAATGAGACAGAAAAGGAATATATATTTGCACTGGTTTTTATTTGCATTTAAAAATATATCTGATAGGATAATAAATCAATAATAATGGTTACCTATCAGAGGGATAAGGATGGTTTGATGAAAGGTGGGGAAGGAAAAAAGTCTTTTAATAAATATTTTTTATATATTTTATATTTAAAACGTGAAAAAAAAATGTGAATGTATCACCAATTCAAATAATAATAAAATGAATGGATTATATTATCCCAATCCTGATGTTATTCAAAAATAATAAGGCTTAATTTTTGGATTAAGGTTACAATAATTATTGAAATTCCTTAATCCTTCTCCTTATCCCACTGTGATGAACTAATGCTCCCAGTATTGTTCTTAGTCTCAGAAGAGAGGCATAGTGATAGCACAGTCCCATGACTTGACTCAACTATCCTCAGTCCAGAGCTATTACACAGTCCTTAATACTCCTCATCAAACTTTAGCCTAGGTTATCAGCAGCAACAAAAATAAATAATTGCCAAGCACTGGCTGTCAGTAGCATATCATGGTAGCTTCTTTGCTTCAGAAAACCTATTAGCCCTTGCACTGACAGGCTTAAAAGGAAGGCATCGGGTATAAATTTTTTAAATTATTTATTTATGTATGTATTTAGGCCATGCTGCACAGCATGTGGGATCTTAGTTCCCTGACCAGGGATTGAACCCACACCCCCTGCAGTGGAAGCTTGGAGTCTTAACCACTGGACCACCAGGGAAGTCCCGGGTATAAATTTTAAAAGATGAAAGTTGCCGTAAATGGTAGAGACAAGAACACAGGACTCCAGAAGAAAATGTAATCACCATTTTATGTCGGAAGAAAGCTCCAACTTGAGCCTTGAAAGATGAGAACTCAGAACAAGAAAAGGAGTCCAGAGGCATTTCAAATGAGGGAACATGATGAGCAAGGGCACAGACATGGAAAAAGTTGTATCATATTTAGATCAATGAGCAAACTGGGAGTTTTCCACACAAAATGTGGATTGTAGGAGAAAAAAATGGAAAAGTGGGTTAAAACCTGTAGCAGAGATTGCTGGTTGTCTGTGCCAAAATGTGTTCTCTTCCTCCCTTTTTTTAAGCAGAATACTTATTTTTAGCTAGGTACATTAACACATGGAATAAAAGGCCACACTTTCTCAGCCTCCCTTGCAGCTAGTTGTTGCCAGGTGATCAGGTTCTGGATGCATTCTATGAGATTCTGAGTAGTCTCCTTAAAAGGGAGGAGGAATGCCCCCAAAACATAAACACACGAACAGGAACCAAAAGTCCATGAGGAAGAGTTTTGTTACAGACACGTAGAACAAGACAAGGAAAGATGAAGAACAGATTGTTTTCCTTTACCCCATCCAAAATATCTTGTGAAAAACAAGGCTTCAATCAGAAGACAAAAGAGTTGTTTTCTTGAGGATTTTGTGAAAAGCTGGAACACAGATAGTGCTTTTTTTTATAACCAGGTAACAAAGGGCAATACACTGAGAAAGAGGAGTTTTCTCCTAATTACTGTGTGAGGCTGTGTGGTTCCAGTGGAATGGAAGCTAAGTGGGGTACTGTTTTGGCATTTCACAGGTTTTCAACCTGGGAATATACTAGAAAATAATCAACATTCTCATGAAGATTGGCAAAAAATGAGGAGTCTCTCTTATTTGGTTTCACAGATTTGGCTTTGATGGCCGTGGGCATCAAAAGGGAGATCTAGAGCAGAACTGGATAGAACTGATCATGAGCTCATGGAAGCCCCCATGAAGTCACTGAGAAGCAACTGAGTAATACCAGAAGTAACTGAGAATGACTTTGAACAGAGGGTCTAAAGACTTGTGCTATGTGGGAACATTAAAATTAGCCATTGAAATGTGAGATATTGCGATTAACGTCAACTTATTTTCTCAAAGGTTACTGGGGTACAGTGACAGCCTCACTATATATGTGTCAGTGTTCCTAAGATGAGGGCCCCCACTAAAGCAGCAAAGAAAAAACATAGCTAGAAAAATGATAAGGTGAGGCCCATTGACGGTGTTGAGATTCCCTTTCTGGGCATGAGAAGGTGATTGATTAGTAATGGTGAATAGGAAGGGTAAATGACTAGTAGTGGTAGCCCAACCAGGAGGCAGCTGTGCTGTGGGGAAAGAGCACTGGGCTTCACTGGAAATCCAGAGCCCTGGCAAAGGGCAAGGTCTCAGAAGCCTCACAGGCCTTTCTGACATCTCAGAGAAGATGGGAATGGACCTCCACCTTGAGAAGCAGCAGTCATTTCTCTATACAAATTGGTTTACCTCTTTCCATAGTCTCTAGAAGAGGAATAACTTGAGATTTCCAGAGCCATGCCCAAACACCAGCAGGTATGAGTCATTTTCCCCATAACCCCCAGTGCAGGAAGGAGCAAAGAGTTCACCTGCTTATTCTAGTTTGTCATAGCGTCTGATGAAATCGTGAGGGCCCCTGACTGCCCAGACCATCAGCTCAGGAAGGCACTACTACTTGGTTTCTGAGGACTTAGGACTCCTTAATTTTTATTTGTTTGGTGTTTTATTTGCCAGATGTGATGATCATCTTAAATCCAAGTTTTTGCTTATTAGAAATGAAAGCCATGGGACTTCCCTGGTGGCGCAGTGGTTAAGAATCTGCCTGCCAATGCAGGGGACACGGGTTCAAGCCCTGGTCTGGGAAGATCCCATGTGCCGTGGAGCAACTAAGCCCGTGCACCACAACTACTGAGCCTGTGCTCTAGAGCCCGCAAGCCACAACAACTGAGCTCATGTGCCACAACTACTGAAGCCCGCACACCTAGAGCCCATGCTCCGCAACAAGAGAAGCCACCACAATGAGAAGCTCATGCACCGCAATGAAGAGCAGCCCCCACTAGCGGCGACTAGAGAAAGCCCACGCGCATCAACGAACACCCAATGCAGCCAAAAATTAATTAATTAATTAATTTTTTAAAAAAGAAATGAAAACCACCATTAAGAAGGACCGTGGCATTCTAAATTCAATTTTTAATGCTTCCCTTTTTGAAGTCTGGTGTTATAAAGTTATCTATCACAAAAGGGAAGGGAGAATGGGAAGAGGAAAAGAAATGGAGGAGGGAGAACGAGAAAAGAGTTAGCAGAAAGACCATGTGTAATTGTACTTGGAAACCATAGAGAAATTGATCCCCAAACACTACAGACTGGGTTATAAACTACTCTGCAAGTTCTGACATTATACAAGTATGACTACATTGCCAAAGCAATATTTTTACATTCAAAATATTCTTATATTTCACATGGACTTTGTCAAACTAAAACTAGTTATATTTCAAAAAAATCTTTCTAACACTGTTCAATTTAGTTAAAACAGTCAATTGACCACTTCAGACTTCTTTTAAAGGAATTCAGTATGCAAAAAAACCCAGAATATTTGATTTTCACTATTAACCTTGGCTTTAAACGCTAAGGTGGGAGAATGGGAGGAAGCAGGATTTCTCTAGTTGACTATATGTAAAGTGCTGGTGAACCAGACCAGATTAAACATGAAATCTCCTTTAATCATTCTAACCTAACATTTTCACATTCAAAGCAGAACGTTTGGCTAACCAAAGAAATCCACATATTGTTTGTGCTTTTGTAGCATCTAGGCATATTTAACCAATCATTTATTAGTGATTCACGGAAAATCTTTTAGGTCATATCTAGGTATCTAAACAACTGGAGTTGTTTTTAATAATTCATGTGGATAAACCTACTATAACCTGGTAATTGGCTTTGCCTGGTGGTAGCAATGCTGCATTTATTCTCTGGTTTGCCCTATTTTTTTAAATTTTTATTGGGGTATAATTGATTTACAATGTTGTGTTAAATTCAGGTGTACAGCAAGTGAATCTGTTATACAAATACACATATCCACTCTTTTTAGATTCTGTTTTCATATAGGCCATTACAGAGTATTGAGTGGAGTTCCCTGTGCTATACAGTAGGTCCTTATCAGTTGTCTATTTTATATATAGTAGTCAATCTTAATCTTCCAATTTATCCCTTTCCCCTTTATCCCCCTGGTAACCATAAGATTGTTTTCTACATCTGTGACTCTGTTTCTGTTTTGTAAATAAGTTCATTTGTGCTTTTTAGATTCCACATATAAGCAATATCATATGATATTTGTCTTTCTCTGTCTGATTTACTTCACTCAGTTTGACAATCTCTAGGTCCATCCATGTTGCTGCAGATGGCATTATTTTGTTCTCTTTTATGGCTGAAAAATTTAGTTTTTTGGAGGCAACTTGGCAGTATCTATCAAAAAAAAGTGTAAACACTTTGATCCAGTAATTTCAATTCCAGAAATCTAACTTACAGATACATAAGTGTGCAAGGGTGTAATTGCAAAGACGCTTAGTTACACATTATTTGTGATTGTAAAAAAAAAAAAGCCATTGTAAGGCCATTAACAAAGAAACTGGTAAATAAATTATAATGTATCCGTATAGTAGAATATTATTCGAGTCAAAGGAATTAGGGAAATTCAGGATATATTTTTATGTTTAATATGCAAGGGGCTGAATAATTTGCTTAGTATGATCAAACTTTTTAAAAAGTCTATATATAAGTGTATGTATATGCATATATATGTGTACATGTACATGTGTAATATATTATCATATATAAATGTATGCTATTGCATATATATGCACATATATATTATCATGAATGTATACATACTTACATGTATGTATTTTCTATTTGTCTATATTTATATATATATATATATTCATATTTGTGTATATTTGCATAGAGAAAGGTCTAGAAAATATACACCAAATAGTTAAGAATGGATATCTATAGAGAGAAGAAATGGAATAGGATGATTATATAGTTAGCTGATCATCTATAGCACTGATATGTTCTCTTTCCTTCTGCCATTTTGGCCCATGTATTTCATGAGAAGATGAAATGAAATAGTGGTTAACTTAGTTCTATATTTCTTAGCATTTGTGCCTATGCTTCTTTTCTCCCCTATGACCTCTGTGTGTGTGTGTAAATTGAAATTATTGAGAAACTATTGGTAAATCTGAGGTGGTAGATAGTGTTAGAGTTCATGTATCCATTTTTTTCTTGTTTCCTGTGATTTTATCGTCATAGATAACGTGTACAGCCAGGAGTAAAGATATTTTTAAATGTGAGTGATGTATAATTTCTGAGGTATTATGTTAGAATGCAGATGACTCCTTTCTCAGGTTCAAAGAAAGCCTTGAGCAAAATGTTAAGAAAGCTGTGGGTTGTTTGGTGCTCTGCTTTCAGTGCCCTGCTCTCTCGTTGTCTTGAGTGGCAGAGATTTTCAAGCAGACCCAGGTATGAATGTCAGTTCCATCAGTCACTCCATCAGTGGCTTGGGACACTCATTTAGTCTTCCAAAGCCTTCGTTTTCTACTAAATGACACAAGAGTATCCATCTAGTAGGGATTTTGTAAGGAATACGTGAGGTACTGCGTATGAGAATGCCTAGTTTACACTGCAGATGCATTAACTCTCAGCTTTAAAGCTTATTTCATTTACTGTCCTAAGTGCCAACTTCAGCCTTAGAAACCAAAGAGTAACCCAAACACAGTGTATCACTTGCATGGGTTCAGAGAGCAACATTCTGAGGAGCTAGCAGTTACCAAAGAGGTCTCTGGGCTTAGTATATGTGCCTATGGATATGCAAAAATAAGATTATGAAAGCTGCAAGTGGGAAAATCCTGAGGCCACACAGGTTGCTTAATCTTTGTGCTAAATAACTTCAATCCCCAGGGAGTGGCAGGGAGAAAAACAACTACTCACCCTTGCTAGCAACCCAACTGTCGGGGTGTGTGTGAGTTCATGTGAATGCCAACTTTACTGGGAAAGTGGATTGGGGTTGACCTGGAGAGACACTAAAAAATGGCTGTCCTTCCTGGAGCTCTTACTGCAGACCTCTGCAGTCTTTTTTTCCTTTTGTTAATTAAAAAGCTAAACTCCTGCCTCAATCCCATGATTTCCACAGTGGGCCCTACAAAAAAACTGCAAAAAAAAAAAAAAAACAAAAAAACCCTGAGGACTCCTTAAGCTAAGGTTTTTTTTATATATATAAATTTATTTATTTTTGGCTGCGTTGGGTCTTTGATGCTGCCCACGGGCTTTTCTCTAGTTGTGGTGAGCGGGGGCTACTGTTCATTGCTGTGCGTGGGCTCCTCATCGTGGTGGCTTCTCTTGTTGCACGGGCTCTAGGCACGGGGACTTCAGTAGTTGTGGCGCACAGGCTTAGTTGCTCTTAATGCATGTGGGATCTTCCCGGTCCAGGGCTCACACCCGTGTCCCCTGCATCGGCAGGCAGATTCTTAACCACTGCGCCACCAGGGCAGCCCTTTATGCTAAGATTTTTAGAATTGCTTACTCTCCAAAACCAATGTGGGATAGAACGGGTGTGAGGGAGATGGATTGCGAATGGATAGAAATACAGGTATAACTCCCTTGTATAAAATTATTGCATAATGGAACTTATTGCAAGACCAGAGAATATATGACATAAAAGCAATATTCCAAATCAAAGCACTTCATTTGTCAAAGTCACTGAAATAGTTGTTTAAAACACACACGCGCTCACGTGCACACGCACACACACATACTGTTTTCTAAAGTGTGATGTTTTCTGCCTCAGCCTTTTCTTCTCACTTGGCAGCCCTGTTGTGTACACGATCTCTACAGGAATGCAGAAAAACCACCTGAGGGAGAAAATTACTAATCACTAAAAATTACTAATCACGCTCTCACACTAAACAAATCCCACCGGGAGGTTTTTAGTTACACGTCGGGATATGAGTTCTTTTTTTTTCCTCTCAGGTTAATGATACAAAGGCATACAAAATAAAAAAAAGGAAGCATGTCACATCTTAATATGCATTAGCAGGGATATTTTTACATGATAACATCTAAGTCTCAGTCCAAAATAAAGGCAAAGTAGACTGAAAGTCTCTAATGCCCACCGCTGGGTCTCTCAGAAAGAAAAGAGGTTGGAGAGAGAATCATACTTCCCACAGCATTGAATACAGTGCCTATCATCGCCCGGCGGTGGCCCCTATCATTTACTGTAACATCCAGTGACCTTATTTTCACATGATATTCAATTCACAAGCTCATCAGTTGCCTGTCATATATTATTTCATTAAATAGACCAGTGTGTTATTTATGGCAGTCCCCACCAATTTATATCATATTTTCATACTGTTTATCTTATACTTGTTTATCTTTTACTGTTTCTTTAGTCCATTGTAAATAGCCTAGGCCCATGTACCTACTTAGCTGATCAGCAGTTGAGCGTATCCAATTCAATGGTCATATTACAAATGAGAGAAATTGGTAGAAGCAGTAGAATTCAGGGTTTCTTTCATTTGAGTGCCCCTTGGGTTCTTTTTTCTTCTTTATTATTATTTTTTTGGCTGATTATGAAACATAACACCATTCATCATAAAAAAAATTTTTTAAGCAAGTCAGAAGTGTATAAAATACAAAGTCCTTCTACAATACCCCCCTTTTCCAAAGACCATTATACACAAATAAATTCTTCATGTATATAATATAAATCAATGTATAAATATAAATATATCCCTCCAATTGGAATAATATTAAACATATAGTTCCCATGATTTACTTTTCACTTAACAATATATTCTAGATTCCTTTCTATATCAGTAAATACAGAGTTACATCCTCCTTTTGAACAGCCACTGAGTATTTATTCCATTTGGGGGTCATTTTGTAATTCATTTAAATAATTTCCTATTAGTGGGCATGTAGCTTATTCCCCATTTTTCAGTCTTTTTAATAAAGCTGAGATGAACAATCTAATAAATATATCTTTGAATACTTTTCTAATTTTCTCCTGAGAATAAATTTCTAGAAAAGGGGTCATCCAAATGCATGACATTTTTAATTTTGAAATATGTTGACAGTATAGCTTATGGGAAAAGTTGATTCAACATACCCACATTCTCACAAACACCACATATTCTACAACAAAAAAACATTCTAACTGACAAAGCATTTGAGTCTGTGTTCCAAAACTCCAAAATCTAAACCCCTTGTTTTGCGTGCCGCACCAGCACCTAAAATGCCAATAGTAACCGTGTGCTATGTTCATTCAGTTCTTCTTTAGTGTGTGGTGAAAATACTGAAAGATTATATTCTGGGTTGAGAGAAAAAAAGTGATTCAACCCCAAAGAAAAATTAGCTCCATCTGGGGGCAGTCCACCTCTGACCCTTGTCTCTAACAGTGCAGGGGGTTAACTGGATGGAGTCTCTCAATCTTTCATTTTCTGTGACAGTATCAAGGAAGAGGAGCCACCTGAGAAAGAAAATGTAGAAAGGGCACACCTCAGACAGGAGGGGGAGGAGGGGGTGGTAGATGTGTGTGCACATGCACACATGTTAAAATTCTACTTCCCTGTGACATTTGGCTTTCTAATTCTATTTTGGCACCCAGAGTAATTAAGCAACATCTGCTAAATACCCTGTCAAAGGTGTTCCTTCCCTCGTCCCAGCCCCTACCTCCACCTATGCGGGCTTTGGTTTTCTCCCCTCTTTATTTGGAGGCTTTTTGAGGCCTCCCAGTCACCACCTGTGTGGCAAAACCAGCCTTCCCTCAAGATCAGTCGCTCTGCAACAGTGCACAGGTGTGTCGAGGAGCAATCTCGGCATTCTTGCTTTTCACTTAGGCAGAAAGAAAACAAAAAGGCAGAAGATTAAGTTATACCCCGGTACAAACAGGTGAGAGAGAGAACACAGGCGAAGCCATGTAAGCTAGAACCATATTTAGATAAATGTTGCTGGAGGGTTCCTGGTGATGTAATTGGGATCAAAATACCTTAAAAGTAAACAACTACAGAGACACAGAAACCTGACTTTTGTGGGACAGCACCAATTCATTTTAGTTGTTATGGAAGCGGCAAGTCTATGGTAAATACGATTATATCATTGGAGGGGAAGAGACTAGAACTAACATGTATTGAGTACACCTACTATGTGCCATGTAGTATTTATGCCAAGACTTTAGGTATTTTTCTTGGAAAGTTGCACTTTGTCTCTAAGGCACAGAGTTCATGAATCTATAAAAATAAGCCTCTCTGGGGAGTTCCCTGATGGTCTAGTTGTTAGGATTCTGCGCTTTCACTGCCGTGGCCTGGGTTCAGTCCCTGGTCAGGGAACTGAGATCCCACAAGCCACAGGGCACAGCCAAGATTTAAAAAAAAAAAGCTCTCTCGTTTCTTCTCCTGTCCCTCACCACTTTGCTGGCCGTTCTTGATACCTCAGATCTGCTATCTTTCCGTGTGGACACACTTCTCTAATCCTGGCTCTCTCTCACACACGAACACACGCGGTGATAATAAATGTGAAAATGCTCCGTTCCTAGGAGAGCACTCACAAACCCAAGGATCACTGAGCCCTGGCAATATAATGGGTAAATCCAAGGAGGTAATAACTACAATATTATGTTGCATTGAAGAAAGGCAAATTAAAACCCTTAAAGAGGAAAGAATTTTTTCAGTAGAGGATGGCAGGCTTCTTCCTCCTCTCTCCTTCTCTCTCTCTCTCTTTCCTTCTAAAGGTCTGATTCCCATGTTGCAATAACATTTCCACAACCTTGGGCAATTGAAACACTTGCCCTTAGCTACAGCGTATTACTCATGCTGTGGGTTAAGTTTTCTCAGGCATTGGCATGCCAAGACATCAAAAATCACAGAGAAAAGGCCAGAGCATTTAATTTTTCCTATGTCTACTGGAAGAAAAAATATCTTAAGTAAACAACCTCAGCCAACTTGAATAATTAATAGCAATGTTTTAAAGAGGCTTCCCATTCAAGGGAAACTCATACTTGGTTTTGCTACTGGGTTTTTATCCCTGAATATGGAGATGCTGATAGCAAAACTGACATAAAAACACTTCTGGCAGAAATGTTCTCTTGCTACCTGAATGTTTGCTGCCTGCACACGTTAGGAGAGTGTAGGTGGCCTTAGCTCAGAGGTGGAAAATTGAGGAGCATAAACTCACAGGTTTCCAGGATGCTGCTGCCAACTAATGAAAAATGGCCTGAACATGGTCCTCCCCAGCTCTTAGAGCTGCTGCTGAACCACGACAGGCCATAGAACTGAGCAGAATTGGTGGCGGAGGGAGGGGTGGAAGAAGGGCATAGCACCGTGGTTAGGAGCACAAGCACCCAGACTACCTGGGTTCATATCCCAGCTTAGCTCCTTACAAACACTGTGGCCTTGGGCAAGTTATTTAACCTCTTTAAGTTACTATCTCTTCTTCTGTAAAATGAGCACAGGAATAGGACCTTCTTCTTGAGTTTGCTGCTGTAATTGAATGGGACAATGCCTGTAATGCTGTTAGCTGCACATTGCCAGGGTCAGTGCTTGATGAAAAGCAGCAGTTGGCATTGCCAGCCAGTGTGCACCTCTGCCACCTACCAGCCCTCCCATTGCCAGACCCAACTGATTTAGAGAAAGAAGTTGGTTTCCCATGCAGCCCAGCCCCACCGGCCACTATTCACCCCACCTTTGCTTTACCCCAGCCCTGCCCTTCCCCGCCCTGCATCCCCAGGCACCCTAGGTAAGTCTCGGTAGAAGGCTCCAGACAAGCCAGTCCTGAACACCAGACCAACTGGATAGTGAGGCCAAGGGCCAAAACCAAAGCCTTGACCCACAAACCCAGGACGAAACCTGCTGCTCTTGCCAGCAAAAGGCAGGGGCTTGCAAACTAGGAGAAAGGGAAGTGGAAGCAAATAAGTGTTCCCCAACAAGCTCTTGCCAGGCAGCTAAGTAAGAAGTTTATCAGGGTTCTGTTCACAACAACAAGCCCAACAAACAAAAACAAACAAACTTCCACATAAGGGTAGAATGGAGCAAAGGCAAGGCAAGGTGCCCAGGTCACCTGCTCTAGGGTTTCTGAGACACAGAGAGAGTGGCTGGAAAAGTAAAAAACAGCAAAAGGAGATGAGCAGAGAGAAGGGACTTGAGAATGTCATATTTTCACCAGTTCTGCCCCCATTCAGCTCACACAGAATTCTGCATTCAGTTGGGGATGGGGGGAGCCCGCAAGAGAAGAGACAGACGAACACTGGGATGTGTCCAGGAGATGGCGAACAGGCTAAAGGGGAGTCCCACGCTGTGTGGGAAGAGGAACAGAGAAAAGATTTCATAGTGTCCTAGAAAGGAGGCATCTCAGATGTGATATCAGCCTTCTCTGAATTGTTGACGTTTTCCCAGCTAGACCAACTTTGTCTCTGTGCCTCCAAAGAGCAGAGTTAGGCTTGGTGTGTAGAGCTTACAGGCAGGCAAATTTCAGCAAAATATAAGGAAGGTATATCCAGCTGACCTCCAAAATTGTAGTGGGAGCGTTGAACTATTCTGGCTGTCGTCAAGGAGACGGTGGAAATCTTACTGGCAGGATTCCTGACTGGATGGGAGGTGGGGATGGGGGGGATGAAAGGACCTCTGACCCTGAGGTCCCTTTCCATTCTGCATGGTAAAACAGGGAGAGTCAGTGAGCACAGCCACAGCCATTTTTCTTCAGAATTAATACCAATTTATGTTTCCTCCTCTCCTCCCACCACTTGATTTTTTTTCTAAATAAGTAAATGGGACATAACTGATTTCTAACCCTCAGATTCAGTAACATTTAGAGGCTGATTATTAACTCACTGAAAACACTGGATTACTTCTCTCTTTCTGTCTTTCTCTCTCTCTCTCTCTCTCTCTCTCTCTCTCTCTCTCTCTCTCTCTCTCTTTCTCTCATGTGTCAGAAACAGGGAAAACAAAAAATAATTTTTAGGACACATTTTTAAAAGATCAAGATTCAACTACATATTTTTTCTATTTTCCATATAAGAAACAAAACTAAAAGGCACATACACTGGAAAATGTTGTTTGAAACACATGGGACAAAAGGATAGTGTCTTAATGTATGAAGAGTTCATATAAATCAATATGGAGACGATCATAGCGATAGAAAAGAATGCAAAGGGGATGCATAGAAAATATTCAAAATTATATATATTTATATTGAGATATATATTAAGCTATATGTGTAGATATATATATACATATATATCCAACAAATATATGGGAAAATGTTTGGACTCACAAGTAAAGACATGCCAGTTAAAACAATAATGAGATGGTATGTTGTGCCTATAATGCTAGTTTCTACTATTTTTTAAATCAAATATCCAAACCGATCTGGATCCCCATTTTTTTTTGAGGAACAGACACAATGAAATTTATATACAAGGGTATTTGCTTCAGGGGGAGAGGATTTCTGACCTCCTTCCCAACCTCTCTTTAGACAGGAATGATTGGCAGTGGAGAAGTGCAATCATAGCATGATTACTCATTTGAGATGGGTTCATTGGACAGACCCTCTTCTGGTCTTCAGTTGTAGTAAAGACCAGAAGCTGATTTTTGCAGAGAGATTTCTTGCAAGGAAGCATCACATATTTTATTTCCTGAAATGTAAAATTTATCTTTCTGAGAAAGGTGCAGATAGATATTGGTTAGACATACTTTAAAATAGTAGATAAGAGTCACAACTTCCTACTTCCAGATCTTTGCAAGAGAGAGGTAAATATCATAAAATGTATGGTAAGTGACAGGGCCCTTTAGGCCTGTAACAGGAAATCTAGCCAAGGGTCACTGACAACACAATTTCCAATAGCTAATTTCTCTTGTATATTGCTTGTAATATAAATAAAATTTTTAAAAAACACTACAATTCTATTTTGATGTCTGTGAAAAGCTTATGTGAAAAGTTTTGTTTAGGAAAAACTCTAAGCACTAACTAAAAATATCTTAGAATTTAATATTATATGCTTTCCTTGCCCCCATCACTGAAAAAAAGTCAGGAGTAACTAAGTGGAAGACAGAGAGAAAATATTGTAATGAGGAAGGCATGGAAAGAAGGGTGAACAATCTTCTCTGAAGAGGGTATAACTGGAATAGGGGGACTGAGATAAAGGTCAAGAAGGCAGATATGGTAGGTTTAAAAAAAAAGTAATAAAGAAAGATGTAAAAAAGGGCTAAAACAATCTTGAGAAAGAAGAACAAAGCTGGAGGTATCATGTTCCCTGATTTCAAACTATGCTACAAAGCTATAGTAATTAAAACAATATGGTACTCGCACAAAAACAGACACACACAGATCAGTGGAACAGAACTGAGAGCCCAGAAATAAACCCACAGATTTATGGGCAATTAATTTATGACAAAAAAGCAAAGAACATACAATGGAGAAAAGATACTCTTCAATGAATGGTGTTGAGAAAATTGGATAGCCACATGCAAAAAAATGAAACTAGACCACTATCTTACACCATACACAAAAATTAACTCAAAATGGGTTAAAGACTTGAATGTAAGACCTGAAACCATAAAATTCCTAGAAGAAAACATTGGCAGTAACCTCACTTACATAGGTCTTAACAATGCTTTTGCAGCTCTGACTCCAAAGGCAAGGGAAACAAAAGCAAAAATAAATAAATGGACCTATATCAAACTAAAAATCTTCTGCACAGCAAGGGAAACCATCACCAAAATGAAAAGGCAACCTACTGAATGGGAGAAGATATTTTCAAATCGTACATCTGATAGGGGGTTAATATCCAAAATATTTAAAGAATGCCTACAACTCAACAACAACAAAAAAAACTTAATTAAAAATGGTCAAAGGATCTGAATAGACAACTTTCCAAAGAAGACATAAAGATGAATAACAGGCACATGAAAAGATGTTCAACATAAGTGTTATTAGGGAAATGCAAATCAAAACCACAGTGAGATATCATCTTGCCCATGTTAGAATGGCTATTATTGAAAAGATAAGAAATAATAAATGTTGGAGAGGATGTGGAGAAAACAGAACCCTTATACACACTGTTCATGGCACTATAAATTCGTGCAGCCGCTATGAAAAACAGTATGGAGATTCTTCAAAAAATTAAGAATAAAAGTATCATAAGATCAAACTATTCCATTTCTGGGTATTTATCCAAAGAACACAAAAACACTAATGCAAAAAGATATATGCACCCCTATGCTCATTGCAGCATTAGTTACAATAGTCAAGATATGGAAAAACCTAAATGTCCATCAGTGGATGAATGGGTAAAGAAGATGTGGTATATATACACAATGGAATACTGCTCAGCCATAAAAAAGAATGAAATCCTGCCATTTGTGATAACATGGATGGACCTTGAATGTATTACGCTAAGTGAAGTAAGTCAGATGGAGAAAGACAAATACCATGTGATTTCACTTATATGTGGAACCCTAAAAAAGCCAAACCGGGGCTTCCCTGGTGGTGCAGTCGTTGAGAGTCCACCTGCCGATGCAGGGGACACGGGTTCGTGCCCCGGTCCGGGAAGATCCCACATGCCGCGGAGCGGCCGGGCCCGTGAGCCATGGCCGCTGAGCCTGCGCGTCCAGAGCCTGTGCTCTGCAACGGGAGAGGCCACAACAGTGAGAGGCCCACGTTCCGCAAAACAAAAAAGCCAAACAAATGAAAAAACAAAATAAAATGAAAACAAACTCATAGAGACAGAGATCAGACTGGTGGTTACCAGCGGGCAGAGGAGTTGCAGGGGTGGGAAAAATGGGCAAAGAGCGTCAACTGTACGGTGATGGGTGGTATCTAGAATTGTGGTGGTGATCACTTTGTGTATACAGATGTTGTATTATAATGCCGTACACCTGCAACTTATGTAATAAAAAAATATTAAGAAAGTAGAAGTAGGGGTGGGAAAGTTAGAAGGAAGAAGAAAATGGTGGGGGTGGGGGAGTGGAATTCAGTACAGCAGCTGACGAGTGTCTTTCTTAGAGCTCCTCTCTGATCAATTAGTCTTCTGGATGTTCATCTCCTTGAAGGCAGGAAAATGGTCCACTTTTTAAAAATATTCCAACAGTCATTGTTTATTGAATCTTGTCAATTGAAAATGAACTTAGAGAACATTGAAGTTGTCTTTGTTTTTGTTTTTAAATTTTAATAACTTTTTGTTATTGCAAAATACATTAATTTTAGGAAATTTAGAGAATACAGAGGAAACAAAAGGAGTAAACTAAAATCCACTTTTACCTACCTCTCACAGATAACACTGTTAAGCTTTGGTATAAAGCTTTCTGTCGTTTTTCTATTGTTTTTGTTTACAAAATGAGGGCTGAAACCAATGAGCAATATCTGAATGTTGTACAGTAGTATTTCAGATAAATTTTTAAAAGGAAAGGTAGAAGCCATTTGACATTTTCTAGATTTTTCAGTGGTATGAAAGTTTCAATTCACTGTTTCTTTAAAAGGAGGGTGGGTGGGAGGAATCAATCCTGATTTTGTCAAGAGGTAGCACGAGGAGATAGGTAGCCAAAAAAAAAAACAGAAGAAAAAAGGAAATTTGTATAATTCAGAACATGATTAAACTACCTTGAATTAGCAAAGGATATAACATATAAATTACTTGCAGTTGATATTTTTAAAATAGCTTGCTATTTGCATAAAACAAATGTATAATTGGTTAAGCAAATGCCATTACTTTACAGAGTTTTCAGGGTCACAGTTTTCATTTCAATAATTATTAGAGACTGTACTGCATCCTAATACTTTTTTCCAAACCAGTCTAAGGCCATCAGGACAAACATCCCCCCAAAATGACATCTAAACCGAGACCTTAGGGATATGTAGAGAGATGTGAGCAAGCTCACAGGTGGGTCTGGGGCTATGATAGCAAAGAAAAAGCATTCCAAGCATACAGAAGGAATAGCGTGTTTGAGAGGGAAGAGATCATGTCACATTCTAAAACCTAAAAGGGTACAGCATGGGTGGATATGAAGTTCCAGGATGATACAGCAGGATATGAGGCTGGAAAGGTGAGTCAGATCAGGCAGTGTCACACCTAGACCCTAACCAGGCTGCCACAGCTCTTGTTCCGGGGGAAGTACTAGTCATAGAAGCCATTTCTCTGTGAGTCTTAGGGAATAATATTTATAGGGAAAGCCCCCGATCTGGAGCCTTCCACAGTGTAGCACTCTACCAGGAAGCTTACTGTTGCCACCAGCGTGTGCCTCCTGCAAATGCTATCAAGTCGGTCAAAATCAACTAGCAAGTGGAATAGCCAGCCCTTCCT
The DNA here is from genome assembly GCF_964374135.1 of Grampus griseus. Lineage (NCBI taxonomy): Eukaryota > Metazoa > Chordata > Mammalia > Artiodactyla > Delphinidae > Grampus > Grampus griseus. The sequence goes on from NC_138998.1 coordinate 59,563,567, forward strand.
CAGCACTTACCATGTTCCACTCTTGTGCTAGGAGCTGTGCGTGGATTGACTCATTTCATCTTCACAATAACAATATGAGATAGATGCTGTTAGTTGGCCCATTTTACTGATGAGAAAACTAAGACACAGAGAAGTTAAGTAACTTGGCCAAGGGCACAAAGCCGGCAAGCGGCAGACACAGGCAATTTGGCTCCAGCAGCCCTGCTTTCAAGGATAACCGCACATACCCTCTTCATGGGCATTAAGTGCCTTCCATAAGGCCTGCACTTTGCATCGGTGTGTATCCAACAAAGCATCGTGGGGCATGTGTCCAGGTGACAAGAAGCCTCAGTCAGTATTCTGCTACAGGAGACAAAACTACACAACAAGTCCTTTAGCCAAGTAGTTCAGGAATTCAGCAATAGGTGTGCCTTACTCAGTGGCAGTGAGGTAATACCAATTCCCTCTGGTATTTGTAGAATGCATCGTCATTTACGAATCACTTCGCCACAGTGCCTCGAGGTCATGGCTGTCACAACAACCCTGTGAAGCCGCAAAGACGAGATTCTCCTGAGGATCAGACTCTGAGGAGGGAAGTGACTGCCAAGGGCACTAGCAGGGGACCCTGACTCATGGCAGACACCCTAAGGCATCTCACAGTGCCTGGTTGGACTCTAGGCTTGCTCAGTTTTAGCTACTTGATTTGCTAATTATGTGACCTCTCTGCCTCAATTCCTCACCTCGAAAATAGGAATAATGCTATCTGCAATATACAGTTGTCGTGAAGACTCAATGAGGTAACAGAAGACAAACGTCACTCAACAAATTCTGTGTTTCCTTTCTCCTGTCAACTACATGTATCTGCTCATGAAGAAGGTGTATGTCACATTCATTCTTTAAATTGAATCATTTAGATGTTGGTATATAAAGAACAAATGTGGTAGCATGAATATTCAACACGCCCCTCCCTTCTCTCCCACCATCATTTTCACAAATTCTGATTTTCTGTTTGGGGTTTTTTAAGGTAGGTTGCTTAAAGTATAGCCTCCGGGAAGTGTGCAGGTAGGAGGGTCGAGGGCACAAAATCCCCACCGTATTTCTGAAGACAACAAAGTATATAACTGTGGCTTGCTCAAATCTTCTGTCCAGAAACAGCCAGAGAAGGAGGGGACTTGCTCCAGGATCCCTCCTCAGGGCAGCACCAGACCCTTGGCTTCAGGAAGTGAAGCCCAGCCCAACATGCAGGCCATCGGATCACACTCTGTTCTTCCCCAGGCGCCAAGGACTCCGTTGTCCCCAGAAGCATAAATGTCTGCACACAGGGTAAGGTGCTCCCCTAGAGCATCTAAGCCCCCGAGGACAAACATCGCCATCCAGCCACCGGCCCTGGGGCTTCATTCCGGCAGATGCAGCTGCAGAAGTGTGTTCTGTGTTCCCTTGCTGAAGCAACTGGCAGAAAATGCTGGAAATTGGGGAAATTCACCATCACCTCAAAAAACATATAAGGAAAAAATATATATCATGCTTTTTGTGAAATAATTTCAGAAGCTGAAATGTCTGAGGGAGAAAATGAATCTCTGAATAGAAGCCTGTAGTGGGGAGAGAATGGAAGGAAAAGGCCAAATTTTGAAAATAAGCGCATTTCTTTTCTTTCTTTTAAACACTGCCTGTTCAAGTAAGAATAAGCAGTCTCCAAGAGCATCCTCCCCTCGGCTCTTCCTAGGGCCTCTAAATCCTGGGAGGAAGAAATGGTGTAGTTTGCTTTGCATCTTTCTGCTGTTTTTCTGCGGCATTTGATTGCGCTGGTGGTGTTTACCTCACCAAAGGCGGCCTAGTTCAGGCCAGAGGGGAGGAAAGCCAGTGAAAAGAACTCCATGGGCTAGAAGGTGAGCAGGCTGGATGCCAAACAGTGGAAGCCTTTTCAGAGGCAATCAGTAAGAAGCAGTGGTAGCTTTGGCTACAGAGGATGCAGTGTTCATTGAGGGATGGTTAGACTAGGCACAAGGGACAGCCAACCTTTGGCTAAGGACAAGGACTTCATTATCTTAGGGGGTGGGCCCACGAATAGATGGCCTCCCTTGCCCCTGCCTCAACTGGAGCTCAGTTCATCCTGCTCTGAAGGAGCCAGAGGAGAACATCACTTAGGAAAAGACCCAGAAGATTTGTAATGGGCTATCACATTTCATCCTCCACCACCCCACATCCCACAGCCTCTTTAAAGCTCTGTTCTCGACATCCCACTCTTCCCAGGAAGCTTTTTCACATCCTCCAGGTCAGAGGATCCTTCTGGGTCTCTCTTATCAAGCTGTTTCAATTCATTGGTAGCAATTCACGATGCTGTATTTTAAGTATCTTTTGACTTGTCTCTCTCCTCTCCCTGGCTCTAACTTCCTTAAGAGCAAGAACTGGCTTGTTCACTGTTGTATCCCTGCACCACACTATGGACGCTCAATAATTATTGGTTGAAGGTTGAAATCTGAAAAAAGGAATGGGAGATGTTAGACACATACTTACCAGGTAGGTGCCCTCAATAAGTAGTTCCTACCCATAACCTGCGCCCATTCTTTGCTTACCCTGGAATGCTTTGGTTCATTCAGATGGAAGGAAAATGTTAATCTATGAGTTTGATTATGAGCTCCTTATGGGTTTTGGTGTCAGAACAGATCTGGTTTTGACTCCTGGTTCTATCAACACACACAATCTGTACAGACTTGGACAATTTTTTGTAACTTCTCTTAACTAATTTTCTCATTGGCAAAATGGCAATAAGAAGATAAAACTCATAGAAACAATATAAAGAGCAAATGAAATCATCACGTGGCAGGTGATATATGAAGTGTTAGCCCAAGCATTGCCCTGCCAGTTGGTTTTTCACTTCTGCGCTCTTCCACCCAACTCTTGAAATGAGATCCTGGCCTTGACTGTACCCCAGCCTCTGACGCAGCCTCCCAGTTATCACTGCCTAGTGCACACAAAGTAAGTGAATTGTTCATTTTATCTTTCCAAAGGCCTAGCTCCTAAAAAACAATAGATTTGGGAAGACTACAGGCTGGGTGTGCCCCCCTTTCTAGTTCCTCCACTTCTGCCTCCAAACCCTTCAGAAACAAGAGCATCTACAGGCTGGGAGAAGTGATAAGAACAAGTTATATGCTGATTTAGAGGTCAAGATCCTGCACCCTTAGGCCAAGTCCCAGTAAGAAGACACTGCTGGAGGAGGGAGGTGTAGGTTCGAGGATCCCTGAAGAGAGGGGACTTGAATCTCACTTGCTCTGAGAGGGTCTGCTGACAAACCCATAAGAGGTCTCAAGGCTGAATTAAGACACACTGAAGGAAACATACAGCATGTACAATCTCTCAGGGGAGCTAATGAGAATACAATTATTTCTTAAGAGATTGGCAGCGTGGAGAAGAACATGCCCAAAGACCAAACCAAGCAACTATTAGCTCATGGGAGATGGAGCAAGATCTCAACAGATCAGGATCAAGAAAAATATACCTTCCTCTCCTTCACATCTACAGCAGCATATTCACAAATCTCTGCAGTTTTGAGAATTAATATCAGAAAGAAAGAGAAGAAGAAGGGAAGTCCAGATTTGCATGGGTTTAAGTATGAAATGACTAATGTAATCGCCAAAGGGACTGAGTTGACATAGCTATAACTGGCCTGAATTTTTTATGTCAAAAAAATGTTTAAGATTAAGTTCACTTATAGAAAAATAAAGTTATATTCTTGCTTTTTGTGAGCCTTGAAACTCATACAACAAATACAAAGCACCTAAAATGGGGCCTAGCATATAAAAGGTTTTGAAGAAGTTAGATTCCCTAGCCTAGATTACCTTAAATTTTTACACTAAACCTCTCTCTCTTTCAAATCTGTACTATTTGTAGCTTGGCTAAAGGAACCAGTTAGGTTTACTTTGGGAATGTAAACAAGTAGATCAACAATAGTTACAATACCCAACAATTATAAAAGGAGAGCACTGTCCTTCCAGGAAATGATGTTGTAATTAGTAAAACAAGATAATATCTGTCATTACCCTCATGGCAGTGAAGGTAGAAAGGCAATATAAGACCTGTGGGCAGTAGCTCCTAGGTATCCTCAGGTGTCAACCACTCTCATTACTTCCACAACTCTCACCCAAGTCCCAGCCACCATCTCTCACCTGCATGCTGCCTACAGTCTATTCCCTACAGAGTGACACTTTTTAACAGATCTCTATTGGAGTATAATTGCTTCACAGTACTGTGTTAGTTTCTGTTGTACACCAAAGTGAATCAGCCATATGCATACACATGTCCCCATATCCCCCCCCCTTGAGCCTCCCTCCCACCGTCCCTATCCCACCCCTCTAGGTGGTCACAAAGCACTGAGCTGATCTCCCTGTGCTGTGTGCTTCCCACTAGCTAGCTATTTTACATTCAGTAGTGTATATATGTCGATGCTACTCTCACTTTGCCCCAGCTTCCCCCTCCCACCGCACGTCCTCAAGTCCATTCTCTATGTCTACATCTTTATTCCTGCCCTGGCACTAGGTTCATCAGTACCTTTTTTTTTTAGATTCCATATTTTAAAGCGTAAATAAAATTGTGTTACTCCTCTGCTTAAAACACTCCAAAGAAGCTTAATTCCCACCAGTCCCCTTTCCCTGAGGGTGAGCTAGAATCCAAAGAACAAAGTAGGAAAAGGGGAAAAGAGTAACTTCATGGTGGAGAAACCTGGCAAACCTACCTTCACCAAAAAATGGAGGTTAACATCACCAGTGAGGTCGTATGTATATCAGGTACCCCTTGATATGATGTGATGAGAAGGGCACTTCACTTCTGTCGTATACTTTCTAAAAACCTATAAACCCAGTCTAATCACAAGAAAAACAACAGACTAACCCAGGTTGAAGGACATTCTACAGGATACCTGACCAGTACTCCAGAGAAGACAGTCAAGGTCATGAAAAACAAGGAAAGAGTAAGAAACTGTCACAGACCAGGGGAGATTGGGGAGACATGAGAGCTAAATACAATGTGTTACTATAGACTGGATCCTGGAACAGAAGGAGGACAGTAAGAGAAAAACTAATGAATCCAAATAAAATCTGGAGTTTAGTTAATAGTACTACACCAATGTCAGTTTCCTAGTCTTGACCTGTTACCCACTGCAATTTAAGATGTTAAACATAGGGGAAACTGGATAAGGGATATACAGCAACTCTCCGTAATATCTTTGCAACTTTTCTGTAAATCTAAAATTATTCCAAAATAAGAGTTTGTTTTTAAAACTCATGCAGAAATTTAATTTTCTTTATATTTCTGTAATCAACTTTGTTGTTTGAAACCCCATTTCTATAAATGATGGGGAACTTCTTAGTTTTATCATTTTGAGGTAACCAAGATACTTCCAGAATAAAATTTACTCACTTCTAGTATAAAAATAAAAAAGACTTCGCATAATTCCCACAATCCCAATTTCAAAGAAATGCTCACCATGGCCTAGAATGTCCTATATAATCTGATGATCTGACTGCTCTGATTCCTCCAGCATACTTGCCTCCTCCTCAAGCATTCCCATCACCTTTTGCTCTTCTTGGAAGCTTCAAGCACATTCTCACCTCAGGGCCTATGTATTTGCGGTTCCCAGAGTCCTACGTGGTCCCATTCCTTCATTTTCCTCAGACCTCTACTCAAATATCACTTTTTCAGAGAGGCTTTTCATGATCTAACTAAAATAATACTGTTACCCTCGGCCCCATCATTCCCTAGCCCCCTATATTAACATTATATTATTAGACTCATTTGGGGTGACTTTTTTTTGGTCACTTTTCTCTGTGAGGAGAGGGATTTTGTCTGTTTGATCCCTGCTATCACCCCAGTACCTCACAATTCCTGGAACATAGTAAGAGGTTAATCTGTTGAATTAATGAAAATAAAATCTGTGCAGTCCTGCTTCAGTCCATATCTCTTCAGGTGGCACTGGTCCATTTCAACAGGAAAACTGAGATTGCTTTCTGGGCCCAAAAGACACTGATAATGGACATGTTTGATGTAAATGAAATGAAGCCTCCCACCTTCAACTAATTGTAAGAAACTCTTACAATTAGCTCGTTGTTAAATTAATCAGCAAACTTTTGCTGCCTCGGGGTAAAGTTTTCCCTAAATGATTTTGGCACTGCTGATAAGCCCATGGGCAATGAGCAATATTTAATCGCCAGCAGGTGTTAAAGAAAATGACTCATTTGGTTAATATCCTGGTTAAATGTATTAACGAGAATAAGCCAGATTTCAGGCTGCAATTATTTTTATAGCCAAATCAGTCTGCCGTACTGACATTAGGGAATTTTCTGGGTAATGGAAATGTTCTTAATTACAGTAGTGGTCACAAAGGTGAATACCTTTATCAAAACTGATGGAATATTACACTTAAGACCTGTGCAGTTAACTGTATGTAACTTTTACCTCAATTTTTTTGAAGCATGGCCCTAAATGGTTTATAATCTCCTTGTAAATGACCCATGTTAAGAAAAGCCAGTTTGGAGGAGAAATGTATATGTTTATAGATAATTCTGTCAGTTATGGAGGGGATATATATCTATCATAAGAACAACCTTTGAACTTTATTTTTTGTTTGGAAGTTTCTAACTAAAAGGCACTAGACTAATATTTCCCATTATCATCATCATCATCATTGGGGGTTTTTTTAGTTTTAATAAAATCATCTTGAAACTATGTTTGTTGCCCTCATAAAGTAAAATGCAAAACAATAGGTAGCAAAAACTATCCCCTCAAATCTCAATATTATCTTAGCAGCACAGTCTTAACTGGCAGCAAGATTTACTTGAATACTTCCAGTTGCAGGGAGAATTTGCATAGAGGAAAGGTAAATACTTTAATCGGAATTAAGCCAGGTGAAACCCTTATCCCTTAAAGGTGGAACTAAAGACACCTGCAGGTAATTACCACAATCATTAACGCACAGGAGACCGCAAGGTAATGAGCATGGACTGCGGGTACTCAGCAGACCCTGGGAGGGATATTGTGAATCTAGAATTCCAACAGTAAATTAGCTTTTAAAATTATTCCAAGGCAATAACTTTATAATTTATATTTCTGTATCTAAGTTGCCAGATTATAACTTGTAAGGAACTGACACCAAGTTTTCCCAAGAGGGGTCCTTACGTAAAAGTAGCATAAATATTTGCAACACTTCTACCTTCAATTTCACAGAGATGAACTAATATTCTACCAATTGCAATATAAAATGTTTTTTCATTATATTTTTATTAAAGAAGGCCTCTCCAGCTAGAGATTAGGTGTGTAAGGGTGAGATCCCTTCCCTCATAAGTGTTTGCTTTGACCATTAACTTTCCCACCCTAACTTACTTACTGCACAGCATTTATCACCACCTGAAATTACAGTATTTATGTTTGCTGGTTGACTTGTTTATGTGCAGTCCCCACTGCCACATGAGCTCTGTGAGGGCGGAACTTGGATCCTCCGGTCTTGTGTGTCCCAGCACCTGGCATAGCAGTGTCTGGGCACAGAGTAGGCACTGAAACCACCCAATTCATCCACCCTAATTTTGTGTGGATGCCCTGGGGAAAGGTGGCCATGGGTACGGTTTGTCATTCATTTGGTTGGTTGGTTTGGTTTTTTCAGCACAATCTTTATTTTATTTTATTTTATTTATTTATTTTGGCAGTACACAGGCCTCTCACTGTTGTGGCCTCTCCCGTTGCGGAGCACAGGCTCCGGACGCGCAGGCTCAGCGGCCATGGCTCACGGGCCCAGCTGCTCCGCGGCATGTGGGATCTTCCCGCACCGGGGCACGAACCCGTGTACCCTGCATCGGCAGGCGGACTCTCAACCACTGCGCCACCAGGGAAGCCCCTTTATTTTATTTTTAAACATCTTTATTGGAGTATAATTGCTTTACAATGGTGTGTCAGTTTCTGCTTTACAACAAAGTGAATCAGCTATACATATACATATATCCCCATATCTCTTCCCTCTCGTGTCTCCCTCCCACCCTCCCTAGCCCACCCCTCTAGGTGGTCACAAAGCACCGAGCTGATCTCCCTTTGCTATGCTGCTGCTTCCCACTAGCTATCTGTTTTACGTTTGGTAGTGTATATATGTCCATGCCACTCTCTTACTTCGTCCCAGCTTACCCTTCCCCCTCCCTGTGTCCTCAAGTCCATTCTCTAGTAGGTCTGTGTCTTTATTCCCGTCTTGCCCCTAGGTTCTTCATGACCATTTTTCTTTTTTTTTTTAGATTCCATATATATGTGTTATCAGCACAATCTTTATAAGGAATTAAGAGAGCACATTTTTCCACATTGTACTCAGTCCAGCAAAGCCCAGGCTGTGAGGCTATTGCTCTTAATCCTCAGTGGAGGCCGAGGGACCTTGGTCCCCAAGCAGCAGTGTCTGGGGCCACTCCAAAGAGACTCACGGGGTGGTGCAATGGCCAGATGAGTGGAGGATCAGAGCAGGCAGTGTGGTGGCAAGATGGGGTGGGGACTGGGGTGGGGAGGTGAGGGAAGTCGTTGTCAGGGTCACAAGCAGTGAGAAGAGTGCCGAGGGGAGCAGGGTGCCCAGATCAGCTGAGGCCTGGGTAATAGGATTTGCAGCGGTTCTGGAGGAAGTAGACTGGACAGAGCAAACAGAAGCATGGCTTGTAGGCAAATGACATCAGCAGGGCAGAGGGATCATGAGGGAGGACCTGGAGTAGAGCAGTGACAGTGACACAGAGATAGTATGAGACACGGTGAACTGATTCACAGGCAAGACCAGAAGACATGCAAGTTGCACAGGAGAAGTTATAGAAAAGAAGAAAAAATTACCTCTAATCCATCTGTATTGCACAACATCATTACCAGGTGGTCCAGTGGCTAAGACTCCACGCTCCCAGTGCAGGGGGCACTGGACCACCAGGGAAGTCCTGATAGATACTATTTCTTATGTCCTTTTAGGAGGTGGGTCTCTTTGAGGGTGGGCGTCTGCTGTACCATTAGAAAAAGGCAGTGAGGTGTGATAGAGAGTTCTGGGCTTTAGAGTCAGAAACATCTGGATTCAAAGAAGCGAAAATCACACTGATACAATATCAAGTGCACTATTCATTCAGTTTCCCTTCTGCCATTAACCCATGGCTCAAAGGGATAATCAGATTTGATTGGTAGTAAGTTAAATTTCTTCACAGGTGGGAGATGGGTTTCTCTGATGGCTTCCTTCGGTTACCTTCGTCCAAGGACTGGATATAGAAGCTGACTGTGGGATTATTTTAGGTCCACCATTTCCTATACAACACTCCTCATATTTGTTCAAGGTTCCTGGAACAAGTCACCAGGGCACAGGTGGAAATCTGGTCCTGCTGGGTCAAATCTTGTTCTATTTGAAGGCAATGAAAAATGAGGACAACTTGCGGTGGTCACTATCTACCTGAAAGATCCCCAGAAGTTGGTCTCCAGCTTCTTGGTGTGTAAACAGTAGGGGAGTCAGGCATTGTTTGTTCTTGGACAGTGTTCTGAAAGTCCCAGTGCTAGAGAACATGCTTCAGGTCTTGGCTTTGGCAGGCCAGAAGGCATCCTGTGGGGGTCCATAAAATATATCAGATACGAGTCAACTGCCAGGGCCCTGATGACACGGCCAGAAGAGTGCAGAGGTGCCCAGAGGTGGCAGAGATAAATGCCATAATTGCCCCAAATTCAGATGTTCTGATAGAAGTTCAGTTCTTCCCCGTGTGTGACTTTCCCTGTGGTGAGGTATGTCTATATAGGTATATCAAGGCAGGCCCTCTTAGAATTCCCGGAGGCTGTTTTACTCAATTGTCAGTGTAGATTATCCAGGTGGACAGAGTTCAAGAGTCTGGACCAGTGAGAGTCACACATTAGGACTCTGGGTGATGTGTGAAGGCAGACACATAATGACAATGATGGTAACAATAGCTAATACTTTTTAGTCTCTCCACATGCCAGGCACTGTTCTAACCTACTAGAACCTACTGTTATTATTGCCATTTTGTAGAAACTGAGGCTCAGAGGTAAAGTGACTTGCATAAAGTGAACAGTGGAGGTGGAACTAGAATCCAGTCTGGGGAGCCTGAATCCAGAACCTGCCCTCCTAATGAGGCTGGATGCAGATGGGAGCAGGGTTCGGCGGCACAGGGTGATGAGCGTAATCTTCACGAGAACATCCTCTACCTCACAGCATTCAGTCAGTGTGAGAGACTTTGGTCAGAGATTAGAATAAGGGAAAGAAGGGAAGGGAGTCATACCAGTTCATCAAAAATCACGACCCTTAGCTCTTCCTAAAACTAAGTCCTAAGGCTTGGTCATTCTATTCTGAAACTACCTGGTACCGCTGGCCATTTACCCACCTCTAGGCAAAACCATGATAATCTTGAGGCCAACTTACACCAAGCACAGCCCCAAATTTGTGCCTTAATGATGCTAGAACATTTGAGAAGTCCTATAATGGAGGCTTCCTAATCTGGATGAAAAGTTCTATTTAACTCTCTGCTTATTCTACCAAATACAAGGCAAAACCACATTACTCCTCATGGACCTGGAGTTCCACGTGTCCTGATATAACTGCCCCTGCAGGCAAGAGCACAGCAATGTCCTTGAGTTGCAGGTGCATTGCTCCCATTGCAGCCGTTACACAGTTGGGGCAGAAGGAATGCCAACAGAACCAAGTGTCCTAGGCCATGTACCAGAACATGAGCTTTCCTGGCTGCAGCAAGAGGAGGCCATGGGGCTCACTGCCGGCCTTGCATGTCACTCTGTAGCCTCTGGAGGGTTCAGAGGCCTAGAGTTGAGGCACCTGGTCCTGAGAACCCAGGCACTGGGGCCCAGGTACGCTTTCTGAAGCCACCCAACAAGGGTTCCATGCTCCCTGAAAATCTGCTGTGGCTCTAAAGGACTGGGTAGGCCCTTGGGGGCAGAGATCCCAGAGCAGAGGCCAGAAGGAACCACCTGGAAACACCAAGGTCTGTGGGAATGAGTGTCTGACATTACTTCCCTGTGGCTTCAGGGTATTAGGATCAGTACTCCAGGGGAAGAAGGATCTGGGAGCCAAAGCAAATACAAAGAGCTAGGTCCAGGTGAATATGTAGAGAACAGGACAGACTCCATAGGGCGAAGTTAACAACAAATAACAGGAGTACCAAGGAAAGGTTCCAAAGAAGGAGCCCAGGTGGAGCCCAAGAGCTGATACAGAGAACCCAAGTTGTTGACAGAGTGACTGTGGCTGAGCCCATAGGCAGGGAAGCCCAGGTAAGGGCACTGAGTCTATTTGGACAAGTATTCATAAACTCTAGTTCATCCTCACACTATTTCTGACAAAACTAAATTGTCTTTCCCCTGTAAAATGTAGTTAGATCATTTATGTTTGCCCATTCAGTGCCAGATTGACTTGAGGGTTTCCTTTTTCCTTTTTAATTGGGAGTTGTAAGTATTTGGGGGATATATATATATATATATATATATATATATATATATATATATATATATATATATATATGATTTGTGCAAACATGCTACGTGTTTTATGTATATTAAATAGTCAACTATCTATAGGTATTGAACACGCAATATCTAGGAGACATACATAACACATCTGAAGTATAAGTATTTAGTTAATGGAGACATAAGACGAGAGACACAAAGAGAAAGAGACTGAAAGCAACAGATACACAGAGAGAGAAAGAGTTAGCGATGGAGAAAATGAGGGACTTAGAGATCCAGAGTTCTACAGGCAGGAAGAAACCAAAGCCTTGTTTGTTTTTTGAGAGGGGTGGTGCACTTCGGATTCGGAATGCCATGTCACAGAAACAATGTCCACATGTCTGGATTATGTTTGGGTTATCTGCACCCTCCGATCTTAGTGCAACAGGATTTGCCAGTGGACCATGTCCGCTGGAACAAAGACGTGAAAAGGATGCACATTCCTTCACACATACCACCACACAGTGACCTCCAGGGTCCAAGGGCCACTTCTGTCTATGACATGTCCATCTCCTGTCATTAGGCCTCCATGCCTTCAACCATGAAGAGTTTACTAACAGGGAGGAGGAAAAGAAGCTTGGCACCTTTAGCAATTTAGGAAAAGCCTCTTTACAGGTATGTTTTCTTTAGTATTGCTGTTTTCCATCTTTATTACCTAAGGCTACACTTGACCACAGGTGAGGCGGGGGCTACCATGCTTCTGGTCATTATGCTTCAGGATGTCATTGTTTGTTGATGTGTATGGAGTACTGGTCACTCTCTTCCTTTGCTAGATACAATGCATTTGAGTAAAGGGTCCTAACTGCCAGCTGATATCTCCACTGAGTGTCAGAGTGCGAGGGTGTGCATGCTACTCTTTACTGTGGGTCACTTGAAATGATAAATGCTAGAGGATGTTAGAAAAGATTTTCCTGAAATTCTAGCTTTCATTTGTAGAAGTAAATGTCATCTAATGCTTAGCAAAAGCATTCAACTGAAATGAATAAGAATCTTGGGTTTCAGACAGAAATGACCAATGGAGATAATTTGTGTCAGTGGATAAATGTTGCTAGAACTCCTCCATTTTGCTTTTTTTAAGAAGTCTAAGGCCTGGCAAATAGTGCCTATAGGCCGATGCAAAGACAAGTAGCAGAAAAAGCGTCAATGCACTGAAAGGAAACTGAATTTTCATTTTAACAATTTTAGGGAAACCAATTCATGAGGAAATTAGCTTAAAAAACAAATGAGTTGATTTCCACAGCTGTCCAAAATCATAATAACCCATTACTTTTTAATTCATAAGGGTATGCAAAAGTAATCTGATGAAAAGTGCCTATCCTTCATTCCTACAGACATTTCTCTCTGCCCTGACTTTCTCCTCCCATTTATCTTTTCTAACTTACCAAAGTATGTTCACATAGAGAGAGGATTTGTGACCTTAAACTGTCTTCTAAGAAGACAGGGATACACAGCAGCATTGAATGCCTTTATTAAAGATGCTTCTGTAACACAGGATCAATCTATTCTTTCATTCATTCCTAAAATATTGATTGACTATATTAACAACTATATGCCAGGCATTGCCTGTGATGAAAATGCAACGGGGAGTAATATAAACAAGTTTCCTACTTTCATGAAACATAGTCTAGTAGAGAAGACACTAATCTAAACTCACAATATATAAATGTAGAGTTACAACTGTGGTAAGTGCTATGAGTGAGAATCACAGGAACCTATGAGAGCTTATGGTCAGTGAATTTGACCTAGAAATATCAGAGAATACTTCCTTAAGGAAATGACAATTGCAATCTGCATAAAGAGAACAGATGGAAGAGTCAAGTTATAGGTTAAGGGATTGGGGAAAAGGGAACTGTGCATGCAAAAAGACCCTATAGCAATAGGGAATATGATGCATTTCAGAAATTAAATGTAAAACAGAAATTGCATTAGTCACTAGGGAAATGCAAATCAAAACCACAATGAGATGCCAATTCATAACTATTAATATGGCTGTAATCAAAAAGATGGACAATAACAAGTTGGCAAAGATGTGGAAAACTTGGAACCTTCATCCGTTGCTGGTAGGAATGAAAACTGGTTCAGCCACTTTGGAAAACAGTTTGGCAGACCTTCAAAAGTTAAACATAGAATCACCATAATGACCAAGCAATTCTACCCCTAGGTATATTCCCAAAAGAATATGTTCACACAAAAACTTGTGCATGTATGTTCATAGAAGCATTATTCATAAGAGCCAAAAAGTGGAAACAGCCTAAATGTCCACCAGCTGATGAATGAACAAACAAAATATACTATATACATACAATGTGGCAATAAAAAGGAATGAAATAGGGGCTTCCCTGGTGGCACAGTGGTTGAGAGTCTGCCTGCCGATGCAGGGGACACGGGTTCGTGCCCCGGTCCGGGAGGATCCCACGTGCCGCAGAGCGGCTGGGCCCGTGAGCCATGGCCGCTGAGCCTGCGCGTCCGGAGCTCCGCAGCGGGAGGGGCCACAGCGGTGAGAGGCCCTAGTACTGCAAAAAAAAAAAAAAAAAAAAAGGAATGAAATACTAATAAATGTTATAACATGGATGAACCCTGAAAACAGTATGCAAAGTAAGAGAAAGACAGACACAAAAGGCCACGGTCCATTACATGATTTCACTTATATGAGATGTCCAGAATAAGCAAACTCATAGAGGCAGAATATAGATTAGTGGTTGCCAGGGCCTGGGGTAGAAGGAAACAGAGAATGAATGCTAATAGATTTCTTTTCGAGGGGATGAAAATAGTTGAATTAGATTGTGGTGATGGTTGCACAACCTTGAAAATATACTAAAATGATTGAACTGTACACCTCAAAAGAGTGAATTTTATAGTATGATATACCATAAAAAGTGAGTACCAAAAAGAGTGAATGATATCTCAATTTTTTAAAACAAGAAAAATCAGGACAAGAGAGTTATGAGTAGAGTAGTGCAAAATGAGGCTGAAACAAGAGATAGAGGTCGAATCTCACAGGGCCTTCGTGACTTAAGGATTTCATCTTTTTCTAAGAGCAATGGAGTCTTCTAAGGCGGAAGGTGTTATTAGATTTGTGATAAGAACCATCACTTGGGCTGTAGTGTGGACAATGGATTAAAGAAGGCAAGAGTGGATGCTACAAAACCAGATAAGCCTTTGTAGGATCCCAGGTGTGAAAAGTTGGTAACATGACCAAATCAGGGGAAATGGAGACGGAGAGAAGTGGATGGATTTAAGGTTCTTAGGAAGTAACATCTAGGGAATTCCCTGGAGGTCCAGTGGTTAGGACTTGGCACATTCACTGCCATGGCCCAGGTTCAATCCCTAGTGGGGGAAATAAGATCCGGCAAGCTGTGCAGCATGGCAAAAAAAAAAAAAAAAGGAAGTATCCTATCCTATTTGATGTATATCTGAGGGTGGTGTCAAGGATATTATACATATCTGAGTATACTGGAGAGTGGTGTCAAGGATGATTCCAAGTTTCTGATTGCATAACAGAATAAATTATAATACCATTTCCTGAGAAAAGGAAGACTGCGAGAACACTGGGCAAAGACAGGAAGACAACAATCTTGATTTAACATTGAGTTGGAAGTCCTTACAGACGTCCAAGTAGAGATGTCAAGTAAGCTGATGAATACACAGGTCTGAGTTTTAGAGAAGAGGTCTAGACTGGAGATATTTTTGTGAGGTTTGTGAGACATCTTCATGAGGCAGTTATTAAAGCCATAGGCATGGGTGAAGGAAGAGGAGAACCGGGAACAAAAAGAGGAGAAGGCTAGGACTAATCCTTAAGGAAATCGAATGTCTGATGACCAAGCAGAAGACAATGACCCAGCAAAGGAGGCAGAAGGACCCAGATAGGTAAGAGGAAAACCAAGAGTGTGATGTCATAGAAGTAAAGGAAGACATTGTCTCAAGAAAGAAGATGTGGTAGTGTCCTCCATATGTCAATCTTGTTCCATGAAAAACACATCCTATGAAAAATGGAGTCTAGAGTTAAATTCAGTGGAAAATACTGGATTAAGTAAAGTTAAATAATTTTCTCTACTGCAGGACTTCTCAGATTTTTTTTTAGACTGTTAATGTATATTGTGAATCTCCTAATGTATATTGTGAATCTCCTACACAACATATCCCAAACTTAGTTGGCTCTAGAACTCTTTCTTGGGGTGGAACACCTATTAATATGGTTTGAGACACTGTTTGGGGAACCCTGTAGGAGGAAATGTGAAGGGGAAGCTCAGTTGTCAGCCCACCCTCCTTGAAGTAAGCATCATCTTCCCTCTTTAATAGATTTTTAATAAAAGATTTAAAAATAAATAGATTATTAAAAATAGATTTTTAATAGATTTAAAATAAAAGTCATTTCATTTCTCCAGAGAAGACATACAGATAGCCAATATGCCCATGAAAAGATGCTCAACATCACTAATTATTAGAGAAATGCAAATTAAAACTACAATGAGGTATCACCTCACACTGGTCAGAATGGCCATCATCAAAAAGTCAATAAATAACAAATGCTGGAGAGGGTGTGGAGAAAAGGGAACCCTCCAACACTGATGGTGGGAATGTAAATCTGTGCAACCAATTACATATGGAGGTTTCTTAAAAAACTAAAAATAGAGTTACCATATGATCCAGCAGTCCCACTCCTGGGCATATATTCAGAAAAGGCAGAAGCTCTAATTTGAAAAGATACATGCACCCCAATGTTCACAGCAGCACTATTTCCAATAGCCAAGACATGGAAGCAACCTAAGTATCCATCAACAGGTGAATGGATAATGAAGATGTGGTACACGTACAATGGAATATTACTCAGCCATAAAAAAGAATGAAATAATGCCACTTGCAGCAACATGGATGGTCCTAGAGATTATCATACTAAGTGAAGTAGTCAGACAGAGAAAAACAGTGAGAAAGACAGGAAGACAGAAAGAAGGTGGGGGAGGTAAATTGGGAGTATGGGATTAACAGATGCACACTACCATATATAAAATAGATAAATGACAAGGAGCTACTGTATAGCACAGGGAACTATATTCAATATCTTGTAATAAACTATAATGGAAAAGAATTTTAAAAGAATATAGATATATACATATATATGTATGTATGTATAACCAAATCACTTTGCTACACACTTGAAACTAACACAATATTGTAAATCGACTATACTTAAATAAAAAAATAAAACAAAGGTCATTTGTCATTTTGCTTCATCTTTGTCCTCCATAACACCGTCACACAAACCTATTCAGACACAACAGTCTTGACAGAATGATTTGCAGTAACTAAAAATAATAAACCATAGAGATTTCACAATATATGTAAATCAAACGATCACACTGTATGCCTTAAAATTTTACAGTGATGTATGTCAATTATTTCTTGATAAAACTGGGGGAAAAACCATAGGAGGGTGGAATGGGCAGAGGGTTGATTGATGGACATAAAACTTCATGTGACCTTTCTCATGCTCAAGGATAGACCATCCAAGAAAATAATTTATGATGGAAGGAGCGTCCTCATAGTCAGCTGCATCCTAGCTCCTAAGTTTGCTCCCCTGTACTTACAACCATGCCTCTCTAATGGAGCATCTCTGTTGTGCAATCCTCCTCCCACTCTCAGCAAATCCTACCGCTGACCTTCTAGAAGGGATCTCACCTCAAGTATCTTTCCTCTTTCCCCCAGAAATATCTTTCCCAGAACCTGAAGTATTCAGTCTAAAAGAGAACATTCCCAGGGCTCCAGGAAACAGACTCGGTAGCATTTGACACATCAGGCCCTAAAAAATAGTGTAGGGTTGTGGTGGGGATGCAGATATACCTTTAAGGCTCAAAGATCACAAAACAATCTAGAGTGGGTCTAAGCAACACATTTGGTATCACATGTCCACTATACAGTCTGTTCAGTAGATAGCTGTTGTAACACACACACACACACACACACACACACACACACACACACACACTTCCTAAGAACCAACATTAATTCTCAGAGGCAGTATAACTAGTAAGGAGAAAAAAATATTTTCCTATCTTCTTCCACATCTTGCAATATCCACCATCTCACAATAGAATTGGTAGTCCACATTTTTATGAAAAATCCTTAGTTAGTTTATTCCATTCTTTGCATCCCAGCCTGTTTCATATTGTGCCCATTCAGGTCTGCCAAGAACAATAGACAGTGCCATCGTTGAGCCATACATCTTTTGATAATTACAAAAAGACTCAGCTATAAGGGGACCCATCAAATTTGTCTTGCAATGAGAGAGAAAGTTTCTTTAATTCTGCTAGGAAAACATAGCTTGGTTCTTCACATTCTTAGAAAAAGAACTCTTAAATGCATCAAGCACAGCTAAATTCACACTATAATCTTTATGCATCGTTGAGTTTCCTCGTAAGAGAGCTCTAAAACTCTAAAACTTCCTAGAAACTAGCAATGGGTTTCACGTACCATTTTCAAGATTTTTAAATGTCTAAAAAAATCACATACTTGGTCACCATAAGGGAGTCTGTGATATCTACAAGTTTCTTTGGTTTGGGTGGGAATTATAGAAATTCAGTTTTGAATATCTGTTGTTTCATATTCATCATAATGGTTAACTGGTAGCTAAAATTGTCTTTGCGTATTAAAATGGAAAAACCCAGGGGACTTCCCTGGCGGTCCAGTGGTTAAGACTCTGTGCTTCCACTGCAAGGGGCGCAGGTTCAATCCCTGGTTGGGGAACTAAGATCCCACATGCCATGTGGTGCGGCCAAAAGATAGGGAAAAAAATGGAAAAACCCGTAATTATTTACAAAATACAATTTTGTGCAGAAAAATCTTTCAAAATTTGCAGATGATGGGGCAGGTGGATGATAGGACTTTTGTTATTAACAACGTTGGAAACCACTACTTCCATAGTTTCATTAGAGTACTATGTCCCCTGAAACAGTACATTAAATAAACAACTGCTTTCTGGCATAGTAGTCTTATGAGCAGGCGGTCTTCTGCTGACAAATTTTTGTTTTGTTTTCTCTGTGTTTGTGTTTACAGTTGAAAACATTTCTTCCCTTGTATCTACAAGGTTATAATTATTAGGTGTTCCAGTTAAAGCCATGTAAGAGCTCATCTATTGTTACATGACTTTGAAAACATGCAATCTCTTTTGATGACTATGATATTATTAATCAGTTAATTATCATCAATGGAAAAATATGTGTCCAAGTAGTTTCAAAAACACCACTGAAAACAAAGTAATTTAAAGTCTTAAAATGTGTATGTTATTTGCAGATAAGATGCATTTTTATGTGCCATTGCTCAGCTCCAAGCAAAGGCAAAAATAAGCACAGGACCCCACAGGAATTGTGTCACCTTGTTGACTTCTGATGTTTTTGTGACATTCCCTCCCAGCTCAGCATGAGGTATTTGTCTGTCAGCAATGGTCAGCTAAATGATTAGCTGACACAGCTCTTCACTCTATGGGTCACTGACAGAACAGACGGGTTCAAATATACAAGATGTTGGCTCTAGCTCTTCCTGAATGCCTTTCCTACTTCATTAAGCTTTAAACATAGCTGTTTGTGTAGGGAAACAGCACATATTGGCTCTCAAAAATATAAACCCACTGCTTAAAAGCAATAGATAAATTTGTGTAGAGTGATTTTATAAGGCTAAGAAGAGAAGAGATTTCAGCTATGTTTTATTCTGAACTATATTTTATCCATACAGCTATGTAATTATGACACAGCAGTAAGACCCAAATGTGGGCACAATATCTGTTCTCTCTCTCTAAATCACACCCATGAATGCAGGAAATATCAACCACAATTCATCAAAACAAATTCTGACCAATAAAATACATTTGGCGTTTTCTCAACACATCTTATTAGACAAGTGTTTAATTTAGTGCCATGTCGTATCTCTCTAGGAATGATTGAGGAAGACCAGCAAGTAGAAAAAGGACAAAAGAAGCATGACTTGGAATAAGATTGTACAATTCAAAGGCTAACGTTAAAATAAAATCCTTATTAAATATAATTGGCAATCTTCCTTCCATAGACAGACTATTAAATACAAAACTATCCCTGAGCTCTGGGTGACTAGAAACTCCATCTCCATTGTTTTCATTTCATCCCGAGTGCCTGGAATTCAGTAGGTTCTCATAAATATTTGTTGACAAATAAGTTTAAAACCTTAGAAAATCTCCAGAGAAAAACACCTCATTTCACAGAGGGGGATATTGAAACCCAGAGGAGCAAAATGATTTTCCAAAGTCACAAGTATCTGGCAGTCTAACCGTGGTGCTTCCACAGCATCTTGCTTGTGTTTCCTGGAGGAGGGCCTGATTCTTCACTCTCAAAGGAAGGTCCTTATCCTTTTTATTTAGGATTCTATTTCTTGTATAAGTTATAGAGTTAAAAGTGGCCACCCCTTATCTATGTGCTTTAATTTTAAACCGCATTCCTGTGGCATCAGAATAGTTTCTCGGAGAGACTCCTTTGCACTCAGATTGCCCGAATTTATGCTTCTCTTGAAGTGATAATACTTGCTGATGAGAGCTGAGGGATGGGCTCAAGGTGATCCTGCCAACCCAACATAAAGGAAAATGTTGTGAAGATGGAAGAATTTTTAAAGCCATTCTGGTGAAGTAGAAAGTATAATTGAAAGCCAAGGGTATGTTTAGACAGAAAAGATCCTATCCCAATGCCTAGTTTCCATGGTGTTAAAATGTAAGCTAAAATTCTTATTGTATAAAGGAAGGTATTTCCTTTCCCATTTTGAATATGCTTGAGTGGCTATGGTAGAAGGTTTTGTCATCAGACAAAACAGAAGAATATTACCCTTTGCACAGGGTTTTGTAGTGGAGGGATACCATTTTATAAACCCAAAATTGAATGTTAGAGAGGAAAACAAATATATAAATTCTATAGACTGTAGAAAGGGATTTAACAACCAGCTATTGTGTTAGAGCCAAGATAGATATGTCCACAACCTGAGGGGCTGGACCTCAGCCTTTCAGCACAATGCGAGTCAGACCCAAAAGCGAAATGTTCATCCTCTCATCACTATGAAGCACCCAGCTGCATGTGGTCCAAGATGAGCACCATTCAGACCAGATAGAACATATATCCTGAACTTCAGGTCCTTATAATCAATGACAACTCTAACACAACTAAACCAAGTGGCACAGGAACAATCAGATACATATAAACCAAAGAAATTAACACATCTCCTTTAATTCCACTTACTACACAGTGTAAGTGGTAGAAGAGGGGAGAAAAGTCATGGGGTTTATTTATGCAGACAGCTTGGAGCCTGAAAGAGCTTGTGACCTGTTGCAAGTCTATTCAGGATGATATCATGACAGTATTGGGCATTCCAGCAAACCCTGGCTGCAGGGTGATTTGATGAGCATGTGAGGCGAAGGTAGTGTAAACAGGAAATAACAGCCTAAGAGACTTCTCAGGGGTAAGATTGAGATGATTTGACAGGTTCCTGGATACATTTGCTTGGGAGGCCTGAGGGTCTGAGGCTACAGGGAAGCGGAGGGAGATGGGAGAACGCAGAGCAGGCCATACATGGAAGGGGTTGAAGCCTCCAATGTGAAGAGGTTGGTCTGACCCTACATAGAACATCTACTGGACTCCTGGTTTATCTGCAGATGCATTTGAGGATTCAGGAGTATTTTGATAAGCAGTTTGTTAAGCTTGGTCCCCCTTTCAAGCATAATAACCTCCTTTTCATTTTCATTTATACCTGTTGGGGGTGGGGAGGAAAATAAGAAACTTGATCATGTAGCTAGACCTCCTGGGACCCTAAGAAAATCAAACTGCCAGGCTCAGGGAATTACAAGGTCTGAACTGGAAGGTCACTCCAGATCCAAGGAAGCTCTAGCAGTGAGGTTATTGTCACCCACAGGAGTCCCTGGTTCCTTTAATCTGGTGTTTATTTACAGAGTTTGATAAAATATATCTCTAAAGAAATGTTTACTTTCCCCAATAATATTTGCAAAAATACCCTCCACAAGCACTAACCATCCCAGAAATGGCCAAGTGCTTGCTTCCGTGGCTCTACAAATGCTTGTTCTGGCTCCGTGATCTCAGTGTGTGATCTGCCATGCTACTGCAGTGGAAGGTATCACGTGTCTCCCTCCCCATCTCCTACCTCCCATCACACTGTGGCTACAGGGGCCATGGCACTTCCTGCACATGGCCCACCATCCTACCAATAACAACCTTAATGGCCCTGTTAAGGCTCATTAAGGTAAATGCAAAATCTGAGTTATTTTTCCTTAAGAGTGATAATATGCAATTGCACATATGAAACCTAGATTTTGGTGAAAAAATTTCAATGGCTGAATTATCTTATTTTCCTTCAGTTTACTGCTGGTGAAAAAGAAAATGTTTCCATTAAAAGCTATCTGGATAGCTAAAAGGTACTCTAAACGAAGGAAAATGAGTTTAAAAACTAGTAAATGGAATAAAAGTAGATTTTTTAAATAAATTCAAAGCTAAAGCAAGTGTGTGATATTGCAGACCCTAGATGTCAAATGCTTTTTTCCAGCTCCAAATTAATTTTTTTCAAAGAGAAGGACCAAATTTTACAAGGAAAAGGCTTTACTGTACACCTTCATTGTAACATAGCACTCTGTGTACTGGTGTATACTTACTTAGTGAGTGCTAACAGAGTTTTTTAATCCCTATTTTAGAAAACACGGGTAGTAGAGCAGAAACAAAAGCCTTTGACTCCAGAGATTGGTTCAAGATGGCAGAGTAGAAGGACATGCGCTCACTCCCTCTTGCAATCACACTAACTGCTGAAGAATCATCAACAGGAAGACACAAACTCATCAAAAAAAATACCCCTCATCCAAAGACAAAGGAGAAGCCACAATGAGACAGTAGGAGGGGCGCAATCACAATAAAATCTAATCCCATAACTGCTAGGTGGGTAACTCACAAACTGGAGAACACTTACACCACAGAAATCCACCCACTGGAGTGAGGGTTCTGAGCCCCACGTCAGGCTGCCCAACCTGGGAATCCGACAACAGGAGGAGGAATTCCTAGAGAATCAGACTTTGAAAGCTAGCAGGATTTGATTGCAGGACTTTGACAGGACTGGGGGAAACAGAGACTCCACTCTTGGAGGGCATACACACAAATTAGTGTGCACATTGGGACCCAGGGGAAGGAACAGTGACCCCATAGGAGACTGAACCAGACCTACATGCTAGTGTTGGAGGGTCTCCTGCAGAGGCGGGGGGGTGGCTGCAGCTCACCGTGAGGACAAGGATACTGGCAGCAGAAGTTCTGGGAAGGACTCCTTGGCATGAGCCCTCCCAGAGTCTGCCATTAGCCCCACCAAAGAGCCTGGTAGGTTCCAGTGTTGGGTCACCTCAGGCCAAACAACCAACAGAGAGGGAACTCAGCCCCACCCATCAGCAGACAAGCGGATGAAAGTTTTACTGAGCCCTGCCCAGCAGAGCAAAACCCAGCTCTACCCACCACCAGTCCCTTCCATCAGGAAACTTGCACAAGCCTCTTAGATAGCCTCATCCACCAGAGGGCAGACAGCAGAAGCACAAAGAACTACAATCCTGCAGCATGTGGAACAAAAACTCCATTCACAGAAAGATAGACAAGATGAAAAGGCAGAAGGCTATGTACCAGATGAAAGAACAAGATACAATGCCAGAAAAACAACTAAGTGAAGTGGAGATAGGAAACCTTCTAGAAAAAGAATTCAGAATAATGATAGTGAAGAAGATCCAGGAACTCAGAAAAAGAATGGAGGCAAAGATCGAGAAGATGCAAGAAATATTTTTAAAAGACCTAGAAGAATTAAAGAACAAACACCTAGAAGAATTAAAGAACAAACAAAGAGAGATGAAAAATACACTAGAAGGAATCAACAGGAGAATAACTGAGGCAGAATAACGGATAAGTGACCTGGAAAACAGAATGGTGGAACTCACTGCCGCCAAACAGAATAAAGAAAAAAGAATGAAAAGAAATGAAGACAGCCTTAGAGACCTCTGGGAAAACATTAAACGCAACAACATTCGCATTATAGGGGTCCCAGAAGGAGAAGAGAGAGACCCGAGAAAATATTTGAATAGATTATAGTTGAAAACTACCCTAACATGGGAAAGGAAATAACCACCCAGGTCCAGGAAGCGCAGGGTCCCAGGCAGGATAAAACCAAGGAGAAACACGCCAAGACACATAGTAATCAAAGTGACAAAAATTAAAGACAAAGAAAAATTATTGAAAGCAACAAGGGAAAAACAACAAATAACATACAAGGGAACTCCCATAAGGTTAATAGCTGATTTCTCAGCAGAAACTCTACAAGCCAGTAGGGAGTGGCATGACATATTTAAGGTGATGAAAGGGAAGAACCTACAGCCAAGATTACTCTACCTGGCAAGGATCTCATTCAGCTTTGATGGACAAATCAAAAGCTTTACAGACAAGCAAAAACTAAGAGAATTCAGCACCACCAAACCAGCTCTACAGCAAATGCTAAAGGAACTTCTCTAAGTGGGAAACACAAGAGAAGAAAAGAACCCACATAAACAATTAAGAAACAATTAAGAAACAAACCCAAAACAATTAAGAAAAAGGTCATAGGAACATACATATCGATAATTACCTTAAACGTGAATGGATTCAATACTCCAACCAAAATACATACACTGGCAGAATGGATACAAAAACAAGACCCATATATATGCTGTCTACAAGAGACACACTTCAGACCTAGGCACACATTCAGACTGAAAGTGAGGGGATGGAAAAAGATATTCCATGCAAATGGAAATCAAAAGAAAGCTGGAGTAGCAATACTCATATCAGATAAAATAGACTTTAAAATAGAGAATGTTACAGGAGACAAGGAAGGACACTATATAATGATCAAGTGATCAATCCAAGAATAAGATATAACAATTACAAATATAAATGCACCCAACATAGGAGCACCTCAATACATAAGGCAACTGCTAACAGCTGTAAAAGAGGAAATCGACAGTAACACAATAATAGTGGGGGACTTTAACACCGCACTTACACCAATGGAAAGATCATGCAAACATAACATTAATAACACAACACAAGCTTTAAATGACACAATAGACCAGATAGATTTAATTGATATTTATAGAACACTCCATCCAAAAACAGCAAATTACACTTTCTTCTCAAATGCGCATGGAACATTCTCCAGGATAGATCACATATTGGGTCACAAATCAAGCCTCAGTAAACTTAAGAAAATTGAAATCATATCAAGCATCTTTTCTGACCAAAATGCTATGAGATTAGAAATCAATTACAGGGGAAAAAAACGTAGAAAACACAAACACATGGAGGCTAAACAATACACTACTAATTAATCAAGAGATCACTGAAGAAATCAAAGAGGAAATCAAAAAATACCTAGAGACAAATGACAATGAAAACACGACAATCCAAAACCTATGGGATGCAGCTAAAGCAGTTCTAAGGGGGAAGTTTATAGCAATAAAGCCTATGTCAAGAAACAAGAAAAATCTCAAATAAAAAATCTAACCTTACACCTAAAGGAACTAGAGAAAGAAGAACAAACAAAACCCAAAGTTAACTGAAGGAAAGAAATAATAAAGATCAGGGCAGAAATAAATGAAACAGAAACAAAGAAAATAATAGCAAAGATCAATAAAACTAAAAGCTGGTTCTTTGAGAAGATAAACAAAATTGATAAGCCATTAGCCAGACTCATCAAGAAAAAGAGGGAGAGGACTCAAATCAATAAAATTAGAAATGAAAAAGGAGAAGTTACAGAAGACATCACAGAAATAAAAAGCATCCTAAGAGACTACTACAAGCAACTCTATGGCAATAAAATGGACAACTTGGAAGAAATGGACAAATTCTTAGAAAGGTATAACCTTCCAAGACTGAACAAGGAAGAAACAGAAAATATGACCACAACAATCAAAAGTAATGAAATTGAAACTGTGATTAAAAATCTTCCAACAAACAAAAGTCCAGAACCAGATGGCTTAACAGGTGAATTCTATCAAACATTTAGAGAAGAGCTAACACCCATCCTTCTCAAACTCTTGCAAAAAATTGCGGAGGAAGGAACACTCCCAAACTCATTCTATGAGGCCACCATCACCCTGATACCAAAACCAGAAAAAGATACTACAAAAAAAGAAAATTACACACCAATATCTCTGATGAATATAGATGCAAAAGTCCTCAACAAAATTCTAGCAAACAGAATCCAACAACACGTTAAAAGGTTCATACACCATGATCAAGTGGGATTTATCCCAAGGATGCAAGGATTCTTCAATATATGCAAATCAATCAATGTGATACACCATATTAACAAATAGAAGAATAAAAACCATATCATCATTCAACAGATGCAGAAAAAGCTTTTGACAAAATTCAACACCCATTTATGATAAAAACTCT
This sequence comes from Grampus griseus, assembly GCF_964374135.1. Classification (NCBI taxonomy): domain Eukaryota; kingdom Metazoa; phylum Chordata; class Mammalia; order Artiodactyla; family Delphinidae; genus Grampus; species Grampus griseus. The sequence continues at coordinate 59,589,510 of NC_138998.1, forward strand.
CCCAAAAGTGGGCATAGAGGGAACCTACCTCAACATAATAAAGGCCATAATGACAAACCCACAGCAGACATCATTCTCAATGGTGAAAAACTGAAAGCATTTCCTCTAAGATCAGGAACAAGACAAGGATGTCCCTCTCACCACTATTATTCAACATAGTTTTGGAAGTCCTAGCCACAGCAATCTGAGAAGAAAAAGAAATAAAAGGAATCCAAATCTGAAAAGAAGAAGTAAAACTGTCACTGTCTGCAGATGACATGATACTATACATAGAGAATCCTAAAGATGCCACCAGAAAACTACTAGAGCTAATCAATGAATTTGGTAAAGTTGCAGGATACAAAATTAATGCAGATAAATCTCTTGCATTCCTATACACTAATGATGAAAAATCTGAAAGAGAAATTAAGGAAACACTCCCATTTACCATTGGAACAAAAAGAATAAAATACCTAGGAATAAACCTACCTAGGGAGACAAAAGACCTGTATGCAGAAAACTATAAGACACTGATGAAAGAAGTTAAAGATGATACAAACAGATGGAGAAATATACCATGTTCTTGGATTGGAAGAATCAATATTGTGAAAATGACTATACTACCCAAAGCAGTCTGCAGAATCAATTCAATCCCTATCAAATTACCAATGGCATTTTTCTACAGAACTAGAATAAAAAATCTTAAAATTTGTATGGAGACACAAAAGATCCCAAATAGCCAAAGCAGTCTTGAGGAAAAAAATGGAGCTGGATGAATCAGACTCCCTGACTTCAGACTATACCAGAAAGCTACAGTAATCAAGACAATATGGTACTGGCACAAAAACAGAGATATAGATCAATGGAATAGGATAGAAAGCCCGGAGATAAACCCACGCACCTATGGTCAACTCATCTATGACAAAGGAGGCAAGGATGTACAATGGAGAAAAGACAGTCTCTTCAATAAGTGGTGCTGGGAAAACTGGACGCTACATGTAAAAGAATGAAATTAGAACACTCCCTAACACCATACACAAAATTAAACTTCAAAATGGATTAGAGACCTAAATGTAAGACTGGACACTATAAAACTCTTAGAGGAAAATATAGGAAGAACACTCTCTGACATAAATCACAGCATGATCTTTTTTGATCCACTTCCTAGAGTAATGGAAATAAAAACAAAAATAAACAAATGGGACCTAATGAAAGTTAAAAGCTTTTGCAAAGCAAAGGAAACTACAAACAAGACGAAAAGACAACCCTCAGAATGGGAGAAAATATTTGCCAATGAATCAACAAAGGATTTAATCTCCAAAATATATAAACAGCTCATGCAGCTCAATATCAAAAAAACAAACAACCCAATCAAAAAATGGGCAAAAGACCTAAATAGACATTTCTCCAAAGAAGACATACAGATGGCCAAGAAGCACGTGAAAAACTGCTCAATGTCACTAATTATTAGAGAAATGCAAATCAAAACTATGGGGTATCACCTCACCCCAGTTAGAATGGGCATCATGACAAAATCTACAAACAACAAATTCTGGAGAGGATGTGGAGAAAAGGGAACCCTCTTACATGGTTGGTGGGAATGTAAATTGATACAGCCACTATAGAGAACAGTATGGAGCTTCCTTAAAAAACTAAAAATAGAATTACCATATTTCACTGCAATCCCACTACTGGTTATATACCCAGAGAAAACCATAATTCAAGAAGACACATGCACCCCAATGTTCACTGCAGCACTGTTTACAATAGCCAGGTCATAGAAGCAACCTAAATGCCCATGAACAGACGAATGGATAAAGAAGTTGTGGTACATATATGCAATGGAATATTACTCAGCCATAAAAAGGAACAAAATTGGGTCATTTGTAGAGACATGGATGGATCTAGAGACTGTCATACAAAATGAAGTATGTCAGAAAGAGAAAACCAAATATGGTATATTAACGCATATATGTGGAACCTAGAAATGTGTTACAGATGAACTGGTTTGCAGGGCAGAAATAGAGACACAGATGTAGAGAAAAAGCATATGGACACCAGAGGGGGAAAGTGATGGTGGTGGGGGTGGGGTGTGATGAATTGGGAGATTGGGATTGACATATATACACTAATATGTATAAAATGGATGACTAATAAGAACCTGCTGTATAAAAAAATAAAAATAAATAAAATTCCAAAAGAAATGAACTTGACTCCATATTAAACTATTTATTTTTTATTGAAGCATAGTTGGCTTACAATATTATATTAGTTTCAGGTGTACAACATAGTGATTCAATATTTTTTTTTCTCCCGGGGATTGGAAGGCCTCCCCCCACCCCCCAACGCCGTCCCCCTCCCTTGCACACACTCCAGCACGTAGGCGACGGGGGGGGGGGTCTGGGGGGGGCACCAAAGGGAGCCGGGGGAAGCGAGCGAGAGAGCGAGACCGAGAGAGCGAGCATCTCCCTGAGCTGCTACCACCAGCTCTCCAACATGGCGCCCGGCACGTCATCGCGCACACGCTCCCCGCCGCCGTCCTCGCTCCCGCATCGCGCCCAGACCCGGAACCCGAGAGCGCGTGCGCGGTGAGGCGTGTGGCCCCCGGCAGTCCGCCGCAGACACGGCAGGGGCGGTAGCCCCGCCTCTCCCCCGGGATGGTCCTAGCTACCTGCGCCGACCTGAAGACGGAGTGGTCTAGGCAGCGGGTGGGTGGGATGCAGACCCCCTGGATGTGAGTCCCCGCCATTTGCTACCTGTGTGACCTTGAGCAATTTACTGAGCGTCTCTGAGCCTCACTTTCCCCATCTGTACGGTGAAAGCACTAGTATGGACCACCCTATAAGGTGGCTGCAAAAGTCAGGTGACAGTGTGTACACTTAGCGGTCAGAGTACGCATTTTAAAAGCACTCAGTATTACTAGTAATCGTAGCAAAAATACCTCCTTGCCTCAATCCAAAGCTCGTCGATGACCCACCCTTGAAGAGAAGCAATGCACACAGCAAAGGGATGAAAACGATTCAATATTTTATATAGATTATATTCCATATAAAGATATTATAAAAAGTTGGCTACATTTTTTGTGCTGTAAATTTTAAAAGATCATGATAATTGTTTCTGTACAGGAGGGTTGGATTAATAATTTGGTCCAAGTCCACATTCCACTTAGACGGTTTGTTCACAATTCGTGCATTGACCCTCTCACTTGACTAAATACATATACTTTCAATTTCAAGAAAAGCAGATTAACATGAAGTTTAGCCTAAATACTGGGGTAATGTTCAAAGTAAGTTAAAATACCAAATTAGAAAATACAGTACTACCCACTGAATAGTTTATTCCCTTTTTGGGTCTTGGTCATACTATTCTTGATTTCCTATTTAATTAACCAGTTACCACTGTAAAGAGAATTTTCCTGTGTTCTTAATTAAATTGAACGTTGAAAACCTCCTGGATGACAGAAGGGCTCTCAGATTTGACTGAGCATCAAATCAGCTATCAGATTTATTAAAACACAGATTGCTGGACCCCACCCTCCAGTATTTCTGATTCAGTTGTTCTGGGAGAGGACCGGAGAATTTGTACTTCTAACAAGTTCTCAGTTGATACTGATGCTGCTGGTCCAGGGATGACACTTTGAGAACTAGAGAACATTATTGTTCACTATTAGCTTTAACAGATGGAAGAAATTCCATATCCCAGAACTATCAGGATCTATGGTTTTCCAGTAAATATTTCAATGATGTTGTTATTAGCGTCTTCAAAAACAGGTTGGTAGGCCAGAGCCAAGCAAAAGGTGAATCTGCTGAGGGATTAGGGAGTAATTCCAATTGAGTAGAAGAAGGAATCTAACAGGAACTAACAGGGTCAAGTCAACACTGTAACTTAAACTGACCCCAACTCTGAACTCCATTAGAGGATCTAACAGCCAAAAGACCAGATCTAAACAATACCTAACTCCGAATACCTGAAATAGCTGACTCTGTCATGAGTTGAGGGTGGGAGTCCAGGAGCTATGAAGCAGTGGGGAATGGGAATCAAGTCATGGAGACAGCTCCATGAGAACAGAGTGGAAATAGTGTGAATACCAACCCAAGCCAGATTATTTCTAGAATTTCATTAGAATAATTAAAGAAAGGTAGCTTCTCCACATATTGTATAGGTGGTTATGATGTGATGTTGGAAGGGGATAGAAACTTTTGAATATCCAAAAGTAACTGTAATATAAATATATATCACCTAGGGAACTTTTCAAAAATACCAATGTCCAGGCCCCACTCCAGACCTCACATAAAATCCCTAGTGGTGGAGCCTGAATATTAATATTTTTAAAATCTCCCAGGTGATTCTGATTGATAGAGGATTGAAAATCACTGGGATAAAATAACAATATTACATGTTTAGCGTAGTATAAGGGAACAAAGCAGGGGAAAAAAGCAAAAGAAAGATGGGGAAAAGCCCAAATATATCAACAACTTTCAAATAAAACCTTCAGTAGACTAAACTTATCAATTTAAAGACAAAAAAACAGAATGTGACATATTGGTTGAAATACAAAGATCCAGATATATGCTGTGTACAAGAGACACACTAAAAATAAAGTAGAAATCAATTATTCCTGGAAAACGAAAATCTGGAGTTGCTATATTATCAGCCAAATAGAATTTGACAAGCACAATTAGAAATCGGAGTTTACTACATAATAATAAAATACTCAATTGTTCAGAATTATATAACAATTTTACATTTATATGCACCCAATTAAATAGCCTCAAAATACATAAGCAAATACTGATAAAACTACATGGAGAAATTAGCAAATTATGGTATATTCAGAAGTTATTGCCAATTCAAGAGATTCTGTTTAAAAAAAAAACCAAAACTGCTCTATGCAAATGGTCAATATAATTAGTTGCTCTGGAGAAGATAAACCTATACTGGCTCACTATCATATAGTGGTATAGTATGTCAGAGAAGCCGGATACAGAATGCCAAAACATATCCAAAACTGGGATAAAATTTTAAAATATTAATAATCTACTCCATCTTGTAGATAAGTATCTTGGATGAAAGGTAATTTTTTTTTAATTTTATTTATTTTTGGCTGCGTTGGGTCTTCGTTGCTGCACGCAGGCTTTCTCTAGTTACGGTGTGCGGGGGCTACTCTTCGTTGCAGTGCGCGGGCTTCTCATTGCGGTGGCTTCTTGTTGCGGAGCACGGGCTGTAGGTGTGCGGACTTCAGTAGTTGTGTGATACAGACTCAGTAGTTGTGGCTTGCAGGCTCTAGAGCTCAGAGTCAGTAGTTGTGGCGCACGGGTTTAGTTGCTCCGCAGCATGTGGGATCTTCCCGGACCAGGGCTCAAACCCATGTCCCCTGCATTGGCAGGTGGATTCTTAACCACTGTGCCACCAGGGAAGTCCTGAAAGGTAATTTTCAATAGCAGTTTAAATTACTAACCTGGAATACTGCCATAGCATCCTAACTGTATTCCTCATGTCTCTCACTCTTAATCTATCATTCAGGACTTCAGAAAGCATCCTGCTTTCTTTCATAACACTATTTATAATTGTGTGTTGATTTCTGTGCTCAATACTTTATTCTCTCCTATAAACTGTAAGTTCCATGAGGTCTAGGACCAAGTCTGGTTTTTTTCAATATCACATACCTAGCAGATACTTAATACACATGCCTGGCACATGGAAGGCATCCAATAAATGTTTCTTAATGAATATATTCATAGCGTTCAGAGCAAGTGAGCGATAAAGAAGTATAGCTCCTACCAGCTAACTAAAGGTTTACACTGCACCAGAAAATGATCATCAACTCTTGTTTCAAAACCGTGAAAAAAAATGACTGCACCATTAATTCAGTAATGGACAAAGGAAAAAACATTTCTCATTTTTTAAAATTCTCTGCCAGATTAAAATATATCTTTGAAGCACATTAGAATAAAAATATTGAGACACCTTCAACTGCCACAGCAGGAGAAAGCACTGGAGAGGATAGAGATATCGTATTTTAGCAAAGCTCTAATCCATTCTTTGACTCAAACTTAGTCCTTCAAAAAGAAACAGGTCTTAGTGAGTAAGCCAATCTATTTATAAGCTTTGTCGTGGCAACCAAACAATCACAGTGACAATACAACTGTAATTTGGTAAGGTGACTCTATAATCTAAGATAATACAAAGAAAATTTTAAATTTTTATTCTTTCTTACTTCTGGAGGAAGTATTTATTTTTTATTAAAAATATAGGGAGAGAAAAAGAAAGAAAAGGAGAGTCAAGACAGCCTTAAATAAGATAGGGTCAACCAAGTTACATGAAGACAAAGTAAACTGAATTTTACACCAACTCACTCAGAAAGCTTTGGAACAGATAGATCAGTTTCACGTGCTATTCTTGGTTGGGAAAATCTTCCTAACTGTATACTTTATATAGAAAAAGATAGTTATTCTTCCATTCACAAACAAAAGGATATATGCTAAAGTAATGATTAAGTAACATTTACATATAAGAAGGGCAAAAAGATAGAGTGAGCATAAAATTTTAAGGAGGATAAAATCTCACATATTCTTCTTCAGCTTTTCTACTGGGAGCTATTTACAGATATAATGTTTCAGTGTGGAAGATATAAAATAGTGTGTGGCTATCTCTATATTTTTCTTATGATTTTGGTTAATATACTATAAGATACAAAATGTCAATATTGGAAATAGGATTTATTGACTACATCAACTCTTCACTTTTTTAAACAACTTCCATCCTCATTTTCACCTTCGTTTATATATGTTTATTTGTTCAGTTTAGGTTCAAAACTGAGCTTGTCAACTTCCCTCCAAAACCAGTTCTTACTTGGAGTTTCTATGTTGTTGTTCATTCTCCAAGTTTAGAAACAGGGATCCCATTTTGTATTTGTCCTAGTTTTGTGTGTGTGTGTGTGCATGTAATGAAACCTGTTAATGATGCTTTAAAATACTTCTTAAATCTAAAATCTATCTATACCATTTACTCAGCAATTCCTTTCTGCCAGAGTAAAATCAGAAATAAAGACAATTTGAGCAAAGACAGAAAATCTCTGGCACATATATCCATCAATGGCAAATGAATAAATAGATTGTTATATCCATGAAAGGAAATGCTTTCATTTTTGCAAAGAATGTTTAATTGTGAAAATCCTTCTTAAATATATTGATTGATATACTGAAAAAGACTGAAAAGACATATAATAAAATATTAACTTTTTACATTTCTGTATTTTATCAATTTTCTACTATGGTATATATATATATATATATATATATATATATATATTTTTTTTTTTTTTTTTTTTTTTTTTTTTTTTGCGGTATGCAGACCTCTCACTGTCGCGGCCTCTCCCTTTGTGGAGCACAGGCTCCGGACGCGCAGGCTCAGCGGCCATGGCTCACGGGCCCAGCCGCTCCGCGGCATGTGGGATCTTCCCGGACCGGGGCACGAGCCCGTGTCCCCTGCATCGGCAGGCAGACTCTCAACCACTGCGCCACCAGGGAAACCATGGTATATATTTTTTAATAAAGGGAAAAAGCAAGTTATTAGGAAGGCAAGGAATAAGAAAGACAGGGAGGGAGAAAGGGACAAGAGAAAGAAGGGAGAATCTCATCAATTTACTCCTTCCTCTCTATTCTTACTTGGACCACTAAAACTCAGTACCTGATCATGGCACCTCTGCATTGCTGTATGGCTCCAGCATCTCTTCCCCTGATCCCTCCATGTACTGCTGCCAGGCTGCTCTTCCTCTGATGAAGAATTCTACGGAATCCAAAGATCTTTGCCAAGAGTGGAATGAAATTCACACTCTCATATTCTGGTAGTGGAAATGTATACTGGCACAAGCTTTCAAAAGATTAAACAAAATATATCAGTAACTTTTAAAATATTCATATATTTTGGACCAAGTTGTGTCCTTTCTAGTAATTCATTTTATGGAAAAAAAATCAGCTTTTTAAAAAATTATTCTCATGGTAGCGTTATATATTAGAAGAGAAAAAAATACAGCAACCTAAAAGTCAAAAGAAAAAAATAGGCTGATTAACTTACAGCAAGACCACAAAATTTGGTATTACGTGGCCATAGAAAACATGTTTCTAAGAGATATGTAATGGCGTGGAAAAATGCTGAGAATGTAATGTTAAAAGTAAGTTATAAAACTGTATATATAGTATTGTATGTTTTAATTATAAAAGTAAGTATTTGCATAGGGACAAAACTAGAAGGAAGTATATACAGCAAAGTAGTTATCTCTGGAAGTATATACAGCAAAGTAGATTCTGGTAGAATCATGGTACATTGTTCTTTTCTCTTTGTTTATGTTTATTTTCCACTTTGAAGAAGTACATCTACCTTGTTAACCTTGTCTTTTATGACCCACACCTTCAGTCAGATGGTCTCCTCATCATCCCTCCAAAATACCATGATCTTTCCCTTCTCCACACCTTTGCTTACATTGATCCTCCTACCTAGAATTCTCCTTTTTCTTCAAGAGCAAGTTTCAGTCTCTCCATCTCTATAAAGGCTTCCCTGCCTACATTGATCTTCAGCCATCACTTTTTTCTCTGGGCCTTTGTCATTGCTCACTTAGTGGCATTATATGCCACTTATCAAGGGCATGAATTATCTCCTTTAATCCTCAAACCTCCCTAGGAGACTTACATTATTATATCCATTTCATGAGTCTACTGTGTGATCCAGAGTGATCAGGTAGCTTGTACAATAGCACTGTTTCTTTACTCTTTAATTATTTCATGTCTTTACATGCTTTGTCTCTCCACCAAGATTATGAGCATTTTGTGTTCAAGGATCTTATTTTATGTAATACTACCTTACTTATCTGGTATCCAGTTTTTTCCATAATTGTACTTTCCAAACAATTGTTTGCTTTAAATATCAAACGGTATTTTGTGTTAATCACGTTTAGCCATTTTAACGATTCCCTGCCATCTTAAATTGTGTATTGTGAACATAATTAACTTTTTTTCTAACATGTGTTACCAGTATGAGTATCAGTTATGATACAGTGCTATAACATAGTGATGCTCTCAGAGAATATTAGGGTATAGAAGAATTTTCCCTTATCTCAAACATCAGCCACAGAATCCTAGTGTGTCTTAAATTAAGTATTAACAGGGAGACTCATGTGTCTGATTCTTTTTCTCTCCTCTCCCCCATTAAGATGGACAGATGAGCTCATTTTTACAAGTACAAGTATCATGTGTATGCATTTCCAGCTGTATCTGTCTGTTACTAAAAGGAACTTAGGACTGAAGCACTACAGCTGGGCTAACTAATCGAAATGATATTGAAAAATGAGCAATATAAAGAATGGGTCAGATAAAAATCTGTTCTATTTCAAGAATCCTCATATAGGATTTATACTGCAAATTTCTAGTTAAACTCTAGATACATAGATAGATAGATAGATAGATAGATAGATAGATAGATAGATAGAGGATAGATAAAGAATTATATATTATATACACTCAGACACACACTGCAAAGTTTACTGCTACTGAAGTCTACTCAGATTCATTTGTTTTAAGATAGACTCACAGAGTTTTCCAAACTTGGGCTATATACTTTATTATCAATTACATAAGGCCCTTTGGAAATATTCAGTTAGTAGCTTCAATACTCAGATTCTAGGTTTTTCTTCAGAAAAGTCTGATTCTGATGATCTGGTTTGGGGCCTTAAAATATATTCTTTTTTAACAGGCCTTCTGGGTAATTCCAAGATCTCTCTCAAGAACTGGTGTTTTGGGGTAATCTAGTCTCTGAGACCCTACATATTAAAAAATGTCTTTTTTTTCCCTCCATGAACAGTATCTTGCACCTTTTCCCTCATTACACAAATGGTGGAAGCTTATAAGGCCCTGTTCTATGTGGTAACAATGAACACAGAAATCCCCTGTCCTCATGTTGCTCATATTCTAGTAGGAGGAAACCTACAATAAACAAATACACATGAAAGCAGATGATAGGTGCTAGGTAGGAAATAAAGAAGAATAAGGAAGATAGAGAATGACTGGGAGTTGGTGTAGGGGGTTGCCGTTTTATTAAAATACATGGAGTTAGAGAAGATTTCCTTAATCAAACAGTAATTGAAGGAAGACCTGAAGGAAGGGAGGGAACCATGTGAGAATCCGGTAAAGTGAGTCCCAGGCTGACTGCAAGGAGGCCGTTGTGACTGAAGAGGTGTGAACAGGGGGGCGGGTCATAGATGAAGTAAGAGAAAAAGGGGAAGGCTGCTGAGATCAGAGCCACTTAAGGAGTCTGCGCATAGAAGTGGTGTGATCTGAGCAGTCTTAGAATCCTTCCAGCAGTTGTGTGGAGAGCAGACTCGTGAGTAGGCTACTGCAGTAATCCAGGTGAAAGGTCTGGGTGGCCTGGACCAGTTTGAGACAGAGGTTCACAGGTTGGTTTCTTTTTTCCTCTCATATGACTTGGATTACAATAATTTTATCACAGTCTTCTGTAGATGCTATATTTCACTGTCTTCTGGATTTCATGTTTCAAAGGAAAAGAACACGGCCAGTCTGACTCTTTTTACTTTTTTACATAACTTGTTCTTTCTGTTTGGAAGAGTGTAAGACTTTCCTGATTATCCTTGAACTAAGATTTCCAGTAAAGCAGGCTAAAGACATACTCAGCGGGGGTGCCAGAGGACAGAGCTGGATGGTCAAATCAGGTTCAGAAGAACCCAAAGCTGGGGACAGGAAAACTATTGGAAGCCCTGGACCTGAGCACATAGGCAAATGGGTTAGGGGTAGAAAGTCAGCTTTCAAATGAAGTCATTCCTGGGTCCTGCTTTACCTGCTGCAGGGTGGCTACCCTTCCCCCACCAACCTCAGCTCAAATCAATTAACCCTAGATCCCAGCCTCCAAGCTGGACTAACATCCTTGGTCCTATGTTTTTACTATCACTTTCCTTTGCCAACAAAACAGAAAACACAAAAATGTGGTCAGAATTATATTTGGAGATAATTTCATTGGCCACATATGTTGTCAACATTTAATTTCTATATGCCTACTTTCATCTCTATTCATAAGCATCTGTTCTAGATACTTACTTCACACTTAGATAGATCTACGTATCTATTCACGTATATCTGTGGCCCTGAAAGAACTTGGATATATTTATTCAAATGTATAAGTAGAAATTCTGCTTTATTTAGATGCATTTCTTGATTTTTTTAATTTCCTATTTGGCTAAAAGCTGAGTTCATATCTATAAAAAGTTAGTCTCATTTTGGATGTAGGCAGGGAAGAGCCTTGAAGAAAGTATTTATGCCTTGGGCTATTTGGTGGGAGGAGGAAAGGGGATGAGCAGGGAAGCCTGATTGAATACAGGGTAAGTGAGACAAGGCTCCTCCATCTACTGTGGAGGGTGTGTTAGAGCAGAGGCTCCAGGAAAAATCAAGAAATGAGCAGGGTGGGGCTTCCCTGGTGGCGCAGCGGTTGAGAGTCTGCCTGCCGATGCAGGGGACACGCGTCCCCGTGAGCCATGGTCGCTGAGTCTGCGCGTCTGGAGCCTGTGCTCCGCAACGGGAGAGGCCACAACAGTGAGAGGCCCGCGTACCGCAAAAAAAAAAAAAAAAAAAAAACTGTAAGAAGAAATGAGCAGGTATGTAATAGGAGATCACTGCAGGAAAGCAAAGGATAACATTTGATAATGATCCACAAAAAGATAAATGTGCAACAAAGACAAATAAGTTCTTAATTTATTCTGTGTGTCCTTCCCTCCTCTGGCTCCTCAGGTTACTGGGATACATCCTGCTCCCATACTTTCCCTGTAGCCCAGTCACCACATTTTCTTTCCCATCCATTCTAAACACATCTTCATCTGCTATTTCTGTGTTTTCAGGTGAAGAAATACTTCAGTGCATGTAATGTGCAGCCTAGATGGTGCATATGCAATTTTGGATGAAGCTAACTGACCAAGGGACACCAGGAGGGACACGGAAACCTAGAGAAGTAAGTGGGCAACATGCCCAGGGAGTGGACAGAAGACGAAAATGAACAAAATCCAAAGAACCACCTGGAGAACAGATGGGGAACAGGGACCAGAATGCTCTCCCCAGATGAAATGGAAACAGGCAGGCTGTCCAAAGATTTGAGGGACAGGGAGAGTGAGCAATGCAGAGGGAATAGTAACCAATGAACTCCTCTCCTAGAGAATGAATCTAAAGCAGGTCCAGGCAGAATGGGGAGCTTCCGTTTCAAGTTTATAACATGCTCAATGGGTTCTGCTGGGAAATCTCAAAGGATGACACCATTTTCAACCTTATAATACCCTTCTTCTTCAATGAGGGTATTTGTTTTTAAGAATACAAATACAATAGAATATTCATGGTGGAGAGTTTTTGATGGTAAAATGGTATCCCAGAGGATATGTTCTGGTGCTGCATTGTCACCTTCTGCAGAACTTTCTCCCTCTCTCTTCATTCTTCATTAGGTTGGAATTGGGATAAAAGAGCAGAATGGGTCATAAGGTCCTGTTCCAAGTAATTAGAGAGTTTCTTCTTTTATCTAAATGTGCCTTGTTAAAGTATATCAGTGTCAGCCAGGTTAATTGGAACTTTAATGCATAATTGATGTTAATTTATGGCCCTTTTTGTTCCAGGATGCTACTGCAGACCGTAAAGTCAGGATACAGTTTTCTTGTTATTAATTATATACAGAAAGCCAATATCCCCTTTGAGAAGAGACCCATGTCATCTGTAGCTTGTTACAGTGTGTCAGTCATAGGTCACTTTTACTGTGTAGGTCCTCCCTAAATTCCATATTACTCCATAATAACAATACATTAATCACAGTAAGTGAAAATTGGAGTTTTGAGCTAAGGCTCATGAGTACTATATGTTAAAATGTTTAACATACAATGCTAAAGATGTATTATACCTCCATGGGCTCAATGTATTCCACAGGCCATGGAATCCTAGTTTCATTTTGGAAATCAGTACACCACCTTTAACCAAAAATGTTTCCATAAATATAAAGGCAATAATACTGCCATAACTGAGGCTGCCGTGAATATAGAATACCAAATGAAAACTATGAAATTAGAATTTTCCTGCAGAGTTTCCATTTCAAGTCTAATAATTCTTGTTAATCACTTTTTTTGGAGACAGAGGGAGAAAAATGGTATGTCCCAAATCCACTAAAAAGCTCTACTTCTTCCACTGTGAGAACTAATGCTAACTTAAGAATTCTGTAGACAGAAATACAACATCATGCAAGAACTGTAAGCCACATAAACCCATATGTTGTCCAAAGTGCCATAATCAAAATCCTGAATTCGAAATTGAGAAAAGGGCTAAGTCCAGTGTATGAATTGCTTGACAAATAGCAGTCCTAGATTTGTTGATGGTTAAAACATGCTAAATTTGCCAACTTTGCCTAGTGACTCTACCATTTTGAAAGAGTGAAGAATGAGTGACTTCACATAAATCGAATGTACTGGGTTGTTTTCTGATATGTCACCATGTTTTGTTCAACTTAATGCTACCACCATGTGATCAGATATGACATAATATGAGAAACAGCAGGGGTGTTTCACAATGGAACATGACACAACATGATGTGTCAAGTTTCTTTTGAACCTTTCTTGGGATCCGATATCAGCCAAAAGGAGGTCATTTTAATTATCAGATGATTAATTAATTAGATAATTAATTGTCAGAGGTAGATGGATCCAAAGACAATGTGGTTCTTTACATGCATGTTTGTACACAGAGGGAAAAGTGACAATTTAAAGCATATCTACTAAATGAAAAACTAAAGTTTAAGGATTTCAATTATTTTTTTATTGAAGTAACATTCATAATAGCTACTATTTATTGTGTTATGTGAAGCATGCTCAGAAATAGAGAATCTTTCTTACCCTCAAAGGGCTGATATTCAAGTTGGAAACACAAAGCCTTGCCCCAAGAAACTGGACATTTAGAGAGTGCTTACTAAAAATATTTTTAAGTTAGTGAAGGAAAAATTCTAAGGCAACAAATAAAAAAATATGAACTATATTATACCATAGTACTTTGCCAATGTTTGCTTTTTTAGGGGAAGTTACCATATTCCAGAAACAAGGGTGACTGGCACAGCAATAGTTCTTTTAAAACATAGAATTGAAACTCCAGTATCAAACACTCAAAATTTGAGTTAGGTATAAACCAAAAAAATTAGGATCCTATGTGAAACTTCAATAAATCAGTGTTTTAAATTTATTTTATTTATTTATTTTTGGCTGTGTTGGGTCTCGTTGCTGCGTGCCGGCCCTCTCTAGTTGAGGCGAGCGGGGGCTACTCCTCGTTGCACTGCGCAGGCTTCTCATTGCAGCAGCTTCTCCCACCGCGGAGCACAGGCTCTAGGCGCGCGGGCTTCAGCAACTGTGGCACACAGGCTCAGCAGCCGTGGCTCGCGGGCTCCAGAGCACAGGCTAAGCAGTTGTGGCGCATGGGCTTAGTTGCTCTGCGGCATGTGGGATCTTCCCAGACCAGGGCTCAAACCCATGTCCCCTGCATTGGCAGGTGGATTCCCAACCACTGAGCCACCAGGGAAGCCCAAATCAGTGTTTTAAAGTTACTGTCTACTTTTTACTTTTCTGCTGAAAGCAGAGATTCAGGACATAACAAACATTCAATTTTGTTACCAAACCAAACTTTGGTCCACTTGCCCAATGCACAGCAAAGCCAATCTACTGACACCAGGTTGTGGTGAAGCAAAGTGTAGCATTTATTGCAAGGTGACAAGCAAGGAGAAGGGGCAGCTAATGCTCAAAAGACCGGAACTTCCTAATGGTTTTTAGGGATGGGTTTTTAAAGACAAAGTGAGGATGAGGGTCATGGGGAATGTGATCAGTTCATGCAATCTTCTGATTGGTGTGTGGTGAGGTAACCAGGTGAGGTCACAGAGATTGATCACGTTATCAGTCTTCAGGCTCCAGCCAGTCTGGGGGCTACGTGCTCATGGTCATCATTCTCTGTCTGGTTGGGGTCTGGTTTCTGTAAAACAACTGAGGAATGTGCATTAGACTTTATCACCTTTAAAATGGAACTGAGAGTCCTTGAGGCTGATTTATTGTTTAAGTTATGGTTATTTCTCTGCCTGACTGACCTATCTTTATTTCTATATTCCTTAGCTTCTCCAGTCATCCACTGCTAGGGCCTGTTTCTTTCTCTCTCTACTCATGGAGGGCATAGAAGGCCACAGTATATTTCCACAGTCTTTTTCTTCATCACTGATAAGCAGAACACGCACTGGGGTTCTGTCACGAGGAAGGCCTCTACATAGGTCTGCTCAGTTTCAGTTTCACATTTTTATCTAAGAAAGAATATCTTACCTATGGGACACCTAAGTTCCCATCTCTCTTGCTTCCAGGAAGAGCTAGAGAATCGTATAACCTTAATGTAAGAGGCTGCCAATATTGTGAGATATGTTATACATATTTTTATTTTTTTATTGTTTTTGAACAATTAATGGCAATTAATACATCATGCAGAATCATTGTCAAATATATTTCTTAAGCACCTGTTTGCATGGGATTCTGTCCTAGGCATTATACAAAACAAAATAAGCATGTAGTTAATATCTGCAATTTAAGATGTAAATTGCTTTTCATTATTCTAAATTAATAAGAACTTTTTGTTTAATCCCCCCCCCCAACATTTGTAATTAGCTTCATTGACCTTTCTGGGCCTCAGTCTCCTCACCTGCAAAACAAGGATATACTACCCACTCACCGAGCCCAATGATTACCAACAACTTCTCTAAATCATGTGTGTTGTTTTTTTTAATCATACTATGTTAAAAATCAAAGATTATCAGAATGTTAGGAGGGTTTTTAGAAAAGAAAAGATCTGTAGTGTGCTCTAGTTGACTCAAAATACTAAGAGCTCCCAGGCCTTCATTTCCATATAACAGAAGCCATTGTAATTTATTGGCTTTTTAGAATGCTTTTCAAAACAGTATTATGCTTGATATCCTTTCCTTCGCACCCACTCCCAATCCATCAATAAGTTCTGAGTGTCCTATCTCCAAAACATACCTAGAATGTATGTATTCTCTCCATGTCTAGCACCACCTCCCTATCCAGGTTCTCATCATCTCCCACTGAGAATGACTGCAGTGGTCTCTTCAGGTCAGCATTGCCCCATGCAGCCCATCCCCCACACTGCTGCAAGAGTGATGTGTTTTCAATAGATCTCAGTGGGTTGGTCCAAGCTCCTTCATTCTCAGTTGACCATTTTACTACTTATTTCACCAAGAAAATAAAATCAAATTAAACAGAAATTCCACAGGGTTTTGCCACCATGTCTAGCCATAAACTTGTGTACACACTCAACCATTCTGCCTTCCTTCGCGTTACTCCAGATGAATTGTTTCTGTTGCTATCTAAAGACAACCCTTCCACTTGTCTTCTAGATCCCATTCCTTCTTACCTACTTGATGACATTGCACCAATTATTCTCTCCTCTCCAGTATCATCAGTTTTTCCTTCTCTATTGGATCATTTCCATTAACAAACAAACAGTATAATCTATCACACCGTAAAAAAATTATCCCTAAACCTTACCCACGCACCTCCCTAAACCACTACTCCCTCCACATTGAACTTCTCCCCTGAACTTTAGATTCGTGTGTTCAACTCTCCATGTAACACCACCACATGGACGTCTAAAAGGCATCTCAAAGGTAACATACCCAAACTGAGCTCCTAATCTACCCCCATACCTATTCTTTTTCCAGTCTTCCTCATCTCAGTGAATGGTAACTCCATCCTTCCAGCTGCTCAAATCAAAAATCTTGCCTCCTCTCTTTGTCTCATCAGCAAATCTCTCGCCATTTCACTGCACCTACTTCTGGACTTCTTTTCATCAACCGTACTGCTACTACCCTCGTCTAAGCTACCAACCTCTATTTTCTAAATTACTGCCATAGCCTTCTAATCAGCCTCCCTACTACTTTCATTCTGTCACCCTTCAATCTATTCTCAACACAGCAGGCAGAGTAATCCTTTAAATGTAAGGTAGATGATGCCTCTCCCTGCTCAAAAATCTGCAATGACTCCCCATCTCATGAAGAGTGACATTCAGAGTCCTTATAATGGTGTAATGTTCCCTACATGACCTAAGCTTCAGCTACCTCTCTGACCTCATCACCTTTTATTCTCCTCTTTATGCATCTCACTCCAACTATACTGGTCTCCTAGTATTTCATAAACATGCCAAGAATGCTTCTGCCTCAGGATCTTTGCACTTGTTCTTCCCTCTGCATGGAAAATTCACCCTCTAAATATCCTCAAGACCCACTTTCTCACCTCCTTCAGGTCTTTGCCCAAATTCACCTCTCAGTGAGAACTTCACTGGTTCCCTGCATGAAATTGCACTTCCCCCAACCCCACAAAACAGACATTCTGTTTCTTCCTGCTCTGCTTTATTTTCCTCTACAGCAACTACATCATCTAACATACTCAATGTTAGCTTCATGAGAACAGGGAGATTCTTGTCTGTTTTTTTCACTACTGTACCCTCATGCCTAGAATAGTGCCTCAGAAAGTATTAAGGAAATGAGTGAAAGTTTGTTCTAAAAGCTAAATGCCTAGTGTTGATGAAGGTACAGGGCAACACCTACTCTCATATTCTGCTGATTAAAATATAAATTTTAACAACTTTCTGGTGGCCAATTAGTAAGGATCCAAAATCCTAAAAACATAGATACTATTCAACTGAGCAACTATACTTTTATGATCGAACCAACAAAATTCTCACAGATATCTGGGGGGAAAGTTTGTATAAGAATGCTTATTGCAGGACTCTCTGCAACAGCAAAAAAATTGGAAACAATCATAAAGATCAAACAGAAGAGATTTGGTAGGATAAACTACAGTACAGTACATTTATACAATAGAATTTCATTCATCTAGTCTTGATTAGCTTTCAGAAGATTATATAATGATGTACAAAGCTGTTAACAATAGGTACAATATGATAAAATCAAATTTTGTGAAATAAAAATATATACAGAGAAAATGATTGAGAGTAGATATCTCTGTTTATTTCTGGATTATGGAATTATGCATCATTTTATTTCCTTTTGTTTGTCTATATTTTCTTTCTCTTTTTTATTGAGGTATAGTTGCTTTACAATGTTGTATAAGTTTCTGGTATACAGCACAGTGATTCAGATATATATATATATATACATGCATATATATATATCTTCTTCATATTCTTTTCCATTATGGTTTATTATAGGATATTGAATATAGTTCCCTGTACAATACAGTAAGACCTTGCTGTTTACTATTTTATACATAGTAGTTTGTATCTGCTAATCTCAAGCTCCTTATTTATCCTTCTCACACCGCCTTTCCCCCTTGGTAACCATAAGTTTGTTTTCTAATTCTGTGAGTCTGTTTCTGTTTCATAAATAAGTTCATTTGTGTCATAGTTTAGATTCCACATATAAGTGATATCATATGGTATTTGTCTTTCTCTTTCTGACTTACTTCACTTAATATGATAGTCTCTAGGTCCATCCATGTTGCTGCAAATGGCATTATTTCATTCTTTTTTATGGCTGAGTAATATTCCATTGTGTATATATACCACATCTTCTTTATCCATTCATCTGTTGATGGACATTTAGGTTGCTTCCATGTCTTGGCTATTTTAAATAGTGCTGCTATGAACATTGGAGATTGTTATCTTTTTGAATTAGAGTTTTCTCCAAATATATATGACCAGGAGTGGGATTGCTGGATCATATGGCAACTCTATTTTTAGTTTTTTGAGGAACCTCCATACTGTTTTCCATAGTGGCTGCACCAATTTACATTCCCACCAACAGTGTAGGAGGATTTGTTTTTCTGTATTTTCTTAACTGGCTGTAATGAATAGGTATCACTACTATAATAAGAAAATGACCTAGTGACAATAGTCAACATTTACTGAGCATTAACAATATGCCAAATACTTTATATATACCATCTCATTTAATTCTCAAAGAGACATTTTGAGGTATTGTCTTAGTCATTTTGGGCTGCTATAACAAAAATAGCATAGACTGGATAGCTTATAAACAACAGAAATTTGTTTTTCACAATTCTGGAGTCTGGGAAGTCCAAGAATAAGGCACAAATCTGGTGTCTAATGAGAGCCTGCTTAGTGTTTCATCAACATCTCACTGTGTTCTCACATGGCTGAAGGTGAGGAGGCGCTCTCTGGGGTCTCTTTTATAAGGACATGAATCCCATTCATGAGGGCTTCACCTTCATGAGTTCATCACCTCCCAAAGGCCCCACCTCCAAATACTTTCATATTAGGGTTTAATTCAACATATGAATTTGGAGTGATGTGATTTCAACATCACCCCTTAGTCTTCACTTAGTGTAAGCTGGGACAGAATATCACAAAAGATTACCATAAACATCTCAGGACCTACATAAGCACTTCTATGGTTAGGGCTAACGAATTAGGAGACTCCAGAGTTACAACCATATAAATAGAATATGAAAAAGTGAAAAGTATTTTTAGTGTATCAACTAAAGGTTCACTTTTTTTGAGATCTTTATCATCAATGAGTAAGATAGCAAATGTGGGAAATAGATAAAAGACTCATGGAGGAACCAAGATGGCAGAGTAGAAGGACGTGCTCTCACTCCCTCTTGTGAGAACACCAGAATCACAACTAGCTGCTGAACAATCATTGACAGGAAGACACTGGGACTCACCAAAAAAGATACCCAACACCCAAAGACAAAGGAGAAGCCACAGTGAGATGTTGGTGAATCAAAAAAAGATCTTGCTGTGGAGGGCAGACAGCAGAAGCAAGAAAAACTACAATCCTGCAGCCTGTGGAACAAAAACCACATGCACAGAAAGATAGACAAGATGAAAAGGCAGAGGGCTATGTATCAGATGAAGGAACAAGATAAAACCCCAGCAAAACAACTAAATGAAGTGGAGATAGGCAACCTTCCAGAAAAAGAATTCAGCATAATGATAATGAAGATGATCCAGGACCTCGGAAAAAGAATGGGGGCAAAGATCGAGAAGATTCAAGAAATGTTTAACAAAGACCTAGAAGAATTAAAGAACAAACAAACAGCAGTGAACAATACAATAACTGAAATGAAAACTACACTAGAAGGATTCAATAGCAGAATAACTGAGGCAGAAGAATGGATTAGTGACCCGGAAGACAGAATGGTGGAATTTACTGCTGCAAAACAGAATAAAGAAAAAAGAATGAAAAGAAATGAAGACAGCCTAAGAGACCTTTGGGACAACATTAAATGCAACAATATTTGCATTTTAGGGGTCCCAGAAGGAAAAGAGAGAGAGAAAGGACCAGATAAAATATTTAAAGAGATTATAGTCGAAAACTTCCCTAACACGGGAAAGTAAATAGCCACCCAGGTCCAGGAAGCACAGAGAGTCCCATAAAGGATAAACCCAAGGAGAAACATGCCGAGACACATAGTAATCAGTTTGGCAAAAATTAAAGACAAAGAAAAATTATTGAAAGCAGCAAGGGAAAAATGACAAATAACATACAAGGGAACTCCTATAAGGTTAACAGCTGATTTCTCAGCAGAAACTCTACAAGCCAGAAGGGAATGGCATGATATACTTAAGGTGATGAAAGGGAAGAACCTACAACCAAGATTACTCTACCCAGCAAGGATCTCATTCAGCTTTGATGGACAAATCAAAAGCTTTACAGACAAGCAAAAGCTAAGACAATTCAGCACCACCAAACCAGCTTTACAACAAATGCTAAAGGAACTTCTCTAAGTGGAAAACACAAGAGAAGAAAAGGACTTACAAAAACAAACACAAAACAATTAAGAAAATGGTCATAGGAACATACATATCGATAATTACCTTAAACGTGAATGGCTTCAAAGCTCCAACCAAAAGACACAGGCTTGCTGAATGGATACAAAAGCAAAACCCAAATATATGTTGTCTACAAGAGATGCACTTCAGACCTAGGCACACATTCAGACTGAAAGTGAAGGAATGGAAAAAGATATTCCATGAAAATGGAAACCAAAAGAAAGCTGGAGTAGCAATACTCATATCAGATAAAATAGACTTTAAAATAAAGAATGTTACAAGAGACAAGGAAGGACACTACATAATGATTAAGGGATCAATCCAAGAAGAAGATATAACAATTATAAATATATATGCACCCAACATAGGAGCACCTCAATACATAAGGCAACTGCTAACAGCTGTAAAAGAGGAAATCGACAGTAACACAATAATAGTGGGGGGCTTTAACACCTCACTTACACCAATGGACAGATCATCCAAAATGAAAATTAATAAGGCAACAGAAGCTTTAAATGACACAATAGACCAGATAGATTTAATTGATATTTAGAGGACATTCCATCCCCAAACAGCAGATTACACTTTCTTCTCAAGTGCACACGGAACATTCTCCAGGATAGATGACATCTTCGGTCACAATTCAAGCCTCAGTAAACTTAAGAAAATTGAAATCATATCAAGCATCTTTTCTGACAAAATGCCATGAGATTAGAAATCATTACAGGGAGAAAAACTTAAAAAACACAAACACATGGAGGCTAAACAATACATTACTAAATAACCAAGAGATCACAGAAGAAATCAAAGAGGAAATCAAAAATTACCTAGAGACAAATGACAATGAAAACACGACAATCTAAAACCTATGGGATGCAGCAAAAGCAGTTCTAAGAGTCAAGTTTATAGCTATACAAGCCTACCTCAAGAAATAAGAAAAATCTCAAATAAACAATCTAACCTTACACTTAAAGAAACTAGAGAAAGAAGAACAAACAAAACCCAAAGTTATCAGATGGAAAGAAATCATAAAGATCAGAGCAGAAATAAATGAAATAGAAACTAAGAAAGCAATAGCAAAGATCAGTAAAACTAAAAGTTGGTTCTTTGAGAAGATAAACAAAATTGATAAACCATTAGCCAGACCCATCACAAAAAAGAGGGAGAGGCCTCAAATCAATAAAATTAGAAATAAAAACGGAGAAGTTACAACAGACATTGCAGAAATACAAAGCATCCTAAGAGACTACTACAAGCAACACTATGCCAATAAAATTGAGAACCTGGAAGAAATGGACAAATTCTTAGAAAGGTGTAACCTTCCAAGACTGAACCAGGAAGAAATAGAAAACGTGAACACAACAATCACAAGTAATGAAATTGAAACTGTGATTAAAAATCTTCCAACAAACAAAAGTCCAGGACCAGATAGATGGCTTCACAGGCGAATTCTATCAAACATTTAGAGAAGAGCTAACACCCATCCTTCTCAAGCTCTTTCAAAAAGTTGTGGAGGAAGGAACACTCCCAAACTCATTCTATGAGGCCACCATCACCCTGATACCAAAACCAGAAAAAGATACTACAAAAAAAGAAAATTACACACCCAATATCTCTGATGAATATAGATGCAAAAATCCTCAACAAAATACTGGCAAACAGAATCCAACAACACGTTAAAAGGTTCATACACCATGATCAAGTGGGATTTATCCCACTGATGCAAGGATTCTTATATGCAAATCAATCAATGTGATACACCATATTAACAAATAGAAGAATAAAAACCATATGATCATCCCAATAGATGCAGAAAAAGCTTTTGACAAAATTCAACACCCATTTATGATAAAAACTCTCCCAAAAGTGGGCATAGAGGGAACCTACCTCAACATAATAAAGGCCATATATGACAAACCCACAGCAGACATCATTCTCAATGGTGAAAAACTGAAAGCATTTCCTCTAAGATCAGGAACAAGACAAGGATGTCCACTCTCACCACTATTATTCAACATAGTTTTGGAAGTCCTAGCCACAGCAATCAGAGAAGATAAAGAAATAAAAGGAATACAAATTGGAAAAGAAGAAGTAAAACTGTCCCTGTTTGCAGATGACATGATACTATGCATAGAGAATCCTAAAGATGCCACCAGAAGAGTACTAGAGCTAATCAATGAATTTGGTAAAGTTGCAGGATACAAAATTAATGCACAGAAATCTCTTGCATTCCTATACACTAATGATGAAAAATCTGAAAGAGAAATTAAGGAAACACTCCCATTTACCATTGGAAAAAAAAAGAATAAAATACCTAGGAATAAACCTACCTAGGGAGACAAAAGACCTGTATGCAGAAAACTATAAGACACTGATGAAAGAAATTAAAGATGACACCAACAGATGTAGTGATATATCATGTTCCTGGATTGGAAGAATCAATATTGTGAAAATGACTGTGCTATCCAAAGCAATCTACAGATTCAATGCAATCCCTATCAAATTACCAATAGCATTTTTTACAGAACTAGAACAAAAAATCTTGAAATTTGTATGGAGACACAAAAGATCCCAAATAGCCAAAGCAGTCTTGAGGAAAAAAACGGAGCTGGAGGAATGAAACTCCCTTACTTCAGACTATACTACAAAGCTACAGTAATCAAGACAATATGGTACTGGCACAAAAACAGAAATATACATCAATGGAACAGGATAGAAAGCCCAGAACTAAACTCACGCACCTATCATCAACTAATCTATGACAAGGAGGCAAGGATATACAATGGAGAAAAGACGGTCTCTTCAATAAGTGGTGCTGGGAAAACTGGACAGCTACCTGTAAAAGGATGAAATTAGAACACTCCCTAACACCATACACAAAAATAAAGTCAAAATGGATTAGAGACCTAAATGTAAGACAGGACATTATAAAACTCTTAGAGGAAAACATAGGCAGAACACTATGACATAAATCACAGCAAGATCTTTTTTTTTTTCTTTTGAGGTACATGGGCCTCTCACCGCTGCGGCCTCTCCCGCTGCAGAGCAACAGGTTCCAGACAGGCAGGCCCAACGGCCATGGCTCACAGGCGCAGCCGCTCCGCGGCATGAGGGATCCTCCCGGACCTGGGCACGAACCTGCGTCTCCTGCATCGGCAGGCGGACCCCCAACCCCTGCGCCACCAGGGAAACCCAGCAAGATCTTTTTTGATCCACTTCCTAGAGTAATGGAAATAGAAACAAAAATAAACAAATGGGACCTAATGAAACGTCAAAGCTTTTGCACAGCAAAGGAAACCATAAACAAGACGAAAAGACAACCCTCAGAATGGGAGAAAATATTTGCCAATGAATCAACAGACAAAGGATTAATCTCCAAAATATATGAACAGCTCATACAGCTCAATATTAAGAAAACAAACAACCCAGTCCAAAAATGGGCAGAAGACCTATACAGACATTTCTCCAAAGAAGACATACAGATGGCCAAGAAGCACATGAATAGCTGCTCAACATCACTGATTATTAGAGAAATGCAAATCAAAACTATAATGAGGTATCACCCCACACCAGTTAGAATGGGCATCATCAGAAAATCTACAAACAACAAATGCTGGAGAGGGTGTGGAGAAAAGGGAACCCTCTTGGACTGTTGGTGAGAATGAAAATTGATAGAGCCACTATGGAGAACAGTATGGAGGTTCCTTAAAAAACTAAAAATAGAATTACCATATGATCCAGCAATCCCACAACTGGGCATATATCCAGAGAAAAGCATAATTCAAAAAGACACGTGCACCCCAATGTTCTTTGCAGCACTGTTTACAATAGCCAGGTCATGGAAGCAACCTAAATGCCCATTGACAGATGAATGTATAAAGAAGATGTGGTACATATATGCAATGGAATATTACTCAGCCATAAAAAGGAATGAAACTGGGTCATTTGTAGAGACGTGGATGAATCTAGAGACTGTCATACAAAGTGAAGTAAGTCATAAAGAGAAAAACAAATACCATATATTAACACATATATGTGGAACCTAGAAAAATGGTACAGATGAACCGGTTTGCAGGGCAGAAATAGAGACGCAGATGTAGAGAACAAACGTATGGACACCAAGGGGGGAAAGCCGCAGGGGGGTGGGGGGGGTTGGTGTGATGAATTGGGCATTTGGGATTGACATGTATACACTGATGTGTATAAGATTGATGACTAATAAGAAACTGCTGTATAAAAAAATAAATTAAATAAAAATTAAAAAAAAAAAGAGGGCTTCCCTGGTGGCACAGTGGTTGAGAGTCCACCTGACGATGCAGGGGACACAGGTTCGTGCCCCGGTCTGGGAAGATCCCACATGCCGTGGAGCGGCTGGGCCCGTGAGCCATGGCCGCTGAGCCTGCGTGTCCAGAGCCTGTGCTCCGCAAAGGGAGAGGGCATAACAGTGAGAGGCCTGTGTACCGCAAAAAAAAAAAGACATAGAGTGGCAGAACGAATTTTAAAAAAAAATTCAACCATATGATTCCTACAAAAGATTCACTTCAGCTTTACAGACACACATAGACTGAAAGTGAAGTGATGGAAAAATATATTCCATGTAAATAAAAATAGAGAGGAGAGGTAGCTACACTTACATCTGACAAAATAGACTTTAAGCTAAAACTGTAACAAGAGGCAAATAAGATCACTATACAGTTATAAAGGGGTCAAGTCATCAAGAGGATATAACAATTATAAATATTTATGCACCCACATCAAAGCACCTAAATGTATAAAGCAAATATTAACAGATCTGAAAGGAGAAATAGATAACAATACAATAATATAGGGAACTTCAGTATCCCACTTTTGTCAATGGATAGATTATCCAGACAGAAAATCAATAAGGAAACACTGGACTTAAACTACACACTAAACTAACAGTCATATACAGAACATTTCATCCAACAGCACAGAATATACATTCCTCTCAAGTGTACATGGAACATTTTCCAGGATAGATCATGTGTTAGGCCACAAAATAAGTGTTAATATATTTAAGAAGACTGAAATCATATCAAGCATCTTTTCCAGCCACAATGGTACAAAACTAGAAATGAATTAAAAGAAGAAAACTGAAAAATTCACAAATATGTGCAGATTTAACAACATGCTCCTGAGCAACCAATAGGACAAAGAAGAAATCAAAAGGAAAATTAAGACAAATGAATATAGAAATAAATAACATACCAAAACTTAAAGCAGTTTTTTTTTATATAATAGTGTTTATTTATTTTTACTTACTGACAGTTTTGCTTTATTTATTTATTTATTTATGGCTGTGTTGGGTCTTCGTTTCTGTGCGAGGGCTTTCTCTAGTTGTGGCAAGCAGGGGCCACTCTTCATCGCGGTGCGCGGGCCTCTCACTATTGCGGTGTCTCTTGTTGTGGAGCACAGGCTCCAGATGCGCAGGCTCAGTAATTGTGGCTCACGGGCCCAGTTGCTCCACGGCATGTGGGATCCTCCCAGACCAGGGCTCGAACCCATGTCCCCTGCATTGGCAGGCAGATTCTCAACCACTGTGCCACCAGGGAAGCCCTGAAGCAGTTTTAAGAGGGAAGTTTACAGCAATAAATTCCTATGCTAAGAAAAAAATAAAGATCTCAAATAAACAACTTAACTTTACACCTCGAAGAACTAGAAAAAGAACAAACTAATCCAAAGTTAGCAGAGAGAAGGAAACAGCAAAGCAGAGTGTAAATAAATGAAAAAGAGACTAAAAAGACTAGAGAAAAAAATCCATGAAACTAAGAGCTGGTTCTTTGAAAAGATAAACAAAATTGACAAAGTTTAGCTAGACTAACTAAGAAAAACAGAAAAAATACTCAAATAGATAAAAATCAGAAATGAGACAGAAGGCATTACAACTGATAACACAGAAATAGTAAGGATCATAAGAAACTACTATGAACAATTACATGCCAACAACTAGATAACCTAGAAAATGAATAAATTCCTAAATGCATATAACCTATCAAAACTGACTCATAAAGAAACCAGAGACTTCCCTGTTTGTCCAGTGGCTAAGGCTCTGCACTCCCAATGCAGGGGACCCGGGTTCGATCCCTAGTCAGGGAACCAGATCCCACATGCCACAGTGAAGTTCCCGCATGCCGCAACTAAGACCCGGCACAGCCAAATAAATAATAAATAAATAAATAAATATTTTTATAAAAAAAGAAATAGAAAATCTGAAATGATCAATTACTAGTAAGGAGATTGAATCAGTGTTTAAAACCCTCCCAACACAGGAAAAAACAGACGGCTGCAATGGTGAATTCTCCCAAACATTTAAAGAAGAATTAATACCAACCCTTCCCAGCTCTTCCAAGAAAACAGAAGAGAAGGAAACATTTCCCAGTCTCATTTTACAAGGTCAGCATTAGTTTGCTTTCAAAAGCCAGAGAAAGGCACTACAAGAAAAGAAAATTATAGGCCAATGGCCCTTATGAACATAGATGCAAAAATCCTCAACAAAATATTAGCAAACCAAATTCAATAGTACATTGAAAGGGTCATTAAGTCAAATTCATAGAAACAGAGTAGAATAATGATTTCCAGGATATGGGGCATCGGGGAAATAGGGAGAGGCTGATAAAAGTGTACAAGATTTCAGTTTTAAGATGATTAAAGTCTGAGGATCTAATGTATAACATGGTGACTATAGTTGATAACACTATATTGTATAATTGAAATTTAGGAAGAGAGTAGAATTTAAGTGTTCCCACCAAAAAGGAAAAAAAAATAAATATATGAGGTGGGAATCCTTTCACAATGTATACCTCCATCAGTTCATCATGCTGTACACTTTAAATAAATTATAATTTTTTGTCAATTATACCTCAATAGAACTGAGAAAAAAAAAGAAAAAAGAAAACATCACCTCTTCATTATGCAGTTACCTTCTTCCAAGGAGCTGAAATCACTTGATTCCACACATTCAAAGCAAATGGCAAATACACCGGGCCATTTCTACATCCAAAAAGTCATGGCAGTAATTTGCAGAAAAGTCATCCAGATCATTGCAAGTTTTGATTGAGCCCATTATGTTGCTAACACTGTTCGAGCCTCTAGGAGTAATAAAAAAAGAAAGAAGGATGAGGAAAAGGAATCGAAAGAGGAGAAGTAACATGTTCTTATCCTAAAGGAGCTTGTAACCCACTACTAGGGACCCCCTCAGAGCATTAGTTTGAAAATGAGGAAGTACCAGACTCTCAACTGGTCCCTCTGCCTCCACTTCTCACGTTCTCTGTCAATTTGCCATACAGCAATCTGAACCATCGCTTGAAAACCCAAATCAGAGCTTGTACTGTGAAACTGAAAATCTTCTCATAGCTTCCTATTTCACTTAGCAGGAAAAAAAGAAAAAGTACACTCTTCACCAAAGTACCACAAAGGCTTAGATGTCCTGAGGCCTGCCGACTTCTGAGACCCCATCTCCTACCGCACATCTTCACTTTCACTAGCCTCAGACACACTGGTCTTCTTTTCTATTCCTCAATCATCCAAGCTCTTACCTGCCTTCTGTCCTCTGTAGCGGCCAGTCCCTCCCCTGATACAGCTGGCTGCTTGTTTTCAGTAGGATCTTGGGTCCTGTGTTGCCCATTGAAAAAGCCTTCCGTGACCATCCAGCATCAGCCAGCCGCTCACCCCACCTGCCACATTCTCTGGCATGCGTTTTCTTCACAGCGCTTTTCACCATCTGAAATTGCCATGTTTTCTTGTGTCCTTATTTATTGCCTGTTTCCTCCTGCTGGAAAGTCAACTGTATGAAAATAAAAACCATGCCCGTGTTGTTGTTCACTATACATACTTGGCTTCAATATTTTTGAATGAAAGGTAGACAGAAAGGAACATGTCAGTGTTGACTATAGAGTCCAAGAAGACTCCAGGAACTCAAGGGGCCTCGAAGGACAGATAGCGGTAAACCACTCAGAATCTGATCAGGTTAATTCTCCTTCACTGTCTTTCCCACTAAAGCCTACATCCTTCAGCATCTGAAAAAGTCAAACAAGCAACCCAGAAAGCACATGCTAAATGCTTATTGAATAACTATTTTTAAACAATCCCACATGGTGTGTATCCCTTGAACAGAAGACAAGTGTTGGGTTCACAGAAGTTTTTCTAGTTCAGGCCAGCAGTGTCTCAGGTAGAAACTGCTCTATGTCTAGAGTAAAGACAAAATGAAACAGAGCTTCAGGTAACCCAAACTGGTGCTGATGTAAGAAGAAGAAGAAGAAAAAAATCTACTCCAAGTGAGCTCCTTTCTCATCTCTAAGCCTCAAGCCTAACCTTACAAAAGTACATAGAATATGCAATCTTGTCAGCTTTTGTGACTTAAATACTGTAGTGTTTGCCTTAGACAAGTTTTTGGCTCCTATATCATGCTTTTATTTCTGGGAATGCTTAGCAAAGAAAAGAAATCTAAGGCTTAATGTCTCTCTCCATTAAATATCCATACTCCCAAAGTTTTAAATCATTACTACTTGGAATAATTGCAACCCGTTTCCATCCCACGGTCCCTGACACTATGTCATTTCAACCACAACCAGGTGGAATAACAAAGGGGATTACATGTTCATTTGGAATGAGATATGTGCAGAAAACCCCTTAAGAAGCAAAGATCCTTTTTCTATTCATGTCTTTAATAATAATGAACAAGAAAACAGAAGGGCAAATGGAAGAGCAGCAAGAAGCATTTATTAGATAGTTGTTTGGGAACTAAGGAGTTGACAGATCTTTCCCTGGTATGACAACAGGTCTTGAGCCTAGCGTTTGTCAGACTAAGACTAAAATTGCAATGCCCTTTTACTTGACGCATTATGTCCTGGAAAAAACTTCAAGGCCAAGGAAAAACTTGGTAAACAAGGAGAATGTGCTGCCTAAAATATATAAAACTGCCTCAAATCTTAGATTGCACAGCTATAGCAAATTAATTTGTGTATGTGATAAAGAGTGTCACAGGGACTTCCCTGGTGGTCCAGTGGCTGAGACTCCTCGCTCCCAATGCAGGGGTCCCGGGTTCGATCCCTGGTCAGGGAACTAGATCCTACATGCCGCGACTAAGACCCAGCACAGCCAAATAAATAAACAAAAATTTTTTTTTAAAAAAAGGGTGTCGGGCTTCCCTGGTGGCAAAGTGGTTAAGAATCTGCCTGCCAGTGCAAGGGACACAGGTTCGAGCCCTGGTCCGGAAAGATACCACATGCCACGGAGCAGCTAAGCCCATGAGCCACAACTACTGAGCCTGAGCTCTAGAGCCCGCAAGCCAAAACTACTGAGCTCACGTGCCACAACTACTGAAGCCTGCACGCCTAGAGCCTGTGCTCCGCAACAAGAGAAGCCACGACAATAAGAAGTCCGCGCACTGCAATGAAGACCCAACACAGCCAAAAATTTTAAATTAATTAATTTTTTTTAAAAACAGGTGTCACAAATACTTATGACATTATATTTTTTTTAACTTCTGGAAATCGAAAAGTACTCAAACACACACCCACAAAACACACATATTTATGCTTTGGGGAGGGCACATGATTTACCACATATGTGACAAAAGATTAAATCCTAATTATGCAAAACACAGTTTAAATTAATAAGAAAAAGACAACTGTCACAATAATCGATGACTGAACAATATGAAAAAGAAATTGACAAAAAACCCTCAAATATCCTGCTAACATTTATTCATCTTTTACTTATTCAATCAACAAATATTTATTGAGTACCAAGTATGTACCTGGTATTACACAAGACACCAGGTATACAGTGATGAGCAAAAAATGGCCCTGTTCTGAAAGAACTCATAGTATATTAAACCCAACTCATAACCAAAGATATTCAAATTAAAATGGTTTTTTATCTATTAAATGCCTTCAATTTACATTCTATAAATTCGGCAAGATACACTAAGAAGCTTAAATTTTTTCATATGCTTGTCTTGGTAATTCCATACCTGAGCATTTTTCCTAACGGACTAATCAGAAAGATGCAAACAGACTTATGTATAACTATGTTAATTGTGCTATTTATAATAGTGGAATCTGGGAACCACCTTAATGTTCAACAATTAGTAATGTTTTCTAGAAATTTTTAGTGTCAATAGAAAATTCTGACGAAAAAAGTGTGGCTGAAAAAATCATGATACAAAACTGGAGATACCGATAGCATGATATTGATGCGTGAATACATGCATATTCTACATGCTCTAAAGTATTCGTCTAATACTAAAGGAAAAAAAGGTTTTAAAGATAACCACCATGAATGCTTTTGACAACGATGCCATCTTGTAAGTTGTTTGCCAAATAAGCCGTCTAAATACGCTCTTTTCAATGCTCACAATCTGAATATATTTTGGAGCATACTGGTGTTACCGACCACGGCACTTGGCCCTCCCGAATCAATACAAATTGACTAGAGGCCAGACAAGAAATTCAGGCAAGGCTTTATTGGGGCCCCTGCTGCAGCAGCGGAGAGTGAGAACAAACAACAGGTTCCCTTGCTTGGTTGCTCCCGGAGGGGCGCAATCTTGTTCTTTATATGGGGTGAGGATAGGGGTGTGTCCAGGGGTCCTGCTGGAGGGGTGGCTTAGATGTTTTGCCCACCCCTCTGGTGGTGGTGTGTGCAGGAGGTATGCTCAGTACGCTGCTTTTGCTCCCAACACCCTGCTTTTGCTCCAGGCTCTTCATAAGTGGCAGTTGGGTTTTTTGGTCTCTTTCTATATTTTGGGTCCAGAATTTGCCCTAATTGGGCATGCATGCAGTTATTTTTAGTCCCATACAGTTTCTTTGTATTTTGTGGCTGGAGGAGCAGTGTGTCCAGGGCAAGCATTGCAGCAAAGGGGCCCAGGTCCCAGCAAAGGGTCCCAGTTCCCAGCCTGTCTCACTGGGGCTAAGAAAATCCTAATGTTGGAAGCAATACAAATCAACCCTCTTAATTGAGCAATAAAATGCTACTTCATTGTTTAAATTGTTTTAAAAGGAAAGTTCAAAGTTTAGCTTGACATTCACCTCTGCCTTTATAAGAGAAACACAGCCTATAAAATCATTTTTATGCCTGTTATTTATTTATTTATTTATTTTTGGCTGCATTGGGTCTCCGTTGCTGCGCACCAGCTTTCTGTAGTAGTGGGGGCTACTCTTCCTTGCAGTGCGCAGGCTTCTCATTGCAGTGGCTTCTCTTGTTGCGGAGCACAGGCTCTAGGCACCCCGGCTTCAGTACTTGTGGCTCGTGGGCTCTAGAGCGTAGGCTCAGTAGTTTTGGCGCACGGGCTTAGTTGCTCCGCCGACATGTGGGATCTTCCGCGACCAGGGCTCCAACCTGTGTCCCCTGCATTGGCAGGCGGATTTTTAACCACTGCGCCACCAGGGAGGGTCATGCCTAAAATCATTTAAAACCTCAGACCACCGAGTTGGACTTAGGACTGGGATTTTCTCCGTTTTGCCAGGACTCTCAAAGGTCTCCAGCGACTGGCACTTCTGCAGAGGGCTGCCTCTGCCCGGAAGGCCGCAGCTCCACTTCCTGCCTGGGGGAGGAACTTCGGCCCTCGCCGGGATTTCAGAAACCTGTTCGAGCTGGTTTTGTAGGGCTGAATCTTGTTATTTGGTAAATACTTATTTAGCTTTCCGAGGACTCAGAACTAATCACTGCCACTTCTCTTTAATAATAAATGGTGAACTTCAAACGCGGTAGAACTCAACTGACTAATCAGTACTCGACGGGAGGTGCAGAAGTGCAACCCGCCAACGGACATGAAAGACTGAACATTTCCTGTTCCAGCTCGCGGCGGCCCAGAATAAACTTAAACCAAGTGGGAAGATGTTGATGCGGCCGCCGACCCCCGGGCGCGGGCCGCGGGAGCCCGGGATCCATCTGCCCGCGGCCGGGCGCGCCGTCCCTTCCTCTTTCGCCCCGGGGACCCTCAAAGCCCGCCGCTCTGCCGGCTCCACAGTCTGGGCTTCTGCTCCCTTGGGCTTTTAATGCTGCCTTTTAAATACGCTGCTGAGTTGCAAACCAATTAGCCCTTTCCGTTTGCCCGGGCGAGCGGTGGGGAGCGCTCAGCGCGCCCCTCTCCGGCGGAAACTCGTGGGCTCCCGGGCGCCGCGCTCGCTGCTCGGAAGGGGGTCAGCACGCCCGGCGTGATTGATGCCAGCCTTCCAGGATTTGGTCCTCAAAATCTTTTATTTACTAGAAAAGGTAAGGGTCGCCCCTTTAATGGTTTCATTTTGTAATGCGAAAAACAAGTTATAAGGGCCACCCCATACACTTGTATTTGCATCATCAGAGCCGCGCGGTCCCAGCTTAATCCACTGCTGATTTGGAAATACTATCGGGCCTTTGGAAATATTGAAAGATTTTTGTCCCAGACACAGGGATAAAGATATTGAATAAGTGTTGAGACCTGACTCATATTTATCTAAAATTCTGCTTATCCAAATGTAATTTGAATTCTATATTGCCCATTCTGATGAAGGCATGAGCGTTTGAGGTGAAGCTGACTGTAGTTTTCTGATAAACCATAATAAAGCTTTGAATGAGAATTATTTTGCCCCCAAATTTTTCCATCTTTTATATAATTATTTCATCTTTGTATAATGGAGACCCAAACAGATCTGAAGTCCAATTTGTTCTCAAATTTAACACATTTCTGTCAGATTTTTAAACATGAATTAATTTAGAAT
This sequence comes from Grampus griseus, assembly GCF_964374135.1. Classification (NCBI taxonomy): domain Eukaryota; kingdom Metazoa; phylum Chordata; class Mammalia; order Artiodactyla; family Delphinidae; genus Grampus; species Grampus griseus. Next base: position 59,623,081 of record NC_138998.1, read on the forward strand.
AAGTTGCTGGAACCATAGGGATTGATGTTAAAATGGCTTCGCCTCATTCACACAGGGCCCTGCCAATGTACTTTTAATTTTACCCACTTAATAATCCCTAGGTATGGAGAAAAGACGGGAAGCACTTGTTCTCCAACCGCTCGCTGAAGCAACGCTGCGGGCGTTTTCAGTGATGAGCTTGGAGTGCCCCGCTGTGGAAGGAGATGTGCACTACAATTTCTTTCTTCCAGGTGAGTTTATAGTTGGCTGCTGATTTGGAAACCTTATAGTTCTTCACCTCTGCCCACCATGAGGTCGGATGTTACTTTACTGTTAACAAATGTGAATTCAGTCTCACTCCTTTTCTTCCATGAAACATAAATATTTGTTGAAAAGAATGAATGGACGGGGACTTCCCTGGCAGTCCAGTGGTTAAGACTTCCCCTTCCAATGCAGGGGGTGCGGGTCTGATCCCTGGTCAGGGGAACTAAGATCCCACATGCCTCCCGGCCAAAAAACCAAAACATAAAACAGAAGCAATATTGTAACAAGTTCAATAAAGACTTTAAAAATGGTGCATGTCAAAAAATCTTTATAAAAAGGAATGAATGGACGAATGAATCCTTTGGTCTCTCTTCCAAAAGCTTTGCATTTATTTTCTTGCAAAACCCAGAGCTGTGTTAGTACCCATTATGACATTTTGGAGCAGGTAGAATGAAATGACAAGGAGCACAAATAGGTGTGATCTCGTGTCGCAGCTCTCAACAATTGGCAGTGGCTGCCACAGAAGGAGTCTGAGGCCAAGTGCTGGCTCAAAAGGAAGGGTGATGTGATGCGTGAGCATGATGCAAAAAGGAAGTTAATCACTCTCTGCCTTAGGAGCTGAAACCTGTATAACTGATCTATAACACTGCTAGCCATTGGCTAATGGTCACTGAGTTTGTTTAGCCTATGTCAGTCTTTGTTTTCATCTCAAAAACAAAACAGTATATTTACTATTTACCCTGCCAAACAATAAACCCCATTTTTATTTATGTGATAATAATTAAAAAGCTCTCCCTACATAATTATTGCTGTAGCCTCTACCCTGGTTTTCCAGATGCTGACCTGTTCAGTCCTTCTTGTGATGTTCTATTCCTCAAACTACTTTGATCTATGTGCCTCTCTGTGCTGGTGTTCCCCTATTCATGCAGCTTATAAGTAGAAACTGGTAGAGGCGGGTATTAATAATCATGGTGGCATAAACTGGGGCTGTCCTGGGCAAATCAGGACATGTAGTCACCCTACTTGTAAACCCTAAATTTCAAGGGCCAGGGTCACTGTGTACTCCTAGAATGTGGTGAGCAACTGGGTAACCACACACCTGCTAAGCTCACAGCTCCATGAATTCCCCTCAATAAATCTTCAGAAACTGTATGTGCTGCCTGGTTATCACTCTTATTTGCTTGACAGCAGAAATGGTTAATGACAAATCCCAGACTCTTTGCAAGCTTCCAACTAACTCCTGGAGGAAACTGAGATATCTGCCCAGAAGATTGCCTACTACTGTACCCTCAGAGGTTGAGTACAGAGATGACACTTAATTACCCAGAACCCTGGAACCAGCATGCTTCTACTTTACACAGTCTATATGTCCCTGAAAAAGTATACATTAGGTGATACATCAGGGAAATCACATTTTAAATTCACTGGAGAGAATGGCTAAATAATGAAACCTTGTAGTGAGCCTCCTATAAGAATTTTTAAACTCCTTTTAAAATGCAAATAATTTACTGTTTTATAAATCTGGATTTTGGTAGAGTTGGTTTTCTTAAAGCAGAAAGTGTGACCTAGAACTTTGGTTTCCCTCAGAGGTAATGAACCTTTATCTGAGTCATATTTTCAAGTTATACTCTAAATGGAGATATTTTCATTAGGACGCTTTTAACTGCAAGTAACCAAAACCCACATCTGTCTTATACAATGAAGATGATGCATTGGTTCATATAACTGAAAATTCCAGTTCAAGCTTTAAGCAAGGGTTAATCCAGCGGCTCTAATAGTGTCACCAAACTGTTAGTTTCTTTCCATTTTTCTGCTTTATCTTGACAGGTACTGTCTTCATGTTAAGGGCAGTGAAGTGAATTAATGAAATCACCAACATTATCATAGCTATGTGAAGGAGGTAACTCAATGTTCTCTAAGAAGGAATAAGAGATAAAGTAACAAAGTTGTTTGAATCAAGATATTTTTTCATGAAATAATCTACAGATTAAACAGTGTTTAAGGAAAACAACTTTGTTGAGAGCCTGTTTAGGTCCATGATGGAGGAAACTGTCCTCCCTTTTTCTTTTTCTTTTCTTTTTTTAATTGAAATATAGTTGATTTGCAATATTGTGTTAGCTTCAGGTGTACAGTAAAGTAATTGAGTTACATTATTTTCAGATTATTTTCCATTATAAGTTATTACAAGATATTGAATATAGTTCCCTGTGCTATACAGTAAAGTAAATCATTACTGCTTATCTACTTTTTGTATAGTAGTTTGTATCTGTTAATCCCATACTCCTAATTTATCCTCCCCCCCACACTTCCCCTTTGGTAACTGTAAGTTTGTTTTCCATGTCTGTGAGTTTGTTTCTGTTTTATATATAGATTAATTTGTATTATTTTTTGATTCCACATATAAGTGATATCACGTAATATTTCTCTTTCTCTGTCTGACTTCTCTTAGTATGATAATCCTAGGTCCATCCATGTTGTTGCAAATGGCATTATTTCATTCTTTTTTATGGCTGAGTAATATCCCATTGTATATATATACAACATCTTCTTAAACCGATCATCAGTTGTTGGGCATTTGTGTTGTTTCCATGTCTTGGCTATTGTAAATAATGCTGCTATGAACATTGGGGTGCATTATCTTTTCAAATTAGAGCTTTTGTCTTTTCTGTGTATATGCCCAGGAGGGGGATTGCAGAATCATATGGTAGCTCTAGTTGTAGTTTTTTATGGAAACTCCATACTGTTTTCCATACTGGCTGCACCAATTTACACTTCCAACAACAGTGTAGGAGAGTTCCTTTTTCTCCATACCCTCTCCAGCATTTATTATCTGTAGACTTTTTGATGATAGCTATTTTGACTGGTGTGAGGTGATACCTCATTGTGATTGTGATTTGCATTTCTCTGATAATTAGTGATGTCAAGCATGTTTTCATGTTGTCCATCTGTATGTCTTCTTTAGAGAAATGTCTGTTTAGGTCTTCTGCCCATTTTTGGATTGGATTGGGTTTTTTTTTTGATATTGAATTGTATGAGCTGTTTGTATATTTTGGATATTAACCCCTTGTCAGTCACATCACTTACAGACATTTTCTCCCACTCTGTAGATCATCTTTTCATTTTGTTGATGGTTTCCTTTGAATGTGCAGAAGCTTTTAAGTTTTATTAGGTCCCATTTGTTTATTTTTGCTTTTATTTCTTTTGCCTTGGGAGACTAACGTAAGAATATACTGATATAATTTATGTCTGAGAATGTTTTGTCTGTGTTCTCTTCTAGGAATTTTATGGTGTCGTTTTGTATATTTTGGTCTTTAAACCATTTTGAGTTTATTTTTGTACATAGTGTGAGAGACTGTTCTAATTTCATTGATTTACATGTAGCTGTCCAGCTTTACCAACACCACGTGTTGAAGAGACTGTCTTTTCTCCATTGTATATTCTTGCTTCCTTTATTGAAGATTAATTGACTGTAGGTGTGTGGGTTTATTTCTGAGCTCTGTATTCTGTTTCATCGATCTATATGCCTGTTTTGTGGTAATACCATGCTGTTTTGATTACTGTAGCTTTTCAGTATTGTCTGAAGTCTGGAAGAGTTATGCCTCCAGCTTTGTTCTTTTTCCTCAGTTTTACTTTGGCAATTCTGGGTCTTTTATGGTTCCATATAAATTTCAGGATTATTTGTACTAGTTCTATGAAAAATGTCATGGGTATTTTGATAGGGATCACATTAAATCTGTAGATTGCTTTGGGCAGTATGGCCATTTTAAAAGTATTATTTATTCCAATACAATAGCATGGGGTGTCTTTCCATTTCTGTATCAGTGTTTTGTAGTTTTCAGTGTATAGGTCTTTCACCTCCTTGGTTAAGTTTATTCCTAGGCTGTTTTTTGTTGTTGTTGTTGTTTTGATGTTATTTTTAATGGGTTGTTTTTTCTGGCATTTCATTGTTAGTGTAAAGGAATGCAACAGATTTCTGTATATTAATGTTGTATTTTAATACCTTGTTGAATGCATTTATTAGTTCTAATAGTTTTTGTGTGGAGTCTTTAGGGTTCTCTATATAGAGTATCATGTCATCTGCAAATAGTGACAGTTTTACCTCTTCCCTTCCAGTTTGGATACCTTTATTTTTCTTGTCTAATTGCTGTGGCTAATGTCCTCCCTTTTTCTACTGCACACTATTTAGTGTGGTAGTGAGAGGAGGTTGTGGTGAATACTAACATGTACCCCACCTTCACATATTACACCGGACTGATAGTGCTAGGAGAAACCTTAGAGAACACTTGGTCTTGCCTCTTTAGTGTACTGGGGAACTAACTAAGACCCAGAGATGGGGAGTGAACACAAATTTCATTTTATGAGAGTTGAAGAGACACTTTAAAATGTGAAGGAGGATCAAGCCTCTGCATGCCCACACTTGTTTATTTGTCAACAAATAGCACCTGAAAATCAGAGTCTTACCCAGAGCTTCCACCACTCCAGACCAACTTGCCCCTCCCTACCCTGCCCATGAAGACTCTGTGGTGCAATTTCAGAAAGTAAGTTCACTTCAATCTGCTACTCACACCTTCTTCTTGCCTTAAAATGGTGTTTTCTGAACTGAGATACACATACATCAAAGGATACATTGTATATTGTAGAAAAATATAACTGGTATATCAAGCTCATGATTTCACCAAGATTATTGTTCAGAATAAGACTATAGTTGATTTATCAGTGGTAGTCCACCTTAAACAGCACATTTTTAACTTTAAGTATATGATTCAGAGGTACCTGTGAAACTTCTACATAGTCAAATTTACACACTGCTGCATTCACAGAAAAACAGTGACTGCTCTGGATATGTATGAAGATTTAAGAGAAAAATTTTATAAAATTTTAAAGACTGTCAGTCTCATTAATGTCAAGCCATCGATCTCTTTGCTGTTTTATCTATCTTTTTAGAGAGATGGAGCTCACTGGCCTTCACTCAGAAATGTTCTCACTCTTCTATTTGTTTTGTAAGAAATGCCAAGTCTTTTCTGTATGTAATCTTCAGTCTGCCAAATTATATGCATGACTTGTGTTGGTGTTAAAAGATAATTGCTCATTTGAACATTCTAAATCAAACCTTCCATGGCAAGTTTACATTCCACATGCAAGACAAAGTGAATAGGAAGATCATAAAACTGGAGCTGTGAGGAACACTGCTTGATCATGGTGAATAAGATAGGTTTTGATGTCTGAATTACTTTTTTTAAACTCAGCTGAAGATCTAGTTGTAAATATTTTAAACCTTATTAAAGAGACACTTGAAAAAAAGGTATCAGATTTCCTTTTCTGGAAGTAAGAGGAACTAAATATTCTGAAAAGTCCTCCCACCACAAAAACAGATAGATCCTGATAAAACATTCTTTATTGCATGTCTGAAAGCATAAGAAAAAGGGTAATTTTTCAGGATACTCTCTCCAAAAATAAATTTCAAAAATGCAGAATGATGAGCAGTAATAATAAGGGAAAGGTAGAGTGGCCTAAAGGCACAAGCCAATATTAGAGCTGAGGTAGCTGAACTAAGTCTTGGGCTAGAAGTAAGTACAAAAGTTGAACTTGAGAGTCCCACATTAAGCTGACATTTCTTAAAGGAAGATAAAATGTTCCAGGTCAATACTCTCCCTGATTCCTAGCAAAAGTACAAATAAATGTTTTCTGAAGAAAACCACCCCACTGTATTACCAAAAGATTCCCACAGATTAAGAGCAAGCAGTTATGAGCTCAAAATCAAAATCAGAAAGTACATGTGGAAAGAAGACACTATTATTGCAAGTCATCAGTAACTACAAACAGATTCAGGTCCCTAAGGAATTCATATTTTGGCAACGTCAGATACAGAATATAATATTTCTGTATATAATCTGTTCAGATAATTAAAGATGTTTTCACAGAACAAGTAATTGTTAAGGGACTATCAAAAATATTCCACAGGGGCTTCCCTGGTGGCGCAGTGGTTGAGAGTCTGCCTGCCGATGCAGGGGACATGGGTTCGTGACCCGGTCTGGGAAGATCCCACATGCTGCGGAGCGGCTGGGCCTGTGAGCCATGGCCGCTGAGCCTGTGCATCCGGAGCCTGTGCTCTGCAACGGGAGAGGCCACAACAGTGAGAGGCCTGCTTACCGCAAAAAAAAAAAACAAAAACAGAAAAACCAAAAAAAAATATTGCGCAGACTTGAAAAAATGAAAACAAAAGGAACTTTTGGAAATAAAAAATGTAATTGTTGAAAAAGAAAACTTAATAATGGAGGGCTTCCCTGGTGGTGCAGTGGTTAAGAATCTTGCCTGCCAATGCAGGGGACACGGGTTCGAGCCCTGGTCCAGGAAGATCCCACATGCCATGGAGCAACTAAGCCCATGCGCCACAACTACTGAGCCTGCTCTCTAGAGCCCGCGCGCCACAACTACTGAACCTACGTGCCACAACTACTGAAGCCTGTGTGCCCTAGAGCCCGTGCTCTGCAACAAGAGAAGCCACCACAATGAGAAGCCACCTCAATGAGAAGCCTGTGCACCGCAATGAAGAGTAGCCCCCACTCACTGCAACTAGAGAAAGCCCGCATGCAGCAACGAAGACCCAATGCAGCCAAAAATAAATAAAATTAATTAATAATTAAAAAAAACTTAATGGATGGTTTAAATTGCAGATTAGATGTGAATGAAGAGAGAATTGGTGAACTGGAAGATATATCTGAAAGAATATCCAGGATCCAGTTTAGAGAAAAAAGGAGATAAAAGTTAAGATAGAGATTGAAAGTTGCGGAGGATAAAATGAAAAACTTTAAAATACATCCAGTCAGAATCCTAAAGAAAAAAATACAATGGAGGAACTGCAATATTTGAAGAGAAAATGATCAAGAATTTTCCAAAACTGATGAGATACATAAGCTCCTAAGTAAAGAAAGTCAATATATAATAAGCAAGATAAATAAAAAGAAACCCACAAAGATACATTGTAATGAAATTGCAGATCACAAAAAACAAAAAGATTTTGAAAGCAACCTGAAAGAAAAGCAATGATTAGATTCTCAACAGTAACAATAGAAAGCAAAAAGACAGGAAACAATAACTTCCTAATTGAGAAAAATGAACTGTCAACTTTAAATTATGTATTCAGCAAAACTATCTTTTCAGAAATAATGATAAAATGAAGACATTTTCAGCTGAACAAAAACCTAGAGAGTTTGCCATCAACAGATTTTCACCATAGGAACTTCTAAAGAATGTGCTTCAGTAAGAAAGAAAATTATTGCTAAAGGAAAGTCTGAAAGGCAAATTAATAGTGAACAAATTGGTAAAGATGTAGATAATTTTAAATGACATCATAGGCATAAAAAAGAGAAAGGGGCAAGGAGGAAGAAGATGAAAAAGAAAGGAGGAAGGGGAGGAGGTATTCTAATTTACAGTGTTTAAACAATAAAGTATAGAACTAAAGTTCTTGCCTTCAGTAGCATTTGGAGATTCATCAGTCTCCAAATTTTGGGTTTAATTCACTAATCAGAAGTGAATAGCTTATGGAAAGTGTTCTAAGATCCTTGCATTGTTCAGGAGTTCATTTAACATATTAACTTACTTTAAACTTAAATTTCATATGTATGATAAAATTTCAATATTAATTACTAAAAGAATATGATATATTATTTTTAACTGGTTGGGGGGGAAATGGTTAAGAAAAAATTTAAACTAAAAAACTGAATTAATCTTAAAAAGGCAAAGGAAGGAAAGAAGCAAGTGAAACAGGAAAATTTACATTGATAGAAGCAAGTCCAAATATAACAATAATGGCAATAAATATAAATGAATTAAATACAGGTTAAAAGAAAAAGTCCATTTTTTTTAATCTAGCTAAACCATTTATAATAGTCACATCTAACATATTAAAATGTAGAAAGTTTAAAAGAACAAAGATTAAAAAAGAAATACCAGAAAAATACCAAAACAATGCAGAGATCACTATACTAATATTAGATAAAATAAAATATAAGACAAAGAGCATTATTGGGAATAGAGAATATTACTATATAATAATAAAAGTTTTCAATTCACTATATGATTATAACAACTTTAAACTTGGATGCACAGAATAAAATTGCCTCAAAATCATCATAGCATATGTTAGCACACCTCTAGTAATTATTGGTGGTCTAGAAGACAACAAATTAATTTGGATAAAGAATAAAGAACAAATATAATAAAAATTCTATAATTAACATTTAAAATTACATATCTAACAAGTAGAGAATACACATTCTTCTAAGCTCACAAGCAGTATTTCTAAAAATCCACACTCAGCCATAACACAAGTCTCAACACATCTCAAAGAATCAGTATCATAAAGACCATATTCTCTGGCAACAATACAGTTGAAAAGATATGGGACCATAATACAAACTTGATGGAAGACTTCAAATCACACATTCAAGAAGTCCTATGAATCCTAATCAGAATAACTACAAAGAAAAGCGTAACCAGCATATCAGAGCAAAAGATCTAAAAACAAAAGACAAGGAGCAAATTTTAAAACCAGGCAGAGAGAGACCTTCAAGATGGTCGAGGAGTAAGACGTGGAGATCCCCTTCCTCCCCACAGATATATCACTACAGCTACGTGAGGAACAACTCCTACAGAACACCTACTGAACGCTGGCAGAAGACCTCAGACTTCCCAAAAGGCAAGAAAATCCCCACGTACCTGGGTAGGGCAAAAGAAAACAGAAAAAAGAGAGACAAAAGAATAGGGACAGGACCTGCACCTCTGGGAGGGAGCTGTGAAGGAGGAAAAGTTTCCACACACTAGGAAGCCCCTTCACTGGTGGAGACAGGGGTTGGGTGGGGGAAAGCTTAGGAGCCACAGAGGAGAGCGCAGCAACAGGGGTGCAGAGGGCAAAGCGGAGAGATTCCCACACAGAAGATCGGTGCCGACCAGCACTCACCAGCCTGAGAGGCTTGTCTGCTCACCCACCAGGGCGGGTGGCGGCTGGAAGCTGGGCTTTGGAGCTCAGATCCCAAGGAGAGGACTGGGGTTGGCTGAGTGAACACAGCCTGAAGGGGGCTAGTGTGCCACTGTTAGCCGAGAAGGAGTCTGGGAAAAGCTCTGGACCTGCCGAAGAGGCAAGAGACGATTGTTTCGGGGTGCACAAAGAGGGAATTCAGAGCACCATCTAAATGAACTCCAGAGACAGGTGCGAGCTGCATGGACATCAGAGACGGGCATGAAATGCTAACACTGCTGCTGCAGCCACCAAGAAGCCTGTGTGCAAGCACAGGTCACTATCCACATCTCCCCTCCCAGGAACCTGTGCAGCCTGACATTGCCAGGGTCCTGTGATCCAGGGACAACTTCCCCAGGAGGACACACGGTGCACCTCAGGTTATTGCAACGTCCTGCTGGCCTCTGCCACTGCAGGCTAACCCTGCATTCCGTACCCCACACTCCCTCTGGCCTGAGAGAGCCAGAGCCCCCTAATCAGCTTCTACTTTAATCCCATCATGTCTGGGTGGGGGACAGATGCCCTCAGCAACCTACATGCAGAGGCGAGGCCAAATACAAAGCTGAACCCCAGGAGCTTTGCGAACAAAGAAGAGAAAGGGAAATTTCTCCCAGCATCCTCAGAAGCAGCGAATTAAATCTCCACAATCAACTTGATGTACGCTGCACCTGTGGAATACCTGAATAGACAACGAATCATCCCAAAATTGAAGTGGTGGACTTTGGGAGCAAATGTAGGTTTGGGGTTTGCTTTCTACATCCAATTTGTTTCTGGTTTTATATTTATCTTAGTTTAGTATTTAAAGCTTATTATCATTGGTAGATTTGTTTATTGATTTCATTGCTCTCTTTTTTTTTAATATATATATTTTTTTCTTTTTGTGAGTGTGTATGTGTATGCTTCTTTGTGTGATTTTGTCTGTATAGATTTGCTTTTATCATTTGGCCTAGGGCTCTGTCTGTCCATTTTTGTTTTGTGTTTTTTTGTCTTTTTTAGTATAGGTTTTAGTGCTTGTTATCATTGGTGAATTTGTTTTTTGGTTTGGTTGCTCTCTTCTGGTTTTTTTTCTTTTTTTAAATTACTTTTTCATTTTTAATAATTTTTTTTATTTTAAAATTTATTTTACTTTATTTTTTCTTTCTTTTTTTTCCCTCCCTTTTCTTCTGAGCCGTGTGGCTGACAGGGTCCTGGTGCTCCGGCCACATGTCAGGGCTGAGCCTCTGAGGTGGCAGAGCCGAGTTCAGGACATTGATCCACCAGAGACCTCCTGTCTCCACGTAATATCAAACGGCGAAAGTTCTCCCAGAGATCTCCATCTCAATGCTAAGACCCAGCTCCACTCAACGACCAGAAAGCTACAGTGCTGGACATCCTATGCCAAACAACTAGCAAGGCAGGAACACAACCCCACCCATTAGCAGAGAGGCTGCCTAAAATCTTAATGTCACAGACGCCCCAAAACACACCACCAGACGTGGTCCTACCCACCAGAAAGAACAAATCCAGTCTCATCCACCAGAACACAGTCACCAGTCCCCTCCACCAGGAAGCTTACACAACCCACTGAACCAACCTTAGCCACTGGGGGCAGACACCAAAAACAATGGGAACTATGAACCTGCAGCCTGTGAAAAGGAGACCTCAAAACACAGTAAGTTAAGCAAAATGAGAAGACAGAGAAATACACAGCAGGTGAAGGAGCAAGGTTAAAACCCACCAGACAAAACAAATGAGAAAATAGCAGTCTACCTGAAAAATAATTCAGAGTAATGACAATAAAGATGATCAGAAATCTTGGAAAGACAAAGGAGAAAATACAAGAAACATTTAACAAGGACCTAGAAGAACTAAATAGCAAAAAAAAAAAAAAAAAAAATGAACAGCACAATAAATGAAATTTAAAATTCTCTAGAAGGAATCAAAAGCAGAATAACTGAGGCAGAAGAATGGATAAGTGACCTGGAAAATAAAATAGTGGAAGTAACTACCACAGAGCAGAATAAAGAAAAAAGAATGAAAAGAACTGAGGACAATCTCAGAGACCTCTGGGACAACATTAAACACACTAACATTCGATTTATAGGGGTCCCGGAAGAAAAAGAAACACAGAAGGGACTGGGAAAATATTTGAAGACATTATAGTTGAAAAATTCCCGAATATGGGAAAGGAAATAGTCAATCAAGTCCAGGAAGTGCAGAGTGTCCCATACAGCATAAATCCAAGGAGAAACATGTCAAAACACATATTAATCAAACTATCAAATCTTAAATACAAAGAAAAATATTAAAAGCAGCAAGGGAAAAGCCTACAACCATGATTAGTCTACGCAGCAAGGATCTCATTCAGATGCGATGGAGAAATTAAAACCTTTATAGACAAGCAAAAGCTAAGAGAATTCTGTACCACGAAACCAGCTTTACAACAAATGTTAAAGGAACTTCTCTGGGCAGGAAACACAAGAGAAGGAAAAGACCTACAATAACAAACCCAAAACAATTAAGAAAACGGTCATAGGAACATACATATCGATAATTACCTTAAAGGTAAATGCTTAAATGTAAATGCTTTCACCAAAAGACATAGACTGGCTGAATGGATACAAAAACAAGACCCATATATATGCTGTCTACAAGAAACCCACTTCAGACCTAGGGACACATACAGACTGAAAGTGAGGGGATGGAAAAAGATATTCCATGCAAATGGAAAGCAAAAGAAAGCTGGGGTAGGAATTCTTCTATCAGACAAAATAGACTTTAAAATAAAGACTATTACAAGAGACAAAGAAGGACACTACATATTGATCAAAGGATCAATCCAGGAAAAAGATATAACAATTGTAAATATTTATGCGTCAAACATAGGAACACCTCAATACAGAAGGCAAATGCTAACACATAAAAGGGGAAATCGACAGTAACACAATAATAGTGGGGGACTTTAACACTATTAAAGTGTAAAGTGGTGGGATGATCTACCCCAATGGACAGATCATCCAAAATGAAAATAAATAAGGGAACACAAGCTTTAAGTGATACATTAAACAAGATGGACTTAATATTTATAGGACATTCCATCCACAAACAACAGAATACACTTTCTTCTCAAGTGCTCATGGAACATACTCCAGGATAGATCACATCTTGGGTCACAATCAAGCCTTGGTAAATTCAAGAAAATTGAAATTGTGTCAAGTATCTTTTCCGACCACAATGCTATGAGACTAGATATCAATTATAGGAAAAAATATGTAAAAAATGCAAACACATGGCAGCTAAACAATACATTACTAAATAACCAAGAGATCACTGAAAAACTCAAGGAGGAAATTTTAAAATACCTAGAGACAAATTACAATGAAAACACGACAATCCAAAACCTATGGGATGCAGCAAAAGCAGTTCCAAGAGGGAAGTTTATAGCAATACAAGCCTACCTCAAGAAACATCTCAAACAATCTAACCTTACACCTAAAGGAACTAGAGAAAGAAGAACAAACAAAATCCAAAGTTAGTGGAAGGAAAGAAATCATAAAGATCAGTGCAGAAATAAATGAAATAGAAACAAAGAAAACAATAGCAAAGATTAATAAAACTAAAACCTGGTACTTTGAGAAGATAAGCAAAATTGATAAACCTTTAGCCAGACTCATCAGGAAAATCAGGGAGAGGACTCAAATCAATAAAATTACAAATGAAAAACGAGAAGTTACAACAGACACTGCATAAATACAAAGCATCCTAAGAGACTACTACAAGCAACTCTATGCCAATAAAATGGACAACCTGGAAGAAATAGACAAATTCTTAGAAAGGTACAACCTTCCAAGACTGAACCAGGAATAAATAGAAAATATAAACAGACCAATCACAAGTAATGAAATTGAAACTGTGATTAAAAATCTTCCAACTAACAATCTTCCAGATGGCTTCACAGGTGAATTCTATCAAACATTTAGAGAATAGCTAACACCCACCCTTCTCAAACTCTTCCAAAAAATTGCAGAGGGAGGAACACTCCCAAACTCGCTCTATGAGGCCACCGTCACCCTGACCAAAACCAGAATAAGATACTACAAAAAAAGAAAATTACAGACCAATGTATCACTGATGAATATAGATGCAAAAATCCTCAACAAAATACTGGCAAACAGAATCCAACAACATATTAAACAGATCATACACCATGATCTAGTGGGATTTATCCCACTGATGCAAGGATTCTTCAATATACTCAAATCAATCAATGTGATACACCATTTTAACAAATTAACGAAGAAAAGCCATATGATCATCTCAATAGATGCAGAGAAAACTTTTGACAAAATTCAACACCCATTTATGATAAAAACTCTCCAGAAAGTGGGCATAGAGGGAACCTACCTCAACATAATAAAGGCCATATACGACAAACCCACAGCAAACATCATTCTCAATGGTGAAAAACTGAAAGCATTTCCTCTAAGATCAGGAACAAGACAAGGATGTCCACTCTCACCACTATTATTCAACATAGTTATGGAAGTTTCAGCCAAGGCAATCAGAGAAGAAAAAGAAATAAAAGGAATCCAAATCAGAAAAGAAAAAGTAAAACTGTCACTGTTTGCAGATGACATGATACTGTACATAGAGTATCCAAAAAATGCCACCAGGAAACTACTAGAGCTAATCAATGAATTTGGTAAAGTTGCAGGATACAAAATTAATGCAGAGAAACCTCTTGCATTCCTATACGCTAACAATGAAAGATCAGAAAGAGAAATTAAGAAAACAATCCCATTCACCATTGCAACAAAAAGAATAAAATACTTGGAATAAACTTACCTAAGGAGGTAAAAGACCCTACTCAGAAAACTATAAGGCACTGATTAAAGAGATCAAAGATGACACAAACAGATGGAGAGCTATACCATGTTCTTGGATTGGAAGAATCTATTTTGAAAATGACTATACTACCCAAAGCAATGTGCAGTTTCAATGCAATCCCTATCAAATTACCAGTGGCATTTTTTACAGAACTAGAACAAAAAAATCTTAAAATGAATATGGAGACAAAAAAGACCCCGAATAGCCAAAGCAATCTTGAGGGAAAAAAACTGAGCTGGAAGAATCAGACTCCCTGACTTGAGACTATACTACAAAGCTACAGGAATCAAGACAATATGATACTGGCACAAAAACAGAAATATACATCAATGGAACAGGATAGAAAGCCCAGAGATGAACCCACGCAACTATGGTCAACTAATCTATAACAAAGGAGGCAAGGATATACAATGGAGAAAAGACAGTCTCTTCAATAAGTGGTGCTGGGCAAACTGGACAGCTACATGTAAAAGAATGAAATTAGAACACTCCAACACCATACAGAAAAATAAACTCAAAATGGATTAGAGACCTAAATGTAAAACCAGGCAAAATAAAACTCCTAGAGGAAAACATAGGAAGAACACTCTTTGGCATAAATCACAGCAAGATCTTTTTTGATCCACTTCCTAGAGTAATGGAAATAAAAACAAAAATAAACAAATGGGACCTAATGAAACATTAAAAGCGTTTGCAAAGCAAAGGAAACAACAAACAAGAAGAAAAGACAACCCTCAAAATGGGAAAAAATATTTGCAAATGAATCAATGGAAAAAGGATTAATCTCCAAAATACATAAACAGCTCAATATTAAAAAAACAAACAACCGAATCAAAAATGGGCAGAAGACCTAAATAGACATTTCTCCAAAGAAGACATACAGATGGCCAAGAAGCACATGAAAAGCTGCTCAACACCACTAATTATTAGAGAAATGCAAATCAAAACTACAATGAGAGGGCTTCCCTGGTGGCGGTTGGTTGAAAGTCCGCCTGCCAGTGCAGGGGACATGGGTTCATGCCCCGGACCGGGAGGGTCCCACATGCCATGGAGCGGCTAGGCCCATGAGCCATGGCCGCTGAGCCTGCGTGTCTGGAGCCTGTGCTCCACAATGGGAGAGGCCACAACAGTGAGAGGGCCACATACCGCTAAAAAAAAAAAAACCTAAAAATAGAATTACCATATGACCCAGCAATCCCACTACTGGGCATATACCCAGAGAAAACCATAATTCTAAAAGACGCATGCACCCCGATGTTCATTGCCAGGTCATGGAAGCACCCTAAATGCCCATCAACAGACGAATAGATAAAGAAGATGTGCTACATATATTTAATGGAATATTACTCAGCCATAAAAAGGAACGAAATTCTGTCATTTGTAGAGACATGGGTGGATCTAGAGACTGTCATACAGAGAGAAGTAAGTCAGAAAGAGAAAAACGTATATCGTATATTAACGCATATATGTGGAACCTAGAAAAATGGTAAAGATGAACATGTTTTCAGGGCAGAGATAGAGACACAGATGTAGAGAACAAATGTATGGACACCAAGAGGGGAAAGTGGGGAAGGGGGTGGTGGGATGAATTGGGAGATTTGGATTGACATATATACATTAATATGTATAAAATAGGTAACTAATAAGAACCTGTGGTATAAAAAATAAATAAAGTTCAAAAATTCAGAAAACAAAGAAATATATATCAATTGAACAGGATAGAAAGCCCAGAGACATACCCATGCACTTATGTTCACCTTATCTTTGATAAAGGAGGCAAGAATATACAATGGAGAAAAAATAGCCTCCTCAATAAGTGGTGCTGGGAAAACAGGACAGCTACATGTAAAAGAATAAAATAAGAACACTCCCTAACACCATACAGAAAAATAAACTCAAACCTGATTAAAGACCTAAATGTGAGGCCAGACACTGTAAAACTCTTAGAGGAAAACATTGGCAGAACACTCTATGGCATAAATCACAGCAAGATCCTTTTTGACCCACCTCCTAGAGAAACGGAAATAAAAACAAAAATAAACAAGTGGGACCTAATGAAGCTTAAAAGCTTTTGCACAGCAAAGGAAACCATAAACAAGATGAAAAGACAACCCTCAGAATGGGAGAAAATATTTGCAAACGAAGCAACTAACAAAGGATTAATCTGCACATTTTACAAGCAGCTCATGCAGCTCAATACCAAAAAAACAACCCAATTCAAAAATGGGCAGAGGACCTAAACAGACATTTCTCCAAAGAAGATATAGATTGCCAACAAACACAGGAAAGGATGCTCAACATCACTAATCATTAGAGAAATGCAAATCAAAACTACAATGAGGTATCACCTCACACCAGTCAGAATGGCCATCATCAAAAAATCCACAAACAATAAATGCTGGAGAAGGTGTGGAGAAAAGGGAACCCTCTTGCACTGTTGGTGGGAATGTAAATTGATTACAGCCACTGTGGAGAACAGTATAGAGGTTCCTTAAAAAACTAAAAATAGAACTACCATACGACCCAGCAATCCCACTACTGGGCATATACCCTGAGAAAACCATAATTCAAAAAGAGTCATGTACCACAATGTTCATTGCAGCACTATTTACAATAGCCAGAACATGGAAGCAACCTAAGTGTCCATCGACAAATGAATGGATAAAGAAGATGTAGCACATATATACAATGGAATATTACTCAACCGTAAAAAGAAATGAAATTGAATTTTTTGTAGTGAGGTGGATGGATCTAGAGACTGTCATACAGAGTGAAGTAAGTCAGAAAGAGAAAAACAAATGCCATATGCTAACACATATATATGGAATCTAAAAAAAAAAAAAATGGTTCTGAAGAACCGTAGGGGCAGGTCAGGAATAGACACAGACATAAAGAATGGACTTGAGGACACTGGGATGGGGAAGTGTAAGCTGGGACGAAGTGAGAGAGTGGCATGGACGTATATACACTACCAAATGTAAAATAGATAGCTAGTGGGAAGCATCCACATAGCACAGGGAGATCAGCTCGGTGCTTTGTGTCCACCTGGAGGCATGGTATAGGGAGGGGGGGAGGGAGGAAGATGCAAGAGGGAGGAGATATGGAGATATATGTATATGTATAGCTGATTCAGTTTGTTATAAAGCAGAAACTAACCATCGTAAAACAATTATACTCCAATAAAGATGTTAAAAATATGCATAAATGTCAAAACATTATGTTGTACAACTAAAATTAAAATAATGTTGAATGTCAATTATACCTTAGTTAAAAAATAAAATAGGGGGCTTCCCTGGTGGTGCAGTGGTTGAGAGTCCACCTGCTGATGCAGGGGACATGGGTTCGTGCCCTGGTCCGGGAAGGTCCCACATGCTGCGGAGCGGCTGGGCCCGTGAGCTGTGGCCGCTGAGCCTGCGCATCCGGAGCCTGTGCTCTGCAACGGGAGAGGCCACAACAGTGAGAGGCCCGCATACCGCAAAGAAAACAAAAACAAATAAAATAAAATAGAAAAAAAGACAAACAATAGTTTCACAAACACTAAATAAATTAATAAAATAAAAGCAGGCAGAAAGAAAAGGCATTCTCTGCAAAGGAACAATAGTAAGATGAACAACCATCTTCTTAACAGAAACTATAAAAGTCAGAAGATAATGTGCTAAAAGAGAATAACAATAACTTAGAGTCTTATATTCACCAAAAATATCCTTCAGAGATGAAAGCAAAATAAATTTAGATTCAGACATACCAAAATTGGGTGAATTCATCCCTAGCCGACCTGCATTAAAGGAAATGCCAATGGCTGTTCTTCAGGCAGAAAAGCAAATAGTCCCAGATGGATGCTCAGAGATGCAAGAAAAAAAAATGAAGAACAACAGAGAGGATAATGTGTGGATAAATATAAATGAATATTTTCTATGTAAACAAGAAGAACATTGCCTTATGGGTGTTAAATTGATACATTGCAGAAATAGTGCAGAAGTCAAGAGAAAAACAGAGTCAAAGTGTTCTAAAACCTTTGTATCTAAGACAGTGGCTCTCAAAGTGTACCTCTTAGGTCAGCATCATTAACATCTTAGTAAATTGTTAGAAATGCAGATTCTCAGGACTCACCCCAGACCTGCTAAATCAGAAACCCAGGACCTAGCAATCTGTGTTTTAATAAACGCTCAAGGCAATTCTGAATCCATACTCTCAAGTTTGAATGCATGCATAAGTTTGAGAACTACTAAGTTACATAGAAATTTAATGTTTCAAGTAACTGTTATCTCTTGAGTAACCACCTAAGGTTGGTGTTTACGCCACTTGTTCACACCATACATTGTTAATTTGTGTCTTCCCTCTGCTTTTCTCAGTCTAACTGGAGGTTTATCAATTTTACTGATCTCCTCAAATAACCAGTTTTGATTTAATTGATTTTTCTCTATTGTATTCTGTTTCCTATTTCACTGATTTCTGCTATGTTTATTTTTTCCCCCTTATTCTCGTTACTTTGGGCTTGATTTTTGCCTCTTTTTCTGGTTTCTTAAGGAAGGAGCTGATAAAGGACATCCACAAAAAAACTTACATTTAATATCATCCATAGTGATAAAGGACTGAATGCTTTCCCCCAAGATCAGAAACGAGACAAGGATGTCCACTCTCATTTTGCTATTCTACATCATAATGGAAATCCAATGGAATAAAGCAAGAAAAAGAAATAAAAGGCATACATATTGGAAATAAGCCTTCCCTTATTTGCAGAAGACATAATTTTCTATGTAGTAAATTCTAAAGAATATACCAAAAAAAAAAAAAGATGGAACTATGGGTTTTGTAAGATTGAAAGATATAAAATCAATCTAAAAAATGTCAATTGTAACTCTATATACTAGTAGAAAACAATTGGAAATTTAAATTTAAATGCAGAATTATTTACAATAGCATCAAAAACTTGAAATGCTTAGGAATAAATCTAGCAAAATAGTGCAAAAGCCGTAAACTCTGAAAAGTATAAAACAGTGCTAAGAAAAATTAAAGAAATGTACTGAGCTCACAGGCCAGAATATTCAGTATTATTATGATATCAATTCTTGCCAAATGGATCTATAGATTCAACACATTCCCAATCAATATCCCAGCAGACTTTTTTGTAGAAATAGATTAGCTGATTCCAATTTTATATGGAAAAGAAAAGACCTAGAATAACCTATTTCCTCACCAGCCACCAACAGAGTCCCTATATCCAAATTTCATACTATTTCATGGTTTAGAACTTTCCCCCAACTAAATCTATTTGTCCTATTTGTACTCATTGTTTAATCTATTGTACATTGAATGATTATACATTCTTTAAACCATATGCAGTCATAGTATATTAAGAGCAATGGTTAACATAAATACATTTTATTAAAATAACTTTCCCTTCTCAATTAGCTTGTTGGGAAGAATGAAGAAATTCAATATGTGAATTTACTGTATAATCATTTGTTAAGAAAATAAAAGTGTGAATCTGTATTTTCTCATTCATAAGCAGTGGAAGTAATGAGTCTATTCTTTTCCATATTTTTCACAGCAGCTTCTGTTTCTAACATCTGCTGCTCTTCATATGATGTTCACATGAAAATATACACCAGTTATTATAAGCTTCATCAGGAAGATAGGTAGAACATGTTGAACAAAAACCTTAAAATATGACTAGCAAGACCTTTTTTTTCTTTTCCATTATGGTTTTTACAGGATACTGAATATATTTCTCTGAGCTATATAGTAGGACCTTGTTGTTTATGTATTTTATATGTAGTAGTTTGTATCTGCTAAACCCAATCTCCTAATTCATCCCTCCCCCTTCCCCTTTGGCAACCATAAGTTTGTTTTCTATGTCTGTGAGTCTGTTTCTGTTTTGTAAATAAGTTCATTTGTGTCATAGTTTAGATTCCACATATAAGTGATACCATATGGTATTTGTCTTTTTCTGACTTACTTCACTTAGTATGATAATTTCTAGGTCCATCCATGTTGCTGTAAATGGCGTTATTTATTTTTTATGGCTAATATTCCATTGTATATATGTACCACATCTTTTTTTTTGGCTGCATTGAGTCTTCATTGCTGTGTGCAGGCTTTCTCTAGTTGCAACAAGTGGGGGCTACTCTCCATTACTGTGTGTGGGCTTCTCATTTGTGTTGGCTTCTCTTGTGAAGGATGGGCTCTAGGCGCACAGGCTTCAGTAGTTGCAGCATGTGGGCTCAGCAGTTGCAGCACGTGGGCCTTGTAGTTGTGGCTCATGGGCTGTACAGCATAGGCTCAGTAGTCGTGGCTCATGGGCTTAGTTGCTCTGCAGCATGTGGGATCTTCCTGGACCAGAGATGGAACCCATGTCCCCTGCATTGGCAGAAGGATTCTTAACCACTGCGCCACCAGGGAAGTCCCTACCACAGTTTCTTTATCCATTCACCTGTCAGTGGACATTGAGGTTGCTTCCATGTGTTGACTATTGTAAATAGTGCTGCTATGAACATTGGGGTGCATGTATCTTTTTGAATTAGAGTTTTCTTTGTATATATGCCCAGGAGTGGGATTGCTATATCATATGGCAACTCTATTTTTAGTTTTCTGAGGAGCCTCCATACTTTTTTCCATAGTAGCTGCACTAATTTACATTCCCACCAACAGGGTAGGCGGGTTCCCTTTTCTCTGTACCCTCTCCAGCATTTGTTGTTTGTAGACTTTTTAATGATTGTCATTCTGACCGGTGTGAGGTGATACCTCGTTGCAATTTTGATTTGCATTTCTCTAATAATTAGCAATGTTGAGCATCTTTTCATATGCTTATTGGCCATGTGTATGGCAAGACCTTATTTTTAAAGCACTACTTATGTCATTTTCTGTGATAACCAAATTGTGTTCTCCCAAAATTCATATGTTGAAACCCTCCCTGTGACTGTATTTGGAGATAGGTTCTTTAAAAAGGTAATTAAGGTTAAATGAGATCATAAGGGTGGGGCACAAATCCAATATGACCAGTGTCCTCATAAGAAGAGGAAGAGACACCAAGGGGTCTGGTGAGAAAAGTCCATGTGAGGACACAGCCAGAAGGCATCTGTCTGCAAGCCAGGGAGAGAGGTCTCAGGAGAAACCAAATCTGCTGATACCTTGATCTTGGACTTCCAGCCTCCAGAACTGTGACAAAATAAATTCCTGTTGTTTAAGCCGCCCAGTCTGTGCTATTTTGTTATGGCAGCTCTAGCAGACTAAGACTTAGTCCATCAAGCATTACCCTCTAATTTTTGCTTTACCTATTTCTGTGGATGTTTCTGTAAAAATGATTAACCAAAATTCATGCCTCACCCCATACATTCTGCCACCATTTGTTTGACCCAGTCATTTCTTCACCTCCCATGTATGGCGTGACTCCAAAGCCTCCCAGAAATTCAGGATTGGTTTCTGCTGCACCTATTTGATTAGCTCATTTTGCAAGTTTCAGGGTCGATGCAGACCATCACAAAGCCTGCTTGGCCAAGGGACAGAAATCAATAAGGAGGGAGACAGCAGGAGCAACAGAGGTTGGGTTCAGGAACCTTGCCACACAGTGTGCTAGCCTTGTTGAGCTTCATGGCACGGGCCCATGTTTTGTAAACTTTTCATCTGCACACAAATTGCATTTCACAGCATACTAAAAGGGTGGGTTACTGATGCTGCATGTGGGAGGTATGTGCACAAATCCTGTTATCAGTTAATAGGATTACCGTGCATGCCTCCTGAGCATGCTTTGAAAGTTTATTCTAAATCTACATATACAGCCACAGGCCAACCATTTTATTGCACAACAAATAAAATTGCTGCCAAATCGTTTTTAAAACCACTATTATTTTCCTCATTATTTCTGTCATCGTTTCTGAGTTGAGCTGCAGCAATAGCCATATCCAGGTGAGCTGTTTTCTTCTTCCCTCTCACATCCACAGCGTCACACCCACCCACCCACCCAAGCGGCGCCAAATTGTTTCTTACTATTTGTTCTGAAGCCCCCAGGATATTATAGGCCTTGGGGAAACTAAGGAGAAAAATCAATAAAAGAGAAAATGAAAAGAAAATGCCAGTTATTTTAGCAACATTGATGAGGTATCTTCTTCAAAACTTATAACCAAAAAGTTCTTTTAAATAGTTGTTTACCGGGAATTCCTTGGCGGTCCAGTGGTTAGGACTTGGCGCTTTCACTGCCGTGGCCCAGGTTCAATCCCTGGTCGGGGAAATAAGATCCCATAAGCCTTGTGGCCAAACAAAAGTCGTTTTCCATACATGTCGCCCTTGGCTTTGATTTAACCCTTTCACTAAGTCTCAGGTTATGGACAGCACAGGTGCAGGTTCAAAAATTTCAAAAATTTCATGTGCATGACTTCTGTCCTCTTGTGGCTAGGAAGAGGTCATACAGGGCTCCAGTTTCACTGAAGCTGAGGAAATTGTTCCGCCTGAAGAGACCAGAGCCACAACCCTCAGGGCTGTGGTGATGGTTGATCAAAGTCCCTGAACCAACAATCAGAATGCCATGATCTGTCAAAGAGTTTTCTCTCAAGTGTGAATTTATTTACATGGAAATTATTCCAGGGATACAAATAAATGTCATTTATATGTACATTTAATGACTGTAAATTGTATGAAGAGAAATACAAAATAACTATACAATTCAGTGAGTGATATATCTGTTTCAGGTAACACATGAGCACTTGGAATCCACGGTATCCTAAAATATCTAGGTTGTATGATTACTTCCTGTGTAAGATGAGTCTGAGGAGAAATTATGAGATGCATAATGTTTTATCCAGTGCCATGGCTACACCATGGCTTCCTTTTTTGTATCCCTTCGAGACCCTTATGTCGTCCTTTGACTGGACAGAGCCTCTCCTTCAGCTGCCCTTTGCCTCCCAAGAGAGATCCTTTTCTGTTCCAGATTATTTCCACTCATCCTTCTTTCCTACCTGCCCTGAATCTCATTGCCTCAGCGTTTTACTTTAAGTCTATGTTGCAAAAGAGAATTACATTCCATAACCCTTAGAGTTGTCACACTGTTGTAATCATCAATGTAGGTGTGGATGCAAATAAACTTTGTAGCTAGCTACCTTCTTGACCTTGGCCAAGGAATGCCCTGACCCCATCACTTACCCCTTCCTTAACAACTCTCTTGAATTTTATAGTAATTATCCCCCTGCTTTACTTTATAGTTTTTCAATTTGGAGCTATTTCAATTAATCCTGCTCTAAATATTCTTGTACACGTATCCTTGTGAACATAGGCACACACTTTTTAGGGTTTATTACTTAGGAGAGGAATTTCTGTGTCAAGGGACATGTAAATCTATAACTTTATTGGATAAAGTCAAACAATTTTATGAAATGGTTGAAACAGTTTACCACCTGCTACCCGACTAACAGTATATGGAATTTCCTATTGTTCCACATCTTTGCCATCACTTCTTATGGTTAGAATTTAGATTTTACCCAATGTGATAGGTAGTTGTACCTCACTGTGGGATTTTTTTTTTTTTTTTTTTGCGGTACGCAGGCCTCTCACTGTTGTGGCCTCTCCCGTTGTGGAGCACAGGCTCCAGACGCGCAGGCTCAGCGGCCATGGCTCACGGGCCCAGCTGCTCCGCATCACGTGGGATCTTCCCGGACCGGGACACAAACCCGAGTCCCCTGCATCGGCAGGCGGACTCTCAACCACTGCGCCACCAGGGAAGCCCTCTCACTGTGGTTTTAATTTGCGTGATCTTGATTGCCAATGAGTCTGGATGTCTTTAGATATGTTTATTGGCCATTTAGGCATCCTCTTTTGTGAATTGTCAATTCAAGTCTTTTCCATTTTTCTATTGAGCTATCTGGTTATTTGTCTTTTTCTTATTGAATTGTAGAATCTTTTTATATTTGCATGTGAGCCTCTTGTTAGATGTACTGCAAGTGTTTTTTCTCCTCTCCGTGACTTTCCTTTTCCTTCTCTTAATGTGTCTTAATGTGTCGTCTGACACATGTAGCAAAATTTAGCAATCATTATTTCCTATAGTTTATTTTAAAATATCTTTCTCTAGCCCATGAGCATAAGGATATTCTCCTAGATTATCTTCAAAAATCTTTATAGTTTTGTGTTTGACATTGAGATCTATTTTCTACCTAAAATTGACTTGTCATGTTGTTGATTATGGGTCCAATTTCTCTCCTTTTTTTCTTTCTTTTCCTTTCCTCCTCCTTTTTCTTTTTGTTGCTGTTGGGTCATCAGATCCATAAACATGGTACATTTAAGTTGCCTTTATTTTCTTTTTTTTTTTAATTATTTATTTATTTATTTGGCTGCACGGGGTCTTAGTTGCTGCACTCGAGATCTTCGTTGCAGCATGAGAACTCTTAGTTGCGGCATGTGGGATCTAGTTCCCTAACCAGGGGTGCAACCTGGCCCCCTGCACTGGGTGTGCAGAGTCTTAGGCACTGGACCACCAGAGAAGTCCCTAAGTTGCCTTTATTTTCTTCCATTAAGTTTTACAGTTTTCTTTACAAAAGTCTTACACATTTTTTTTTTAATACCTTGGGACATGACTTTTTAAGCTACTTTGAATGGTTATCTTTTATTTCCTTTTCTTACTATTGGCTGCTGATATATAGAAATACAATTAATTTTTATATTGATTTTGTATCCACTGCTCCATTTGGTTATAAACTAATACTGTATTCACAGGTGATTTTGGATTTTGTCATAATCATGTCATCTTTAAACAGTGACAGTTTTGTGTCTTCCTTTCCAATCCTTATAATTCTTATTTCTTTTTCTTATCTAATGGCTCTGACTGGGTCTCAGCTAAAATTCTGAGTGAAAATAGTGATAATGGACATCCTTGTATTTTTCCTGATTGTCTGATTTGCAACTGTGGGATTTTAACTTATGGAGGTGACTAAGTGATGACACAAAGGTTAATGCCATTGAAATAAGAATTTATTGCTTACATCTCCTAGAGAAGAGGCCGCATCACATCATACAGACCACATGAGGAGCAGCAAGTGTGGTCAGGGGGCAGAACAGGAGGGAGGGAAAAGCCTAAACCCAGAGCCCTTATTAGAGTTTCTGTGGGAAAGGCAGGGCAGAGTAAACAGTTTAGGATTAGCTAATTTGAATAACAAATGGTGGGCTTTGGGCTATGGAGTCCTCTCTAGCTACCTGGTTCTGGCCCTGGGATGACTTAGCCAGGGGAAATATTGACTTAGTATGTAAGCATTAGATAAAGGAGGTGATTGGCTTGCATGTGAGAGACATGCTCTCAAGTAAAGTATTTACTAATTTTAGGAATTGGTTAGCCCTGGGAAGCCAGCCTCTGCTCGACCATTAAGATTTTTAAGAGGTCAAAACATCATAAGATACAGAAAACATAAAACACTGATCTCAAAGAGAAAGCTTCGAATGTTCCATTAGTTCCCTGTTTTGTTTTGTTTTTGTAGATGTCCTTTATCCTTAAAAATATCATCAATCCCTAGTTTGCCAGCAGTACTTTTTCCTAGTTATAAACAGATGTTGAATTTTATCAGATGTTTTTCCTGAATCAATTGAGATGATTATATGACTTTCCTCATATAATCTGTCAATATGAATATTTACATTTATTGAACTTTTGATGTTAAGCTGTATTTTTACTTCCCAGAATAAACCCAATTTGGTCATGATGTGTTCTTTTTTATGTATTATTGGATTTGGTTTATTAACATTTTGTTAGAATTTTTGCAACTATATTCGTAAATGAAATTTGTATTTTTCCTTGTGTGTGTGCAGTATCTATTATATTAGTACAAGATTGTGCTAGCCTTCTGAAATTAACCGAAGAAAAAAAAGACCATACAATTGTTGGCATTTCCCCCCTTGTTTTGTAGAACTCTCCAGTTGAGCCAATCAGACCATAAATTGTCTTTTCAGGATGCTTTTTTTTTTTTTAACTTATTTGGCTGTGCCAGTCTTAGTGGCAGCACGCGGGATCTCCGTCGTGGCACGTGGGCTGTTAGTTGCAGCCTGCGGGATCTAGCTCCCTGACCAGGGATCGAACCTGGGCCCTCTGCAATGGGAGCTCGGAGTCTTAACCACAGGACCACCAGGGAAGTCCCAGGATGCTCTTTAATAAGGGTCTTTATTTCCTTAATAGTTATAGAGTATTTAGGTTTTCTGTGTTTTCTTATGTCAGTTTTGGTAAGTTTGCTCTTTTTCTAGGAATCTAAATATTTCATCTAAATCTTCAGTTTGGGTACCTAAGGTTGTTCATATTATTCTCTTATAATCTTTTCATGTATTGATTATTTATTATTTGTTCCTTCTCTCTTTTTTTGATACGTTCACCAGAAGTTAATCAATTTCATTAGTCTTTTCAAATAACTGCATTTTGGTTTTTGTTAATCTTTTCTATTGAATGTTTGATTTCTATTTCATTAGTTCATGTTATCATTTGTTTTATTTCCTGCCTTCTAATTTATGTGGATTTACTTTTCTGTTTTTTCTAATTTTTTGGGGGGGTGCACCCCGTGGCTTGTGAGATCTTAGCTCTCCAACCAGGGATTGAACCCAGGCTGCCACAGTGAAAGCACAGAGTCCTAACCACTGGACCACCAGGGAAGCCCCTATTTCTTTTTCATTTATTTCTGATCTGATCTTTATGATTTCTTTCCTTCTGCTAGCTTTGGGTTTTTTTGTTCTTCTTTCTCTAATTGCTTTGGGTATAAAGTTAGGTTGTTTATTGGAGATTTTTCTTGTTTCTTGAGGTAGGATTGTATTGTTATAAACGTCCCTCTTAGAACTGCTTTTGCTGAATCTCATAGGTTTTGGGTCGTCGTGTTTTCATTGTCATTTGTTTCTATGTATTTTTTGATTTCCTCTGTGATTTCTTCAGTGATCTCTTGATTATTTAGTAGTGTATTGTTTAGTCTCCATTTGTTTGTGTCTTTTACAGATTTTTTCCTGTAATTGATATCTAGTCTCATAGCACTGTGGTTGGAAAAGATACTTGATATGATTTCAGTTTTCTTAAATTTACCGAGGCTTGATTTGTGACCCAAGATACGATCTATTCTGGAGAATGTTCCATGAGCACTTGAGAAGAAAGTGTATTTTCTTGTTTTGGGATGGAGTGTCCTATAAATATCAATTAAATCCATCTTGTTTAATGTATCATTTACAGCTTGTGTTTCCTTATTTGTTTTCGTTTTGGATGATGTGTCCATTGGTGAAAGTGGGGTGTTAAAGTCCCCTACTATGATTGTGTTACTGTCGATTTCCCCTTTTATGGCTGTTAGCATTTGTCGTATGTATTGAGGTGCTCCTATGTTGGGTGCCTAAATATTTACAATTTTTATATCTTCTTCTTGGATTGATCCCTTGAGCATTGTAACCCTCTCTTAAGAGATGTAATTTGTAGCATTTTCACTGTTATACAGATAAAAATATTTTCTAATTTCCATTGTGATTTTTATCTTAAACTTATGTGTTGTTTAGATGCATACTGATTAAATTGTAAACATATGGGGATTCTTTATTTATCTCTGTATTGCTTCCTAGCATAAATACACTCTGTTAGAGAACATAGTCTATATGATTTCAGTTCTTTAAACTTGTTAAGACTTTCTTTACAGCTCAGTATAGTGTATCATGTCTTCCCTATGTTGGTGAATTTGTTTTTCCTGTAGTTCTGCCTGAGTTTGCTCTATATGTGTTGCTGTTGTCATATTAAAAGCATGCAAATATAGAATTTCCGTATCTTCCTGGTGAGTTTAACCTTTCATCATTATGAAGTAAAGCCCTTTAACTCTAATAATGCTTCTTTCCTAAATTCTGTTTTATCTGATATTAACGTATCTGCTCCAATGTTAAAACAAATTGGACAGGAGGTTAATATTTTCCTTACTGTCTTTCTATATCTTTATCATCTTTCTCATTTAGGTATATTGCTTGAAAATAAATTAAAAAAAAATAATAATATACTTAGGGAATTCCCTGGCAGTCCGGTGGTTAGGACTCTGTGCTTCCATTGCCTAGGGCCTGGGGTTAAATCCCTGGTCAGGGAACTAAGATCCCCCAAGCCGCCTGGTGCAGCGAGATAGATAGATAGATAGATCTCCCATTATACATTATACACATACAGCTTTTTAACTGGGGCATTTAGTCCATTTCTGGTTAACGTAATACTGTTGTTTGGGGATTATATTTACCATCTTACCACATGCTTTCTATTTGTCTACCAACTCTTTCATTTTTCTCTCCTCTCTTGCCCTCTGTGTAGTGATTCTTGTTTGCATGTGCCATTTCCCTATTAGCTTGAAAGATATACACTCTTTTTAGGTGTTTATTTTGTTTGTTTGTTTGTTTGTTTTAGTGATTACCTTACAGTTTACAAAATGGATTAGACATAAAAATATTTGTAGAAATAATTGAAAACCAACTGTAGGACTTTAATCTTCCAGATGTCATTTTTATTTGCTTCATTCAGGCACCTGGAGGCAGTAGCAATCAGGATCACCTTGTTTGCGATTAGGCGGGCTTTCCATACAACTGGGAAGGTGTAGACTGTACAAGATCTGATTTACTTCCAGTTCATTTTTATTGCCATGTTCCCAGTCCAAGGAGTAGGGGGTCGTGGAGGCTGGAGTCTATTCCCTACAAACAGGAAATGGGGGACAGAAAGAACTTGAGGTTTCAAGGGTTTGGCTTGTGGTAGTACATTTATCGGGATGAACACCCTTTGCATGCCTGGATTCCAATTCTGACACCCCCTAACTCAGTGAGAGCTCAGCTCAGCCTCATGGCTGCCTTCACTGAATCAGCAACAAAAGTGATCAAGTAATACTGAAACTGAGTCCCACTAAAACCAAGTTCCCTTACCAAGTTTATGATTAATCTCTCTATCCAAAACTTTATTCCCTTTCTTGTCCCCTGTGACCTCAATCCTGTGCTAATTGAGCACTACTCAACCAGAGTCAGATGACTACAATTGCTATTGTATATATCATCACCAACATACAAACTCAGGTTGTTTCCCCAGGGCAAGACAGACTAACAGACCCCTGAGCCATGGACCACCAGGCCAGAGAATCATAAACCAGAGACATCCTGTCGCCCAAAACTATGATTAAGAAATGTCACAAGACAGTGATTAATTCCAGCCTCTTTGTTCTTCCCCTTAAAAAAAAAGTCCTAATTCAAAGACCAAGTTGGAATGACTCTGAGCCTTGTCTTCCTCTCCCTTGCTTAGCACCCAGCAATAAACACTGTACTTTCTTTCACTACAGGCCAGTGTCAGTTGATCAGCTTTGCTGATATATTTGGTCCTCGTGCCCATTTCTGGCACAGAGCTCCTAAAACTCTTGGAATTTCCTAAGTGATGAGAGCAACAAAGGTGTCTTTTGTTAGGTTAATGAGGTGACTTTTGGAAAGAACGTAACCAACCAAGTGATTAGAGGGTCAGAATTTTCAGTCCCACCCTTGACCTCCCGGGAGGGGGCTGGAGGTTGAATCATTTGCCAACTGCCAACGATTAATTCAATCATGCCTATGGAATGAAGCCTCACAAAACCCCCAAAGGACGTGGCTCAGAGAGCTTCTGGGTTGGTGAGCATATGGAGGTACTGTGAAAGTGGCCTTGGAGAGGGCATGGAAGCTCTGTACCCATACCTTGCCATATGCATACCTTGCCCTATGCCTTTCTTGCCCTGTGCATCTCTTCCATCTGGCTCTTCCTGAGTTATATCCTTTTATAATAAGCCAATGATGCCGAAAACTCGGCCTCTGTACACCAGTGCCAAATCAAATCTCAGAGACAGAGTTTAGGGTTAAGTAGAAAAAAAATAGCTTTATTGCTTTGCCAGGTAAAGGGGGACACAGCAGCCTCATGCCTTCAAAACTGTGTGTCCGTACCAGGGGGGATTTGGTGGGGATTTTTATAGCAATGTTTCAAGGGTGGGGTTACGGATAAGGATCAGGGAGTGTGCAGGGCCTGCATTCATTTAATCTGGCCTCAGGTGGTCTCCTGATGAGCTTCTGTGGTTCTCAAGGTTATCAAACTGTGACCTTCTCTCTGGAATGAAGAATGCTTCATCAAATCATTAACATCTTCCATTTGTTGGGGGTTTTAGTTCTCCAGAAGAGCTCAAAGATATTGTTCTGTGTATCCCTTGAGGAGGAAGGCCGCACTATTGTTTCCTGGCTGTTTCTCCCTTTTCTCTGCATGCCCTCCCTTCCCTGATTATCAACTGTTCAAATCTGCCCTTTGGGACTCAGGGAAGGTCATGGAGGCTGGAGTCTATTCCCTACAAACAGGAAATGGGGGACAGAAAGGCTTCTGTGCCCTGGAGCCCCACAGGGTCCTGCTCAGTTTCAGTAGTTGCTGAAAAGGTGGGAGCTGTAACTTCTAGCATCTTAATGTTGGAGACAGTGTTGCCTAATGACTATGGACTCTGCAGCCAAAATGCATAAGTTCAGAGTTCAAATCTCGGCTTGGCTACTTACTTAACTGTGTGACCTTTGAGTAAGTTACTAAATTTCTGTGTGCCCCCATTTCTTGGTCTTTAAAATGGAGAGATAGTGATTGGACCTACCTCGTAGGGTTGTTGGGAAGATTAAATCAGTTAATACATAAAAAGTGCTTAGATCAGGGCCTGGCACCAAAAGCACCATATGCATGTTGACTGTCATTGTTGTTACTGACTGATCTTGCCATAATTATAAAGCATTTTCCTCCTTCAATTTAGCCATGACTCCTAGCTCTGTCCTCCCCTGACAATCATATCATATATGAAGTGACCTCAGGTACATCATCCCAAGCCAGTCTTAGGACATCTTTGTGACACAAGCAGAAGGAGAACCTGATACAAACATGTATAAATTCCACACAGATATTTGTCCAAACAGATGTTTAACTGAATCGTGAATCCTAGTATCAAGCAATTCAAGTATCACATCACATAAGAGTAAATTTGGAAAAAAGAAAGAAATTAACAGTGTATAGTTGCAAAAATAAGTTCCTTATCTCTCCAATTCATGGAGAGTCTAGCTACTGAGACTATACAGTGAAA
Organism: Grampus griseus; assembly: GCF_964374135.1. Classification (NCBI taxonomy): domain Eukaryota; kingdom Metazoa; phylum Chordata; class Mammalia; order Artiodactyla; family Delphinidae; genus Grampus; species Grampus griseus. Next base: position 59,654,263 of record NC_138998.1, read on the forward strand.
CCGGTCTAAATAGGTACAATTCCTTCAATTTAGCATAAGGTGGCGCCAAAGGATGTTTTAATCTGTGGTTTTATGCACTGGACAAAATGCTCCAATCTAATCAGAAAGTCTAAGAATACAGCAAGAACTTCCAATTTAACTTGGGCATCCCAAGGAGCCCCAGCTATCAGCAGCTTCCTTCAACCTTCTATGCCCAGACTTCTGAAATTGTTTCATCTTGGGTAAGACCAGGAAAGTTCCCCTACAAAAGTATGCCTAAAAGTAGCCTTCCAATATACTGATATCAAACTGGGGCATACATGTTTGACACCTGCCAGGAAGCTGTGCTGTTTTTCCTTTGTTTCTTTTGTTTCATTCGTGAAAAAAAAAAAAAGTAACAGCAACAACAAAAAGTAACACATGCACAGTGTAGGAAAACCATCAAATTTCAGATACTAAGAAGAAAATAATCATGTAGAGTACCACAACCCAGAGATAACCATTAACTCCTCCCCCAAACTTCAGCCTCCCAAATTTCCTATTTCTATCAAGTACCACTATTTTCCAGCTGGCTACATTCACAATATTTGAGGTATTTTATCCTTCCCTAACAAAAACAATAATATCCACCTAGAATTTTATTGTTTTAGAAGTGTTTTAACTATTGATATGTTGCACAACAATGTGAATATACTTAGCACTACTGAACTATACACTTAAAAATAGCTAAGATGGTAAATTTTATGTTATGAGTTTTTTACTACAATTAAATTGTTTTTAATTTTTAAAAAGAAAAAATACAAACAAAAATATTTAACCATCAACATTTTGATGCATTTACTTCAAATTAATTTAAGAAGTCCTGTCTATAGTATAGAGAAGCAGTAGGAAATGGACCAATAATCAAGCTCATGCTAAGGAAACAAATTAAAAACCTGTGACTTTGGGACTCACTGAGCATGTGCTCCAAGGGACACAACATGCTGTGAATAACAAGAGGGCAAGATAGATGGAGAAGGTAAGAGTAGAACTTTAACCTCAATCTCAACTTCTGTGATGACTTGGCCGCAGGGTCCAAACAGCCCTGAGCACTTTCTTAGGAAGTCAGATGGTGAGCAAAAAGTGGAAAATCCTAGGTCAGCCTTTGGCACCCACAAAAATTACTGGATGTCTAAGATGTGGGGGAAAAAAGTGAACTAGTTGCTTTTTGCCAGCTGGATTTCAGGCTGGGGTGGAGACGGAGTTTTTGTATGATGGGCTTTAACAGCTAGAAGTCATACCGAAGTGAGATTATGGAATCTGCGAAGCTCCAGAGGTCAACTGCCTGGTTTCAAACCCTGACTCCAGCACTCACTGGGTGTGTGGCTAGCTTTGCAAATTACTTCATCTTTATGTACCCCCACTATCCCCCTTTGTAAAGTGAGAATGGTAATATAATAGTAGTGCTTACCCCACTGAATTGGTAAGTAAATTAAATGAATTAGTATGTGTGAAGCTTTTAGTATGGCACTTGACATACAGGAAGCACCAGATAATGGTAGCCGTTAGATTTTGGAAGGCTTTGAAAATCAGTCTAAGTTTGAGTGGTAAGTAACAAGGAGATATACTTAGGAAGGTAGGACAAAGGCAAAAGCACAATAGAAGTTCAATGTGTTGGGGACTTCCCTGGTGGCTCAGTGGTTAACACCCCGAGCTCCCAATGCAGGGGGCCCAGGAACTAGATCCCACATGCATGCTGCAACTAAGAGTTCACGTGCCACAACTAAGGAGCCTGCCGGCCACAACTAAGGAGTCAGTGAGCCGCAACTAAGACCTGGCGCAACCACATTAATTAATTAATTAATTTTAAAAAAAGAAGTTCAATGTGTTGATGTAGAGTGGGGGAAGGGGGACAGAAGAAAGGCTCTCAGTAAACTGAACTTGAGGTTTCAAGGGTTTGGCTTGTGGTAGTACAGTAGGGAATAATGTGTGTGAGATATTAATTCGTTATCGTGAGAAATGAATGTCAGCAGGTTTAGAATTGGAAAGAGCACCTTAAAGAGCGGGGTGACTTGGGACTGGCTGTGACTCTGAAACCGTGCACCTCAGATTGGGACTTGAACCCATGCTGCTGGGACTCGAACCTGGCCAAAACCTGCAGTCTTCCAACTGAGATCACTTAGGACTTAATGAAGCTCAGGTTCTTGACGTCTCATTGCAGAAAGAATTCAGTGAGAGACAAAGTGATAGGTAAGAAGTGGATTTATTTAGAGAGAAACACACTCCACAGACAGAGTGTGGGCCATCTCAGAGGGTGAGAAAGGCACCAGGGTATGGGGTTGTCAGTTTTTATAGGGGTGGGTAATTTCATAGACTAATAAGGGGGAGGTGTATTACAGCTGTTTCAGGAAGGAGCGGGGATTCCCAGAAATTGGGCTGCCACCCAGTTTTGGATCCTTATGGTCGGTCTTAGAACTGTCATGGTGCCTGTGGGTGTGTCATTTAGCTTCTGATGTGTTACAGTGAGCACACATACTGAGGCTCAAGGTCTAGTGGAAGTCAACTTGTCTGCCATCTTGGACTCGTTTGGTTCTAATCAGTTTATGTCATGTCCTCGGGCTATGTCATTCTTTCAAAGGTTGTGCCCTGCCCCCTTCCCTCCTGTTTCAACTCCACTAGCTGTGGGGACTTAGATGAGCCACTAAGTCACCCCTCCCAACCCCTGGTTATTCCTCTGTTGTCAATTTGGAAACTACCTTCACTGCCTCCCTTACAGGTTATTGGGAGAAGAAAATTGTATGGTATGCATGAAGATATTTTTAAAACAATAAATTTCCAGATAGATATTATTACTGTTTTTGTTAGGAAGGATCAAATGCCTCAAAGTTGAATTTAGCCAACTGGAAAATACTGACAAGCCCCCCAGGGAGGGCTTAAAGATAATTAACTCAAATTCGGGGTTATGGAATAAAAGCATTTAGAAGACTAAAGCTAAAGAACTGGATTTAAAACATTTGATAGTCATCTATTAAACAGAGCAGGATCCTGTGGGGCCCTCCCAGGTACAAATCCTTTCCATGTCCCCCATTTCTTGTTTGTAGGAAATGGACTTCATTCAACCTCCTTGACCTTCCATGAGTTCCAAAAGGCAGATTCAAACAGTTGCTAATCAGGGAAGGGAGGGAATGAAAAAACAGGGGAGGAATAGTCAAGAAACAATAGTACAGCCATGGGACAGGGTCCTGGTTCCTCCTCAAGGAATATACATAACAATATCTTTGAGTCTTCTGTAGGAACTAAAGCCCCCACCCAGGTGGAGGATGGTAACTTCAGGCAGAGCACAAGATTCCTGGAGCACTGCCTTGTTACCTCACCACCAGCCAACTAGAAGAAAGTCACACACTCTGCAGCCCTCACCCCAAATTTTGCCTAAAAAACTTCTCCCTGGAAACCATTGGACAGTTTGGGATTTTTTGAGCATGAGCCACCTGTTCTCCTTGCTTGACCTTGCAATAAACCTTTCTCTGCTCCAAACTTGGACGTTTCAGTTTGTTTGGCCTCACTGTGCATTGGACACATGAATTTGTGTTCGGTAACATCTACATGGAATTAAGTGAAGACTTTAAAATGTGCTGTAGAAATGGCATAACCAGAAGGATTCAGTAGAAAACAATGTATAAATGTACCAATGAAAACATTAAAAGAACTAAACTGTTACTGAGTCCAAGCTCTAAACTGTTACCGAGTCCAAGCTCACTCTGCTCACTGTACAACAGGCTAATAAATTGGGAGAAAAGGTAACGAGGCGAGGAATAGCAACTTTATTTGGAAAGCTGGGCATCCGAGAAGATGGTGGACTAGTGTCCTAGAGTACCATCTTATCAGGGTCTGAATGCTAGTTTCTTTTACAGAACAGAAAGGGGGAGGAGATGAGGAAGTAAAGTAAAAAGGCCATAAGTCTTGCAAAATATCTCCTGGTTTTGGCCAGCCTCAGGAATGGGATGTGTTATTTTCTTCTTTTCTGCAGCCATTCACAGGTGGGCAGGGTCAGGATGTTTCCCTGTGAGCTGAATAAAGGCACTTTAGTTAAACATTCAGGCAGAGGGGCAGGGTTCCCCAAGGCAGGCCATTATGTATGCCTATAGCTATAGACAGAATAAAAGCAATGGAAAGCAAAGTCAAAGTAAAAGAAACAGACCCAACATGGAGTCAGATTTTGTTCTTCCCTGTTACAAAACTTGCCTTTTAAAATTAAAAGCATCACAGAGAGGATTTTTTTTTTTTTGGAAAAGATTTTTTAATTCCATCATTTGTTGCCCTGAAGAGACATGACTGAAAACAAATTGAACCACTCAATGTAAAGGCTGATTTCTAGTTAAACAAATAGACTGATCACATATCCTTTCCAATTCAAGTCCTCACCAAAACGTCCGTGAGAAAAAGGTATAATTCTATCATAACAAAGAGAATAGAAGAAGAGATATCAGTAAATGTAACAAAATTTTATGACACAAAAAGTAGATTGTCTTATTGTTACCAAACCAAACTTGGGTCTGCTTGCCTGAGACAGGAAGGGGGCAGGGCACAACCTTTAAAAGAATGACATAAACTGATTAGAACCAACTAGGTCCAAGATGGCGGAAGAGTCAACTTCCACAACAGTGAGAGGCACGCGTACCACAAAAAAAAAAAAAAAAAGACAACATTTGGGTGCAGGGGCTGGAGGATTCATAACTTTTTTCTTCTGATGGGTCAGTGGTGAGGTAACAGGGTGATGTTTCAGGAATCTCAATCATTAACCTTCTGGTTCCATCCAGTATGGGTCTAGTGCTTATGTTCAGCAGTAGTCACCATCCTCTGCCTGAGTGAGGGTTTTATGTCCTGAAGAACAACTTCAAAGATATACATCAGATTGTTATGTGTATCCCTTGAGGAGGAACCAGGACTCTGCTTTATCACTGAAGTATTGTCGTTACTTTTGTTGTTTAACTGCTTTTTCTTTGTTTCTGAAGGAGTTTTCTTCACTTCCCTAATTAGTAACTGCCTGGGCCTGCTCTTTGGAACTTAGGGAATGCCTAAAAGACTAAAGCCTTTTTCTACAAACAAGAAATGGGGGACACAGAGAGGCTTTTTTTTTTTTTTTTCTTTACGCGGGCCTCTCACTGCTGAGGCGTCTCCCATTGCGGAGCACAGGCTCTGGACGCGCAGGCTCAGCGGCCATGGCTCACGGGCCCAGCCGCTCCGAGGCATGTGGGATCCTCCCAGACCGGGGCACGAACCCGCGTCCCCTGCATCAGCAGGTGGACTCTCAACCACTGCGCCACCAGGGAAGCCCTCAGAGAGGCTATTTTACCCTGGAGGGCCCCGGAGGGTCCTGCTTAGTTTCAATCCCCCATTTTCTTTGATACTCCTCAATCCTGAAGGGAACAGGTGCAGGACAAGAAAGGAAATAAAGTTTTGGATAGAGAGGTTGATCAGAAACTTGGCAGGGGAAGTCGGTTCTAGGGGATCTCGGTTTCATTAGAAAAGGGGAGAGAGCTATGAAAATTGTCCGTAGAAGGGGCTCCCGTGGAGAGCAAACCAATGTGCCCTGCAGAAGCATTGGGCAGCTAAGGATTTGGTGGTATCAGGAGCCACAGAAGGTGGGAGATGCTACGGAAGTCTGAAAACAGAATTGGTTGAAAGTCCACACATGGAGCATTGGACCCCTCCCCCACCAATATTGTGGTGATTCAGAGTGTCTGTTGATGGCAGGGAGGAGGGGGAGGCAGGGCTACCTACCTGGGCCAGAAGCATTTATGTTTGTGTTGTTCCTAAAATACTCAGAAGGACCTCTGCATTGAAGGAGTGGATCAGGATTGAATGTCAACATTGCCAATCATGTCTTCCCAAAGGGAAGTGAGAGAAGAGGAAGAGCTCCCTTCTCCAAAACAGCTTCTTAGAGAGTACCCAGCCCTCTGGGTGCAATTCTCTCTCCACTCAGACCCCAAAATTGAGGATTAAAACTTCTCAAACATTCAGAAGAAGGAGGAGGAGAAAAAAAAAAAACAAGGTCTCACAAGCAGGGGCTTTAAAACACAATATCATACCATTGTTGGGCATTGGTTTAAATGGACCCTCGAGTGGCAAATAACCCTTGGCCTGATTCACTCTGTGCTCTGAAGTTTCCACCTAATGCTTACAAACTATCAGCAGCCCAGAGAAAGGAGTCACCCCTGATTTTGGTCTGTGACTCAAACACGAAAACTGAAACTTGGAGACAGAAAAAGAAAGGTAGGAATCCACCACCCCACAACAACCTACAAGACTGAGGTGACGGATTTTCGGAAATAGAACAATTTGAGGAAAGGAAATTAGTTCCCATGTTCTCTCCTTACTCTGCATATGTTGGTTAAGACACTAGAAAATAATCAGTGACTTAACTTCTACCTGTAGCCCTGTTATTTGCTTATGTCATCAGGCAACTGCTAACTTCTTTGTTTCTCAACAATAAAATACATAACAATATGCAAAAGTGCACAGTCGTTAACAGGACAGAATCTCTAACATGAGAAGAACTGGGTTCAAATCCCAATGCCCCCCTACTTATTAGCTCGATGAGCTTGGGCCATTCATTACTTAACCTCTCTGAACCTCAATTTCCCCATCTACAGAACTATGGCTATAAGCCATAGAATCATTGTAAGGATCCAATGAGATTATGTGTACAGAAAAACTTCCAAAAAACCCCAAAACTTCATTGCATATAAGGTTCTGTATTAGTTTCCTTTGGCTGCTGTAACAAATTGCTACAAACTTTGAGGCTGCATTCCATTTCATGGCCCCTTCTTTCGTCCTCAAAGCCTACGGGGTGGCGTTTTGATTCAGTGTCCACTTGCCTTCTTCTTCTATGTCAGATCTCTCTCTGCCTCTTTTTCTTTTTTTTTTTTTTTTAGATTTTATTGAAGTATAGTTGATTTACAATGTTGTGTTAATTTCTTCTGTCTAGCAAAGTGACTCATTTATTCTTTTTCATATTCTTTCCCATTATGGTTTGTTACAGGATATTGAATATCCCTGTGCTATACAGTAGTACCTTATTTCCTCTGCCTCTTTCTTAAAAAGACACCTATGAACCTTTAAAAATTGTAACTCACTATGTTGTACACCTGTAACTTATATAATGTACATCAACTGTACTTCAGTTTTAAAAACAGAGAGAGAGAGACACCTGTGATTGCATTCAGGGCTCACCTGGATAATCTCCTATCTCAAGATCTTTTATTCACACCTGCAAAGTCTTTCTTACCATATAAAATAACATTTGCACAGTCCAGAGATTAAGCTGTCTTTGGCACCATTGTTCAGTTTACCACAGGTTTTATCTACAAATTATGCTTTGGAGAAGGAGGAGAGTCCAGTGACTTTTTTTTTTTTTAACATCTTTATTGGGGTATAATTGCTTTACAATGGTGTGTTAGTTTCTGCTTTATAACAAAGTGAATCAGTTACACATATACATATGTTCCCATATCTCTTCCCTCTTGCGTCTCCCTCCCTCCCACCCTCCAGTGACTTTTAAAATCATCAGGTCTATTGAAAATAAATTGTCCCTGACACCCAGGCTCTCCCATAGCCTATTTCACCCTGGGTTACAACCAACAGAATAGGAAGATAACCCTATCCTGGCTACTACAAGCCAAGAAAGGAAGCTTCACCGGCCACCCTGCCATAGCTGTGGTCTTCATGAAGCCTGGGAAAGGCTGCTGATCCATCAGAATCTCTGCAAGTGTTGCTCTGTCACCTGTGCCTTGCCTGCCCAGGTGGGGCTCTTTGCAAATGCCAAGTGTGCAGGCAGGCAGTAGAACTCCAGCAGAGGCATGGGAGGTGTTTCTTTCTTCTGGAGTACAGACCTGGAGGCCCGCCAAGGCTAGCACCAAAGGTTGGGACTACACACTCTCTTCTCCCTTGGCTAGGGGTGGGATACCAGGCCCTCTGTGTAGATAAGGAGCTCCTGTTTAGATAGTAACCATCTGGCATGGTGCCCTGTCATTAGTATTGGCAGGGTGGATTTTTTTCTTTAGTTTGGCAAGTCTATGTCATGTAATTCCCAGGCCATGTTGTTCACGTATTTCACTTGGCCCTACTTTATAGACTTGGCAATTCTCTCAGTATATGTGATTTGGTCTACAAGCAAGAGATTCGAGAAGCATGGGAACCAACATTTGTTGAGTGCTTATTATGTGCCAGGCACTCTGCTAGCTTATGTCATTTCATTTTGTTTTTATAACAAACACATCATGCAAGTGAGGAAATTGGGGCTCAACTAGTTTAAAGGTTAATTTACTTTCTCAAAATCATAAAGTTAATAAGAGGCAATGTTTAGAGTCATACTAGTCAGACAGGGGTGTGTTTGACGCCCAAACCATTGTTTTCCCACTGTACTCCTCCACCTAAGGGAAGGAGAGGAGGGGTACAGTGGGAAAACAATGGGAAACAGTACAGTGGGAAGCAGAGGCTGACCATAGCCACGACTCAGTGGTTTGTTCTGGAGTTCCTTAATTACCAGCAGCAGATTATTCCCTAGTTACAATCCTAGCTACCAAATCAGTGGCTAAATGACAAGTAAGTAGCACACAACTGAGAAATTGCTCAGCAAACTAAAATCAAATATTATTCTGCTTTGTACACCTAACCGGTTGCCTGTGGGACAGTGATCTCCAATTTTTTTAACTTTTTTTTTTTTTTTTTTTTTTTTTTTGTGGTATGCGGGCCTCTCACTGTTGTGGCCTCTCCTGTTGCGGAGCACAGGCTCCGGATGCGCAGACTCAGCGGCCATGGCTCACGGGCCCAGCCGCTCTGCGGCATGTGGGATCCTCCCAGACCGGGGCACGAACCCGTGTCCCCTGCATCGGCAGGCGGACTCTCAACCACTGCACCACCAGGGAAGCCCTCCAATTTTTTTGATTATGCATCCTAGTCAATAAAAAGTTATTGAGCACACACCTTCAATAAATGTATGTTTATTTTTATAAACTGTATACAGGAACTATTCATAGAAAAAGCCCACAGGGAATTCCCCTGGTGGTCCAGTGGTTAGGACTCCGAGCTTTCACTACCGAGAGCCTAGGTTCAATCCCTGGTCGGAAAACTAAGACCCTACAAGCTGCGCAGGCGCGGAAGAACACACACACACACACACACACACACACACACACACACACACGTAAACATTTATAATGCAATATTTTACAGTTAGAAGCTCTAATATTTTCTTTCCATATTTGAATGAGTCAGCTTGCATCATTCCTGTATGAACAGTCCACCTGGAAGACCACTGTCATGTGCAGTTACGGTTACGATACAGACCCACTGGTGTATACCCAGACTCATTTATCAACATCTAAGAAAACCCCAGCAATGATTAGAATGGCCTATAATGAAAGATTACTGCGTCTGTAGACAAAATATTCAGGGGACTCTACAGCCTCTTCCACATGGCCAAACAGAATCCCACGTCCCTTCCTGCCCAGGTGGCACTCTGATCCCCGGGGAACATTTGCCTAGCTCTTCCCTAAATGTTCTGATTCCCATAGCTAGTGTGTTTAAAAGTGGTCCTGGGGCTTCCCTGGTGGCGCAGTGGTTGAGAGTCCTCCTGCCGATGCAGGGGACATGGGTTCGTGCCCCGGTCCGGGAAGATCCCACATGCCGCGGAGCGGCTGGGCCCGTGAGCCATGGCCGCTGAGCCTGCGCATCCGGAGCCTGTGCTCTGCAACGGGAGGGGTCACAACAGTGAGAGGCCCGCATACTGCAAAAAAAAAAAAGTGCTGAATTGAAGAATATACCATAGAAACTCAGACTTTCGCTTAAACTTTGGTTTTAAAGAACTTGCACTGAATTTGGGGAAGGGTGCCCTGAATTTATAGGAAATCATTCAGTCACAAAGTGCATCCAACCCTCTGCCTCATTAAGTCTAATTTATGTTTTCTGTCAGGAACAAGTACCTTTAGGTTTGTCTGTCCTGTAGAATGTCTAAAGCCCACCTCCCTGAGTGAGATGGCTCTCTATAATGTCTGTAAATTTCCCATTCTCTGTGGCTTGTCTGAGCCAAGGAGAGAGGCTGTCCTGGTAGCATGACCCCACTAACAGGGATTTCTTTCTCCTGGACCACAGATGGGTCAGAATGAACCCAACATACTGGGCAAAGCAGCCGGTGCTGTGTGTGTGGCCTTGAGGGTACGAGAATGGGGGGACGAAAAGGGTGATTATCTAGAGAGGACTGTTCAAGGAGGTAATCAAACAAAGAAGAGGGTCTGCAGTAAATATCACAAGTCACAGTTCAAATCCAAGCTTAAAGAGCCTGTGAATTCCAGCAAAGCTGTAACTGCCACCTGGGCAAATACCTGAGAGAGGAGGGCTGTTCCCTTCAGCTAGCTTTTACGTGCTCACTGAGATATGGGGGCAAGAAGACCAACTCCAAGGTGAAATGCCCGGGCTGGCAAACTTTACTGGACCCAGGATCACATGGGAACCTTGTTAAAAATGAGAATCTAATTCAGTAGACTTTGGGGGAAAACAAGGGACAGAGACTATGAATCTGCATTTTAAACAAACACCCTAAAGGATTCTGATGCAGGTGGTCCATGGACCACATTTTAAGAAGCACTGAAATACGTTATAGCAGTGCTCAGGCTACTAGGCTACTACTGGAAACATAGTTTTCTGAGGTTTAAATGATGTATATGTGCATAAATGATTTAAATGATCATATTAGTTAATGTATGCTATGTATTTTTCCCACTGAAAGAGTTATCTAAAAATCATCCCATGTTGAATTAAGTGCTACCAATAAAAAGTTCAAAACTAGGAGGCAAGGAATATAACGGATGACCGAGCAATAGCAATTATGATTCTCTCCTATTGGTGGGGTGCAGCACCCTTTAGGAGTTACCTTAAAAAAGTATGTCATAGGTCCCCAAATTGATGGGTGTAGAGTTTATATTATTCCTGTAATAATTTCTATTTCACATTATACTTTTCTCTTTTTAAAAATAATTCATGACTCAAAAGCAATACAAGCTTTTCTCTAACATTAGAGTCAGGCTTAATGTTTTAAGACTTAGAGAGAAAAGACCATAATAGTGTTGCCAGGTGCTATTCAGATCTTGCGACAACCAAGAAAATTACAAAAACTTGAAAACAAGGAGAGAAGCATTGGGTTGATAGTAAACACACTGTTACAGAGCAACAGATAATGGTGAAATCAGTCTAAAAATGTGGATTTACTGATTTGTTGAAGGACGTTGGCTTTACTTTTAGTGTAGTGACACCTAATGATGAAAAGACCCATCAGGATGCAGCAGTGGCAGAGGGTTTGGGTTTGATGTTTGGTGGGAATTAAAGGAGAAGGCTTCGTAGGTTCTGAAGATAAAAAGTAAACCTCTATGATGATTTTTTGTCTTGTTTCTGCTCATTGTTAATGGGGATATCACATGATTTCTGTTGGAATTCAGTTTGTTTCTTTGTTGCTTTCTGTTTACTAATTTTCTGTGAATTACTTGATTTAACTGCCCACATAACTGTGATATTGACATACCTTCCAGTGAGATAATCTGCTCCTGTATTTTGTGCTAGTGTTTAGTGGAATGTTTGTTTAGCTACATGTGCTGCGACTCCCTGTATAGAAATTCATTCAGATTTATGTTGCTGCTTGCTTTGTGCCCATTTTTACTGATATATTTACTCTGTCCGTATAGACTATGCAGAAATTTATTCTAATGTATTTCATGTTGTAACTCACTTATTGGTACCAACATTTAATAAAATACAGTCTCATTATTTGCTTTTACAGTATGATGTCTAGGGTAGGGGGCTTAATGTACCAGTCAGTTTGTGATGTTTTATTTTCTTCTGGTCACCAATATTCAGTGATAATCAATATATTTCTTTAGAACGATGTATTTTATATTTTTCCAAGGTTAGTGGAAAATTATCATATATTGTATATTGCATCATATGAACAAAACTATATTTTCCCCCGTCAACAAGCACTTTTTTTTAAATATATATATTTATTTATTTGGCTGCATCGGGTCTGGCATGTGGGATCTGTCGTTGCAGCACGTAGGCTGTTCTCTAGTTGTGGCGTGTGGACTCCAGAGCACGCAGGCGCCGTAGTTGAGGCGTGCGGGCTTTCTAGTTGTGGTGCACGGGCTCTAGAGCACGTGGGCTCAGTAGGTGCGGCACGCGGGCTTAGTTGCCCCATGACATGTGGGATCCTAGTTCCCCGACCAAGGATTGAACCCACGTCCCCAGCATTGGAAGGTGGATTCCTGACCACTGGACCACCAGGGAAGTCCCCACAACAGGCACTTTTAAATCACTTTTAATACAAGTTTAGAAATAGATCTATTATTGTTTCCTGTGTTGCAGGCAGTTTTACATGGGTTGTTTTATTTAATTTTTATGGCAATCCTAAGAGGTACTATTATCATCCCTATTTTGTAGAGGATGGAACTAAGACTCAGTGAAAGGACGTGACTGCCCAAGTCACACAGCCAGTAATTGGGCTTTGGAGAAAGCACCAAGACTCCTCAGCCCCTGCCCCTATCTGTATGATCCTATCTGCCCTAAGGGGACCCTCCTGGCTTCAGTTGTGTACGTTGGCCAAGGAAGGGAACAGATGGAGATGTCCATGCCTTGTGCTATCAACAGTGAGTAGAGAGAGTCACAAACAGGAGTCAGTTCATTCAGGTTCCTCTTCCATCTCCAATTCCATTGCTAGTGGCCTAGGGCACCCAGGCCGGTCATCACCTTCTGACCCTGAGTTTCTTCAGAGTGCAAAATTATGGATGATTTTGGATCATCCAATGATTATCGACAGCTTGTCAGTTCTAAGTGCTAGAAATTAACTTCCCTTCTGTGTCTGTAGGTGGAAGAGAGTGGTGTTGGAAAGCTAAATTTCTGGTAAGCCTGTTCAATCCCATCTTTATAACACTCTGACACCGTATTCTTTATTCTTTATCCTGCACTTACCATACACCAAACATCAGATATTCTCTCATTTAATAATCCCCCAGAGAACTTTAAAAGGTCAATGGTGTTATTCTCATTTTACAAGAAAGGAGATTGAGTCTCAGAAAAAGATAACTAACTTATGTAAAGACACAGCCAGTAAGTAGTAGAATTAAAAGTGGAACCCAGGTCTATCTCCCTCCGAGCCCCTGCAATGAACCACCACATTCTCCTGCTCATCCAGCTGTGCTATGCATGGGTTCACTAGAGAGATGGAGGAGGTAGGACCCCATCTCCTTCTCTATCTGTGGCTACAATTTTATGAATAAGAATGTGTATGTAATATGACTTGTAATCTCTTCAAGTGCCCCACTTCCTTCCTCTTCCATCCTCTAAGATGGCTAAGATTAACTGCTTCTGAGCCATCAAATAGAGTACAGCATAGAGGACTTAGAAGACAAAATCACTTATGTGATTTTGGCAATACAGTTACTCTGTAAAATATGTTGGTAAAATAGGACTGAGAATGTTTTCTCTGTCTCGCAGGACCGTTACGAAAATCAAATTCATTCTTTCACCTATTCATTCATTGAACAAATATTTGTTTTTGTTTTTTATTTAGGAGAGTGAGAGGCTAGCCTAGTTAGTTGGAGGGAGGTTTAAGCTTGCAGTTTTTCATGTTTGTCTTTTAACTTTTTATTTTATATTGGAGTATAGTTGATTAACAATGTTGTGATAGTTTCAGGCATACAGCAAAGTGATTCAGTTATACACCTACATGTATCTCTTCTTTTTCAAATTCTTTTCCCATTTAGGTTGTCATTGAACAAATATTTGTTGTGTGCCTATTCTGTGAAAGGTGTTGTTCTGGATGCTGGTAATAAAATGGTGAACAGTGGGCTTCCCTGGTGGCGCAGTGGTTGAGAGTCCGCCTGCTGATGCAGGGGACACGGGTTCATGCCCCGGTTCGGGAAGATCCCACATGCCGCGGAGCGGCTGGGCCCGTGAGCCATGGCCGCTGAGCCTGCGCGTCCAGAGCCTGTGCTCCGCAACGGGAGAGGCCACAACAGTGAGAGGCCCGCGTACCACAAAAAAAAAAAAAAAATGGTGAACAAAATAGGCAAAACCTTGTCCTCATGGAGCTTATATCCTAATAGAGGAAAACAAACAAACAATGAAAGTGTGAACAAATAAATGATTGATGATGATTTCAGATTGAGATAAATATTATAATTGCAGGAGGGAGGCAACTTTAGATGAGGATGGAGATGAGGGTAGGGGTGGGGGAGGACCAAGAAGGAATCTGGAAAAGGTGACATCTTTAGCTACTTGTAAAGCATAAGAAACAGCTAGCCATCTAAAGAGCATTCCAGGAAGAGGGAACAAGTGCAAAGTTCCCAAGGTGGCAACAAGCTGAGCACATTTGAGGAAGGTGAGGAAGGGAAGAAAGGCCAGTGTGGCTAGAGCACAGTGAGCAAGGGGCCAGAGGTTGAAACAAGGAAGGAGAGAGGCGTGTAAGAAGGTTACTTTCAGTTTTAGCGCAAAGGAGGGTATTAACTTGTTTGAAGCTAAGGAGTGACATGGTCTGAATAATGTTTAAAAGAGATCTTTATGGCTGGTGTGTGGGGAATGAATTGGGGGTGGAGGGAAGGGCTAGCAGGGATGCAGGAGACTGGGTTGAAGGCTACTGCTGGAATCCTGGGCAAGGCTGGATTGGGGCGGAGAGATGGGACAGACGAGGGAAAGGGGGGGAATCAAGGATGACACATGAGACAACATATGTGAAAAGGATTGCTCAGCTGTAGCAAGCTAAGGGATTATCATTAGATTATGGCTTCCTGGAGGGATGACAGAGAGGATTCCTGCTGAGAAAGAGAGAGAGGAACAAAAAGGTTGATGATCAGGGACCCTAAATACGAAGTTCTCCATGATTTCCCTAGGTCTGTCCCTCCTATATGGAAATTCTGTTCCAAAGGTTTAAAATGAGGGGTCTGTCCAGTTCTCAAGCCATTTATATCTTTTTTAAATTTTATTATTTTGCTGATTATTCTAATGGAAAAAAAACACATAACATTAAATTTACCATCTTAACCTTTTTTTAAAATTGAAGTATAGCTGAATTACAATGTTGTGTTAGTTTCAAGTGTACAGAAAAGTGATATAGTTTTATATATACATATAATATATACATCTATATTATATATATATTCCTTTTTTTAAATTAATTAATTTATTTTTTGGCTGTGTTGAGTCTTCGTTTCTGTGCGAGGGTTTTCTCTAGTTGCGGCAAGCGGGGGCCACTCTTCATCACGGTGCGCGGGCCTCTCACTATCGCGGCCTCTCGTTGCGGAGCACAGGCTCCAGATGCGCAGGCTCGGTAGTTGTGGCTCATGGGCCTAGTTGCTCCGTGGCATGTGGGATCTTCCCAGACCAGGGCTTGAACCCGTGTCCCCTGCATTGGCAGGCAGATTCTCAACCACTGCGCCACCAAGGAAGACCTATATATTCCTTTTTAGGTTATTTTCCATTATAGTTTATTATAAGATATCGAATATAGTTCCCTGTTTCTTTTATATATAGTCGTGTGTGGCTATTAATCCCAAATTCCTAATTCATCCCTCCCCCTCCGCTTTCCCCTTTAGTAACCATAGTTTGTTTTCTATGACTCTGGGTACCATCTTAACCGTTTCTAAGTGTACAGTGCAGCAGTGTTAAGTATATTCACATTGTTGTGCCAACAGATCTCTGGTTTATCATCTTGCAAAACTGACACTAACCATTAAACACTAATTCCCCATCTCCCTCTCCCATTTATACTGTATCTTGAACATAGATCCAAATAACTTTATTCATTCTCCACAAACTTAGGCTTCATCCCTTGGTATTTACCCTTTATATTTGAAAATGGCAGTGAAATTAATCAATGTCCAAAACATTCAACTTAATTGGATTTTGTTTTCAAAGAATTTGATTCATTAAATCAAAAGCTATACAGTCTAGTTCCACCAGGGAGCATTCTCTGGTACCTGTAACTTGGTGTTTTTCATCAGGGTGATGTCAGCATGTTCGGTGGGGCCATTCTTCCCTGTGCTGCGCTCTCTGGGCAGTCAGTGCAGGATGGTAAGCATCACTGCACCCCACCCCCACTAAACACCAGTCTCATCCTAATCATTGTGACAACCAGAAACACCCCCTCACATTTCCAAACACCCCTTGGGGAGCATTGACCCACCCTAGCAGAGATCCACGAATTGTGCGTTTATTAGGGCCCCTTGACTCAAGGGAATCTTGTCTATTACAGTCATATGGCCTAATGCAACTATGTCATCACAAGTCCATGATACTGACATGGTTCTAGCTACTTATTCTGCAAGAAATAATTATGTTTTCCCACACTCTTTTCCCCTACAAGCAACTACTTGGACTTTTTGGCCAAGTCCCTTAGGCCCACACTTCTCTGAAGTAATTGTCATTAAGTAAGAAGGTCTTAATGAGAGAGTCCTGCCCTGTTTCGCTCACCTGCCCGCCCAGTTCTGCCACCACTTGTGCTTTTTATTTCCTTATATAGACCCAAGGAGGGGTGTGCCCAGGAGCACAGAGGGTGCCAGGAAGAGACTGGGTTAGAGTGGCTTGCATGCCACAGGACTGGTTCAAAAAAGGAAGATCTGAGTAAGGGCCATCATCACCATCACACCATTGGCACACACTACCTTTTCAGGGCAAAAGCCATTGCCTTGAAGAATAGTCCAGTTTTGTCAGAGAGAGAGAGACGGACAGACAGAATGCAGCAAACTTTATCCAACAAGACACGATGACTCGCTCCTCCCCTGCAGGTTTCTCAGGTTCTTCTGGCACTGGGTACTTTGATCTGATAGTAAGAACCAAAGATAGACTACCTCATGGCTCTGCCTCTGATTCAGAGCAAGTTTTTCTTCTTCTTTTGATGAGTTTATTACTCACCACAATAAATCACAGCCACCAAACTTGTTATTTGGCTTGTCTGGGATCCTCTCAGAGAAAGGAGTATATATTCCACAGCACAGTTATAAAATTTATGTCACCTCCAATTACATCTGTACTTTTACCTCGTATAACTGATGACAAGTTGTCTGTATTGTGTCATGATGAGGTTGCATTATCTACTTCTTGTCATGACAAGACAGACAATTACCCCAGTTTCACTGGAAGCTACAAAGCTAAGATACAGACTCTGTATCCCTTTTTGTTTTTTTCCTAGCTCACACATCAGTTTACAGTAATATAATCTTCTGTGAAGTCTCCTGGGGAGAAAAGCAATTTGGACGTCCCCACTGTAACTTGATTCACAGACTCTGTTGAATGCAGCAGACACCTCATGTTACTGTCTTATCGATCCTGGACACACATGATAGATGCCTCGTCTTCTCTCCATTCTTCCTCCAAGCATCTCTCTTTACACTCTTTCTCTCAGCCTCCCCACCAGTCTCAGATGGGGGATGTATTGCTTCCTTTCCCATCTGCTCTTTCCACCACTGTCTGTCTTACCTCCTTCCCTGTTCAGTTGAATCCTCTCTCTCTATCTTCTTCACCCCCTACTAATCCACTGGCCCTTTCTTCTGTCTACCCTCTGAAACAAGCCTCCTCTGTCCTAGATATAAAACAAAGCAAACAAAAAGCCTTGGCTAAGCCGCTTCATTAGTAAGCTACCCTGCCCCTCTCCTTCCTTTCTCTGCCAAACTCCTGGTCTCCACCCACCGTTTCCACTTTTATATTAACCACTCACTTTAATCTAGTTCCACCTCTAGAGCCCAGCGAATCTACAATCTCCTGTGATGTTCACCTCATCTCTCCACAGCTGACTATCCATTTTTTGAGAGGTTCTCTTTCTTTGAATTCCAAGAGAGTTTTCTAATCATCCTCCCATCTCTGTTTCTTTTGCTCTTCATCACTCTCTTCTCCACAACCACTCCTCCAGAAATCTCACCCACACTCACTCAATTCTCGCCTTGCAAGGCACTTTGAAGCAGCTGTGCCTACCCGAGTGGCATGTCCTCATTTTCACAGACTTTGCTCCCTGAATTGCAGCAGGTGGAGACTAGATGTCTGGCAGGGGAAAAGGGCCTGATTCATTCCTAGCCTTGTGTTTCTTGACATTCCTGTCCATCAACCCATTTCTCAATCTACTATTACAGACTTCCCTCTCCTCTCAGATCATCACATTGTTCCATCTTGCCAACACATATACTTATTATATCTTGCATCCTGAGTTTTCTCCTGAGGTTTAATTCTACATTTTAACCAAGTGCTAAATATTTCCACTTGATTTCCCTGTCATCACCTCAAACTGAAAGCCGAAAAATAAATGTACTTACTCCTGAGGGAGTAGGGGGGAGCATGGTATACTTGCTGATTCAGTGGCTCCATCATTCACTTAGTCTCCAAATTCCAGTCATTTTTGCTTCCTCTTCCTGTTCGAGTCAACAAGCCCTCTGAATGCTTCCTCTGTACTTTTCTTTCCTTCCTATTTCCACTACCAGCATCTTGATTTCTCTACCTTGTTTGCCATTCGATTAATCTTCATAGAACCCTGCTCACAAACTTCTATTGCCTGTAGTAATCAGAAGTCTTCCTGTTGCAGATAAAAGAACCCAGTTCCTACTGACAAATTAAAAAAGAAACGTATTGGTTCACACCTTACTGAAAAGGCCAAGGGTATCTGCCTTCAAGCATGGCTGCCCAAGTGTCTAGGTATCAAGTGACATCACTGAGAGTCTCTCTCCCTTCATCTTGGCTGTGGGTTGGCTTCACCCTCAGGCACACTCTTCCTAAGGGTGACAAAACAGCTACCACTACCTGCAGACTTATACTGAAGAAATGTAGCATCATTAGCAGAAAGAGAGGACTCTTTCTCAATAGTCCAGCAGAAGTCCTAACACAGACTCTGATATGCAAGACCTGGGTCCTGGACCCATCCCTAGAGCCTGGGGTGATGTCAACCCATCCAACCTACATAGAGTCAGAGTGGGAAAAGCGTGGTTCCTTAGAAAATAAAGGTGCTATTACAAGATGAGGGGATGAGCTTATCTGTAAGCAGAGGCAACAGATGTCCAATACACTGTCCCTTGACTGTACAGTACAATTAAATTCCCTTAGTCTGACATTCTAGATCCTTCTACCTTAATGTAGCCTAAAACTTCTGTCCTTTTTGCTCACCCCTTATTCAACACAAGCCTTTCAGTTGAGCCAATCTTTTTCCCCCCAGCTTTACTGAGATATAATTGACAACACTGCGTAGGTTTAAAATGCATAACATAGTGATTTTATATAAGCACGTATTGCAAAATGATTACCACAATAAGGTTAGTTAACATCTCCGTCACCTCACAGAGTTACAAGTTTTTTGAGCTTAATCCTAACTATTTGTTATTCTCTGATCTTTCCATGGTCTTCCTATCTTTACATCTTTGCTAATGCCACTACCCCGCTCAACTCTTCAAATTCTATCCATCCTCCAAACCCAAGATTAGTCCACTCTCTTTCGGGTCCACCTAACCCTCCAGATTGCAATGATCTATGCTTTTATTCACTAGATTAACATTTATTGACTATGATCTGGGCCAAACAGAGTATCACTCAAAAATCGGAAGCAGGACACAGTATCTGTTGTCAGATTGTGGACATGTAACCAAAAGATCAGTAAAGACAGAAAAAGCTGGTATGGAAATAAATATTTATTTGGAATGAAAAAATAAATTACAAGCAATTACAAATTTTGAAAAGTTGATATGTCACAAAATCACAAGATCCAAAAAGCAACAGTATTTTTGTTGATTAACTGCCTGGCACCCCTCTATAATATTTACTTGTTTAGAACATTTTTGGCTGTATAGTCTTTCATCACATCTTCATTTGACAATTATTTTGTAAGATTTCCTATAAAGAAAATAAAAAGATAATTCAGTATTAGAAGCTTTTTGCTCTTACTATTGATATATTGCAAAACTTTTTTTTTTAACGTTTATTTATTTATTTGGCTGCACCGTGTCTCCGTTGCGGCATGCAGGATCTTCCTGGCCGCGTGCGAGATCTTCGTTGCGGCCTGTGGGATCTAGTTCCCTGACCAGGGATCGAAGCTGGGCCCCCTGCATTGGGAGTCTTGACCACTGGACCACCAGCGAAATCCCTGCAGAACTTATTTTAGCTTCACAACTCATATTTGATAATGTCATGTCAATATTTAGGATGCTGTCAAATTTGAGAAAAGCTCTATTATCAGATTTTTTTCTATTTATGATTTATCAGATTCAGAAAATTTTTTCATAGACTAGCTTCTGGCTCCTAATATTTTAAACCTTGTTTTTCCTCCACGACATGCTGCCACTGGTCTCTGTGGAACATACACATCTCATGATAAGAATGTGATCACTTTTTTTTTTGTGGGCATGAGTTTGTAAGCTATTTAATATTCTGGAAACTCTGTCTTTTGGCGATGTCCCTCTTAAAGCCCTCAGTCCTTCTGATGTGTAATGACCCAGTTGGCCCTGCACTATTGGGTGGAGAATGACATGTGAGTCAGCACGGAGGTTGGTAGGAATGTTCTTTGAAGCCATTCCATTTCCTACACTGGAATGGCTAGCAGCAACATTACCCATGGAAGTGACAGTGAACCATGTAAATATATTTTACTAAAACCTACACGGAATATATTTTCAGCTCTGCTTCTGGCCTTGACATTTTGTGAATAGGAGTGGCCTTGTGTGCTTTGGAAGGCAGCTTAACCCTCTCTGAGTCAGGCTGAAGATATACATGGAAAAATAGAAAAGAAGGAGTTGGGGAGCTGGTACAGTCATCTTCAGGGCAAGAACAGCTCCCGGTACCTCTTGAGATAGGGTGTAGCACACAGAAATAAAATCCCAGATCTCCTTCCCGCAGGCTTCTTCTCACGTTCCCTAATCGGACCGAGCACTCTATACGCCAGAGCACTTCCTTCCCCAAAGGGGGAGCATCCCAGATCAGCAGGCACAGCTGTCCCACTGCTGAGGCTTCTCTAACCACCTAGACTAGTTCCACAAGTCCTTCCCAGTTCAAAGAAGTGTGAGCCCAAGAGAACTGGCCAAAAATCCCAGCTGATGTGGAGGTCAGAAAGCAATGCTGAGCTAAAATGCAGTACCCGACACGGCCAGTGGTAGAATTCTAATGCCCGTTCCCTAAGTGGTGTTCCCCAAACAGCACATGCCAACCGGTACCTGTTCCCGGGCTGGAGTGGCAGCTGACCCAGCCACCCCACCCCTGATCGCCACGGCCGTCTGCTCTTTCTCCTTCCCTGTAACTGAGCTGCGAAAAATGGCAGGGTTTTTTTCAAGATGAATTTTAATACATGGAAAGCACGCCAGAGCGATGTTTTTAGTTTTCTCCTGTTAGAGCTGAAACTCCACTTTCAGGTGCCATTCCCCCTGTGCAGGATAGTGTTTCTTCCACAGAAGAAACAGACCTCAGAGAACTGTGCAAGGAAGGCCTGGCCCAGAATAAACTGAAGTTTTTCAAAACTGCAGGCCTCCATCCTTGATCTTTTATCATTCTTTTGAGTGACTTTAAGGACCAAAATAAATGGTTTAATACAAAGCCAGGAGAAATAGTAAACTAATAAAAGGAGCCAAAAGTTTTCCTCGGGTTAATTCTATCACGTTGAAATTTAAAAAAAAAAAAAAAAAAAGGATAAATGTAGAATACCGTGATGGAGTTAAAAATTCTCCAGATGCTTGCAGAAGTACAAGAAGATATAAAAACAGTTAATTGAATGTTACTGTGTGTCAACCACTATTATAAGAGCTTTACTTGTGTTTACCATATCTTAGATGAGTTGATGGTAAAGGCTGTGTGAGTACTGGCTATCATTAATTCATCTAGCAAGGTTGTAAGGATTAGAAATGGTGTAGGTATCCTGCCTGGCACATAGTAGGTGCTCAATAAACATTGGCTAATACTAGTTTCTAAAGAAAGCTTGAAGGATCCTATACCCTTTAATATAGAGTGATTCTTCAATCTTAGTTGGAGGGATGTGAATAAAGATAATAATTGCCTCCAGTTAGTTGTAGGACAATAAGTCCGAGGACGGAGTGGATTTATTTTGTGTGGCCCTGTAGGAAGGATAAAAAACAATGAGTGGAAAGCGCTGGTGAAAAGGAAGAAAGGGAGGGAGGGAGAGGGAAAGGGAGAAAGAGAAGAACAGAGGAAGGATTTAGGGACTGTCTTGAGTTCCCACATGTCTGTGGGGCTACTCTAGAAAGGGTAGGAACAGACCTCTGACAAGGACAATTATAATGGGAATGCAAACAGCATACAAGCTTACAGATAAGGGATATTTTTACCACTAATCTAATACCAAACCGCACTTCAAACTTTACCCAGATGACTTGAGATATGAAAGTAAGTGCCTTGGAGACTTTTCATCAGAGCTCAAGCTTCACAGGACAAAGTTTTCCACCAAATGGAGTTCTAATGAATGAAGCAAAGGATAAGGTTGATTCCTGTATTAACTAATAGGTAACTTCCACATCACTATTTTTAAAAGCGTCTTCAAATTAACAAGAGAGTAAACGTTCCCCTATCAGACCAGCATTCCCGAGGCCAGTAACTCAGTGACTTTTTTTTTTTTTTGCTGCTGCTGCTGCCAGAGAACAGTGGATAATATTTATAAAGCTTTAAGGAGTTCATTAGTCAAGTAAATGCGATAATGTAGTTCTCAGAAAATGCTGGATCTTTTTTGCAAAGTAAAGAATTGCTCCTCCTGTAATAGCGAATTCAACACCTATAAACATTTAAAAAATAAAACATTAGACAAATGTAAGGTACCATTTTTATTATTTTCACAGTCTCAGTCAACATATTTGTTGTCAAAGTGAGCTTCATTATACCTGTTTTTTTTTCTTTAAAAAAGGGCTTTTTAAAAATTCACTTTAAAGAACCAACTTAGAGCTTAAAAAAACAAAATCTATGTTAACTGGATAACGTATACTTCTATATAAAATATTTTACAAAAATGTTATAGGGACTTCCCTTGTGGCGCAGTGGTTAAGAATCCGCCTGCCAATGCAGGGGACTTGGCTTCGAGCCCTGGTCCGGGAAGATCCCACATGCCGCGAAGCAACTAAGCCCATGCACCACAACTACTGAGCCTGCGCTCTAGAGCCCGTGAGCCACAACTACTGAAGCCCGTGTGCCTAGAGCCCATGCTCCGCAACAAGAGAAGCCACCGCAGTGAGAAGCTCACTGCAACGAAGAGTAGCCCTCACTCGCCACAACTAGAGAAAGCCCGCACGCAGCAATGAAGACCCAACGCAGCCAAAAATAAAAATAAAATAAGTAAATTTATTTTTTAAATGTTATAAAGTTCACTTTAACATAGTCTCAGAGTCACACTTCTAATTTTCACTTGATTTAAAATCAACCAATGGCAAATGCAAACCCCTGTCAGGCATTTTGTAGAACATTATACATTTAACACACTAATATATAACTTAGTGTATAGTATGGTACAATGGTTAAACTGAGTTGATGCTAGAGATTACTGGTCCAAATCTAGGCTCCACCATGCACTAGCTATTAACTTAGTCAAGCAATTCAAACTTCTGTGCCTTACCTATAAAATGGAAATAATGAGTATCCAGCTCATCAGGCTGTTCCAAGTTAATACAAAGAAAGCACAGGCATGTAGTAATTGGTCAATGAATGTTAGGTACCATTGTCATTAGTACAAATATTAAAGGAGGAAGAAAATATATCACATTTCAGAAAAACTGACTGATGCTGAGTTAAAATACAGTATCCTAAGTAACCAATTGTAAAAGTGTTAATACCTATCTATTAAATGATGTTCCCACAAACAATAAATACCTATATTGGCATGAAAAGTTAACAATTTATTTCAGAGACACACATTTCTTGTTTGTTCTTGCATGCAAACATTGAGGCAAGCAGTACCTTTTGCATGTATGTCACTGTGTAGGTGTTGTAAGGGGTGCATGTGTATCAGAGAGTCTCAGAGTCCCATGTGATTCCACGGTAACGTTTTTTCACTCTGATGATTGAGATCATACTCAGTAATTGTTCGAGACAATCACATTTGATAACACACAGTGAATTTTCTGAAGTTTCATTATTATAAGAAGCAAATATGTCATAGACATCATATGCAATACTTTTTAACAAAAGAATAAGTAACATCCATAAATAACTGGTGGGATGGATTACATACCATGATAGTTTACAGTGGTGCCTCATTCTACTGTTAAAATAGAAATAGTAGCTAGCATTTACTAAATATGTGTCAGGCATCGTTCTAAGTGATTTACATGTATTTTTTTCATTCTGTCCCTGCAACAACCCTGTGAAGTAGATATTATTATCCTCATTTTATGGAGAGTCTGAGAGGTTAAGTAATTTGTTCAACATCACACAAAAGTTGTGAAGGCAGGATTCAAAACCATAGAGTCCAATTTCTGAGCCTCTGTTATTCACCACCTCATCATGCTGAAAAGAGATAAATTATCGATCAACTCTCCACTTTCAAAAAGGGTTTCCTAGAAGAATTTTATCAACATATCTTAATACTTTAAAAATATGACATAATTTATAAAATTGTGCATCAC
This sequence comes from Grampus griseus, assembly GCF_964374135.1. Lineage (NCBI taxonomy): Eukaryota > Metazoa > Chordata > Mammalia > Artiodactyla > Delphinidae > Grampus > Grampus griseus. Next base: position 59,678,841 of record NC_138998.1, read on the forward strand.
ACATCTCAGGAGCACATCATTTGCATAAACTGGTTTTTATTAGTGAACTAATAAGTTCACTCTGGGAAAACAGCGTATTATTCCCCTTTTAAAATGATTTTCACCTTCAAGTTATCTAGTTAAATGCCTTAAAATCAATCTATACATGGATCTTTATTTAATATACCTGAAATACAAACTTAAGATACACAAACCTAAAAATATGATTATCTATTTGGAAATACATATATATATATAAAACATATATGTATATGTGCTAGAGAATCCTGCAGGGCACAAATAAATTGCAAAAAACTATGATTAGTACCTTCAAAGAAAAAAGATAAAATGTTAAATTCATGAATCAAAAACAGAATGATAATATTTATATTATCATACATGATGCATATGTAGAACAGGAGGAATGTTTAATGATATTACAGGGAAAATGGTTTGAGAATTTGTGTTCCCCTTAGACAGCTAGTAGAGAATGTCTCTTTCTAAAGTATGAAGTTTGAAATGCCCCCGTGAACCAAAGTAGGAGAGGAAATGCCACAAAGGAACACAGATCAGACCTAAACCTGGGCTACAAGTTCTTCCCAGTTCCAGGAGGCAGGCACTGGAAATTTATATAAGAATCATATATTTATCTTTAGTGTAGTTTATAGTAAAGCGTATAGAGTTTTCATCCCAAAGTAGATTTTTTTTGGCTGCGCTGGGTCTTCGTTGCTGGGTGCAGTCTTTCTCTAGTTGCTGCGAGTGGGGGCTACTCTTCATTGCAGCGTGCGAGCTTCTCATTGCGGTGGCTTCTCTTGTTGTGGAGCACCGGCTCTAGGTGTGCGGGCTCAGTAGTTGTGGGACGCGGACTCTAGAGCGCAGGCTCAGTAGTTGTGGTGCACATGCTTAGTTGCCCTGAGGCATGTGGGGTCTTCCTGGACCAGGGACTGAACCCATGTCCCCTGCATTAGCAGGCGGATTCTTAACCACGGGGTCACCAGGGAAGTCCCCAAAGTAGATTTTAATCAAACATAAATGCCTTTATTGTCTTCACAAAAATCCCAAGATAAAAACGTCTTTGAGGGACTGGTGTAGACCTATGTCAGGATAATTTTTTTTAATTCTAATTTACCCAGTCTTCCTGTTTTTTCTCTTCTTTCAGTCTCAAGCAAGAAGGAAGGTCCTTTGTAATTTCTCACCTTAGGAATTTTGACAGAACTGAAAGCATGTACATATGAAATCAGAGGTTCTTCTGATCTTTTGAGAAACCTAAGTCCATAAATGACATAATCATGGGTGTCCAAGAGGGGAAGAGGAGAGAGGAAAGCATTTTTAAAATCAGAAAAGAGAGAGAGCCGAGATTCTGGGAGACTGGACAGGGGACAGAAGTCAGCGGATTCTCTGGAGCACCAGGGACCAGCTGCATCACTTAACAGCAGAGCCACAGGATGAGGCAGGGCCTCCGAGAGGAAGGCCTATAGTGCTCCTAAGGACAGACCCTGGCTCTCCCAGGATTCTCCTTTCCCAGGCATGGTCCAGAAGCAGCTAAGCCCTCAGGCCATGCTGATGAGACACAGGCCTGGCAGCAGAAGCCAGGGTGAGCCATTGATCAGTGACCAGAGTGGTCCGTATCTCCCCAGAATCTCAGCACAGTTCTGTGGCAAGAGCCAGTCAAGACAGTGAGTGAATTCTCTGCCTGTTCTGCAGGATGGGGGCTCAGAGTCAGATTTCAGTTGACTTAGGGAAAATGGAGAAATGTGATATTTCCTGCACAGCTGTTTGTGAACCGAAATTCATTCCCACAACAGATAGGTATCTGGAATGGATGACTACCACCACCTGACTCCCAAGTTTGGTGTCCGTAGGGGATGAATTCAGATAATCATCCCCTCTTACATAATGGTGTCTTAACAAGTTTACATGAGTAAGTGGGGTGGAGAGGTTTTAAATAATTACTTATTGAGAGCAGTTATCATCCCATTTCTGGCAGGTTATGGAATGTTGTCTAGTGAATTAAGCTTCAAAATATGGAAAAATAGGGCTTCCCTGGTGGCGCAGTGGTAGAGAGTCCGCCTGCCAATGCAGGGGACACGGGTTCGTGCCCCGGTCCGGGAAGATCCCACGTGCCGTGGAGCGGCTGGGCCCGTGAGCCATGGCCGTTGAGCCTGTGCGTCCAGAGCCTGTGCTCCGCAACGGGAGAGGCCACAACAGTGAGAGGCCCGCGTACCACAAAAAAAAAAAAAAAAAGTATGGAAAAATAGGTAACAAACAAGAAATTGGTAAATTGGAACAGTTTATTAACTTTGATAGTTACAATCGTAGAATCTAGTCAAGAGAAAAAATACCTCTGAAAAAAACTCATGAAGGAAGCAACACAATCACATGCTGGGTTGGGTGCCAAATCAGCTGATACTTCATTTCACTGAACAGGCTGAAAACTAAACAATCACTTCATGTTTGTGGAATATTTTATCACCGTTTACTAACTTCCAAAATGTATGTCAATATCAAATAAAGGTCAAGGAACCTGGAAAAGAATTGAGGACAGCTGGAATCAGGCATCAAGAAAGTGGTTCTTATATACAAAACAGAAACAGACTCACAGACTTAGAGAATGAGATTATGGTTACAAGAGGGGAAGGGGTTGGGGGGAGAGGGATAGATTGGTAGTTTGGGATTGACATGTACACACTGCTATATTTATTTATTTTTATTTATTTATTTTGGCTGCGTGTGTCTTCCTTGCGGGGTGCGGGCTTCTCTAGTTGTGGCCTGAATGCTCCAGAGCGCAGGCACCCGGGCTTATTTGCCCAATGGCATGTGGGATCTTAGTTCCCCAACCAGGGATCGAACCCACGTCCCCTGCATTGGAAGGCGGATTCTTAACCACTGGACCACCAGGGAAGTCCCCCACACTGCTATGTTTAAAATAGGTAACCAACAAGGACCTACTGTATAGCACAGGAAACTCTGTTCAATATTCTGTAATAACCTTAATGGGAAAAGAATTTGAAAAAGAATTGATACATATATATGTATAACTGGATCACTTTGCTATACACCTGAAACTAACACAACATTGTTAATCAACTATACTCCAATATAAAATAAAAATTATATATATAATTTTTTTAAATAAGAGAAATATTGTATATATGGTAGGAAGGCCACATTTTCTTGAGAGATAAGTTTCTAAATCCTAAAATTCCTATAAACTTCCAGCCTCCAACATGAGAACAAAATGCTCTAGATAGTATTTTCCTGGTAGCTTCAAGGCAGCCTCACCCCCTGTAAACTGGGGTCCAGAATAAGATATATGAAGTACAGTTGCCCTAGTTGATCTTCACACCTATAACCAGAATCAGAAGTATCCAGGGACACCACAGACAAGTGAGTTAATGCTTTATGCCACTGTTTTTTTTTTATAACGTTTGCTTTTTATTTATTTTTAAAATTTATTTATTTATTTATGTTTTTTGGCTGCATTGGGTCTTTGTTGCTGTGTGTGGGCTTTCTCTAGTTGCGTTGAGCGGGGGCTACTCTTCGTTGCGGTGCGCGGGCTTCTCATTGTGGTGGCTTCTCGCTGTGGAGCACAGGCTCTAGGCATGCGGGCTTCAGTAGTTGTGGCACACAGGCCCTAGAGCGCAAACTCAGTAGTTGTGGCGCGGGGGCTTACTTGCTCCGCGGCATGTAGGATATTCCCAAAACAGGGCACGAACCCGTGTCCCCTGCATTGGCAGGCGGATTCTTAAATACTGCGCCACCAGGGAAGCCCCTATGCCACTAAGTTTATGAGTGATTTGTTATGTAGCATTATTGTAGCAATAGCTGTATTCAATTAATATAGAAGTTGAAGCTTAAAGTCTGAATGTAGGGTTTTATTATAAGACAACATAGAGAGGTCATCAGATTTGAAGTCACAGAAGCTTCTGGCTGAACAGCAAAATGCAGCAAAAGTTTGAACAACAGGCAAGAAGTGGAGATGTTGTGAGGAAAGTAGATTGGAGTTGAGATGTGCTGTTACATACATTAAATTATTTAAACCTCACTGCCAATGGAAGAGAGGTCCTTTCAGTCTACCATAAGGTATACAAGGTGAATTCATGGAAAATTTCTCCAACTGTAGTTGGAAAAATCTGTACCAAATCCATGACAGAATTCTGGACATTTCTTCTCAGTGGTTATCTCCTGAGCACAGAGAGCAATTAGGAAAAACAAACAATACTAACAAAATCACCATTGCCATTTCTATCCATACATTTATGTGATATGCAGACAGGGAAAAGAAGGAACCTGGCTGTAGGTAGCTTCAGCTCAACCCAGGTTTCCAGTTCTGAAGAGATAATGCAGTAGCAACTCACCCATAAGACAATAAGGTGGTTCATCTTGTATATGGAATGATTTAAGATGCAATGTTTTTGATTCATTATAATTAGGATAAAAATTTTACATGAATTACTAAGAAAATATGTAAAATTTTATTGGAAATTAATGCTTGCTGTATAACAGTGATTTTCAAATTTTTTCTCTTTCCCGTTCTGATAAATTTTTAAAAAACACAAAAATTGTGCATCTCTCTAACTTAAAATTGATATTAAAAATGTTTCTTATAAGTCTAAAAAAAAAAAGTGGTTCTTTATTGATTTCATAGAAACTCAAGGTTAGTGCTTCCATGTCTCTCTTTTTTTCGTTTTCTTTTTTTTCCCCCACTTTTGTCTCCTTCTCCAGCAGTAAAAGCCAGTAGACCCATGTAGTTTGGAAGTAGTGTAAAGTGTTCAGGCAAAAAGACTTGAGTTTGAGTTTCTACTGGCTCTTGGGCTGGGGCGTTAACTCCTTCATCTTCATTTCTTCACAGGTAAAGGGAAAGAGTGCCAACCTCACAGAGTGAGGAGGAGGGAAATGGCAGCAAAGAAACCAGCACCTGACACAGAGCAGGCACATAATCAGTGATGTTCTTTATTCTTTCCCCTTTAGAAAAAGGATGGTGAGAGAAGGAGTCTCTGTCTTGCAGCAGTGCTTCTCAAGCTTTAACATGCATTTAAAGCGCCTGGAGATGTTGTTAAAATGCATACTGTCCAGGCTGGGTCTGAGATGTTGCTGGTCCTCAAACCACACTTTGAGTAGTAAAGTTTTAGACGTATAAAGAACATGGAAATGGTCAAAGGAGAAAGATTAATATGTAGGGAAATATACCAACATTTATAGGATGCATACTGCATGCCTAGAAATGTATACATAAATACATCTTTTTTTAATCCTCAAAATAATTGTGAGAAGTAGGTTTTATTACCATTTCACAGAGCAGGAAATTGAGCATCAGGTGCACTAGCTCAGAGATCTTTGTCATTCCAAAGTTCACATTCACCCTATACCTTGAGAGAGGACACAGGGTCTGACAGATCAGTAGAAGGAGATAAGGACAAATGAGTCTAAGTGGGAGAGAAGGACCAAGTAGGTGTGGGCATCAGTGACCTGTAGAGGGAAAAATGAAGGGTCTCAGGGGATATGGGGGTGCATTTAACTGAGAGATAAGAGTTCAGGGACAGTAAGCCCTTCGCCCTCCCTCTTTCTCCCACACTCCTTCAAAAGCCAGAATAGCTACTGCTAAAGGTCCAACCCTTCACCTTTTCTGTCAAATCGTCATTGGCAAAGCACTAGTGCAGCTGTCACCTTCCATGCAGTGAAGGCGTGGATCTCTGCCAACTTCACCTCTCCAAGTTATTTCTATGGTTACCAAGATAAGAAAGAAAATGCACAGAGAAGGTCAAAAGGAGGACAGTCAGATACTGCACTTCTGAAGGGACTTTTTCAACCACTGAGTTTAGCAGAGAGTTCATATCTAATCTAAGTTTAATATTGCCTTAGGAAACAAGAGCTGGACCCAAAGGTATGAGTCCACGATTACAATGAGGTCTAACAGGTGACAATCATATGACAAGAAAAACATGGTGCCGTAAATGTCTTACTGTAAAGGCAGCAAATATTTCAGTGCTTAGGCTCCATAAACTGGACTTCATTTCAGGCAGACACCAAAAAAAAACCTATTTTTAATAATAAACTCTAGCCTTCATTTTGTTTCAAGATGACACACTTAACTGTTTTTAAGGCATCCTTCAGGAGGATACCAGTTTGGACTCGAATCAGTAATTTCTTCAAAAGTTTTCATGAAACCTACAATGAATGGTTCAATGCTAATAATTCATTGAATGTGTTTTATTACTACCAACTCCGTTCCTTGAGGTAAGAGAAGAATTGCATTGTATGAGTCCCCTTCCTTGTCTTCATGGATAAGATCTAGTTAATATGATCTCCCAGGGTAATCTTGATCAAGAAGTCAAAATACTACCAGGAAAGTGGTCAAGGGAAAAGCAGAACCAGCTTTATGGCAAGGGAAACCAACATGTATTTAGTACTGTTTACATACGTTAACTTTATTTAATCTTCACAAACCTGTGGACAAGGTTCTGATATGCCCATTTTACAGATGCTAGGACTGAGATTCAGATGAATTAATTAACTTGCTCTTGGTCATACTGTTGGCAAGTGGCACAGTCAGGATTTCTTTTTTTTAAGCCAGTGCTCTTACAGAGGATGTGAGGAATGTGGTAGAAAGTGGTAATTGCCTCCCTGTATCAATTCCCCTCTTCTTCCTTAGCAGAATCCCAGTTTTTATCTGAGCACACTGGCACCTGGAATAAAAGACTATATTCCCCAACCTTTCTTACAGCCAGTTGTGACCATGTGCCTAAATTCTAGACAATGAGATATATGTAAAGATGTTAATGGTACTTCAGGAAAAATTTTTTTTAATTGTAATATAGTTGATTTACAATGTTGTGGGGTTTTGGGGTTTTTTTAAGATTTAATTTTATTTATTTTTGGCTCGTTGGGTCTTCGTTGCTGCGCACAGGCTTTCTCTAGTTGTGGCGAGCGGGGGCTACTCTTCGTTGCGGCGCACGGGCTTCTCATTGTGGTGGCTTCTCTTGTTGCGGAGCACGGGCTTTTCTCTAGTTGCGGCGAGCGAGGGCTATTCTTCGTTGTGGTGCACGGGCTTCTCATTGTGGTGGCTTCTCTTGTTGCGGAGCACGGGCTCTAGGCACATGGGCTTCAGTAGTTGTGGCTTGCGGGCTCTAGAGCACAGGCTCAGTAGTTGTGACACAAGGGCTTAGTTGCTCCGCGGCATGTGGGATCTTCCCGGACCAGAGATTGAACCTGTGTCCCCTGCATTGGCAGGTGGACTCTCAACCACTGCGCCACCAGGGGAGTCGCTACAATGTTGTGTTAATTTCTGCTGTACAGCAAAGTGATTCAGTTATATGTATATATTCTTTTTAAATATTATTTTCCATTATGGTTTATCACAGGATATTGAATATAGGTCCCTGTGCTATACAGTAGGACCTTGTTGTTTATCCATTCTTTTTTTTTTTAATAGCTCGTATTTTGTGGGGTGATAGGGATTTAATGTATTTACTATTTGAAGTGCTTAACATAAATGAGGGTAATTATTATTTTTTTATAAATGTATTTATTTTTATTTATTTATTTTTTGCTGTACTGGGTCTTCGTTGCAGTGTGCAGACTTCTTATTGCAGTGGCTTCTCTTGCTGTGAAGCACGGGCTCTAGGCACTTCACTTGTTGTGGCTTCAGTTGTTGTTGCTTCAGCTGTTGTGGCTCATGGGCTCTAGAGCACAGGCTCAGCAGTTGTGGTGCATGGGCTTAGTTGCTCTGTGGCACATGGGATCTTCCCGGATCAGGACTCAAACCCGTGTCCCTTGCATTGGCAGGCAGATTCTTAACCACTGTGCCACGAGGGAAGCCCTATCCATTCTATATATAATGTTTGCATTTGCTAACCCCAAACTCCCACTCCAACCCTCCCCCACTCCCCCTCCCCCTTGATGACCACAAGTCTGTTCTCTATATCTGTGAGTCTGTTCCTGTTTTGTTGATAAGTTCATTTGTGTCATATTTTAGATTCCACATATAAGTGATACCATATGGTATTTGTCTTTCTCTTTCTGACTTACTTCACTTAGTATGATAATCTCTAGTTCCATCCATGTTGCTGCAAATGACATTATTTCATTCTTTTTTATGGCTGAGTAGTATTCCATTGTATGTACATACCACATCTTTATCCATTCATCTGTCAATGGGTACTTAGCTTTTCTCCATGTCTTGGCTATTGTGAATAGTGCTGCTATGAACATAGGGGTGTGGGAAGTATTAATAACTATCTCTCCTGTGTGTGGTCAGCCTGCGTCATTGGCCCCCCCTTCTGAGTCCCTGGTTCTAAGTTCTCAGGCCACTCCCAATAGGACCAGACTTCAAATGTGAACTCCATCATAACTGAAATTAAAATTTTACCCTTCCCAAGTCCCAGCTCCATTCCTACCTCCTCCTCCTCTGGGGAATGATGCTCGTCTGTTACTCTGAGCTCCCCATGATGAAAAGTGAATCCCAGATGCCACATGAGCACCAAGAGCCACTATTCCTTTCTAGCTTCACTAAGACTGACCAGGGTTCATAGCTGGTCCTTTGTGCCTGGTTGTGCCTCCCTCCTGAACCTCTGTGAGATTGGAGCTCAGCTCTGAACCCCAGCAAGCTGGCCCATGGTATGCCTCACCACATCATAAACACACCTCTTGCTCTACAATTTTAGGCCCCAGAACATCCAGAGCTAGTGCTACCTGCTCTGCCCCTTCAAATCAGATCCCTGTGGCCACTGACACCCGCATGAAACAAACTGAACTTTATCACATGCCACTCCACCACCCTCAACAAGATATTAGCAAGCTGTTACGCCTTCCAGTGAACAAAAAGCCACTGTACATCCCAGTCAGTAAATCCCCGGACAGCGAGCCACAAGTCTGCCTCTGCTCAAAATGTCTCCTCCTTTCTTAGTGTAATCGTTCAAAATGCCATTTTGTAAAGGAAGGAGGGAGTGCAAGGGGCAGAAACCCTTTGATAATAATGAAAGATACCTAACCTCTCTTGATGTAAAATATATATAAAATTAGGTCAGTTTTTTTTTTTTGAGGGACACTCAGGTTACTTTCTGTTTTATTTTGTTCTGCTAATTTGTTTTAACCGCAGAAAAATATTTTTTTTTTAAATTAAGTTATTGGTAAGGACTAGGGTTTAGGGTATGGGTTAGGGTAGGGGTTAGGGTTAGGGTAGAGGTTAGGATTAGGGTTCAGGTTAGGGTTAGCGTTAGGGTAAGGGTTAGGGTATGGCAACGGGTTGGGGTTAGGGTGTGGGTTAGGGTACAGGTTAGGGTTACGGTACGGCTTAGGGTTAGGGTACGGTTTAGGGCACGGATTAGGGTTAGGGTACAGGTTTAGGCCAGTTTTAAATCCCAGAAGTATGCCTAAAATCTGACCATTATTTTCTACTCACTAGTCAACAGATGTGAAAATCTATTCTAATGTCAAGATTCTATTTAGATCAAGAAAGTTACTAGGAGACACAAGTTGACAAAGGGTCTAATTTGAGAGCATTGTCTAAGTCACAGCATGCAATGTAGTGATTAAATTTGGTTTTGATTGAGCAAATAGGCATAAAGGGGCTGCTTATAAGGTAACATTAGTCTCATTAATGTCAAGGAAGATCAAGCTCTTAAAAATGAGTTCCCAGGGGCTTCCCTGGTGGCGCAGTGGTTGAGAGTCCGCGTGCCGATGTGGGGGACATGGGTTCGTGCCCCGGTCCAGGAGGATCCTACATGCCACGGAGCGGCTGGGCCCGTGAGCCAGGGCCGCTGAGTCTGCACGTCTGGAACCTGTGCTCCACAACGGGAGAGGCCACAACAGTGAGAGGCCCGCGTATCACCAAAAAAAAAAAGAGTTCCTGGGGATGGTTCATAAGGAAAAATAATCTAAGGAAGGGAGAAAAGTAGGAGAGCTTATTGTTAATTATTTTAAACAATTTCAAATTCCTTAATTGCATTTGCGTGTGGAAAACCCATAGGGAAATGAATCATTCTCCATCTGTAGGTCTGGAGTCAGAGGCTGACATTGTTGATCTGGAGTTTATAAGAGATAAAGGGAAGTGACTGCATTTTGGACATGCGTAATTTCACTCAGCATAATGTTGCTCTGAAACCCATCTTCCAGGACTCTGTAAAAGACAGAAAGAAAAATGGAATTGCCTAGGAAAACATGAGTTCCTCCCAGGTATTAAGGTAGCTTTCCTAAGTATGGAAGGTCAATCAACAAGAAAAAAAAAATAGGACCAGGATTCCTTTTGTGTTGATGTAATGTGGAGCTTGCCTTAAGTGAAGGTCTGAAAGGAAAATCAGTCTGTGATGACCTACCACAATACATTTTTTAACTATTAAAACTATTATTCTGCACTCCCATTTACCATTGCAACAAAAAGAATAAAATACCTGGGAATAAACCTACCTAAGGAGACAAAAGACCTGTATGCAGAAAACTATAAGACATTGATGAAAGAAATTAAAGATGATACAGATGGAGAGATATACCATGTTCTTGGATTGGAAGAATCAATGTTGTGAAAATGACTATACTACCCAAAGCAATCTACAGATTCAGTGCAATCCCTATCAAACTACCAATGCCATTTTTCATAGAACTAGAACCAAAAATTTCACAATTTGTATGCAAATACAAAAGACCCCGAATAGGCAAAGCAATCTTGAGAAAGAAAAACGGAGCTGGAAGAATCAGGCTCCCTGACTTCAGATTATACTACAAAGCTACAGTAATCAAGACAGTATGGTACTGGCACAAAAACAGAAAGATAGATCAATGGAACAGGATAGAAAGCCCAGAGATAAACCCACGCACATATGGTCACCTTATCTTTCATAAAGGAGGCAAGAGTATACAATGGAGAAAAGACAGCCTCTTCAATAAGTGGTGCTGGGAAAACTAGACAGCTACATATAAAAGAATGAAATTAGAACACTCCCTAACACCATACACAAAAAAAAACTCAAAATGGATTAGAGACCTAAATGTAAGACTGGACACTATAAAACTCTTAGAGGAAAACATAGGAAGAACACTCTTTGACATAAATCACAGCAAGATCCTTTTTGACCCACCTCCTAGAGGAATGGAAATAAAACAAAAATAAACAACTGGGACCTAATGAAGCTTAAAAGCAAAGGAAACCATAAACAAGACGAAAAGACAACCCTCAGAACGGGAGAAAATATTTGCAAATGAAGCGACTGACAAAGGATTAACCTCCAAAATTTACAAGAGCTCATGCAACTCAATATCAAAAAAACAAACAACCTAATCCAAAAATGGGCAGAAGACCTAATTAGACATTTCTCCAAAGATGATATACAGATTGCCAACAAACACATGAAAGAATGCTTAACATCACTAATCATTAGAGAAATGCAAATCAAAACTACAATGAGGTATCACCTCACACCAGTCAAAATGGCCATCATCAAAAAATCCACAAACAATAAATGCTGGAGAGGGTGTGGAGAAAAGAGAACCCTCTTGCACTGTTGATGGGAATGTAAACTGATACAGCCACTATGGAGAACAGTATGGAGGTTCCTTAAAATACTAAAAGTAGAACTACCATACAACCCAGCAATCCCACTACTGGGCATATACCCTGAGAAAACTGTAATTCAAAAAGAGTCATGTACCACAATGTTCATTGCAGCTCTATTTACAATAGCCAGGACGATGGACAACCTAAGTGTCCATCAACAGATGAATGGATGAAGAAGATGTGGCACATATATACAATGGAATATTAGTCAGCCATAAAAAGAAAGGAAATTAAGTTATTTTTAGTGAGGTGGGTGGACCTAGAGTCTGTCATACAGAGTGAAGTAAGTCAGAAAGAGGAAAACAAACAATGTATGCTAACACATATATATGGAATCTAAAAAAAAAAAAAGTTTCTGAAGAACCTAGGGGCAGGACAGGTATAAAGACGCAGATGTAGAGAATGGACTTGAGGACACAGGGAGGGGGAAGGGTAAGCTGTGACAAAGTGAGAGAGTGGCATGGACATATATACACTACCAAATGTAAAATAGATGGCTAGTGGGAAGCAGCTGCATAGCACATGGAGATCAGCTCGGTTTTTTGCGACCACTTAGAGGGGTGGGATAAGGAGGGTGGGAGGGAGACATGAGCGTGGGGATATGGGGATATACGTATGCATAGAGCTATTTCACTTAGTTATACAGCAGAAACTAACACAACATTGTAAAGCAATTATACTCCAATAAAGATGTAAAAAAAAAAAAACTGTTATTCTGTATGTCTTCCTGACTCTCCTGGAGATTAGACACTACTTCTTTGTACCGATTGCAGTTGGGTCATGCCTCCAATACAGCAGGTATCATGATATTATAATGGCTTTAGCTTATCTGGCTGAAACTAAGATTGTCAGCTACTTAGAGTCAGGGACTATTTTTTCTGTGGTTTTTCAGTGCCTAGCATGGGGCCTGCCAATATGTATTGAATTCATTAATAATTTTATTCCATAAAGTAGTAGTATAATACCAATATAAGGTCAACATTTCTATCAGTAGAATGATTTAGAAATAGATTTAGTGATGACAACTAAAACTTGTTTCCTTTGGTCTTTTCTCTAAGATGGGATCAAATACAGCAGGTAGGATCATCTGTTTATGACTTTTAGAAGCACATTTTTTCAGGAATATGATTCATGGGAAAGAAAGGCCACTTTCATATAAAATTACTGTGTCAGTGTGCAAAATTTAGTGGTAATTTAAACACTGCTTCTTTGAAATACATTTGCATTAGTGAGGCTTCTCCAGAGAAACAGAACTAAATATATACATAGAGAGAAAGAAAGATTTATTATAAGGAATTGGCTCATGTGATTATGGATACTGGCACGTCCAAGTCTACAGTGTGGGCCTACAGGCAGAGACCCAGGAGAGCTGACTGTGCAGATAAAATCCAAAGGCAGTCTGCTGGAGAACTACCTCTGATCTGGAGGAAGGTCAGGCTTTTTGCTCCATTCAGGCCTTCAACTGGTTGGATGAGGCCCACTCACATTATGGAGGGCAATCCGATTACCAATGAAAATGTTAATCTCATCCAAAAACACCTTTGCAAAAACACCCAGAACAATATTTGACCAGATATCTGGTCACCCTATGACCTAATCAAGTTAATATATAAAATTAACTATCATAACATTCATGTGGCAGATGGCAGTGTCTATATAGGCCTGTTCACTGTATATCTCTCTGCACAATGAAAGTTTGGAGTAAATCTCGATTCAGTAGACTACAGCTAGTTTTGTGTGACTGTGCTTGGTGTGGGTTTTTTTTTTTTTTTTTGCAGTACGCGGGCCTGTCACTACTGTGGCCTCTCCCGTTGCGGAGCACAGGCTCCGGACACACAGGTTCAGCGGCCATGGCCCACGGGCCCAGCCGCTCCGCGGCATGTGGGATCTTCCCGGACCGGGGCCCGAACCCGTGTCCCCTGCATCGGCAGGCGGACTCTCAACCACTGAGCCACCAGAGAAGCCCTTGGTGTGGGCTTTTGCTTCACAGAGACCTGGGTTCCAGGCCCTTCTACTACCCATATGATACTGAGCAAGTTATATAAAGTTTGCACATTTCAGTTTTTTAATTTGTATTTTAGGAATAATAATAATATCTACTTCATGGAGTCATTGTGAGGGTTAAAATTAAATGCATGTAAAGCACTTAGCTAGTACTGGGCACACAGTAAGAAGTCAATAAATGTTAATGATTGTTATAATTATTTCCACATGATTTTCTCCCCATTTAGCTGGTCAATTTCTCAAGACAAAGAATTTATTTTTAACCTGTCTCAATCACCCTCTATGCATAATCCATCATGTGCCTCTGATAAGTACTTGTGGGTTTAATTGGTCTCAGATTCTATGACTTTCCTTTTATGATGAGAATGCCAGGGGCAAGAATACATTTTAATAGCAGAATTTGGGGATTTCTCTGGTGGTCCAGTGGTTAAGAATCCATCTTGCAATGCAGGGATGCCGGTTTGATCCCTGGTTAGGGGAACTAAGATCCCACATGCCACGGCGCAACTAAGCCCACGTGCCACAACTAGAGAGCCTGCGTGCCACAACTACAGAGCCCATGTGCTCTGGAGCCCATGCACCACAACTAGAGAGAAGCCTGCACACCACAATGAAAGATCCCGCGTGCTGCAACTAAGACCCAACGCAGCCTAAAAAAAAAACTTAATAGCAGAATTTCTGTTTGTGTTTTTTAAAGAACAAATGTGGCAAATAGTTCCTATGGTATTGAAGTAGTGGGAGAAGCTAGACAAAATCCGTGAAGCAGAAATAAGCTCTAAATAGGCTCTGGTGAAAAAAGATAAGTTCCTTCAAAGGAATAAATAAATTTGTAAATGGAAAGGTCTGGAGCATGTGCAACATTCTGTGTGCTTCAGTTGCATAACAAAATTGATGTGAATTCTATCTGAAGAAACTCCAGATTGTTCTGAAGCAAATTCAAGATATCATATCATTCATTCTATATATAGTTCAATATTGCATCATTTTTTTAAGGACTTCCCTTTTTAAAAAGTTACAATACTATCATTCTCTCCAAAGTCAGGAAAAATTCCTTAATACTACTAATACCCAGTGTTCAAATTTTCCTTACTGTAATTGTAAAAACTTTTTCTTAAAACAGTTTGTTCAAATCTAGGTACCAACAAGGTCCATATGTTGTTATTGATTGATATATATTTTGAGGGCTTTTTTCTTTAATCTATAAGTTTCCCCTGGATCTCTCTTTTTAAAAAGCTTGGAATTTTATTGTTGAAGAAAAAGGTTGTAGTCCTGCAGAAGTCCTCACTGTCTAGATTTTGCTGATTGAATATCCATGGACTCATTAAACATATTCTTCCAGCGATGTATCTGAGACTTGATCAGATTTAGCTTTTTTGTTTTTTGGTGGAGGACAAAACCACCTCATAGATGTTTATAAACTTCCATCAGAAGGTACATGTCCGGTTGTCTTCTTGGGATGCAAGTAGCCTTTGTTGAGCAATACCTATATAGTGATACTCTATGATTTCTTCCTAATTTATTGGCTATAATAGTATAAAAGAGAAACTTCCCTCATAACTATTAGGTTATTCTGAGGTACAGGTCATAATAGTATCCTTGACTATTGAAATTGTGCTTTCATTAAGAATTTAGTACTTATATTTTATGTTTGACATTATATTGCAGAATCAATCCTTTCTCACCACTGTCCGCTGCTGGACTGTGTCCGTAGTCTCTGTACTACACATTTATATCATAAAATAGATGCTCATTTTTCAGTTATGATTGATGAAGGAATGTCGCACCTAGTTTGCAAAAATGATCAACCAAAATTTTAATTTATACCCCAATGTTGATTTTTTTACTCTGTACCAATGTCTTATTATTATGGATAAAGAGGTAATGAATGTATTCATGTACATACCTTTTTATTTCTTTTGAATTATTTGTGATAAATTCCTCATGGAACAAAGGACTCGATTATATTTACATCTATTGTTCTTTGTTGCCATATTCCTTTCCAAAAGGATAGTATTAATTTACAGTGCCATCAAGAATGAGTACATAATTTCACTTCAACACTGACAATTGTTATAATAAAAAGATATACTGTGCTATTTCAGTAGATGTAAACTGTTACTTTAAAGTTGCTTTCACTTGCATTCTTTGGACGGATTACTATCAAGGATGAACATTTTTTTGCCCATGAATTTGTATACTAACTATGTTCCTTGGGTAGAAGAGAAATTTTTCTTGACCTATTAAAAGGCATGTCTGGACAACATAACTACATAATGGGAGCACAGAATTTCAGAATCTGGTGAAGTCTCAGTTTTCATAAATTGGCTTTACTAGGAGTGGATATAAATGTTTCTGTTTTTAATTTCCTTTTCTGTGATGGGAGCAGAGGGTACTGTCTTAGGAAGGAAGATTCCCAGAGGGTTTGAATATATGATAACATTTCCTCCCATTTTTTTTCTGTTGGAAAACCCAGTGGATTTAACAACCAGTCCTTTGGCCATCCAGTTACAAGTCAATGTACTGACTGCTCCCCTGGGAAGATGACTTTCCAAGCCAGACAGTGGCTCTGGCCTAATCCACAGAAGCAAGCAAGAAGAGGCCGCGGTGCAGGAGAAAGCATTTACAGAGTAGCTACCTAGACCTAGCTGTAGGCTAGACCAGGTGTACTAGTCAGGGTTCTCAGTGTCAAGCCACCAAATTGACTTGAGCTGATTTAAAACTGACAAGGATTTCTGCTTATCCATTTTGAACAGTGTGCTGGCCTTGGCAATTTTCTTAACCCATAGAGACACAGACACAATGAGAGAATGCCCAGTTGACAATGATTTTATATCTCCCGTGGATTTTACTTCTAGGAAATTTTTTTAAATGTTTTTAACTGATTTTACTTCTACTTAATTTCCAAACAGTAGAATACACAATGACTTCTAGGAAATTTAATCAATTGTTTTCCTTAGTATACAATAGAGTTTTCTTTCTTTAATCGGCACCTTAGTGCCCAATTAAATAATAAGCCTGCTAATTAGAAAAGTAATAATAACATGGAATTAGCTTTCAAAAACTAGTGAACTTATCAAAAGATTAGGCATTAGGAAACCCTAACTTTAAACCTAGCTTGTTAATGATGCACTCTCCATGCTATTTCTTCCATTTCTGAAACTAACGTAAAACTGGAAATGAAGTCAAAATAATTAATAGCTAAAAGTTTAGTAATCACTCACAAGTAGTAGTACATGCCATAAGGAGAGACTCTTGAAGAATGAGAAATAAGATTGCCCTCTGGGTTTTAAAACAAAGATCAACACTGAGATGCACCTTAAAGAAACAAAATAGCCTGCTACCTAATTAATAGAGTAAAGATAAGAATGGTCGTGAGACTTGGTCTGCCCCCAAAATATAGGAAAATGAGATTCACAGTGTAAACATTGACAGAGTGCAGTCAATTTGTGTCTTGAGGAAAGAAAACCCAGCCAGCTTCTACATAGTATCTGGTCTGCCTGGTAGGTATTTTCTTAGAGCAGAAATGCATGCATTGGGCTGTCTGAACATAATGCCATTAAATATGTCTCTCATAAATACCTACTCTTCAAGGTATATTCTGATTGTTTGGTTTCTTATGGGGTTTCCATTCAGAGAATGAGAGGAAGAAAAATTAAACAGTGGTCTCCCCAATCCCTGAAGGTTTTACTTCTCATTGTAAATTAATAAAGTACCTTTCTGATCTCATATATCAGTCTTTTGGGAGGTTTGCTAAATTGAACATCCCCAGTCTGATCAACTTCAAAATATTGATGAAATGTTTTCTAATCTGGAACATTTGGAGAAGACTCTAGGGAACAGTTAAATTCTCCAAGTCTTCCCCAGGTAATCGCCTCTGCATTTATAAGTGTCAAACAAACCTTTTCTATTCTAAATTGTCTACACCCTTACTAGTGAGCACAGTGCACTCCAGGTCAGTTACAGAATATAAACAGAATGGTGGATGCACAGGGATGACATCCAGAAGTTAACTTCCTTTTCTGTCTTCAGGTGAAACAGGCCTTACTTGCCCCACCTCCCTTGATCTGTGTGGTAGCAAATACAGCTCCTAGCACATAGTAGGCCCTCACTTAATATATGTTGAAATGATGGCTGCTCTTGTGCATGTTTGACGGTCTCTCACAAAGGACAAGGAGGCAACTCGCCATCTGGGAGTATTTTCGTGACTATGTATGGCTGGACAATTTAGTCTTAAGAGTATGGCCCTAAAGACAGCAGAACTTCCCACAACTTGGGTGACTTCTTTTTTTTTTTTTTAATAGATACTTCTCAGGTTCCCAGGGGAAAAAAACAATGCAAAGAAATGAGGATCATACAATCATCACCAGCTCTGGGCCTCTCTGCGGTACTTGCTAGTAATTCAGTCCTCCCCTTCCAAGTCCCTTCTGCCTTCCATCAGGGTCCCAGGGGATTCCCAGCCCGCTTGCTCCAGGCCTCAACAACCACAATAGCTCCTAATTTGGCTGCCCTCCCCCACTAATTCTGATCTCCCTGCATGGAATGGTGAGGAATAGCTCCAGCCTCAGGTGTGTTCCTACTACTCTCTGAGCTCAGATCCTTGCCTGCAGCCACCTTGAACCTGTGAAAAGGTGACCGTGGGGCAGGCTGCATCCCTTCCTAAATGCTAATGTAAGTCCCAGGATTAACTATCACCAGAGAGCTGTGTGGCCACACACAGCCTTAGGGCCACAGGTGTTGCTCAGAACCCAGGAGAGAGAACAGGCAGGTATCTCATCCCTGCTGCTGCTTTGGGATGAGGTTGCTTAGTGCTGCTGCAGGCTGACACCTCCACTGGTCCCACGGGGTTCAGATAGAGCCAAAAGTCCCACTGCAAACTTGAATGGACCAGGAAGCAGAAATGCATGCACATTTCTGCTGTCCCAAAAAAAGAGCCAGACTAGGACCTCAGCTAAGAAAATTGCCTGGCCCTGACCCAGATGCCACACATATATATCTTCCAAAGGTCTTCCTAATGCTACATATGGATAACATGTACTGCTTCTCTCACCACATCCAGGGAATTTCTGCTTTTCCCCTAATCAAATTTTCCTGCTTTGGCACAGGGGTGAGGGATATCCAATCCTGGGAGGCCTACTGCATTTTGTTAAATAAAAGTGAACTTTGTAGTTGGCAGATTTGTTGATTCCCATGTGGGTGCTAAGCAACAGCCTTTAAAAGATACATAGCACTGTAATAATAGCATTTGCATTTCCTTTACTATTAAGGATGGTGTTGGGTAATGACCTAGACATTTAGGTTGCTAAACTGGAGGCTAGCTTTTTATCAGAAGTGGAGAGAAAGACATAGTAGATGAGGCACAAAAGTAGAGAAGCAAAATATAATGCCAAAAGTTTTTAACATTTGGTATTTGGATTTTGGGCATTAAAATTATATAAAAGTAAACACAGTTTAAAAGTATATAAAATGTTACTTTTGTAACTTAAGATTCTTGGTTGGGCTGAATACCAAAGTGTGTGAATTAAATTGGATGCAGTGGATTAAAAAAATCAATCAGGGCCAAGCAAATAGTGTATAATCACAGCTTTTCTAGCTACTAAATGATTACTGTACTCATGTTGTAGATTGTGGGAAATAACATGAAAACTAGTGAACGATTTTAAGAAAAACAAAGAATAAATCCAAAGAAATTTTTTATAATCTGGGAATACATCTAGTTTGTCAAATAGTGCAAAAGAAAATTAAATTTATAAATATAATTGTATCTGACAAATTCCTGACTGTAAATCCAGAGAAGGCACAATATAAAGGATGTGATAAAATAATCGAATCAATTCTAGCATCCTTGAAGCAACCTGAATATTGATTAACTTATTGATAATTTAAAATCCAATGGTGTATTTTTTCATATCTGGGAGTTTATATTAAAGATAAATCATATTTTTGGCTAAATTAGCAAGGAGGTAATGATCTTTCCTTAATGAAATACATCAGCTCACATCTTGAGTCTTCTGAAAGCTTTCTTAGACTACACAGTTTAACATTTCCTCAGACTGTGGTCATACAAAATGAAATAGCTATCTTAAAATCATCTGCTTATTTTTCCTGAAGTAGACATTCAAAACAGGATAATTTAGTGGATTCGAGGTTTGTGGGTGTTGAGCCTCAGCTGTGTCTTGGCACTCAACCTTAAATCAGTTAATTACCAAACTGTCATCTCATTTTACAGTGACCTTAAAGTCTCCAGTGAACAGTTAGTGCTCTAGTGGTTTGGAATGTAGGTGAGATGAAGTGAAATTCTATTGAACTTACCTACATGTAAAATCAACATTATTTTCCTCTTAGCTTTGTTTCAGGTACAATAGTAAAAGTCAGCAGATTATTTTCTTTACCCCGTAAGGTAGCGGTCCTCACCATTGCTATGAGGGAAGTGTGTCCAAGGGCATCAACCACCTAAGGAAGCCGAGGGCCAGAACTGAGGGTCTTACTTTCAGTTTTGATTCACTTTTTCCCCCACGTTTTGATGGTAAGTTCAAAGCTAATTTGCATTACTGATGAATCAGTATTATACCATGAGTTCTGTTTTAGCCTTAAAGAGATTTTTCCACTCAAGTAATCCTGAGAGAACAAAGGTTGCTATCACATAAAATTCTTTTAAAATAGAAAACCGTTGAAAACTGTACTCACAGTAATCAGATTGTACACCATTATTAAATATACAGTGTGATACATAATTTTCTGGCTTCTGTTGATTCACTGGCTTTCAAAGACCTCACTCTCTGAATAAGGAAATAAAGGTAATTGCTTGCAGAGAAGGAAACTGAAACTAATTGGGGTTACAGAGAAGAAAGATAGGTGAGAGCAAGATGTTGAAGATCTTCTCTTATCCACAGAGATGATATTGTTGGAGAAAAAATATATACAAAGGAGTAACAGACTTTGAGCCCCTCGGCACTGTATATTCACAAAAGATGTCTTTTACTCCACAATTATTTTCTCTGAGCACCGTATTGAGGAGATGTCCCCATTTATTAATAATTAAATTTGTTATAAGAAAGCTTCTCTATTAGTTACAAGAATGTATAGTGTTAAATAGTGTGATTATTGCATCACAGTTAAACTGCATCTTTCTATAAGTAGCCACATTTAATCTAATTAAGCATATTTAGAAATTCGAGACAGGTGAATAAAGAGGAATTAAAGAGCAGGCTGTATTTGCTCACTTCTGGTAATTATTATTAATTATCGATAATATTAAATAAATATAAATAGTAAAATTAATAAAGCATCAAAGTTATATTAACACTGGTGATCAATAGCAGCAAGTGCCCCACTTTGAAGAACACAAGTACTTTCTGTCGTTCTCCCAAGTTGGATTCAGTGATGCATCTTCTTGGACTCTGACCCAAGGGGCAGGGAGAGGCCCAAAACTGGGATTCTGGGAAAGGGCAGACAGGGCAAGAGGAAGAAGGGAAATCCAGGAAAAAGAGACTCCCAGGTTCCAACCGGAGACAAATGCCACCTGTATGTTCTACAAAGAGCCCCTATGAGAACTATTAAGACTCTGAGACATTCATGTGTCCATGATCCAGCCTCAAAGAAGAAGAGGTTCTTTCTGGTACTGGACCAGCACACCCACCCTGATGCTGAGGAACATGAGAGCATGTTTAGGGGTCAGTAGTGGAGTTTTCATTTTAGGGAAGATAATGGGGACAATATCGAAGCTACAAATGAAGTACTGTATCAGAGTTTAAATAGCAACTTGATAAAACGCAACAGATGGAGCTAAAACCGATGGATGCAACCTAAAAACTGGTATCTCTCCCAGTATACTATTTAATTAATTAACACAGGAGAAAAGTTGCATTTTCTTGTCTGGCATATCAAAACAATTCAGTAAAGTAAAAAGATGCCATTCAGAATTCTAATGCAACCTTGTGGAGCACTTATATTCTTTAAAGCTGTCATTAATTACTGAGTTGGACTAAGGCCTATTCATAAGAATTCACATGCAGTATTATATTATTCAAGGTTAAATTAGATTTACATCTTTCTGTAAAGATACATTAATAAAAACAACATATAATAATACAGAGGAAAACATACACATATGTGCGTGTTTGAAAAGTTGTTTACCTTTCCTATTGAGATTGTGAGGGGATTTTTTCCCCTTTTTTTCCACAGGACAGTGGAAAGCCACAGAGTGATGCATCTAACAGTAATCTCCCCTTTGTTTACAATGATAATATTGATCTGCCATTATATGACTGAATTGAATTTCTGGCCACTGAATTACCTGTTCTCTCCTGTCCTGTTTTGGGGCTGGAAATGCAAGCTGTGGTCATGGGATAAAGTTTTCTTCTGTGTAAAGCTAACAACCACCTCTGAAGGTTGAGGCTATGACTTTACACTCATCAATAACTGGATAAAAATCAAATGAGCTAAGTAATAAAACATGTACCCATCACCTCCCCATCTCCTCCCCTCTTGGCACATAGATACACACATACATGCATAAATACACATACAGACTGACAAACCTTATCAGCCCTGCCTTGTGTAGATGAGGTGCAGTCTCCTTTTCTGCAGACAGGATGTTTCTTCATGCAAGGTCACTGAATATGTATACGATGATTGGCAAGAAGCATTGCTCCATCTAAAAAAGTTACCACGTCCCAGTTGAAACTGTGAGGATCTGGTCAGTGAACAAGCAGGTCTGAAGTTGGAGGTGACAGAACTACGAAATTTTAAAATTTTATCTTCTTACAGACCTTCTTTACTCTATGTACCAGTAATTTCTGAATACTTTCACATATAATACTTTTATTATATTTAAGATGACAGACATAAAATTGTGTTACTTTAATAACTTCATTCTAAGATGGTGCCCAGGCCTTAAACTATGAACTCCCTGAGTGCAAGGTGTGTGGGAATGTTAGCCCAGGCACCTAGCACAATGACTAGCATTTGCTTAATGTTCAAAAAACATTTGTTAAATAACTGAATGGTGGCAGAAGAGGTGAGGGTGGAAGGAAAGAGGTAGAATGTAGCATCTGGGCCAGAATAGGAAAGTCCTTAGTAAGATTTTATGAATGGGTCTTATAAAACTATCAATGATATATTGACTGTAATGACAGATTTATGATGTATTTGACTAGGAATTATCTAGAGGAAATGAATTTACCAGAATAGTAACATTAGTCTATAAAGTCTTTGAGGAAATCACTGCTGTAGAAGACAATACCTCTTATTTCATTTGTCTTTCTCACCTAGTAAGTCATCATCTTCTTTTATCCCTTTTTGACTCATAAAAGTCCAATTCACCACTCTAGAAGATTCCCTGATTTCTTCATTAGTCACTTAAAAGTTGTTTACATTTTACAAAATAGCTGGTCAAACAAATACTTGAGCTCTTGAGCTACACAAACTGAGACCCTGACCTACAGAAGAATACAGTGTCATAGGGAAGACAGACATTAAAGAGATTTCTGCAAGCAATTACATGACTACCAGTGTGTACAGTACTTGGAGAGGTATGGGACACTGGGAATGCTTAATGGGGAGAGTGCAAAATTACCTGGACGGCTGACTCAGCACTTGTTTGGGGCACCAGCAGAGGCTCAAGAAAAAAAAAAAAAGAGAGAATAGGGCAGCATGTATGAAACAGAGACAGAGGGGGATAATTTGAATCAGAAGAAAATCTAAAAAGAAGTTATTCAGGATATGTATACATTTTGCTGTATGTTATTTCAAAAAAAATGGTAAATGTTTCACACTTTTTTGTGTGTGTTTGAATTCATATTTAGTTGGGGGCTGGCAGCCACTGAGATCTTTTAAGTGCGTAGGATTTATAAATGTCTTAACACAGCTCTACAAGGGGACCTGACCTTCTCTGAAGGGTAACTTTTAAGCTGAGACTTAAATGATGAAGAAGAATTGTAACAGGGAAGAGCCAAACCTGACTACATGTTGGATCTGTTTCTTTTACTTTAACCTTTGCTTTCTGCTGCTTTTGTTCACTAAAAGGATACTGTCTATACATAATGGCCTTCCTGGGGGAACCCTGCCCCTCTGCTTGAATGTTAAACCAAAGTGCCTTTGTTCAGTCAAACATCCGGACCCTCTCCAACTGTGGATGGCTACAAGAAAGAAGAAATGAACACATCCCCTCCCCGAGGCTGGCCATTCCAGGTGATATTTGCAAAACTTATGGCCTTTTTACTTTACTTCCTCATCTCCTCCCATTCTCTGTGCTATAAAAGAAACTGGCATCCAAACTCCGATAAGATGGTTATTTTGAGACTTTAGTCTGCCGTCTTCTCGGTCGTCTGCGGGCTTTCTGAATAAGTCGTATTCCTTGCCTCAGCACCTCGTCTCTGATTCACTGGCAGCTTGGACTCGGTAACAGAATTAGTCAAGTAAGACGGTAGAGGATATCAGAAGAGATTTCCAAACAGAGGTACATGCTGCATGTGAAATGACCCACAAGCGGCTGAGACCACAGCCTCATTCATCTCTTTCCTCTCCTCTGTAGGGAGTCACTTCCGAAGGCTGACTCATCCAGATCTCGTCATATATGTACAACAAATGGCTGTCCTGCTGTGAGAGCCATGCAGGATATTAACCACAGGCAAGTGGGCAATCACAGTAACATAGATACAGAGTTCATTTTCGTACAGGTTTATTTATGTAAGAGAAAAATTTCTGGGGCTTCCCTGGTGGTGCAGTGGTTAAGAATCCACCTGCCAATGCAGGAGACACGGGTTTGAGCCCTGGTCCGGGAAGATCCCACATGCCGCGGAGCAACTAAGCCCGTGCACCAAAACTACTGAGCCTGTGTTCTAGAGCCCGCGAGCCACAGCTACTGAGCCTGCATGCCACAACTACTGAAGCCCATGTGCCTAGAGCCCGTGCTCCGCAACAGGAGAAGCCACCACAATGAGAAGCCCACACACCGCAACGAAGAGTAGCTCCCACTTGCTGCAACTGGAGAAAGCCCTCGCGCTGCAATGAAGACCCAATGCAGCCCCAAAATTTCTGAACACATACTGTGTGCCAGGCCCTAGGCTACCCAATGATTTCCTACTCTGGGTTCTTGTAGGGCCACTGCCAGATCTTAGATGTCTTCAGTTGAGATCTTTCTCTCATCTGACTACTGGAGAAGTGTGGCTTCTCCTCCTGGGTGCATTCTGTTTCTGCCCCAGCATCCTATCTCCCCTGATCCCAAACCAACCCAGCCACTGTCTTCAGTCCATCCCAGAGAACTTCTTCTCAGCCTTCCTGAGCACTAGGCAGCAACAGGCTTTATACCTGTTATCCAGGATTATCCAGGATTCTGCCCCACTGCACCCTCACCTGCTCTCTGATATCCCCTTGCTGTTATTACTGTGAATCTCCCAGACCCTTCCTTAGTGGAAAGCTATTACCAAAAACCCCTCAAACAAGCAGCCACTTTCTTCCTGTTTCCCATACAGAAATCTCTTTGAATTAGTATTTCTCAATATTCAACTTCCAACCCATTCTACTTATTGCAACCTTAACAAACAGCTCTCTCTTTGACTCAGCGTGTTTTCTTGCTCACAGTTTTTTTCCTCCTTTCACATACTGCCTAACCTGGCTTCAGCCTTTACTCGTTGTTTTGTTTCCTTCCAGTTTAATCTCCTACTCATACAAATTAACATCTATACTCATTGTAAAGTAGTGAAAAACATATGTCATTGTGGTAGTGGTAAAGAAATCACATAATCTTCTGATTAGATATCTGGAGCTCATCGTTATCTTAAAACTAATCTTTATGACTTATAAAATGAATGATTGTCTTATGTTTTCCTTTATTCCTTCTATTCAGAAAAGATTGAAGGTGGCTTAAAAAAATACACAAAGTATAATAAGATATAAAGGAGGTGGAGTAACCAGCCAAAGGGAAACTAAAAGTAGACAAAATGAGAAGTCAGGGTAAGAGTAATTCACAAAGTGTACACTGTAGAGTCTGGGCATTTGCCATAAAAAAGGCTCTGAATTTTTTAAGTACCAACACAAGGACAGAAGGAAGCACATTCAATTACATAATGCTCACAAGCTTATGAAACAAACTAGTTGCTCAAGAGAAGCAGAGTCATTTGTGGTAATGAATTTCTGCAGGCTCTCGTCAAGAGAACACAGTGTGATGAGTGAGCGGTGTTCCCAGTTGCACCTCCACAGCAAAAGCAGTCGCGGGGTTCCTGAGGCTGCCTCTCCTACCGTCTCTAGACTTATGCTGTTCATATGATCCTAAACTGCAGTTCAGTAAAAGTAACCGCAGCAGGAGCCAAAACAAGACTATCTAAAGACAGATTCCTGATCATTTTTCTTTAATCTAAAAATAAAATTGACATCACCAGAAGACAGTACATAGTCCTCAGGAAATCCTCCATTAACATTTCTCCTCCCAGTTGAGAATTTCTGATAAATCTTCAAATCAGAAAGGCGTGTTGGCAAGTTAGGGCATACTCACATCCATTAGGACTCAGCAGAAATGGGGATGGAGTTAACGTGGTTTCATAAAAGTTAAGGAAACAGATGGGAGCTAAGGAAATATTTGTGGGCTAAGTCAAGATTTTCCTCAGAAAAGAATTTTGGATCTATTCTAATATAGATAAAAGGGCAAATGCCAAGATTTTGCCATTGAACACAACTGTGATGGTTTAGCCTAGAAAAATCTATGAAGTAGCTGTTAACAAACGCCTCCTCATGCAGTCTTTCTTTCCCATTTTTTTTTGTTGTGGTAAAATACACATATAAAATTTATCATCTTAACCATTTTTAAGTGTACAGTTCAGAACATATGGATGCTTTACATACTTTGACTTTTTCAAGAAAGAGATCATTTTTATGGATCCTAACTCTCACAGTGGCTTTGAGTTTCGGTTCTGTATAAGCATAAATAGCCAGAAATTAAAACTGTGTTCATATAGCTTAGTCCACAACTGACACCTGTTTGAGAAATTTTCAAGAAAAGTTGGAAATATGTAATACGACATTGTTCCTGATGAATTTCTTTACGAGGTGATAAAATATATAATCCTGGTCAGCACTGGAAAAAGCTTGCCTGAAGTCTGTTTTTTCTTTGCCTAAAGTCTGGTCTGGAAATTCTGGAATGATAGTTAACCAGAAGGAAACTGCTTTTTAAGCATAATAATTTACAATATACTAGATTTATGATTTTGAGAAAGCAGAAAGCTGCCCTTTTAACAATGAGAGCAGATTCTAGGACCCACCTGATGGCTCCATCAATGTAGAAATAATTAAGGCAACAGATTGGCAAGGCTTACTGTCCTCCAATCAGACTGAACCTTGAAGAGTTCTGAGAGGCACACAACAGAGAGTGTCCTGAGTCTAAGGGATGGTGACCAGTGGTCTTACTGCATAGGTTAGGATCTACTGAAATCATTCAGTATACTTTGCTTTATATCACTTTGATATTCCAGAACTAAATATTTTTTCCCTAACTACTCAGTTATTGGAATTAATTTATTAATTCATTTAACAAACATCTGTTGAGTACCTTTTAGACATTGTGGGTTCCAAAATGAATGAGCCAGGAATCGTGACCTTAACAAGCTCACAGTCTGTGCTTCCTATTGATGGTCCAAGATGTTCTGATCAAGAAAAATATCCCTCTTTGTCTTTGTTATACCTAAGAATCTCTATTACAGCAAACCAGGAGATTTTTTACCCCCTGGGAACAAACACATCTCACAGGTATATTTAGCACAGAATTATATTAACAAGTTTACTCAAGAGAAAGAACCATACTTACCATTAAATCAGTGGCTGTTGTGTGATGCTGTTATTCTCTTGGAAGGTCTGTCACCTCACTTGAAATGGCTTAAGTTTCAGGTTTCCTTGTGTGTCGCCAGAGCACAATTTCCTACAACGTGCTTTACTTCTGGCTCTTTGCCAGTCCAGCACTTTTGAGCTGTATGGTTCACTCTAGCAATAATTTCCTATCTGAGCTTTCTTCTCTCTTCACCCTATCACGTATAATGTCTATGGACTAACACTCTGATTTCAACCTGTCATTTCATTGTTCAGAAAATTCCAGTGATTGCCCAATTTCCGGTAAACTCCCGTGACTAACTGGAAACTCTCCTGATACTACGCCTCCCCTTATTCACCCAACCCCACCTCTTATTACTCCAAATTAGTTGTACCTCAAACATCTTTAGCTTTCCGCACTTCTTCCTGCTGGAAAGCCTTTCCCTCCCACCTTCATCCTCCCATTTCAAGTTCAGCTCAAATTCACCTCCTTTCTTCTGAACGCTCCTCAACTGCTATTGCCCACATCAGTTTTCTGAAATTAATGACTATTATTGGTATAGTTTAGAACTTAATCTCATACTGCCTTGGACTGTTATTTAACTGACTCCTCTCTGCAACTTCTCTTTCCAACAAGATTGTAAACTCTCCCCAGAGAGAAGGGCTCACCTTAAAAGTTGCACTTGTGTCTCCTCCTAATTTTAGGCAGTTGTTATGCATACATTTGGTGTTCAATACATTGAAGAAATAGCTGTGGAATGAACTACCATTGACTGCAAATATATTTTCTTTCTTTCCTTTACAGCTGGTGCTTGCCTTAAGTCCTGATTTCAATGTTTTCAAACTTCTCCAACCACAACCAATAGGAAGACATTCTTTTTATATTGTGATCTGATGTGTGTGTGTGCGTGCACACACACACACACATACACACCTGAAACAAGTTTCACAAAACAGTACATATTATTTACACTAAGCAATATATTCCGATGTTTTATGTTCTGTTTTTTAAAGATACTGATTATGACAGCTCATGACATACTAAATTGATTTAATCACCACTGAAGAGTTATAATCTACAGTATAAAAATACTCTATTTTATGCTTCTTAGATTAATATGAGGTGTAGAATATTGCTCCTGGAAAATGCTTAGACCAAAACACTGCCATGAGTACTCATTCTGTTACTGACAGTTTGAGCTACGATTATTATCTTTAAACAGCTATCTTGAGATAACGTCTTACCATATTCCACCATGGCGTTTAGAATCAACTCCTCCCACTTCCACCTTTTGAAAATTGGGACACAGTTAAATGACAACGCACAAAGTGTCCTCTAGATTTCTATTGCTTATCTTGTCTTGACAAACTTTAGTGGCATATAAATAAAAATTTGCTGGCCTAATTTTATTCAGACCACTTGCAGACAAATAAAAATAGGTATGTTCATATTTTTCTTTACAATAGCTTATTGTATTTCTTTACAATAGCTTATTTTTCTTTACAATAGCTTAAGGTTACTTAACCTGAGCACGTTACTTAACCTGCGCTTCCATGTCTGCATCCGCACAATGGGAATAATATTGTATCAACTTCAGTAGTATCAACTTCAAAGGATTGATGGGGTTAAATTAGACCATGCAAGTAAAGAGTTTATTACAGGGCCTGGGACACACAAGTGCTCCATGAATGGTAGTAATGTTTTATCCCTATTACAGATAAGTAAATGTATCTCAAACTTCCTTTTAGGGTCATAAAGCAAGGTTCAGTTAGAAGAACAAAAGTGAGATTACTTTTTCTCTTTAGATATCTAGTTAATTTTTATAGTTGGATTTATATATAATGTAAAATTCCACTTCTGGTTTTACAGACCATAAATACTCCTAAGGAAAGGCTCTATTTGTGGTGCTGGATAATCATTATATAATAAGGAATGTCTATTGAAACTAAAAGACTGTGTGTTTATATATGCAAAAAACCGTGCCTAGTTTTGCTAATCTCATTTAGATTTCTGTTTTCGCTTAATAAAAAAAATTCTTTAACTCTTGTGTGTCGAATGGTGAAATGTGCTTTAATTCAGCAAAATACTGCACACAATACACATACATAACACTCAAGATGTATACGGGCTTGCTTTTGAATAAACCGAGACCCGGCACTTCATTTCAGCCTTCCAAGTCAAAGTTTTATTCCAGTTGTTTTTATATTCCTTCTTACCTCTATTTTTCCACACCCTTCTCTTATCTACGTCTTGTTACTGATGAGGTGTTTTTGATTGCAGGAGTTCGGCAGTTAACAGTAAACAACTACCTTCCCACAGAAAGTATTTTTCCCCCAACCTGTTCAATTTAGCACTGCAAGACAGCGTATCTTTCTATTCTCCCGGAAACGCTAGTCTGCACCGGACCAGGCCCAGGGGAGTTGCATCCCCTTTCAAAATTACTGAAGTGATCAAGATTTCCCTAGCCCCAGCTCAGTCCTTTGCTAAAGAGAGCTGCGTTAAGTGTTGAGACAAAGGCTTTGGCAATTTCACTGAACCGAAACTGGAGACCTCCGGGAATTAACTTTCAATCACTACACTCCTGATCTTGCGTATGCGTGTCGGGCTGCTGGGGGAACCAAAGAAGGCAGAGAACCAGAAGCAGACCCGCAACAGGAGGTAGGAATAGAGGAGTCGGCCAGGAGCTGCAGACTCGGTAGACAGACACACCCACGCGACTAAATCCTACCCCAGATATGAGGGGAGGGGCAGAGCCCAGACGCCGCGTTCGGAAGCCCGGCCCCCTTCCACGCTCGCCGCCTACTCCACCCACGCGGCTGAGCCTGGGCCCTCGGTCCGCGCAGCCAATTTCGTCACGTCCGGAGGCGGGCCGGGGCGCCGGGGGCTGGCCCGGGTGGGGCCGGGGGTGGGGTTGTGGCGGTACTGCGGGTGACAACGGTCAATAATGAAGGTGGTTGCGGCGCGGCAGCGGACTCAGCTGCGCCGGGCGGGGGCGGCGCCGGGACCGCGCCTGTAGGACCTCGGGGCCGGCGCGGCGAGATGGGGCCCCGGCGCGGGGAGTGAGGCGAGCGCGACGGCGAGCGGAACTTCAGCCGGAGGGGCTCTCCTGCTTCCCCCTCTGGCTCTTCGGCCTCCACCTGCAGCCCCTCGGCCCCCGCGTCCCGCGGGACCGGGACGGCAACGGCGGGGGCATGTGGCGCTGGGTCCGGCAGCAGCTGGTAGGTGCCTCCGCCCCTCACCTCCCGGACGCTTGCTCCTGCGCGGTCTCTCGGGCCCAGGTGGTGAGGAAGGGCCGGCGGCGCGGAGCCGCGAGGCCGGGGCGCGGGCTCCGGGCTAGGCCGCAGCGGAGGCGGGCTAGGGCCCGGGAGCCGGCAGAGCCCCGAGCAGCTCCGGCACGCGTCTCGCCGCCGAGCCCGGGCCGCCGAGGTCGGCGGCCGCTTCCTGCCCGCGCTTCTCGGTTACTCCCTCCTCCTCGGCGCACCTGGGCGGCTGCGATCAGAAGCGAGTCCGGAGCGGGGTCGGCGTCCCTCCTGAGGAACTCGGGCGAGGGCACGGAAAGAGAGTAGGTCTTGGGGAGAGAAATGAGGCTTGTGTTTCCTGCCTCTTAACAATTTGGGACTCGTTTGAGCGAAGGGGAGGGTGAGGACTTGTCTCCAGCTCCCTCTCCTCGCTGTTTTCGCGGTTGCGTTATCAAGGAGGAGGGTCACTTACCTAGTCTAACCGCTCTCAACGAAAGAAATTTTACCCAAGGCCTGGGTGAGGGAAAGAAAGAATATTCCAACACCCCGTCTAGTTTCGAAGGTAAGTACGGTAGTTATGGCGGACTTTTCCTTCTTACCTTGTCCTCGCCCTAACCCCAAGTGAAACTTTTCGAAAGCGAACCTCCCTTTTTTTCCGCTCTCCCGAGGCAGTTTGAACGAGACCGGTTTGGAATCAATGGTTAACTTTTCAGTTTTACTGGAACACCTGGAGAAAAAAAAGGATCTTAGAAAAGGGTGATTTAAGGCATATAAAAAGCGCCACCTTTCTCAGAATTAATTCACAGAGAAAACTTTCTTGCCTGCTGGCAGCTGCAGCCCGCAAAATACACCACTAAGGCAACGTGACAGTTAGGACTGAAATTGCTCCTGGCTGAAGAAGCCTAACCTTACCTCCATGATGAGGTCTGTTACTGTTTGCGGCTTAATTTCTAAATCGCATTAGTAATTAAATGCTGTTACAACTTCGGTGTTTTCACTTACGAATTCAAAAGGCCGTGAAGCAAAAACCGTTTTTGTGGAACTGTAAAGATTTTGTGGGACCAAAACATTGATACCTCTTTTTCCCTGCTCTGGAAGAACATTTTTTTATTGTTGTTATGACTAAGAAGTATGCTGTTTCAGAGCTAGCCTTCTGTTAATTCATTTGGCAGTGGGCATCATTCTCAAAAAAAAAAAAAAAATCTTATAAATAAAACTAGAACTGCCTGCCACTGCCTCAGACAAATGTTAGCTCTCTATTTTTAGGTAATTGGGCATTCATATATCCCAGATATATGCCTTATTAGGAAACCAAGCTAATGATGTCATCATAATACCAGATTGTTGTAATACTTTGGCTTCGTTGCAGTAAGCGGCAGCTCGGTAACTTTAGAAGTTGATTATTTCAGGTCTGATCTCATGCCTTTGATTTGCCCATCTTCATGTATAGAAGTCTTGTTTACCTGATGGTGTTTTTGTGTGCTAGTGGTTCTCTTAAAGTTTTTTCTAGTAGATTTAAGACACCGCTTCTCAGTGTTAGGTATTTTTGTTAACCTGAATAAAATCCTGATTGTATAACCATTCTCATTTTCAAGATAGGCAGTCTGGTAATGTTTATTTTAAATGGTTTCAGCTGAACACAACTAAAAGGAAGGGCAGGGAGTTGTGTGGTTAATTTACAAGACAGCTGCCTTACAGGGTGGTTAACAAGTTGAACAAGTTCGCTGTACACAAAAAATGCTCTCTCTGACATTGGTTGCTCACTTCACTGGTTTTACTTTTAAGTTATCAGTATGGAAGTACGGAAGTATGTAATCAGACCTGTGCCCATGTAGGACTTTGTTTCTCTGATTACCTTTGTACAGTCACTTAAATTATACATTAAAGATAGTGGATTCACAGAGTAATGAAAGTGTATTTTACTATCCCAGTCATAAACAGCCATTCTGGTTACTACACCAAGAATTATTCAATTCAAAGTCTAGTTTAAATTATACTTCCAGTTGCTCAATGAATTGAGTCTTTTAGCAATAGGTTGGTTCACTTAAGAAAATTCAGATAACTAGGACAGATTTGGAGAAATTAATAAGCAGATCACAAAGACAGGTTTTTTTGAGCTATAAAAACACTTAATTCATTATATGCATCCCGATTTTCAACAAGTTAAATTGTCTTGCCAAAAAAAAAGTTCATGGTCATTTTGTACTGAAACAACTCATATGTTCTATTAATTCTCCTCTAATTTAAAAAAGTTTGACTCCTTATCTCTGCAGACTATTTTCACTTCTTGACACAATGAGAAAAATTAGGAGGTTGTCAGAAAGTTGATGTTTTCCTTTGGGGAAGTAGACTGAAAAGATTGGACTATCCTTTATTTTTTCTTTCTCTTTTGTTCTTTCTTTTTGGGCTCATAATGCTAAAGTTATTTTACACTAAGAAAATTTTCTTATGTCTTTCTGGTACAGTTGGTATTATTCTAGCATCACATGTGTGTTAACTCATTAGAGATGACAGCACCAAGATTATAATAGTGGAAATGCCATTAGCTACTCACTGTATTCTCATATTTAGATTTTTGTGGTAGCCATTAACCACCTTGGCTATTAAAATTCTAATTAATTAAAAATTCATGTGGCTATTAGCTACTATATTGGACAGTTCAGAGTAGGACATATTTATTAGCACAGAAAATTATTGTACAGCGCTACTTTAGACAAATGAAAGTCTTTGTCAGTTCATATTTTAGTTGACATGTAATATTTCTTTACAGGGCAATGTAGTGCTGTGTTTTTAAAGCACTTACTGTGTGCAGACATAATAAGCTAAATACTGGGGACACAAATGTAGGTCACTGAGGGCCTTATTCATCTCTGTATGCTCATTGTCTCACACAGTACTTGACATGAGTAGACACTGGGTACATGTTTGCTGAATAAATGAATAGGTGAGAAAATAAAGAATGAATCCATAGTATTGCTTCTGTGTTTAGAGATCAAGTGACAAAATTCAAAGATTGACCAGTCCATAAGAAAGCTAGAAAATTACTATAATTTTTAAAAACACAACTTAATGTTGTCATACTAGGATACAGTTTATTAAATTGTTCCATAAATGTAGTCCCTTCAGGTTTGTATCCGCAGTGGTGGAAGGAGGCTAGTAAGATTGTCTTCTGATTCACTGAGAAAAATGGGAAGCTCTTAACCTAAACTCTCAACCCATTCGCATTCACCAGACTTGTTTATATCTTAATTCTAACCTTTCCACTTGTCACAGAGGAAGGTGCGACGGTCCTCTTTTCCAAACTAACCAGTTCACTCGTGCTCTTTCATCCTGCTCTCCGCACTCCATATCAATTTTCTATAGTATGTTTACTCTTTTTCTTTAAGCTGTGAACATGTTCAAGCCTCCCTCTACTAATTTACTTTGCCCTGTACCTGTGTCAAATTCTTTTCAGTTTTCTAAAAAATAGGTCTATTCTGCATAATTATGCTGTTCAAGACCCTTGAAATGTGGCTAGTTCAAGTTGAAATATGCTTAAGTATAAAATACACCTAGGATTTAAAAAATGGTATAAAAAAGAATGTAAAAATCTCAATTTTTATCTTGTTACATGTTGAAATAATATTCTGGATTTATTCAGTAAAGTCAAATATTGCAATTAATTTTGCTTGTTTCTTTTTACCTTTTTAAAAATGGTTACTAGAAATTTTTAAATTACATATGTGGCTTGTATTTGTGGCTCATGTTATATTTCTGTTAGTGCTGCTGTATAACATTAAAAGTGAGCTTGTGTTTCTTTATGGCACATTATGTAAGTCTAGGTAGCTCACACACTAGACTGTAAATATCTTAGGATGGGCCATATTTTGTTCATCTTTATAGCCCTTGCACTCAAGACAGCAGCTGGCCCATATTGTAGGTACTCGCCCACCAAATGTTGGTTGACTAAGTGAATGAGTATCAGATTTATTTCAGCATCAATTTGGAAGTACCTGTGTTCTTTGCCTTTCTCTCAAGGAATGAATGAGGAGGAGTAGGTCAGGGAAGCACAGGCCTGCGGTGGTATTTTTTTGGTGTGAACAAGTAAATTTTAACCTCAAAAATGTTTAAGATCCGAGAGCTTAGAGTATTTGCTTATTTTATCTCTATGTTCAGACTTATATTCTCAGATACCCAATTTTTCATTTGGTTAGAGAGGTCAAGCATTAGTGGAATCCCAATTATCCTAACAGCACTGAAGTAGGGACCTTGTCCAGATACCCCAAAGAACCTTGTGATTGCCACTATCATCATTAAATATCCCTTCTATCCCTGCAGTCTGTTTTCAACATAGCAGCCAGAGTGATCTTATTAAAACACAGGTTAGGTCATGTAATTCCTGTGTTTAAAACCTTCCTGAGGACTTGCCTTCTTGCTCAGAGTAAAAGCCAAAGTCTCTGCTAGATCTGTATCCACCCCGCTCCCCAAACCGCTTCTCATCTCTCATCATTCTTTTTTTTTTTTAATTTTTATATATTTATTTATTTATTTTTGGCTGCGTTGGGTCTTCGTTGCTGCACATGGGCTTCTCATTGCGGCCGCTTCTTGTCACAGAGCACGGGCTCTAGGCGTGAGGGCTTCAGTAGTTGTGGCGTGCGGGCTCAGTAGTTGTGGTGCGCACATAGGCTTAGTTGGCTCCTTGGCATGTGGGATGGATCTTCCCTGGACCAGAGATTGAACTTGTGTTCCCTCCGTTGGCAGGCGGATTCTTAACCACTGCACCACCAGGGAAGTCCTCCCATCATTCTGCACTCACTTTTCTTTATCCACACAGATCTTGCTATTCATCAGAAGTGCTGGGCGTACTTCAGTCTTAGGATTTTTGCCTTGGCCGTTACCTCTGCCTGCAATGTTCTTCCCCTAGGTATCTGCTGGCTCCTTCACTCCCTTCAAATCTTTATTCAGATGTTACCATATCAGTGAGGCCTTTTCTGGCCATTCAGTATAAAATTGTAAATCCCCACCCCCATACTTCCCTATCCCCTTCACTGCTTTTTTAATTTCTCTTAGCACTTATCACTATTTAACATGCTCTGTACTCTACTTATTTGTCTCATTTATATCATGAAAGCAAGGATTTTTGTCTATTTTGTTTTAGTTCTCCATGTAATAAAAGCTGTTTCTCAACTCTGCATCTACTTATAGGTAACACTATTTCTTTCTCATTTATTTATTCATTCACCCAAAGATTTTCTGAACATATACCTGTGGTAGCATATTGCTAGGCTCTGGAACTACCAAAATGCAGCAACCCCAGCCCTAGCCATTCTTCGAGGACTAATGGATATTTGAATTGATGTCAGTTTTTTTCCTATTAAGAAAAATGTTGCGGTGATCATTTTTGTTTATGTGTGTTTTTTTTAAATTGGAATACCTAGAAGTGGAATTGCTGGGTCATGGGGTGTGCACGTTATGACTGTTACTAGATATTGCCAGATTATTTTCTAAAACATGAGAGTTCCCCTTTTCCTACATCTTGGTCAACACTTTGTACTGTCAGACTTGGAAAACTTACCAATCTGATGAGTGTGAGAGGTATATCATTTTGCCCTAATTTGCATTTTGCTGATTGCTAGTGAGATTCAGGTGTCCTGTGTTTCACTCATATGAATAGATTACCCACTTTTCTTTTCTTTTTATTTTATTGGAGTATGATTGCTTTACAACGTTGTGTTAGCCTCCACTGATTACCCATTTTCCTCTTGGGTGGTGTGTCTTTTCCTTATTAGTTTCTTCTGTAGTCTGGATGCCAATTCTTTGTTGTATATGTTGTAAATATCTTCTTTTAGCCTGCCCCTTGTATTTAACTTTGTTGATGGTGTCTTTTTTGATGTTGTAAATTGATTTGTAGGTAAATTTATTAGGTGAATGATTTCTACTTTTTATTACTTGTTTAGGAATTCCTTTTCGACACCAGGGTAATAAAGCTGTTTTTCTAGTGTTTTCTTCAAGTTGTCTAAAAATTTAGTTTTACAACATTTAGGTCTTTAATATACCTGGAATTTATTTTTGTGTATGGAATAAAGTAGGGAATTTGTTTTCTCCCACATAAGAAGTTATTTGTCCCAGTGCCGTTCATTGAATGAGCCATCTTTTCCCCACTAGCCAGTGTTGTTTGCCTTCTCTGTCATATATCATCATTCTCTTTGTTTTGTGTTCTGTTTCTAGGTTCTCTATTGTGTTTCGTTCATGTATTGATCTGTTGGTGCACCAGTAAGGCACTATCTTAGTTATAGTGTTTTATGAGAAGTCTTGATATCTGGCCAGGCAGAACCCCCAATTCCTTTTTTTCCCCCAGAATTGCTTGGAATCTTTACTCTTCCATATGCTATTTTTTATAATCAGTTTGTCTAATTCTGTGGAAATCTTTCTAGGATTTTGATTTGCTTTGCATTGAATTCGTTAAGTTTCTATTCATACTTTTTCCCTTTGATCATGTAGAAGCTATGGATTGTATTTTTATCCTTTTTTTTCCCTAGCTGTGCCTATATATTGAGCATCTCTATCCACCTACAAATAATATAGGGATTTAGAAGATGTTGACCTCAGTATTCCCTCTCACCTTCCACATTACTGTTACATAATAGTTTAGCTCTATTTTTTTCTTTTACCAGCTTTCTTGAGATATAACTCACATACCGTACTGCGTAGAGTTGTGCAGCCACCTCCACACTGTGATGTTTGGACACTTTCAAACGCCCTGAAGGAGACTCCCTACCCACTAACTCTCATTCTCCATTCCCCCAAGCCGCTAGCCCCCAGCCGTAATCAATCACTAATCTACTTTCTGTGTCTGTAGACTTGCCTCCTCTAGACATTTCAGGTAAATGGCATCATACACTATGTGGTATTTTGTCACAGTCTTCTTTTCACCTAGTATAATGTTTTCAAGGTTCATTTGTGTTGTTGCATATATCAGTACTTCATTTCTTCTTAATATCAAATATTCCATTGTATATATGTACCACATTTTGTGTATTCATTCATCAATTAATGGACATTTAGTTTGTTTCCACCTTTTGGCTATCAGAAATAATGATTCTTTGACCATTCATGTGCAGTTTGTGGATGTATATTTTCATTTCTCTTGGGTAAATGCCTAAGGAGTGGAAATTACTGGGTCATATGGTACCTCTCTTTTTTGAGGAATTGCCAAACTGTTTTCCAAAGTAACTGCACCGTTTTACATTTCCACCAGCAATTTATGAGGGTTCCAGTGTCTTCATATCCGTGCCAACACTTGTTTTTGCCTTTCTGATTGCAGTCATGGTTGTGAGTATAAATGGTAACTCATGGTTGTGATTTATATTTCCCTAATGACTGATGATTTCAAACATCTTTTCATGTCCCTGTTAACCAGTTTTTTTGTTTGTATTTTATGGGTTTGTTTGTTTGTTTTTTGGTGAAATGCTTACTCAGATCTTTTTGCCCGTATTTAAGTTGTCTTTTTTTTTTTTTTGAATTGTAAGAGTTCTTTATGTGTTCTGGATACAAGACCCTTACCAGGTATGTGATTTGCAAATATTTTCTTCCATAATGTGTGTTGTAGTTCTACTTCTTTTTAAACTCAAAACGTTCTCTTAACTTTTTTTTTTTTTTTTTTTTTGGGGTACGCGGGCTTCTCACTGTTGTGGCCTCTCCCGTTGTGGAGCACAGGCTCCGGACGCGCAGGCTCAGCGGCCATGGCTCATGGGCCCAGCCGCTCCGCGGCATGTGGGATCTTCCTGGACCGGGGCACGAACCCGTGTCCCCTGCATCGGCAGGCGGACTCTCAACCACTGCGCCACCAGGGAAGCCCTCTCTTAACTTTTTAACTGTAACTCATTTTGATTGATTACAGTGATTTTTTTTAACTCACCATTATTTCTTGAATACCATCTCTTCCCTCTGTATTTACTTTTATTCTTGCTGAAATATACATC
Source organism: Grampus griseus (assembly GCF_964374135.1). NCBI lineage: Eukaryota > Metazoa > Chordata > Mammalia > Artiodactyla > Delphinidae > Grampus > Grampus griseus. Next base: position 59,717,367 of record NC_138998.1, read on the forward strand.
CTTTAGTTATTTTTAAGCAGGGCTTCATGTGTGGTAAACTTTCTTAGTTTTTATGTCTTAAAATGTCTATTTCATAATTATTATTGAATACTAATTTAAGTAGATTCAGAATTCTAGATTAACAGTTACTTTCACTCAACATATTGAAGATACTACTTATTCTGTTGCTTTTGGACATTTATTACTGGTGTAAAATATGCTTTTAATCTAATTGTCATTACTTTGCTGATACTCTCTTAAACGTTGTTTTTAAGATTGTCTCTTTGTCCTCAATATTTTGCAGTTTTTACTCTGCTGTATTCATCATGTTGTTTCATATGATTTTTGTTTTTCCTGCTCTACACTTGTGTGTATTTTAAATCTGAAAGCTGTCATTTCTACAGTTCAGAAAAATTTACAGTCTTTTTTCCCTTTAAATATTGCTTCTCAGGCTTTAGTTTTCTCATTCTCAAACTCTTGATTGATATTAATCTGTGCTCTGGCTCTTAACTTCTTGTTCATATTTCTCATCTATTTTCTCTGTGCTGCTTTCAGTGTGAATTCCTTAGTTCTAGCTTCTAGTCATCAGTTCTTTCCATATCCAATCTAGAGTTCATCCTTGTCTTCTGAATTTTTAATTTAAATGACTTTTTTTTCCAGAATTTATTATTGGACCTCTTGCGTTTCTGTCCTTGATGCATATTGGCCGATTTGTCTTGTAATATTTTGTTCTTTTTTTAAAAAAATATATTATTCTGTTACCTCTTTGGAGGTTTTAAACATGTTTAAAAGTACACAGCTTTTTTCAACCTCCTTTCAGTTGACCTGACTCTAGGACCCTGGTACAAAAGGGGATTGAACTTCAGGCTGCCTATTTCCAGACCCAGAGTCCCAAAGGCTCAGCCCCTGATTACCGAAATGATTATCTTGCTTTAAGCCTAGCTAAGTCGTCTTAATTAAAGAAAAAAACATTTTTTGTCTGTCTTTGCTTTTGTGAAGTAAAAGGAGGAGTTCAAAGTATGTACTTTTCCAAGGTCAGTAACTAATTAGTGCCAGAGGCAGGACTTAACCCAGAGAGTTTTTCCAGAGAATTTAGCAGTGTGGAAGAGAATTAGCAGTAGCAGCAGTTTTCCCTATATATCTCTTTCCTAATCCTGCCATTTTAAATCTATCCAAGAGTGAGGCAAGAAGAATGAGTTAGGGAAAGAAATTTAGGCAGCAGTGGTACTCTGGAGATGGGGGTGACAGGTTTGTAGAGGAAAAGGAGAGAAGTGATCAAGGGTTCCTGTAGTTAGTCAGCTATGGCCATTTTCAAGTTGACATAATATTTTAGGTACCAGAAGAAGCTAGGCCTTGCTTGTACCTTAATATATATCTCCTCTTGAATATGTTATCTAATATCAAATGCAATACATTTAAATTGATTTTGAACAGCATGGCAAATTTTTTGAAAGATTTTCAGTTTTAAATTTCTTTTTTCATCTTAAACTTTAGGAACCACAAACTATTTTGAAGTTTGAGAAGTTTGTGATGTTGAAATAGAAATTGGAAATGCTGAAGAGTTAAGATAGTTGTCTTTTTTTTTAATTTAATTTTTTTTTTAATTTTTTAATTTAAAGCAGGGGCTTTCTCTAGTTGCAGCGAGCAGGGGCTACTCTTTGTTGTGGTGCGCGGGCTTCTCATTGTGGTGGCTTCTCTCATTGTGGAGCACAGGCTCTAGGCGTGCAGGCTTCAGTAGTTGTGGCACGCGGACATTAGGTCACACAGGCTTCAGTAGTTGTGGTGTGCAGGCTGAGTAGTTGTGGCTCGCGGGCTCTAGAGCGCAGGCTCAGTAGTTGTGGTGCACGGGTTTAGCTGCTCTTGGACCAGGGCTCGAACCCGTGTCCCCTGCATTGGTGGGCAGATTCTCAACCACTGAGCCACCAGGGCAGTTCCTAGTTGTCCATTTTTATTAATAACTTTTATTACATCTGTAATGAAATTATGCCATACTTTATTTTTTATATTTAAAAATCGTTATTTAACTCTATTCAGAAGAATGTACTTGATAATTTTCTATAGAAAAAAAGTGAGTCATCTAATGACTTACTGCTATTTCAGTCAAAATTTTACTCATTTTACTTGATATTTGTTTCACTTTTTGTGCTTATTAAAAGGCTTTTTTTTTTAATGAAGTTTTATTCAGGCCCTTACTTCTCATTTTGGTATTTCCACAGTACCAAGCATATTACCTAGCACGTAGTCAATGTTCACAGTATTTGTAATGATTTTTAAAATCATACAAATCATAAATTATAGGGTAATTTAACAATAGGGTAATTTAATAAATGAAATAGTAAGTGGCTTGATATTTCATAATGGTCGAATATTTTTACTTAAATTGGTGCAGTGCCTAGCATAGTATCAAGCACATGTTCCTCAGTAAATACTTGTGTTACATATTGGTCTTTTAAGATTTTGCTTTGAAGAGTCTTTTGCAATGAGTGCAATTGATAGATAAAGCTTGAGTAGTATATAAGTCAGTTCAAGTCTTAATCACATTTTACCTAGGAAATTGTTTCTTCACTACTGCATTTCATGAACTACAAAACGAATATAGATATCCTTCCTTACCTCACTTCTCCACTATGCTCTTTAATATATTAGTTCAGAAAACTAACAAAGATGTGAGGATGGACTTGATTTTTTTTTTTTTTTACTACTGAAAGGTAAGGAAGTAGTTCTTAACCTTGTCTTTTCCTATTGAAAGTTTCTTTTAATTTATTTTATTACTTATTTTTGGCTGTGTTGGGTCTTTGTTGCTGCACACAGGCTTTCTCTAGTTGCGGCGAGCGGGGGACACTCTTCGTTGAGGTGTGCAGGCTTCTCATTGAGGTGGCCTCTCGTTGCAGAGCACAGGCTCTAGGAGCATGGACTTCAGTAGTTGTGGCTCACAGGCTCAGTCTTTGTGGCTCGCGGGCTCTAGAGCTCAGGCTCAGTAGTTGTGGTGCACGGGCTTAGCTGCTCTGCTGCATGTGGTATCTTCCCGGACCAGGGTTGGAACCCCTGTCCCTTGCATTGGCAGGCAGACTCTCAATCACTGCGCCTCCAGGGAAGTCCCTCCTATTGAAATTTAAATACTGTGGAGGAACTGGCCTCTAACTTAGATGTGCAGACCTTCAGACTTTGTGTGTCCAACTCCTATGCAACATTAAAGGGAATTGATGCAGTGCTTACCTGTGAGTGTTGATCAACCTTTTTTCCATCGTATATTTGCAGAATTTAAAAAAAAGAAAGAAACTTAGGAATTTATTATGAGACAGGAAAAGTCAAAATTCTTAAATAATCAGAGATGCTTTTATCAATCTTTATATAGTCTCTTAGACCATGAGTTCCCTAATAAATGATGTTTCCTGTAGATGGAGATAAAGTTTTCAGTGGTCTATGGCAAAATGAAAAAAGCAAGGTCAGTGTAACACACACGTCTCTGTGTGTGTGTGTGTGTGTCTTTGTCTTTGCTTAAACTTATATATGTCCTTGTTTTTGAGGACTGTCATTTTAACTTTTAAAAAATTAACTTTTTATTTTAAAATAGTTTTAGATTTTCAGAAAGTTTGCAAAAATAATAGAGAATTCCTATACATTCTTCTCACCCACTTTCTCTTATTGTTAACATATTACTGTGCTACATTTGTTACACTAATAAACCAATATTAATACATTATTATTAAACCCTGTACTTTATTTCATATTTGTATATATTGCAAAGTGATCACCACAGTAAGTCTTGTTAATATCCATCACCACCCAGTGTTACAGAATTTGTTTCCCTGTGATGAGAACTTTTTAAGATCTACACTCTTAGCAATTTTCACATATACAATACAGTACAGTACCAGGCTGTACATTATATCCTATAACTTATTTATTTTATAACTAGAAGTTTGTACCTTTTGACTCCCTTCACCCAGTTCACCCACTCCCCAACCCCACCTCTGGCAACCACCAGTCTGTTCTCCATTATTTCTGTATCTATGAGCTTGGAGTTTTTTTTAGATTCCACATATAAGTGAGATCATACAGTATTTGTCTTTTCTCTTTTTGACTTATTTCACTTAGCATAACGCCCTCAAAGCCCATCCATGCTGCAGCAGATGGCAAGATTTCATTCTTTTTGATGGATGAATAATATTTTATAATTTTATATATATATATATATATATATACACACACCACATTTTCTTTATCCACTCATTTGTTGATAGACATTCAGTTTTTTCCCGTACCTTGGCTATTGTAAATAATGCCACAGTGAACATGGAGTGCATATGTCTTTCAGATTAGTGTTTTTCATTTTCTTCAGATAAATACCCAGAAGTGGAATTGCTGGATCATATGGTAGTTCTATTTTTAATTTTTTGAGGAACCTCTGTACTGTTTTCCATAGTGGTTGTACCAGTTTACATCCTCACCAACACTTGTTATTTCTTGTCTTTTTGATAATAGCCATTCTAACGGGTGTGAGGTAATATCTCATTGTGGTTTTCACTAGTATTCTTTTTCTGGTTCAAAATCTCATCTGGGATGGGGCTTCCCTGGTGGCGCAGTGGTTGAGAGTCCGCCTGCCGAGGCAGGGGACACGGGTTCGTGCCCCGGTCCAGGAAGATCCCACATGCCGCAGAGCGGCTGGGCCCGTGAGCCATGGCCGCTGAGCTTGCGCATCCGGAGCCTGTGCTCCACAACGGGAGAGGCCACAACAGTGAGAGGCCCGCGTATTGCAAAAAAAAAAATCTCATCTGGGATAACACGTTACATTTAGTCTTCATGTGTTCTTAGGCTCCACTGGGCTGTGATAGTTTCTCAGACTTATGAGAACTAAGTCTTAGGTTGTTTTCCTTACTTTCTTTTTTATTAATATTCTTGCTTAGAAGAATTAGAAGTTGGCAAATTTATGTTAGTTTTCCAGTTAAAATTTTTTTTACTGTTCTGTGAAATCCAAAACTCTGTGAACCGTTGCCTTTGGTTATCAGAAATCAGTGTGATGACCATTAATAATTAGTGTCTCCAAGTTTCCTAATTATGTTTTTTTGTTATAAAAGAAATATCTATTAGTAATTTTTTTAAAAAGTGAATGTGAAGTTTAGAGTTAATTGAATCTTATAGGGAAGAATTGGTGATCTGATTTGTGGCGGCAGTCAGTTTCCATTAGATGTGAGTGTAGACAAAAAGCCATAGGAAGATAGGAAGTCTGTAAACACTGAGTAACTGAACTTAGTTACTCAGTTGATGACTGTATCAACTCATCATAAAGGTATTTCTTAAAATTACCAAAATAGAAAATTTAATAGTATATGATTTCAGCTTTCTTCATTTTTCATGTTCAAATTTTTAAATTCCATTTCGAATTAGAGATCCTGTCCATTTCCACAGTTAATGCTTTATACCTTGGCTCTTGATTGTTTTCTCTTCTTTTTCCTTGATCCTTCAGTGATTTTTCCTTCCCATAACTTTTTCTTCCTCTTTACCAGATTCTTCATTTCAAACATAAAAATAAGCTTATGATTTGCTTTTACTAAAAATGTTTCGCTTGATCCAGCTTTTCAGTTGTTAACCGCTATCCCCACTTCCCCACCCTCCTCTCCATCCCCAGTCATTAATCCACTGTAGCCCTTTTAACTGTACTCAAACTGCGTTGGCAGAAGCCACTGATGATTTACGAATTGTTAAATTCAGTTGTCTTTTTTTCAGTTCTTATCTTCCTTTGCAGCATATGAAATAATTCCTTTTTGCAACTTCTTCCCAGGTTTCTGCCATACTACTCTTCTTGTTTTTCTTCTGCTCTGATGATCTTTTTTCCTTTTTGCTTATTCCTTTTCTGCCACATGTATCTTAAATGATAGCCCTCAGAATTCCATCTCCTACCCTTATTCTCTTCCTCTGTATTCTCTTAACAGGCAGTCTCATACATATCTTTGACGTTAACCACCATCATTATGCTTGCTGGCTTCCAATCTCAAGTCCAGCCCTCTCTCCTAAACTCTACATAAAGTTGCTTAGTAGATATCCATGCTGGGTGTACCATATTCAAACCAGAAAATAATTCTAGTTTGATCTTAAATATGTGAGAGGAAATAGGAAATTAGGTGATATCTAAGAAATAAATTGTAGGGCCTAAAATACTAAGGTTTCATCAGCTCCAAGTGGGCAAGGACTAAGTCACGTATTCCTTTTTATCATCAGTGGTCCTTAGTGCATTGAAAAGCACCTAGTTAAGTACTCAGTAAATACTCTTTGATTGGTTGTTAAAGTAAATTTTTTTCATTACGTGCCGGAAAATACCAAAAGGCAAGAATTTGCAGATCAGCAGTAGAATTTTAATAGTCATTATACAGGGTAAATGAATTGTTTGCCAAAAGAACTGAAAATATGCGAACATACTCTTTTGTGTTTTTTTAAAAATACATTTTCAGAATTATGTCAGTTTGACCCAGTGTTGCTGAATAATCATTTCCATGCTTAAAATTTATCAAATTTTCATAGCAATAGTTTAGGATTTGCTAAGTTCTTTTTTTTTTAATCTTATATAGACATGTTTTACTTTCTTCTGAAGCATGTTTCTCAGGTTCCCAGCATATAAAATTAGTAAAACAATTGTGTATCTTCCTTCCACCTTACTTTTTTCTACCTTTTGTTTTAGTTCTTTTCTTAACTAAATAGGATTCACTCATTGTCTCTATTCTCTGACTTCAGTATATTTTTATGTTGTTATTGTTTAGAATTTTTCTCCGTAACACCTAAGCCTGTTTAAATATGTACTTGGAAATATTTGTTGTAGTTTCCTAGTTTGAATACTGATATTCTGCTCATGGTATAAGCAGCAGCTTCTAACTTGAGGGGATTCTATTATAAACCCAAGATAGTACTTGTAATATTGGTTAGATTTTGGCCATAGAAGTACATAGTTTTCAATCCTGTTGGGCCCAGTGCCCCCTATTTCTAACAGATATTTCATAAGTGTTCTTTCCATTTTTATCTTGAAATAACATTTAAATATATAACCTGCTACATATATAACTTGATTTTTTAAAAAAAATCAACATTATAACCCTAGTTATGGAGGAAACTAGTATGAAGGAAAAATAAATACATTTATATTAAATAATATCTGTTTCAGTATGTAAGTACTCAATCGTAACTACACTAAAGGTAGTGAATAATAAAATGCTGTAATCAGTGTGACTTCATGGCTACTAGTGCAGACTGCTGAAAGTGTAGTGTATTGGTGACTCATATACAAGTGACATTTCCATTGGTGATGCAGTTTTCTGAAACAGTGAACACTCTGGGAAGTTCTGACAAAATGTTATCTTCCTTCATTTTACATGGTAGTTGCATTGCTGAAAAATTCACAAATCCGTGCAAAGCATTTTGTGTTTGTTTTTAAAGAGGAGGTTCATATTTTTCTAAAGAGATTTTTACGAATGTGAGTATCAGGCAGGGCATTTGAAAGTTGTCTGGTTCACAGGACATTTCCTTGTTGTCAGGACTCTGATGTTCATTGAAGAATGTCTAATATCTCTGCCCCACCCATTCACCCACCTACTAAATGCCACTAGACATCCCCACCCCTCAAATCATTGTGAAAATCAGTCCCAACCTCATTTCTGAAAATGGTTTCTAGAAGTCTTCCTTCCTTTCCTTAGGCTCATTCCCCAAAAGGAGTTTTAACTTTGAGGCGTGTAATCTCTTAGCTCTAATTGAGAACCATTACATATAATTTCTCTCAATGAGAATAGGGAAACACAATTAAGCAACTGATCAGAAAACATAGGTGAGTAGAAAAGCCTGTAAAGCAAACTATATGGTCATTCAGAAATAGTATTTCAGTGATAGTGTTATTTTGGTTGATTTGCTAAATATTAATGCTTGGTATTCTATTGTAGCTATCTGGTAACAGGAACAGCATACAATTTCATTCAACATAAGAGCAAGAGTGTTACCAATTTTGAGAAACATTTAAAATGTTTATAATTATGGCAGGATGAAAGGTAGGATGTCTAGGTTGTGGAAAGTGAGACTGGTAGTAGGTACAAGATTGTTGGGTTTTGTTATTGCCGCTGCTGCTGTTTATTTGGTTCCAGTTTGTTGGTTCAGGCATTCCTGAAAACAAGTTTCCTATATATAAAATTAACAGGACAATTGTGTATCTTCCTTCCACCCTACTTCTTTCTACCTTTTGTGTCAATTTTTGTCTCTATTCTTTGTCTTCAATATACTTTTCGCCAATTTATTAGTTTTTTAATTTTTATTTATTTTTAATTGAAGTATAGTTGATTTCAATATACTTTTTAATGTTATTGTTTAGAATTTTGTGGGTGTGTCTTTGTGATTGATATGTATTTTAAAATATTACACTTTGAAGATATTTTGTAAGGGATGTGTTTTCTGTGTAAAGGATATTTGTCTCTGGCCTCAGAACTGTAACCCCATTGCTTCTGATATACTGAGGAGGACGTAGGAAGCCATCTTCGTTGCCGTTGTTGTCTATGATTGTGAGTGGAGAGGGAGAAGGCTTAAAAATGTTTGGGAAACCTTACTAGAAATTCCATTTTACTCTTCTGTCTCCAATCTGGATACCACAGGTAGAAGAGTTACTAGTTTCATTCCTTATCCAGCCGGTGTTCAACTGGCTAGGTAAACCAAAAAAATCAATTTAGGGTTCTTGGTTACAGAAACCTTAAATTCTCCTTTAGTGAAATCTGTGATTTTAAATTTGATCTAAACTAAGACTACCTCACACATTTATTTTTATCGTAAATGTCTCTGTGATTTCAAATCACCAGTCTAGCAAATAAGAGACATTTACTGTCACAGTTGAATTATGGCCAGATAGGATTCTTGTAATCCAGAAAATCCATGGTAAAGTCCCAAATGGGTGAAATTGACATATTTTTAATTCTAGTAAGATATACTTAACATAAAATTTGCCATTTTAACCATTTCTAAATATACAGTTCAGTGGCATTAAGTACAGTCACACTGTTATGCAGCCATCAATCACCACCATGTGTCTCCTGAACTGTTTGATCTTTCCAGACTGAAACTTTATACCCATTAAACACTAATGCTCTGTTCCTCTCCCCTCCCCAGCCCCCCTTGAATAAATGCCTGGCAAAGTACGAATTTGTCAACTCTTACTCCTTATATAAGAGGAATAAATTTAAAATTTCGTCCTTTTGTCACAGGCTTAATTTCACTTAGCATAATGTCTTTAGTGTTCATCCATGTTATAGCATGTGTCAAAATCTCCTTTTTTTTTAAGGCTGAATAATATCCCATTGTACACACCGCATTTTGTTTATCCATTCATCTGTCAATGGACACTTGGGTTGCTTCCACCTTTTGGCTATTGTGAATAATGCTGCCATGCACATGGGTTTACAAATATCTGTTCAAGTCTCTGCTTTCATTTCTTTTGAGTTTATACACAGAAGTGGAATTGTTGGATCATACAGTTATTCTGTTTTTACTTTTTTGAGGGGTCACCATATTATTTCCACAGGGGCTGCTGGAGGTGTATGTTGGAGTGGGAAATCAAGTTTGGGAGGTAATATAAGAGATGAGCTTCCTATAAGAGATGAACTTCCTGTAGTAAAGTATTTGCAGATGATTTAAGATGTTTGGAGTCAAAGATCACTCTAAATTTTGAACCCTGTAACTAGAAAGCCAGTTCCTACCCACCTCTGCAGTAAGCCAGAGTTCTTGGAAGCCCAGACTGGTCTGATAGATGGCAAACTACCTTAAATCCTAAAATGAAAATTATGTAACATGATACAAAAAGTTAAAATTAAATTGTGTTTAGATCATGGACATTTTAAGTTATTCCCTCTCACCTTGCTTTGGTCTCTTAACAGTGTAAAATTATCTTGTTCTTATAATACCTTCGTATAGATGTATTTTATTCAAAGTCTATATCCAGGAAACAGTAATTCACAATTAAGTTTGTAGATTTGGTAAAATACGTGAAATCATTCTTCCCCAGAAGTACTGTGTCCATTGGAACACGTAGCCAACAAAAATCACTTTGTGTCATAGAAAGTGTGTGACTGAAATAAAGCTTCTGTTCATTTATTTTAATAACAGTGCCATTGCAGTTTTGAATGCTTCTTTTTATGTAGTTTTTCATGGTTTTTGGTTTGTTTTGTAGCTTCTTTCTTTCTGTTATGGAGGAAGTAGATCACACATAGGAATGATTAAATGTACAAATTTAATCACTGAACTCTAAAAATGTTTTCTTAGTTATGTTAAAGAAGTGTGGCAATATTTAATTATAGGACTGTAGTTTTAGTTTCTTCTTAGCTCTTATTTGTAATGCTCGTATTTTTCATAAAATCTTTGGGATTTTAAGAATAGTACAGAGGCTGGTATATTTGGTATGAAAATATAAAATGTTATGAGTCATTTCTAAGTACTGCTTTGTGCCAGAGACCAACATCTAAAAATTATAAGCTGTTTTCTGGTTTGGCTTCCCTAGGTTTCATCAGTTTACTGTTACAAAAGGAGTCTTTTTCAAATCAGTCCCATGTGTTTTCAGTTCTTTCCTTGAATGCCATCATGGGAATTTTTTTCCACCTTAAATGCTCATCCACTTTTTTTTTTTTAATTTCTTTTATTTATTTGTTTTTGGCTGCATTGGGTCTTTGTTGCTGCGCTTGGGCTTTCTCTAGTTGCAGTGAGTGGGGGGCCAATTCCCCACCATGGCGCGCAGTCCTCTCATTGCGGTGACTTCTCTTGCTGCGGGGCATGGGCTCCAGGCACGCGGGCTTCAGTAGTTGTGGCTCGTGGGCTCCAGAGCACACGCCCAGCAGCTGTCCTGCATGGGCCTAGTTGCTCCGTGGCATGTGAGATCCTCCCAGACCAGGGCGAACCCGTGTCCCCCGCATTGGCCAGCAGATTCCCAACCACTGCGCCACCAGGGAAGCCCAGATCCACTTTTTTTAAAAGTACCTGTGGTTTTTACATATGCTCATAAATCCAGACAGAAAAGAGGTTTTTAATTTCATACTTTTTTAGAGTTAATGAAAGTTGTTATTTTTAAATAGTTTAAATTTATGTGCTTCCAAAAGCCTATACAGTTGACCGTTGAACAACATGGGTTTGAACTGTGCAGGTCCCCCTATATGTGGATTTCTCAATAGTAAATACAACAGTACTATAGGGCTGAATCTGAGGATGCAGAGGGCCAACTCTGAAGTTATACTCAGATTTTTGACTGTGTGGAGGGTCGACTCCTCTAACCCTGGAGTTGTTCAAGGGTCAGCTGTACTTTTTAGCAGGCATTAAAATAAAATCAGGATGGGGACTTCCCTGGTGGTCCAGTGGCTAAGACTCTGTGCTCCCAATGCAGGGGGTCCAGGTTTAATCTCAGTCAGAGAACTAGATCCCACATGCCGCAGCTAAGAGTTCGCATGCCGCAACTAAAGATCCTTGTGTGCTGTAGCTAAGACCTGGTACAGCCAAATAAATAGATGTTAAAAAATAAAAATAAAACCAGGGTGGCTAGAATAGCATTAATGTATCGCAGTTCCTTTATCCAGGACAAGATGAAACCATAGAAGAAAGGAGCAAGCCATCCAGGGGTTCAGGGTGTGAATGGGTAGTCTGGGCTGAAAGTGTAATACATACCAGAGGTTTCTGAGCCCTGATGTGTAGCCGTAGCCTAGTGATTAGGGAGTTCGGATTGTACAGTAGCATAGAATTGCTGATAATGCTTGTTAGAAATAGCATGAAACTATACTTGAACTTCACATTTATGGTATAATTATACAATTAATTTTGATAAACTCTGTTTTGATTCCTGTTAAACAAAGTAGAGGTGTTATTGAAGCAACAATTCTCTGTGTCATTTTTTTAAGTTCCTTTTTTTTTTTTTTTCCAATTTAATTTTATTTTATTTTTTGGCCACACCACACGGCTTGTGGGATCTTAGTTCCCTAGCCAGGGATTGAACCCAGGCCCTTGGCAGTGAAAGCGCAGAGTCCTAACCACTGGACTGCCAGGGAATTCCCCTCTGTGTCATTTTTAAAATATGGAATATTGAGGTGGGGAACTGATTATAAAAGCAAGACCTTAGATAAGTGGTTCTAACTTTCTTTATGTCATCAGAATCTGAGGAAAACTATTCTGTCATCAGCAAAATGCATGTATGGGAGTTCCCTGGTGATCTAGTGGTTAGGATTTGGCCCTTTCACTGCTGTGACCCAGGTCCGGTCCCTGGTCAGGGAACTGAGATCCCACAAGCCGTGTGGCATGGCCAAAATTTTTAAAAAAATTTTTTAATGCACAGATATGCAAATTTGCGTACAATTTCAGAGATTCACAGACCTGCCCTAAGTCACTTTTCTCATTTTTGGACAGTTTTGTTCTTTTTAGTTCATGGCTACTTGAATTTGTGGCAAAGAAGTTGATGCTAATGAATTGAAGTTATAGCTTTAATTTCCATGAGAGACGCTTAGCTGTACTTATACCGCAGTCACAAATATAAAATTTAACTATTTTGTGTGTGTAAAAAAATACCCACAGCCACATGTATATACATGCCATTGATTATAACATGATTGGATAAGGTCATTTTAATTAATCACTGGAAAAACAACTCAAAATACTTAAGTGGATGTTATAGCATCTTTGGGAATAAGGAAAAACATACTATCATTATTCTCCTTTTGGTATTGTCATCTTATTTTAAATTATGATTTCTTGGAATATGGCGGTGCTGAATTTAAAATTCAATTTAATTTAAAACTGATTTTATTCTTGGAACATCTCAAAATATCTCCTTGAAATAATTGTAGAAATCTCAGGAGTTCCAAAACTTTAGTATGTGGTCACTGGTTCATCCAGGAGAGAGGGATGGAGAATGATGAGCATTTGCTTCCTGTAAAGTGCACGCATTTATGTATATAGTATATTAATTCTAGTAATGAATGAGAGGTTATAATGTAAACATCAGTATATTTTGGGGGAGGGCATTTGTTTTGTTTCTTTTTTTTTTAGAGATTTATTATTTTATTTATTTTTGGCTGCGTTGGATCTTTCATTGTGGTGCACGGGCTCTTCGTTGCAGCGCGGGCTTCTCTTTAGTTGTGCCATGCAGGGTTTTTTCTTCTCTGGTTGTGGCGCACAGGCTCCAAGGTATGTGGGCTCTGTAGTTGTGGCATGCGGGTTCCAGCGCGCGTGGGCTCTGTAGTTTGCGGCACACAGGCTCTCTAGTTGAGGCACGCAAGCTCAGTAGTTGTGGCACATGGGCTTAGCTGCCCTGCAACATGAGGGATGTTAGTTCCCTGACCAGGGAGTGAACCCATGTCCCCTGGATTGTAAGGCGGATTCTTTACCTTTGGACTACCAGGGAAGTCCCTATTTTTTGTTTCTTAACTTTAGATGTACATAGTAATAATCTTGGTGGGATTTAGCAAAAACTAAAATAAAATTTTATATCAGTGGTTCTCAGTCTCAGTTGTCTTGACATCTTCTTAAAGATTTGTATACTCTTTCAAACCCTCAAGTTTACTTTATTTTTCTTTGTCTCAGAAGTTTACATGCATGGGGTATGACTTAGTGTTATGTTAACATGGTTACAGAGTGGATACAGAATAAATATGCTTCATGGAGTCTAATGCTTCCGTTACCTGTGTGTCCCTTTTGTTATTTTATGAACGTTACAGGCAAACTTCTGTGGACCATCTTTGAAAAACACATCCATAGACTACAGCAGTAGCATTCAAACTGTTTGTTCATTGATTTATTTATTGAGTTGGAGCATGTTATGATATGCTCGAGTATGTAACAAATCACATAATCCTTCATGGCTTAACATAGTGCTTAAACTCAGTAAATAGTTATTGATTGAATAAATGGTATATATCTTTTAAATGATTATGATATTCCAGATAGAGCAGTGAGTTCTGACTCTGATTTTGGAACCTGCCCTCTTTCTCCCATGAGTTGTGACAGGGCACAGTTGTGAAATGTTTAAGAGAAAATTTATGAGGAAAATAAACATGTGTGCCACATTTTATCCTTAAACTGATTTTGAAATCGGATACATAATGGCACATCAACAAAATGTGGTCATCACTTTAAGTAGCATAAACAAATAAAATAAAACTTCATTTTTTAATGGAGTATACAAATATATTTAATTTGCACAGTTCTGTACTAGCTTTTTCTAAGATCACAAAATAAATTGTTTAAAACCATGAATAACAGCAGTTGAAACCCATATATAGCACTTCTAATATTCTGATGTGCTAAACAAAACATCCCTCTAGGTAATATGGGAATTTCCACTATTTGTGTCTGTGCTTAGTGGAAATTTTACAGGGATGCCGGTGTCTATCAAAGGAGTCTTAAAGATTCACTTGCCCCTCTGGAAAAGAGTACAATGCTGTAGGAATAAAGTATCAGTATTCTTGTCACCAGGGCAAACTTTTCCACTAGAGATCATTCCTAAATGTACCTTAATTGAGGGTCTTATAAATTTGAGGCCAGAATTATAGCATATATCCATATTTCAGGGAGTAGATTGATAATGTAACTAGCGCAAAGAAATGCTTGTATGGAATGGGCTATCCAATACATTTTATCTGGGCTATCCAATACATTTTATGTCCTCTGGGAACAAAGCCCTTTGAAACCGAGTTGATCTGGGTGTAAAATAAAATGTAAGCCTTTGTCCTTAGATATGGTAGGTGCTGACTAGGCCTTAGCTACACAGGACTTCCATATCACTGGCTAGGAATCTATCCTAAGAGAAAAGCAAGGAACCCCAGGAATGAAAGGGAAGGAAAGAAGCCTTGTCTTCAAGTGCTTCTGTAGGTCTTCTTGTGGTAGCATTTCTGACAGAGTATGGACTATTTTTCATTACCAGAGGTTATTACCTAGTTAGTTTATATCTGAAGAAAATGTACCTGTTTACTTTGAAAGAAAAAAATATATGGCTTAACTCTTCTGATAATTAAATAGATTGAGCCTATATGCAGGTCAAGGCCAGTAATAATATGTGTAATATGATCAGTTAAATAGAACCAGCAGTAAAGAATCATAACAACTAACCTTGTTGTCCATTATTTTTCTTTTGCTTGGCCTTAGGGTTTTGACCCACCACATCAAAGTGACACAAGAACTATTTACATAGCCAACAGGTTTCCTCAGTATGGCCTTTACACACCTCAGAAATTTATAGATAACCGAATCATTTCATCTAAGGTAAGAATTAACACTTTTATTACTAAAACTGTGGGTTATGTACTATTTTGTTTTAAAAGGTGATTTGTTTGTATTTATATCCTTAAAAATTCAAGGAAATGGTGGTTGGTAGATGTATCTTAACAAAAATTGTGAACTGTAAAATAAAAAGTTTCTGGTTGCTAATATCAGGTGGCCAGTACGCCCAAAATTACCCTTAGTTGCAATTAAACTAAGGAACTAATATTTATACCATGTGCCAGACACTGTATTAGGTACTTCTCATATTATTTAATTCTTAAAACAACTTTAAGATAGCTTTAACAAAGTGTTGTTATACTCATTTTATATCAGTTTTTTCAATTGAAGTGCAGGGAAGTAATTTACCCAGGGATGAGATCGGAGTTTGAACTCAGTTCTGTGTGACTTTAAAGCCTCACTTCCTCCAGTTTTATCATTCTTCTATAAACATTTTATAGTACCAAGGAACCACTTCACTTTTACATATTTTTCCTTGGTTCAGTTTTTCCTATGGCATTTTTAAGATGTCTTAGCATTATTCTATAATCTTCAATTTCAAAATAGACTATCTGATAGACTCTTCTCTCATGATGGAAATGTTTTCCATGCTGTCTAATATGATAGCCATTAGCCACATAGGGCTGTTTAGGCCTTGAAATGTGGTAATGTAACTGAGGAACTTAACTTTTAATTTAATTTTAATTTTTTTTTAATTGTCAGTAGCCACATGTGACTAGTGGCTACCTTATTGGACAGTGCAGTTATAGAGGATGTGAGTCAGAAACTGAGGGTAAGGTTCTCTCTGAGCATAGCTATTGCTTAATAGACCACCTTAAGAAGCATCTTTGTATTGCTCCTTCCCTCTCTTCCAGGGCGACTAATATTTTCTCTCTAATCCTGATCTCATTTTTCTTGAAGATGTTGTTTTAGGCCAATGGTTCCTTTTCCCTGTTCCTTTTTTCCAGGCTTTACATTATTTACATATGCAACACACGCATTACTGACATCTCATTTTGGACAGTGGTTCTAAAGCAGAGGGCAGGAAGGGGAAATATCAGAATCTAGGGTAATAGAGGAGCTTTAGATTAATGATACAGTTCTTAGTAAGTGATGCAAGAAATAAAAGTCCTTCTTGAAAAAAGTTTTTAAAACACTGGGTATAATTTATATACAATAAAATTCACTAATTTTAAGTGTATAATTTGATAAGTTTTGACAAATGTGTAACATGTGACCGCTGTCATCAAGATACAGAATATATTTGTCACTCCAGAAAGTTAGTAACCAGTCCCCCTCCTCCTCACCTTTAGCACTAGCAGCTGATCTGCTTTCTTTAACTATAGTTTTGTCTTTTCCAGAATGTCATATGAATACAATCATACAGTAGGAGTCTTTTGTGTCTGACTTCTTTTCACTTAACACAGTACTCTTGAGATTCATCCTTGTTGTTGCAAGTATCAGTTTCATTAGTTAATTTCCTTTTTAGTGCATAGTTTAGCTGTCAGCCTAGGTTTGGATAGTTTATGTCCTGAATTTGGGTAATTTTCCTTGCATGGTTTCGCGATCAGTATTTTCCCATCAATTTCCAGCCACTTTTCTAGCCCTGAACTCTAAATCTCTGTGATATTTTGTTGATAAGGGGGTAGTTTTCCCCCACTGTTTGGCTGCTCTAGCTGTGAGAGTTGGATATTATCTCCAGACTAAGAAGCCATAGTTTATCATTCATATTCCTTCCATTTGTAATTTTTTTGAAATTAAACTCTCTTCCAGTTTCTGTCTATATTTTGGACATGTTCCAGAATTTTAAATAGTTTGTTTTAATCTAGTTTTCATAATTCTTATCTGCTAGGAGTTCACAGTCTGCCAATACTGGAAGCTGAGTGTCCTGGAGAACTTCTGAGATTAACTATCTTTATGACTTTTCATATGCAGCAGTATGAAGTTTAATGTTTTTGACCACAGTTTCAAAAATGTAGATATTTAAATAAACATTGCCCTTTTTTCACACATTTGGAGACTTTCTCATTATTCCCTTATTACTTCCTTATTATTCCATTACCACTTTTTTAAACTTCCAAACCAGATTACCTGCTATTCCATGAATTCATGTTGAACTTCCCTACCACTGTGCCTTTGCTATGATTTTGTATTGATAACTGCAGTTTTTTAAAAGTAGGTTATATGTTTTTGCAGAGAATGTATATTTCATGTTTTTGACCACAATTTCAAGAATGTAGATATTTATATAGACAGTGTCTTTTTTTTTTCCTGACCACAAATGAGGCTGGCTTCTCACTGTTCCCTTTTTACTACCTTTCTACTCCCCTATTATTTCCCTAAACTCCTTTCAGACTGTATATCTTCTATACCACAAAGCCACGATCAACTTCCCTCCTCGCTGCCTTTGTTCATTCTGTCTTTCCTTCCTGAAATGTTCTCCCTCTGTTTGCCCCCTATTTTCAGCCTGCTGAGTGTTCCTCTCTTAAAGCCTGTGTCAAATGTGACCTCCTTCATTAAATTTTTCTTTCTAATTGACTTCTTGAATTGCCTTCCCATTGAATTCTTTGTCTATTCCTTCTTTTACTTTATCTTTGAATATAGCTATTGATATATTGTTCTTAATCTACTCTATTTAAATTAAACTTCTTCTCTTTGTTCCTCTTATAGTGTGTCTTACACATTGTAGATGCATGATATGTCTTTAATTTAATTTGCTATAGTAACTTCCTTATCTTAAATTTAAATTTCCTTGCAATATACCCTGAGAAAACCATAATTCAAAAAGAGTCTTGTACCACAGTGTTCATTGCAGCTCTGTTTACACTAGCCAGGACATGGAAGCAACCTAAGTGTCCACTGACAGATGAATGGGTAAAGAAGATGTGGCACATATATACAGTGGAATATTACTCAGCCATAAAAAGAAACGAAATTGAGTTATTTGTAGTGAGGTGGATGGACCTAGAGTCTGCCATACAGAGTGAAGTAAGTCAGAGAAAAACAAATACCGTATGCTAACACATATATACGGAATCTAAAAAAAAAAATGTGGTTCTGAAGAACCTAGGGACAGGACAGGAATAAAGACGCAGACGTAGAGAATGGACTTGTGGACACGGGGAGGGGGAAGGGTAAGCTGGGACGAAGTGAGAGAGTGGCATGGACATATATACTCTACCAAATGTAAAATAGATAGCTAATGGGAAGGAGCCACATAGCACATGGAGATCAGCTCTATGCTTTGTGTCCATCTAGAGGGGTGGGATAGGGAGGGTGGGAGGGAGACACAAGAGGGAGGGGATATGGGGATACATGTATATGTATAGCTGATTCACTTTGTTATACAGCAGAAACTAACACACTATTGTAAAGCAATTATACTCCAGTAAAGACGTTAAAAAAAAAATTTCCTTGCAGAAGGTTTAATTTTATAACCATGTTTTTGTTTTCTTACTAATGTCAGACCTTAGGAGGAAAAAAAGTCAATGATAAAGTTGTATACATAGCTATAGAGAAGGTATACTTCTAGTTCATTTTTCTTGACTTATTACATAATAATTAAAATAATTTTAAAGCATAATGAATTATTTTTCTTAGAAGTTTTTTCATGTGTCTTAATATTATTCTACTAGAGTGCCTCCTCTGTGTGACAGGACAAATGCAGAATTTAGACTTATTCAATCTATTAATGTTTGTATTTCAGAAAACCCGAAAACAATAATTCCTAACATTTGTAAGCTAGCTTTCTTAAGAAATTTTTATGTATTCTCACTTTTTCCATTGTATTATTGAGCTAGCCAAAGAGAGCATCCTGAAACCAATTAATTTACTTTATTACCAACTTATATAGTTGCTCTTTTCAAGATTCTGAAAGATAAAATATATTGTCACTATTATATAGATTGATGTAAACATAGAACATCGTCAAGTTAATTCCTATAAAGTTTTATACATTTGATCTGGTGCTGAGGAAGTTGCATGGAAATACTATGACCCCTGTAGGGACAACTGCCTTTTTACCCCAGTGAAGATCAACTGGCAATGGTTTGACCCAGAATTACCACCTCATATGCACACATTGAGCACTGACTTCTGGTTCCAGGAAGTCTCTACCTCTCTTCTCTCTAGAGCCTTGAACATAGTTCCCAATCCCAGATTCTAGAGCCACTGGTGCTACCACTACCACAGGTAAATATGTTTCAGGTATCCCAGATTAGAACTGAAAATATAATTTCACCTAAGAAAGGAAGGTGTTAGGCATTGTACTATTCTTTATATACCCTTGGGTCAAATAGGCTTTTGTGGGCTCTTCTGGGAACCTAACTGTATTTATAAAATTGTTCATATGTGAAAGGATGTTTGAGGTCTTAAAAAACTGATTAAGGGAATTTCCTGGCAGTCCAGTGGTTAGGATTCCTCTCTTACTGCCAAGGGCGCAGGTTCAATCCTAGTCAGGGAACTAAGATCCTGCAAGCCACACAGCGCAGCCCAAAAAAAAAAAAAAATACTGATTAAGAAGCAAATTTCTGACGTACCAAAATTCAGAAATTAGAACTGTCTTTCATTGCACCAGAGAAAATCTTGAATTGGTCAGTGGTTGAATTGACCAATGGTTATTGGTCAGTAGTTGAATTGACCAATGGTTATTGCCTGACATCAGGAGAATTATCTGGAAAAAAAATTCTTTTTCCAAGCATATTTATTTACTTATCTATTCTGCTAAAGTTTTTATCTCTAGCTGTGTGCTCTAGTGTAACTGCAATAGAGCAGTAAATAAAACAATGTCTCTAGGGATCTTAGATTCTACTGAGAGAATGGACATAGGGTAAAGTAACAGTGCTGTGAAGTGTTTCCCTGTTTCATGCATAAAGTTGTGTTGTGAATAGTGAGTGGCACAAGTAAAATTTGTACGATATTACCCTGCCCCCATAATATAGCATTATAGGCTTATAAACTGATGAATAATACAACAACAGACACACAGCAGTTAATATGAGCCAGGGTCTGTTGTAAGTGCTTCATAAATATATTAGCTCATTTAATTTTTATAACAACCCTATACAGTATGATTGTTATTATTGTCCTCATTTTATAGAGGCACAAAGTGAAGTACAAAGAGATTAGGTCCAAGGTCACTAAATGACCTTGGATTAGGATTTAGGCCACAGCAGTTTAACCCTTTACCATCTATGTTCGTAACCATTATACTCTGCTGTCTTTAAAAATTGACACTGTGACAGACTTTCATATCCTTTATGAGATTTTCTTGATGGTTATACCAGTGATCACTTACCTAAAGTAATTTTTAATCTTTTTCACATTCTAGTTTATTTTTCCATATCCCATGCTTAATGGAATAACTGAATAATTATACCATTGCCTCTGTTTCTGAATAAATAAAATATAAAATAAATATAATATAAATTTAATAAAATTTAAAATAAATTGAATCCAGTGTTAGCATTTCTATCAACTCTTAATTCATCTTCAGCATTAGGTTCAGTCTTGTGTAACCAAAAACCAAAATCAGTTATTAAAATATTATTTTAGATCTGCCATCTCCAACTTCTAAAAAACTAAGAATTTAATAGCAAAATTGATGGGTTCCAGTTTATCTCATTTTTAAAAATTATACTAAAATTGCCAATAAATAGTAAAAGACAGAAAAAAAATAGAATAAAAGCCCTGAAATTCTAAAAACCAGATAGTTTTTGTAGCATTGAGAGTTACATGAATTTGTCTAAGGGCTTAGTAAATCTGATACTACTTTTCTTGTTATTATATGTGTATAGTATATATTATTTTAAAATATTAACTTATTGATCTTTTTTTTTCTTTTTTTTTTCCTTTGTTTTTTTTTAGTATACTGTGTGGAATTTTGTTCCAAAAAATTTATTTGAACAATTCAGAAGAGTGGCAAACTTTTATTTTCTTATTATATTTTTGGTTCAGGTAAGCTTTATCACTTCATAAATTGTTAAGTTTGTAGACATGGGTTCTAAAAATATATCTTCAGGGAAAAGTTATATTGCATTCTAAATCATTTGACTGTGGGACCATTTTTTTTTTTTTGCAGAGCTTCCCCATTGTATTCACTGAATACAATGATTTAAACCACATCAAGATGTCTGAAAAATAGCCAGTGAATTTTAAGATTAATTGTATTTTGTTTTATCACTGATTGCTATGGTGCTGATAATCATAATCAAAGCCAAGAAAATAACATCATCCTTTCAGATGTTCTGCCTCGGACATAAATATTTTGGCTTTTAATATACAGCACATGTTTTTGGCACATTTCTGCCTATGGAACCATCTTTGTACAAAGTAAATCTTTCTTTGGCTTTTCTTTTTTTTAATTTAAATTTTACTTTTATTTAAAAATTTTTTTAATTATAATTTTTAAGAATCCCCGTGAATATTGATTTTTCTCCAGGAGACTGTTTTCTTAACCTAAATCTATGTTCATTATAAGCTATTTGACAGTTTCTTGATTTTAACATTGTGCTTTTTTTCCTAATGTCAAAATATCAAGAGAACAGCTTATGAAACTTGAGTATAAATCAGGATTTAAAATAAGTGTCATTTTCTTTTAAAGAGGTTATTCTTTTCTGATAATACCTTGGCAGTGTATTCCAGTGTGGCATTGAATTTTTGTATAAACTCTGAACTTTTCTCTCCATAGAACCTGGGCTTTCAAAAGAAAAAAACTTGTGAAGTAGTCACTGTAAAGCTTGAGGAAACTTTTTTTTTAAATTGCTTTGCTTCATGAACAGAAAAGGAACTTCTGATTTTTTTTCATCAATAGAACTTCAGCTTGGTTTAGTTGGAAAAATGAGAAATTTATACTTACTATGTCCATGTAACATGCATTTGTGAAATTACTAGCTAAGATAAGGAATTCAGCTTGTGTGTGGAGTAGAACAAATTTAATTGGCCTACCCAGAGTAAAGGAATATTAATAAATCGTTAGACCCATGTTCTAAATAACCAGATATAATTACTACAAATATTTCTTTTCCAGCAGTTTATTGAAACCTCAGTTGTATGATTTAGATAATTGCAGCAGCATTTTCCAAGTTGTACCCTTCTGGCTCCGCTAGGTGTAACAAAATCACTTGTAGAAAGAAACCCTTTCCCTAGTCCCATTTCTTGTTTTCTCTCCCTAAGTGGTGAGTTTATGCTGGATCCCAGGGTAAAAACTGACAGACTTTACAGCGTTTCTCAGGATGGGCAAAGAAATGTGAACTGAGATTCTGAGCAGCTATAGCTCCCCTCCAAGGCAAATACCGAGGAAGACCTTAAGTACTCTGTGTTAAGAAAGCAGAGACTGAGTCCACCCTAGCAGTATTTGTGGGTATGCAATAGATTTAGGTATTCTGCTAACCCCATATAAAAGCCATCAAAGTGAACTTGTGAAACTGTGAACTAAACTACACTCACTGCATAGTCTCTCTCTCATGTTATTTTTTCATCTGGACCATGATACATGTTTTGTATAATGTTTTCAGATTTCCCAATAATTATGAGATTCTAGATGTTATTACAGTATACACAATATGTGTACAATATAAAATATACTCTGCCTTCTCTGTTTTTTAATCCAGCTTATGATTGATACACCTACCAGTCCAATTACCAGTGGACTCCCGTTATTCTTTGTGATAACAGTAACAGCCATAAAGCAGGTATGAAATACTTCATATTGTTATTTTTCTCCCAAGTCATTCAGAAGTTGCTTAATATTTCCACTCCAAAGTAAGATTTATTGTTGTGAAAATAATTTTCATAACAAGAAATTTATTTGATTCTGCCTATGGTAAAATTAAACTGAATTAAGCCATCCTTATCAGGTACCTGGTGACTGATGGGATGATTACAATTGTTAAAATATGTCGTTCCTTTGATACACCTAGGGAGCATCGAAAAACAAGCATTTTATATGTACAAACCAATTCATATATGAAACAGATTAATTATTATAATCATCTTTGCAGAGTTCGGTCGTATTTAAAGGAAATACAGTTCAAAGGGGATATGTTTATAAGGAGCAGAACATGTACTTCTGGCACGAACATTTCTGAATAAGAATTGTACAGTGCTTTCCTACGTTTTACAACTTCCTCTGGTGAGGTCGATTTTTATGTAAAATAGTATTCTAGGGGAAATAGCTTCAACCAGATCTTGAATTGATATTAAAATGTAGGTATATTGGGCTTCCCTGGTGGCGCAGTGGTTGACAGTCCGCCTGCCGATGCAGGGAACGCGGGTTCGTGCCCCGGTCTGGGAAGATCCCACGTGCCATGGAGCGGCTGGGCCTGTGAGCCATGGCCGCTGAGCCTGCGCGTCCGGAGCCTGTGCTCCGCAACGGGAGAGGCCACAACAGTGAGAGGCCCGCGTACCGCTAAAAAAAAAAAAAAAAAAAAAGTAGGTATAGAAGAACAGTATTATTGGATAAACATGACAAGTAAGAAGTTTAAAAATTCCTAGAAATGACATGTTTATATACTACCACTTCTCAAAATATCTTTGAGAAGATACTGGGCCAGAGGCTCAATTATACAGAACTGAACCCTTCCTCCTGAAAGGGAGTTAATTTGAATTTTCTTGTGTCAGTATGATAAATATTCATTATATAAGATTTAGGGATAAGGTGGAAATTGACATGGAAACAAAATTGGAAAACATTTTATAATTCTGAGATGTAGTATATTTATTACTTACATGATATGGGTATGGGGAGTCTGTAGATTAACAGTTGCATTATTTATCTAGTGTGTCAGAATATCATGCTACCGTTCTAAGTTTGATTTCCCTATATTCAGTGTTCTGTTGGAGATGAGAATTCGTGTAAGTCAGTAAGCATCCATATCACTTAATGCATATTTACTTGGCTTTGTAGATGTCATTTATTTTATCAAAGTAACACACATTTGTCCCTTGGACCTCTTTTCTATATATAGTTTCCTTTTTGGTGATTTCTTCCAATCTAGTGGCTTAAGGTACCATTTATATGTTGATGGGTCTCAAATTTACATGTATCCTGAAACTATGCTCTGAACTCCAGACACACATATACAACTCTTTGTGCTTGGAAATACAACTGTTTCCACTTGGATATCTTAGGCTTTTCCTGACCTCTGTGTCACTCTCTTCTTTCCTGCTCTGGTCTTTTTGCTTCATATCATTTTTGCTTACCTATGGTTCTATTGAATAAATGCTTGTTTATTAGTTTGTCTGTCATCTTCATTTGAATGTTTCGTTCTATGAGGGCAGAGACTTTGTTTTATATTACTAGTTTATTACCAGTGACCAGAACAAGGCTGTGCACATATTTGGCCTTCAATAAATATTTGTTTGATAGGTGAATAAATGAATGAATGAATCTCTTGAATATTTTTAAGGCAATGTTAAATGTTGTAATACTTCTTGCCCTGGTTTATACTTTAATATGAATGAAGTTGTTAGATTTTTTTTTTTAACTTCTTCCAGCTATATTTGCAAATTGTGTTCTCTTTAGTTGTGTAATGCAAGATATAGTGCTCTGGTAAATATCATAATCTTTGTCCTGTATGAGCTTAAAACGTATGAAGTAGAGAAGGTAAGACCAAATACAAAAATAATTATAGTTTAATAAGATCATAGAAAGAGCCAGTGAGCTGTAGGTATTCAGAGAAAGGGTGGAACACTTCATCTGGATAATCAAGGAAGGCTTCATGGAAGAAATATTAGAGATGAGACTTTGGAATATGGATGAAATGATAGTTGGTAAAGAAGGTGAGATAGAAACAAACAACTTGAGCAAAGGCTTAAATGGAAGAAAAGGCAAGACTTATTTTAGGGAATGACATATCTGACTAATGTTTGACCCTGTGTAGGAATGTACTAAAAGATAACATACTGGAAATGGATGTTGGTACTAAATTAAAGAGGCTGGAAGACTCTTTGAGAGTTGTCAGGAGGGGTTTGAACAGGATAGTGAATTAAAACAGTGTTTTGGAAAGCTTAATCTGGCAGTGACATGTAGGATGAATTATAGTTTGTGAACTTGTGTTTAAAAAGATTTTAACTGTATGCCTCCCCAACTGTTTAGAGTTGTTGCTGATATATATTTGGATTTTGGGAGACAAGTGTATCTACACAAAAGAATAATAGTAAGCAAGATATGAAAGGTAATTAGGAATGTAAGAACAACAGAGTCTGAAGAATCAAGGGAAACAACATTTTCCAGGGTAGGAAACATCAAGAAATGGTCTCTAGAGTTTTCAATTGAAAAATCAGAAATTATGTTAGCACTTGAAATCCCTGCACTATAAAATCGCTGTGTAACTGCTAAAAACAAAGCAAAACAAAACAGATTTTTAAAAAATCAAAATAAAACCCTGAGTAAATCTGCTTATGACTGCTCTTGTGAAAAAGCAGTCTATTTTGTATCATAGATTGTATGTAATGATACTTTTTCATTTGTACTTGTAAGCCAAAGATTTCTAATACATTTTTGTTTTAGTTTAAATTTGTCAATGGAAGTAAATGGAATGATAACTTCAGAAAAAGATAATTTTAAAATTATTGCTTTATTGATGTCATCTGACTATAAAAGTATGCTTTTTGACAGTTTCAGGAAAGGTATTTTGACTCTCAATTAAATTTCTCTAAAATTGACATACCACATCTTAAATTGAGCCAGCATAATTTGTGTCTTAAAAATGCTTTCCCAAAAGGATTCTCCCTGAAAAACATAGACCTTCAGAGCAATCTTTAGTATTTGTTTTATATTTTATAATGTTGTAATAGTTTTAGGTAATAGATGCACATATTTTTAAAAAATGGAAACAGTATAAAATAACATATAGGGACTTCCCTGGTGGTCCAGCAGTTTAGACTGTGTGCACCCAATGCAGGGGGCCTGGGTTCAGTCCCTGGTCAGGGGACTAGATCCCACATGCCACAACTAAAGATCCTGCCTGCTGCAACGAAGATCCCACATGCCGCAACTAAGACCCAGCACAGCCAAATAATTTTTTTTTTAACATCTGTATTGGAGTATAATTGCTTTACAATGGTGTGTTAGTTTCTGCTTTATAATGAAGTGAATCAGCTATACATATACATATATCCCCATATCTCCTCCTCCTTGTGTCTCCCTCCCTCCCACCCTCCCTATCCCACCCCTCTACTCTAGGTGGTCACAAAGCACCGAACTGCTTTTTACTTTTGGTAGTGTATATATGTCCATACCACTCTCTCACTTCGTCCCAGCTTACCCTTCCCCCTCCCTGTGTCCTCAAGTCCATTCTCTATGTCTGCGTCTTTATTCCTGTCCTCCCCTTAGGTTCTTCAGAACCTTTTTTTTAATTTCTTTTTTTAGATTCCACATGTATGTAGCATACGGTATTTGTTTTTTTCTTCCTGACTTACTTCACTCTGTATGGCAGACTCTAGGTCCATCCACCTCACTACCAATAACTCAATTTCATTTTTTTATGGTTGAGTACTATTCCATTGTATATATGTGCCACATCTTCTTTATCCATTCATCCGTCAATGGACAGTTAGGTTGCTTCCATGTCCTGGCTATTGTAAACCAAATAAATAAATAAATTAATTAAATAACATATAGTAAAAGTCTCTTATGCTCCTATCCCTTAGTCTCCTAGTTCTCCTCCCCTGAGGGAGCCATTATTTGTACATTAGTCCAGGTATCTATACAAAGTGTTCACATTAGTAAGCATATATTTTTCACAAATGATAGCATAGACTACAACACATTCTGTACCTTACTTTTATCACTTAATGTTACTTCTTAGATATCATTCCATTATCTATACTTGTGCTATACCTCTGAGTGCTTGAATTTTCTCTAAAATAGCATAAGTCTTTTCCAGTGGATAAGGCTCCACGCTCCCAATGCAGGGGCCCTGGTTTTGATCCCTGGTCAGGGAACTAGATACCACATGCATGCCACAACTAAGGAGCTAGTGAGCCACAACTAAGGAGCCCACAAGCCACAACTAAGGAGCCCTCCTGCCACAACTAAGACTCAGTGCAAGCAAATAAAAAATAAATATTTTTTAAAAATTACCACTCTTTAACATTTAATCAAAGGATTCTTTGTGAAATGCTTATGTTTCCCCTTTTTTATATAAATCTATTTATTTATTTTTAGCTGCATTGGGTCTTTGTTGCTGTGCGCAGGCTTTCTCTAGTTGCGGTGAGCGGGGGCTACTCTTCGTTGCAGAGCGTGGGCTTCTCATTGAGGTGACTTCTCTTGTTGCAGAGCACAGGCTCTAGGTGCACAGGCTTCCGCAATTGTGGCTCGTGGGCTCAGTAGTTGTGGCTCGCGGGCTGTAGAGCGCAGGCTCAGTAGTTGTGGCACACGGGGTTAGTTGCTCCACGGCATGTGGGATCTTCCCAGACCAGGGCTTGAACCCGTGTCCCCTGCATTGGCAGGCAGATTCTTAACCACTGCACCACCAGGGAAGTCCCTAAATTTCAGAACTTTTTGAAGACACAGGGATAGAAGAAATCTGGTAATGAGAAAGTGAACGGTGCAAAAAAAGCCCATTAAGGTGACATAGAAGGAGCCTCCTGTAAGGAAACTGAGGAGGAGTAATTAGAGAGATAGTATGAAAACCAGGAACATGTATGTGATGAAAACCAAGAGAAAAGAGTGTTTCTAGTAGTGATGAATGTCAAATACCTGAGTCAGGTAGCCTAACATAATTCTAATGAATGAAATGTTTGGGGGAAATTTTTATGTTTCTTTTTCTCATTTGATAAAAAGTATCTTCTAATACTAAGAGGGGCATTTTTTATTCTTTTGATGTTTACAGGGATATGAAGATTGGTTAAGACATAACTCAGATAATGAAGTAAATGGAGCTCCTGTTTATGTTGTTCGAAGTGGTGGCCTTGTAAAAACTAGATCAAAAAACATTCGGGTATGCACTTAGTAAATAATAGAAATCAATAATATTTTGAAATCACAAATTCTCTGATTGTTTTAGTTAAAAGTCTGCTTTCCTACATTAAAATATTATGATAGACCACTTGTTTAGAACTCAATAAAATTTAGTCTTTGCCTTTTAAAATCTGTATATCCACTTTTCCCCAAAATTCTTCATAGGTGGGTGATATTGTTCGAGTAGCCAAAGATGAAATTTTCCCTGCAGATTTGGTGCTTCTGTCCTCAGATCGACTTGATGGTTCTTGTCACGTTACAACTGCTAGCTTGGATGGAGAAACTAACCTGAAGGTTTGTACATGCTTATGTTTGAGTGTCGCTCTTGGTGAACAAAATGTCTTTGGATTATAGTAATACTTTCCTTTGGTTAAGGTAATAAAGTTCGACCTGATAAAGGAGAAGTGTTTTAAATTACTGAAACTTTTTAAAAGTTAAGTTTTTTTTAAAGAAATAATGTTATTATACATTTACTTCAAGGGGAGCCTCACATAATTTAGTCAAGTTTAAGAAAAGCGAAAAGTGTTTTTAGGAAAAAAATAATCTTCTAATACATTGGTGATTTTTTAGATACGGGACACATTTACATTTTTCTCAGTTTTCAAAGTATTAATACAATCAAGGATTTTATTTGATACACTTTTTTCCCCCTATTAAATTTTTTATAATAAACTTAGAGCAGTAATGATTGTTAACACAGACTTAAATTTCCTGGTATGCAAATGTCCTCTGTAGACAGGTAATCACAGTAGCTCCTTTTACTACTTGTTATTTTACATTCTTCTTTCTCTTCTGCCATCTAGCTAAGTGATCTCAGCTACAGAATGCTGTGATTTCATATGTAAAAGAGGTTTGAAATAAATCTTATCTAAAGTTCCATGTAGATCTCAAAACTGTGATTTAATTTTTCTTTTTTTCAGACCCATGTGGCAGTTCCAGAAACAGCAGTATTACAGACAGTTGCCAATTTGGACACTCTTATAGCTGTGATAGAATGTCAGCAACCAGAAGCAGACTTGTACAGGTATGGTGTGATAATCACCATGCTCATTTTAAGTTCTGTTTACAGATTTCATTTTTACAATGATAAACGTGCACTGAGGTAGTTAGCTAATTGACATTATTGGGGGGAGCAAGGTGGGAGATCAGTTAAAGGGGAAAAAAGCTAAAAGCAGAATTTGCCAGAATTCTAAGCCAAAGTATTAATTCAAAAGCCATGCTTTTAGTCACATGTTCTTTCCTATTACCTTCTACTTTGGTATGAATTGGCTTTATAACAATAGCAATAAACTTTATAACTATAATAGTAGTTACAACAGAAATAAGATTATTTCCTTAGAAGAAAATAATCTAATGGTGTGCGTGTGTGAGTGCGTGTGTATATATGTGCTCCATGAAGGCAAGGGCCATGTCTTTATGTTCAATAGGAACTAACTACTTTTAACATTACAATTTACTAAATATTAATACAGTGTAAGTCATCTTTCAGTGAGTGCTGTGCTAATTATTGTGGTCTATGGAATGGAAACAACTTTTTATTATTAAAGACTTCCATGAGAAACTACTCATTTTTACTCAATAACTGGTGATAGAATATAAATTATAACCACATTGTAAAAATTACCCTCAGCTTCTTGTCATATTCTCCATCTCCATTTGTTGGTTGAAATGTTTTAAAATCTTATCACTAGTCATTGGATTTTTCAGATGTCTTACATATCTTTATTCTGGATCCATATATTTATAATGGAGTTTTCTCTATGTGATATTATAAAAATCTTGCATTTTCATCAAAGTCAAATATGGATACAATATGGAGTTTTCCAATTAACTGTAAAAATTTGGACTTCTATGCTTTAAGAGCATTTAAATTATAAGATAGATTTAACTGTGAAGAATTTAGTACTTTAAGAGTTCTCTATTGCTGTTATTTCCAAGTCTCAGACAAGGGTGAATTATTAAAAGATTAGTATTAAAAACTAGAAAATGATGCAGCATTAAGAAAGCATAAGATTAATATGAGATCAAATGTAACTAATGCTTTCGTGGGTGGTTTTACGTTATTTGGAAAATGGGGAGAAAGTTTAAAAATACTTCTGTTAAATAAGAAATAATTCACTGTTGAATATAAGGTATTCCTCTTTATTTTCTCTTTTCCTCTTCCTTACTGAAAGTATATGGGTTTTTTTAAAATACAAATGTAATTACTACAGAAGACTTTTGTAATAGAAAAATAACTCATAATTAATTATGCCACTACTTTAAAATTTTTATTGCTGTTTTTATTCATTCATTCAACAAATTATTGTTGAGCACCTTTGTGCTTATTATGATAAGTGATAAATAAGATTAATAAGCACAGTTTCCATCCTTGAGGAACTCACAGCTGTAAAGATATTTTATATATCTCTAACTGTATTTTTTCAGTTTACTGTACCATACTATATGCTATTTATAAGGGAAATATTGATGTTTAAAATTTTTAATGTCCAAGTAGGAGGAATGGTTAAATGGCTTTATGGTATAGATGTAAGATGAATTAGGTAGGTAATAAAAATGATGCTTTCAAAGAATTTAATGACATAGCAACATACTGAAATACAATGTTGAATAAAATGTTATAGAGCTGTAGTCTCATATCCCAATTATATAAAAAGAAATATGTATGTATGTGTATTTGATAGGTAGTTAGGTAGTTAGATAGAAAAAATAAATAGGTATAGAGAGAAAGAAAAACCTAGAGGAATTACATGTCAGCATGTTAGTACTTATTTCTTGGTGGTACGATTTCAGCTGCTTTTTAATCACCTTTTTTGTTCTCCATATTTTCTAATATTTCTTGAAAGAATATGGATTGCCCTTGTGGTTTTTTTAAAGTATTTTCCATCTTACTACACAGTATTCTTAATGATCTTTTTTAATGGCTGCATAATAGTCTAAGTAAACGTACTAGAACCTAACGGTTCCCCAGTCTTTCCATACTTAACTCTTCCATTGTTTTGCTATTAGAAGTATTGCATGACACCTTATTACATATAAGTTCACCAACTCAGAATCCAGTAGTTAGATAGTTCATCATTCCCTCCTCTTTGATACAACTTGTTCACTTGGCTTCCAAGACATCTCCCTCTCTTGATTTTCCTCTTACTTCAGTAGTCCCTCCTTCTCAATCTCTTTGGCTGATTTCTCCTCTTCTCTATGACTTCTTGATGTTAGAGTGCCCCAGGACTATCCTCAGTCCTCTTCCCTCCTCTACCTATACCTTTCATTATCTGAACTCACTCTTTGTGATCTCATCCTGGCTGATGGCTTTCAAAACCATCTATATGCTGATGACTCCAAATTTATATCTCAATCCCAGATTTCTTCCCTAGTCTTCAGATTCTTATATCCAACTTCCTGTTCCGCAATTCCACTTGGATATTTAGTAAAAAATATCAAATTAATCACGTTGAAAACTGAATTCCTGATCTTTCCTCCAGAAGTTTTTATGCTAACGGCCATTCCCATTTCAGCTAATGACAGTCCATCTTTTCAGTTGTTCCGGCCAGAAATCTTGGAGTCAGCCATGACTCCTTCATCCCCTCTCTGCTCACCTCTTCTCACCTTCTCTGCCACATCTCATCCCAATCCATCAGAATATCATATTGGTTTACTTTCAAAATACATCCAAAACCTGACCATCTTTCACCCCCTTCTCTGCTACTCAATTGATCCAAACCAGCATTATCTTCTGCTTGGATTACTGCTATCAAAGGCTTCCTTACTGGTTTTTCTGATTTTACTCTTCTTTCCCTTGCAGTCTGTCTGTTCTCACAAAAGCAGCCAGAGTCATCCTTTTAAAATGTAAGTCAGATCATAGCATTCCTCTGCCCAAACCTTACAATGGCTTTTCTGTCTCACTCATATCTTTATAATGATCTAACTGATTGCCTCCATCCCCAACTGATCTCTGATCTAATTTTTGACCCTTCTCCCTCGTGCCTCACCCTCGAGCTACACTGGCCTCCTTATTTTCCCTTGAAAATGCCATATCCACTTCTACCTTTTCACTAGCTGTTCTTTATCTAACTCCTTTACCACCTTCTAGTCTTTGCTTAAAATCACCTCTTCAGTGAGGCCTACTTTGACTATTTAATACTGTGACTTAATCCTTCTTACCCTCTCCTGCTTTTTTTTAATAGCACATAATACCTTCTAGTATGCTATGTAATGTACTTATTTATTACGTTTGTTGCTTATTATCTCCTTCTCCAACTAAATTGTAAACTCAAGGACAGACATCTTTGTGTGTTTTGTTCACTGATGTATCCCAAGCACCTAGAACAGATCTGGCATATAGGAGGCCTTACTACATGTTTGTTGACAGTTGAAAAGAATAAATATCTTTATGGACTTAATTTTATGCACTTAAGTTTTTCCTTTTATTGAATTCTGTGATATATGCAACTAAGATTTGTGTGTGTTACAATTCACTTAACTATTGAATTGAAATACCTAGAACAGAATAGACACTCAATAAATATCTGTTGAATGAGTAAATGAATGATAAGAGTTCCACAGTATTACTTAATCAAAGGATTTGAGAACATTTTTATTGCCCATTTATTCATCATATATTGAGTGCCTCCAATAACTGAGACATAGTGCTAGATACTGGGAATGCAGCAGTAAGGAAACAGTGATAGCTCCTGACTCCTAGAGTTAATAATCTAATACTAGATTATTCCCTAAGAACAGACAGAGCTGCAAAAGTGGAATTATTAGATTAAAACCCTAATCGAATTTGGCCTTTATTAAACCTACTGACACATTACTTTCCAAAAACATTGGATTAATTTTTATTGCTATGAACTAAGTATAAGTTTATGAGGCTTATTATTGTTTCAAAATGTTACAAGTATTAAGTTTTGTTTTTCGTGCTTTTTAAAATTTATTTATTTATTTTTGGCTGTGTTGGGGCTTCGTTGCTGTGTGCGGGCTTTCTCTAGTTGCAGTGAGTGCGGGCTGCTCTTCGTTGCAGTGTGTGGGCTTCTCATTACGATGGCTTCTCTTGTTGCGAAGCACAGGCCCTAGGTGCACAGGCTTCAGTAGTTGTGGCGCACAGGCTTAGTTACTCTGCAGCATGTGGGATCTTCCTGGACCAGGGCTCAAACCCGTGTCCCCTGCATTGGCAGGCAGATTCTTAACCACTGTGCCACCAGGGAAGTCCCTAGTATTAAGTATTATAGTTTTAAAATTTTTGCTGATTTTGTAGATAATAGTTTTATAGTTTTAAAACTAGTTTTAATTTATTGTTTTACTAAAAAGGCTGAGCAGGGAGTTCCCCCGGCAGTCCAGCGGTTAGGACTCGGCGCTTTCACTCCCGGGGTCTGAGTTCAGTCGCTGGTTGGGGAACTAAGATCCTGCAAGCCATGCAGCACGGCCAAGAAAAAAAAGGAAGGAAAGAAAAAAAAGAAAAGCTGAACATTTTTCTGTGTTTATTAACTTTTCTCCTTTGGATATTGTCAGTTCCTTCCTAATTACCTATTAGTTAACAGTGGTTACATTATTTCCCTTTTTATTTTTCTTTAAATAAATTTATTTACTTACTTAATTTTGGCTGTATTGGGTCTTTGTTGCTGCACACGGGCTTTTCTCTAGTTGCGGCGAGCGAGGGCTATTCTTCGTTGTGGTGCACGGGCTTCTCATTGTGGTGGCTTCTCTTGTTGCAGAGCACGGGCTCTAGGTGCACGGGCTTCAGTAGTTGTGGCTGGCGGGCTCTAGAGCACAGGCTCAGTAGTTGTGGCCCACAGGCTCTAGAGCGTAGGCTCAGTAGTTGTGGTGCACGGGCTAAGTTGCTCTGCCGCATGTGGAATCTTCCCGGACCAGGGCTCAAACCCTTGTCCCCTGCATTGGCAAGTAGATTCTTAACCACTGCACCACCAGGGAAGTCCACATTATTTCCTTTTAGAAAACTTTAACAGCTTATTGAGGAGAGGCTAGAGTACGGTTAAGAAATTATCTCTGCCCAACCACTGGAAGAAATAAAAACTAGGAGAGTCTTCTGTTTAGGTACAGCCTCTAGCAGGTGCCTATTTCACAGTATTCTCCATAGTCTCTTTCCTTGGCTCCTTTGCTCTTTTTGTTCTTTTTTTTTAATTCTATTCTCTTTATTTTTTGTAGACTCCAACTCATCAGTTCTACTTCTGGGAATTTTTCCTAACAAAATAATGATATTCTGCTTTTAGAAATATATCTTGGGCTTCCCTGGTTGTGCAATGGTTGAGAGTCTGCCTGCTGATGCAGGGGACACGGGTTCGTGCCCCAGTCTGGGAAGATCCCACATGCCGCGGAGCGGCTAGGCCCTTGAGCCATGGCCGCTGAGCCTGCGCGTCCAGATCCTGTGCTCCGTAACGGGAGAGGCCACAACAGTGAGAGGCCCACATACTGCAAAAAAAAAAAAAAAAAAAAAAAGATATCTTAATGCAAATGTGAAAAGATATGTACACTGGCTTGTTTGGGGCTGTATTGCTTAGACTATCCATAAGTTGGGAAAAAACCTAAGCTTCTGTCAGTAGTGAATTACTTAAATAAATTATGCAGTGACCCCAAAATACAATGCTATGTGTGGCCATTAAAAGTAATGATGTGGATCTTTTTTTTTTTTTTTTTTGCAGTACACGGGCCTCTCACTGTTGTGGCCTCTCCCGTTGCGGAGCACAGGCTCAGCGGCCATGGCTCATGGGCCTAACCGCTCCGCGGCATGTGGGGTCTTCCCGGACCGGGGCACGAACCCATGTCCCCTGCATCAGCAGGCGGACTCTCAACCACTGCGCCACCAGGGAAGCCCTGGATCTGTATTTTTCACAGGACATGTTAAGTGGGGAGAAAATATTACCAACAGTATTTATGATATGATCCCATTTTTGTTTTTAAGATACATACATATTTATATGTGCATGGAAAAAAAGCCTGGAAAACATACCTCAAAATATTAATAATGTTTTATTTGAGTAGTGGGGTTACTGATGATTGTTGTTTCCTTTTTGTCGTCTTTTTACATCGTCTGAATCATTTTATAAAGTATGTGTGTTTGAGTGTATTCAGTCTTTATAATCAGTAAAGAATAATAAAGCTCTTTTCCATTTTGAAACAAATCATAGTGTGGGTTTGGAGAAAGGACTATGGAAAGTGCAGAATGAGTTAATCCAGCATGGTACTGGCATGAACAAATACAAGAAGTGCTTTTGAATCAAGGATAACGGGACAGATAAAATGAAGGAGAACAGGTCTCTTGTTGCCATTTGGCTCAGGAAAATCGAAAGACTGACCACACATTATCTCTGAACAGGGTCTAGGAGTCACCAGCTGAATTGGCTCTTTGAATCTAAATCCAAAG
The DNA here is from genome assembly GCF_964374135.1 of Grampus griseus. Taxonomy (NCBI): domain Eukaryota; kingdom Metazoa; phylum Chordata; class Mammalia; order Artiodactyla; family Delphinidae; genus Grampus; species Grampus griseus. The sequence continues at coordinate 59,752,934 of NC_138998.1, forward strand.
TTTGAGGCTCAAACCAGAGCTACATAAAATTCCGTTAAGTAGAGATAATTAAAAATCAGTACTTCCCTGGCGGTCCAGTGGTTAAGACTCCATGCTTTCACTGCAGGGGGCATGGGTTCGATCCCTGGTTGGGGAACTAAGATCCCGCATGCCACGCGGCACAGCAAAAAAAAAAAAAAAAAAAAAAAAGCAGGGCTTCCCTGGTGGCACAGTGCCGACGCAGGGGACACAGGTTCGTGCCCCGGTCTGGGAAGATCCCACATGCTGCGGAGCGGCTAGTTCCGTGAGCCATGGCCGCTGAGCCTGCGTGTCCGGAGCCTGTGCTCCGCAACAGGAGAGACCACAACAGTGAGAGGCCTGCGTACCGCAAAAAAAAAAAAAAAAAAAAAAAAGCAGTGCTTCTCCCTGATACAGGAGGCTGAAGGAAGAAGAAGTAAGAGATTAGCAAGAAATAATGAATCCAAAGTCTACAAGGGGTGAAGCATCTGTAACCTGGAAACAGGAGGGATAACAGGGGACATTTGGAAAGTCATGCTTAATACTTCTTTGCATAGTTAAATGATTAACGTGAGGCTCTGCCCAGAATTTGCTTCAACTCAGAATTTACCTCACTATTATAGAAAGTAATTTTTCACTTGAGTTGACTTTGTGCTATGGAGCTGTTTTGGTAGTGGACATTGGAACTAAAAGGCCAGGCTATGAAAATTCATTATAACAACAGGCCACTCACTCTAAATTTCAGGAAACCAAAAGTTAAAGAAGCTCTGGAGGTCACTAATAGTTTTTTTACTTACTACTCTACCCTCCACACGTAATTCACACATAGTAGTTTGCTCAGTGAATATTTGTTGGATAAATGAGTGCATGAATAAGTATGTGAATGAGTGAATGAATGATTCTGGTTACCGGAGTCTTTATTTAGTAAACTGTGATAAAAATGTATGAGCATTCATTGTTGGCTAAATAATATATGCATCTCTGTGTAGCAATTATAAAGTCTCATCATGACCAAACTGATAATCATAATAATATATTACATTTGCATTGCCATTTTGAAAACATTTTTTCATTCATTAGTTTGCTTATAGCTGGAGTAGAGATGGCAAGAATTTTTTTTTTTTTTAAAGACAATACTTTCTTGTCACCATTTGGAACACCTGGCGCCCCCAGCCTGCTCTTAATCATCAGAATACTTAATTTATAGTCAAATGTCAAGTCATCTTTGAGCCTGTGTCCTTATCCCCAGCCAGGAGCCTGTGTCCTCTATCCCCAGGCCCAACGTATTCCTTGAGTGTCAGAGTTGTAGGTAACTGCATAAAAGCTACAGTATCCCACCTTAGAAGGGCGCAGAGATGGGACGGAGAGGGCAGAGTGGCAAGTTGAAGAAAGCCATAGGCAAAGTCCAATCAGTAGTCATTAGAGGGCAAGAAAAGCCCAGGATGTCAGTAATCACAGGGGAAAGGAAATGTTGAGTACAAAATCTGAAGGAGAATGAAGGGTGGGAGAGGCCTGAGCCCAGAGGCAGTCTTGATCCAGAAGAGGTCAGCCTGAGTCAGGAACCCTGGAGGCTGTGAAGCAAAGGGCAGTGGATTAGGGGACTCAGACATCACAGAAGAGTTCGACAAGCTGGTACCCATTGGAGAAGGTGACAACACTGCCCATGACATGTAGCAGCAGCAGGAACAGAGTGAGGTTTCTCTAATGCATGGGCCCAAAGACTTTAAGTAGCAAGTTGACGAGGGTCATGTACAGAACGCTGCCAGCAGCCCCATGTAGACATAGTACAGGATCCCCAAGTCTAGATGCAGGCCAAGAATTGGGCAGAAGGCTTGGGTACCAAAAAGGTCGTGTTGCCAAAGTTGGCGAAATAGACCATGAGGAGAAGTAGTGTGAGGCAGCTGTGGGCAGCAGCAGCAGCTTATAGCGCCAGTGCAGATTCAGTACATCATCTGCGAAGCCCAGGAAGATTATGCAGCAGATGGCAAGGAGCACACTTCATAGTGAGGGAAGGCTTTACACTGCTCCTCCACAAAACAGTTCAGGAAAGGGAAAGGGGTGAAGCAGAAGAGGATGGTAAGACAAACAGCACCCCTGATCGCTCCCTGGGACTCTAAGAATATTAATTTTTTAAAGCTTAATGACTGATTTACCTTTGTAATTTCTAACATGAATATTGGACCATTCATATATGCAAAAGGTTGGTTTTGTTTCGTATCTAAGAATAGTGCCAGAACTGTCTTAAAATTTTCCACCCATTGATGTCATAAGTAATGTATCATTCATTAGTTTTTTTGTAACATAGTGAATTCTTTGATAGATTCATGGGACGAATGATAATAACTCAACAAATGGAAGAAATTGTAAGGTAAGAATAAATTTGTATTATCCAATCGCTTATAAGTGAGAATTGTTTGGGGGAGGGACTAAAATCAAGTATATCCATATCAAGTATATCCATATCCCATATCATGGGAAAGGGTTAATTTAAAAACATTTAGCATTTCGTCTTCTAGTAATTTCTAGCAGCAGCAGATGAGATGAGGATGAAGCAAATGCCAGGAAATGACATCAAAAACATTTAGTAAGATTATTTGTGTACTCATATTTCTTTGTCTGATATATTGGGTAGTAACATAAAGGAATCATAGTGGTCCCTATCCAGATCCTTACACATCTAAACGTACCACCACATAAGTCTCTAATACAAAAAATGTCTTATGTAATGTTTAACAAATAAAAATATTATGGTCTTCTTCATTTCAAGATCGTTCCTTACAAACTAGAGTATTTATTGGCCAGTAACTTCTTATATACTCTTCTGATTGGTTATTTGGTTGGTTGGTTGTTTTGATTTGTTTTCCCTCAATATTCAGGTTAATTTCTGGTACCTACATGAAAGGCTTTGGCTCATTTCAAAGATTTTCTGATAGGGTGAGATTACATTGTTACTCATGACCACAAAACTGAATTTAGAAAAAACCTTGGAATCAGCCCTTGAACTTCTAGTTAACTTAGCACTCCACCTCTTTTCTGGAGACGTTCAATTTATACTGACTGCATGAAATAAGTCACTGACATAAAGAGTTGAGAATTTTTAAAAATGAAATCCTCAAGACAAGCTACCAAAAATATGCATCAGCATGGATTCACACTTTTAATAAAAGTCAACACAGGAGCACGTTCAATAAACTGTAACAAGGTCTTTTTAAGTGTAGGACCCCTGCTGAATAACAGTGACTGGGTTTTATTTTGATTTCTACAGTGACATATTGGGATGCATGTGTGGATACGTAGTATGGATTGCATTAAGATATTGTGGCTGGTAAAGGAAAAGATCAATTATGTTACCTTAGCAGGTAGAATGGTTTTTTAAAAAAAAAAGAGCCATGTTCTTTGCTAAAGCAACCAGAGTGAACTGATGAATTATCTTTTAATTTGAAGCTTTCTATCATTATATCCCAATTTTATATGCCAACATGAGCTCAAAGTTTTTCTATTCATTGCTGGAACCAAAACCAAGTAGAAAAGAGCTATAATATGGCTCCTGAATAATTGATTTTGGAATATCCATTCAGGGTGCTCCAGATACGACTATATAATAAAACCATACTTGTTAACCATAACCCAAACACCTGGCCCCCCACCGACTGTGTTCATTGGATTATTTTTTTTTTACAGTGTTTAGGTTTGCAGACCTCTTCAGAATTGGTTCAGATTCTGTTTGATTTGGATAACTGTGTATGTATATTTCAGAAAAGCCTTATGATAAGGAATATCAACAAAATCAAGGCTTTTTTACTTATCCATACCAGAGTCTTATCATTTGCTATCACTAAGAAAATACAATTTTCCTTTCTAGTTATTTCTTCTCGTTTTATATCTCCTTTATGGAGAGAAATTCAAACAGCAAGAAGACCTGTGCTCCAAGAAGTATGCAATGCAAGTAGTCAAGTTGTAGTGTTGATCTTGCCTAGAAAAAGTACTAACTCACTTACTATGTTATCTTCTATAACCTAGTATAATTTTAATTGTGCAGAACTCATGCAGTTATATACAAATCATACTACAATTTATGTTTATTTTGCATTTTATTCTTCACACAACCTGTTTACGCTGCATTTTAATTCTGTATTTTCCCTTTGAAAAATGTTAATTGATTTTGCTCAGAATTTTATCTTGTGTAAAACATTTTAAAATCATTGCTTAATTTTTGGTTTTGTTGAGTTTTATGTTTAAACTTCTGAAACAAGTGGCTTTGTGATTTTATCTACAGGCATAGTCTTATTTCTGAGCCATTGATCTTAAAATGACTGAAATGCTAAGGCAGATATTTGTTGTTATGGTAACTAGCAGCATGATTGACCTCGACAGCTTTACAGTAGCAGAGATTTTGGTTTTATATGAAAGCATTGTTATAAGTATAGCTGAAGTACCTTCTGTCTGTTAAAGATGCCATTTTAAAATTTAATTGAAATTTTACTATATTCAATGATTTTGGTTATTTTTTCCCTAGACCTCTGGGGCCAGAGAGTCTCTTGCTTCGTGGAGCCAGATTAAAAAACACAAAAGAAATTTTTGGTTTGTATATATTGAAAATTTTAAATTATAGATTCGTTTTGATGCTTTATATGAAGTATTTTTAAAAGCACAGTATTTGTGGTCTTTTGGTTAGATAATGTATTGTCTATGATAATTTTCTTTCAAAGATTGTATTAATATAATTTTGTGTTATATTTTTTGTTAATTCCTATTTTTGAGTAATAGGTTAGAACCTTGCTCTTATATTTTCTTCGTGAATACTCCATGCTAAGATAATTCTGGCACTTCTGTTAATGGTGTTGAGAACTATATACTCTGACACCTTGGTGCAGTAAACCACTTGTATAAAATTCCATTATGATTATTCTTAGATTGGATTGTTAAAACTGCTGACTCATTTGTTCATCTGTTTATTCATTCAATGAATTCTTATTGATCTGTGACTATATAACAGATACTGTTGGAACATACACTGACTGGATCAAAAGGATGAATAAATAGTGCTCTTGCATTGTCGAGCTAAACTAATTCATTATGCTCTGAGTCAACTCTAGGTAAATTGTGAAGTCAGTGATAACCTGTAGCTGTCAACTGGCTCCTCGCCTTTCAGGAATGGCCCGTCATATTCTGGCCAGCTTGTGTTATTCACTGAATATTTACAGCTTTTGAGCTCTTCTTCTTCAGTCTCTTCTTTCCTGTTAACTGTACTGTATCTTATCTCTCAGTATTAGGCTCTCTGATAAAGAATTCCATATATTTTTTAAAAAGGAATATAACTAGTATGGCAAAAATGTGGAGAAACTGGAACCCTCATACATTGCTGGTGGGAGTGTAGAATGTTGCAGCTGCTGTGGAAAATAGTTTGGCAATTCCTCAATAAGTTAAACATAGAATTACTGTATCACTCAGCAATTCTGCTTCTAGCTATATACCCTAAAGAATTGAAGAAGACAGGTGCTCAAACAAAGGCTTGTATGAGAATGTTCATAGCAGCACTGTTCACAATAGCCAAAGGGTAGAAACTGCCCAAATGTCTACCAACTAATGAATGGATAAACAAAGTGTAGGATATCCAAGTAATGGAATATTATTCATCCATAAGAAGTGAAGTACTGATATATGCTACAACATATATAAACTTTGAAAACATTATGCTTAGTGAACGAAGTCAAACACAAAAGGCCACATATTGTATGATTCCATTTATACTTAAAACCCAAAACAGGCAAATTCATAGAGACAGAAAGTAGATTAGTGGTTCCCAGCATCTGGGGAGTGGAGGGGAATTGGGAATGATTGTTTAATGGGTACAGGATTTTTTTGGCGGGGGGGCGGGTGATGAAATATTCTCAACTTAGATAGGATGGTTGCACAACATTGTGAATGTAACTAAGTGCCACTGAATTGTATTAAAAAGGCAAACTGTATGTTATGTGTATTTTACCACAATTTTAAAAAGGGGACCATAGTAAAGTTTTAATGGCAGAAGCCAGAGAAAACCTCCAGGGCTTTTAGGCCCTCTCGTGTAATGCTGTATTTTAACACCTCTCTAGCAGTAACACCTTTCACACTCAATTTAGGAAACGTGTATTTGAATGCCTTTAAATGGGTCTGCTATTGTTTTCCTCAGCACCACCTCTCTGTGTTGTACCATTTTGTCTCATTTCTCACATTTTTATAATTTTGGTGCCCTTTATCATTTGAGTTGTAATCCCTGCCTTGGAAGGATAATTCCAATAGTGAAAATTCCAATTATTGATCGTCTTTCTGTTTCTAGGCATTTTGCTAATCTGCCACACAACTCTCATACCAGTTTTATTAGGTATTTTTCCCATTTAAAGATGGGGAAATTGAGACTCAGAAAGATTAGATAACTTACTCAAGGTCACAGAACTGATAAGTGGCAGAGCTAGCCTTCAAACCAAGCTCTAACTCCAAAGTTTTTAAATAAGACTGGTCCTACCCCAGTTTTAGTCCCCTTATTACTGTCATTCTCATCTCAGTCATTCACGTAGGCACATATTTTTAAAATAGCACTTTCCTTGTGTTTATTTCATTTACTCTGACATTCCATATTATCTTTCCAGTGCTTATGAGATTATGTCTAGACTCCAGATTCTGGCATTCAAGGTCTTTCAAACTGACGCCAATCCATTGTTACAGCCTAACAGAAAGCGCTTTTCTATTTCTTTGTTAACACTGTTTGCTCTGTCTGTAATGGCCTTCCCTGCCTTCTTTATCTTTCCGAATTCTTTCCTCCATCAATTCCAACTCAAATAATACCTCTTTCATTCAGATATCCCAGTTATAATTCAGGAACAGAACCCACATGCCTTCCTCATTCAACCGGTTGAATGACTGGAATTTCCCAAAATTGCACTTGGAAAGCCTTTTAAAAAAAACTCCAGAAAGACTTAAAGGAAAGCCAAATTCTGACAACTCTCAGATGATACAGTTTCTTAGATTTTCTTTCGTGCTAGTGAGTACATTTCTTTTGTGAAACATGGTAGAGGATTATCTTAAGACTGTTTGTTTTGCAGGTGTTGCTGTGTATACTGGAATGGAAACTAAGATGGCATTAAATTACAAGAGCAAATCACAGAAACGATCTGCAGTAGAAAAGTAAGAAAACTATTTTCATTTATTTACACATAAATAGGACTTTTAAAAAATTAATTTATTTTCTTGCACTGGGTCTTAGTTGAAGCAGGCAGGTCCTTAGTTGTTGCTTGAGGGCTCCTTAGTTGCAACATGTGAACTCTTAGTTGTGGCATGCATGTGGGATCTAGTTCCCTGACCAGGGATCAAACCCAGGCCCCCTGCATTGGGAGCGCAGAGTCTTAACCACTGAGCTACCATGGAAGTCCCAATATTACTATTGCTATGTATATTATTCTATATGTAGAAAATATGTATATAAAAATATATATTTCAAGTCAACAAACGATGGTATCCTTGAAGATAGGGATGGTTTCTCATTTTTATTTATTTAATTTTAATTTATTGAAATATAGTTGACGTAAAATATTATGTTAGTTTCAGGTGTAGTACATAGTGATTTGACATTTGCATACATTATGAAATGTTGACCACAGTAAGTCTAGTAATTGTCTGGCCCCATACAAAGTTATTGCAATAATATTGACCATATTCCTTATGCTGTATATTACATTCTCATGGCTTACTTATTTTATAACCCAAGGTTTATACCTCTTAATCCCTTTCACCTATTTTACCCATCCCCCCAATACCAGCAAGCAACCACCTATTTGTATCTATGAGTCTGTTTTCATTTTGTTTTGTTTTTTAATTTTTTAAATTTTTATTTATTTATTTTTTTGATGTGGACCATTTTTGAAAGTCTTTATTGAATTCGTTACAATGTTGCTTCTGTTTTATGTTTTTGGATTTTTTAAGGCATGTGGGATCTTAGCGTCCCAACCAGGGACTGTGTGTGTGTTCTTAGCTCCCTGACCAGGGATCGAACCCACACCCCCTGCATTGGAAAGCAGAGTCTTAACCACTGGACCACCAGGGAAGTCCCTGTTTTGTTATTCTAGATTCCACATATAAGTGAGATCATACGGTATTTGTCTTTTTCTGTCTGACTTAGCATAATAACCTCTAGATTCATCCATGTTGTCACAGATGGCAAGATTTCAATTTTTTTCCCCCCCAAAGAAAAGACTTTTGGGAGTCTCCCTGCCTAATGGGAGACTTAGGTAGGTTTATTGGCTGAGGGGAAGTACCAACATAGAGGGTGTACCAGTGAGCTACTGCCACCAAATTGCTGCATCATAAACTGTCCTACAACTCATTCACTTCCATTCATTGTCACAGATGAGTGGATTGGCTGAGGGTCAGCTGAGCTCTGCTGAGAGGAGCTGGGATGACTCAGCGTTGCCTCTCATGTCTCTCTTCTTCCTGGGACACGCTAATGCAGAAATGTGCTCTTCTTCTTTTTAAAAAAAAAAAAATTATTTATTTATTTATTTTTGGCTGCATTGGGTCTTCGTTGCTGTGTGCAGGCTTTCTCTAGTTGTGGCTCGCGGGCTCTAGAGCGCAGGCTCAGTAGTTGTGGCACACGTGGGCTTAGTTGCTCCGCAGCATGAGGGATCTTCCCAGACCAGGGCTCAAACCCATGTCCCTGCGTTGGCAGGTGGATTCTTAACCACTGCACCACCAGAGAAGCCCACTATAAGCATTTTGAACAGTAGTTAACTATAGTAAATATGCTTATAATCTTATGTATCTGTTCTTTTATTTCTAGTAAATGGATTGAATTGAATGGTCATTTCTTAAAAACATAGACTGTGTCCTTTAAATAGCTACCGTTATATCTTATATATTGATATTTAGTATCTTATTTAATACCAATGTTAATTTCCAAACAAATGAGTATAGTAACATATAATTGATACATTTTATATTCTCTTTCTTCATTTCAGGTCAATGAATACATTTTTGATAATTTATCTAATAATTCTTATTTCTGAAGCCATCATCAGTACTATCTTGAAATATACATGGCAAGCTGAAGAAAAATGGGATGAACCTTGGTATAACCAAAAAACAGAACATCAAAGAAATAGTAGTAAGGTACTTCATGGTGTTCTTGACTCTGTTACAAAGAAAATTTTATTCTTTGGAAATTTTATTTCTTTTAATGCTTTGGTAGTGACTTCTGATAGGAGTGACCACTGTCATCCCTAAAACTATCACTATTGAAGGGTGACAAAAGGTTATTGCACGTGAAGAGTAGCCAGCATGTTTGTACTGGTATGCTTTTTACATTTTACAGCATAAGCAGTTATATTCCCTATGGCATGACTTGAATAATTAAAAGAGATCACAGACATTTAAGTCATCTGTATTGGCATTCCACTTCAGTAATACAAATTGAAATTTTTATTCTACTTACTGTATGTAAATAGAATTTTCACTTCTATCAGAATAATTCAAGGAGTCTTACTGTCAATATATTGGTGGTATGAAGTAAATACGAATTATGTCATAAAAAGTTTTAAACTGAGTAAATATGGACTACCAGGAGAAGTTAACGTGCAGTTTTGGTAAATTGTTCTCCAAATTTCACTTTAGATTAAAGTGCAAATATTGGAAAATAAGTTTGAATGTCAAGAGACCAAAAAGCAGATAATCACAGGAACATATTTTCAGTATCATTTACAATTAGGTATTTTATCTTTTACAGAACATATTTTAAAATGTGGAACTGCTATGCCATTGAAGTAGGCTATTCCTGTGTAATCTGTAATTGAGAGTTTTAATTTCTAGCAGTTCTAGCCTAGCAATTATTTTGCATTTTTAAAATTACCGTCAGTTTTTAGTTATCTGTGATTTTGATGTGTAGAAATAGAATGGTAAGTATGCTACAGAGGTTCTAATTATAATTTTGTCATAAGTAATTTCAGTCACACCAGGCTTTTCTGGTAGCTTCTAAAAAGTCACAAATTAAGTAATTTGGTTCTAACCTTTCTTCTTTTAATTTGTTCAAGATTCTAATGAGCAATAAAATAACCAAAGGAAATCTGTTAAAAAGACAATTCAGTAAATGAATTTCATTTCATGAGACTTTTCTGCTTCAGAATATAGTTGATGGTCTGTTGAGATATGAAACTATCCGATAATTTCCTTCATATTTTTGTCTTATCAAGCAATCATTTTTTTCCCCTAGATTCTGAAATTTATTTCAGACTTCCTTGCTTTTTTGGTACTCTACAATTTCATCATTCCAATTTCATTATATGTGACAGTTGAAATGCAGAAATTTCTTGGATCATTTTTTATTGGCTGGGATCTTGATCTCTATCATGACGAATCAGATCAGAAAGCTCAAGTCAATACTTCTGATCTGAATGAAGAACTTGGACAGGTAAAAATGATCCGTTTTTTTTCTAATTTGTTATTTTTATTAAAATAATAAGTGTACAAAGACTAATAAAACTAAATATTACAAGGCTTATACCAAAAAACAGCCACACTTTCTTTGCTCCACACCTAATTTCTTGTTTCCCATTTTGAAATCTTAAGCTGTTTTTTTCATTACTTAGCACTGTATTTCTATATAGTATTCTTTCTTGATTTTTAAATTTGAGACATTATTTACTATGGAATCTAAACATATAATACTACACTACTCCTTCCACACGCATACCCAGACATATCCAACTTTGCCTCCCCATGACACCCCAGTATTGTTAAATCACAATTTGGGATTTAATAAATATTCATTTACATTATTAGGACTGTTTTGGTATGATTTACTAATTCCTTGTTCTCTTTGTAATACTATACTTACATTTTTCTTTCTTACGTATTTTGGTTTTGCTGGAGTTAATTGCTCTGTTTTTTATTTGCTTAATTTTCATTTACCACAAACAAATCTCTGACAAGTATATGAACCATCTCTCCACGTATTCAAACACACCAGGTAATTTAGGATTTCCTTTCTCTTTCTTGTTATCTCGCTGACTTTCTGTTTTGAAGCCTTTTATTTTTCTGCTTCAATTTGGACTTCTTTCTGGGCCTGCTTCTCTGCTGTCACCGTGGACTTGCTTTTCCATCACCCTAGAACTTCCTTTGTCTCCCACCCGTTTTGGATTTCCTGTCTTCTGGATCCCATGTCTTCCCACCTGTTGATTATTCTCTTATTTTGGTGGAACACATCTAATAACTTCTTGAAAAAGGATGCATAACAGGGAAATACTTTGAAACTTCGCACGTCTGAAAATATCTTTATTCCCTTCTTACACTTGATTAGTAATTTAGCTGGGTAGGGACTTCACTGGTGGTCCAGTGGTAAGGGATCTGCCTTGCAGTGCAGGGGACGCGGCTTTGATCCCTGGTCAGGGAACTAAGATCCCACATGCCGCAGGGCAACTAAGATCCCACATGCAGCAACTACTGAGCTCGCACACTCCAGTGAGGAGCCCGCGCACTCCAACGAGGAGCCCGCGCACCGTAATGAAAGATCCTGCATGCTTCAACGAGGATCCCATGTGCTGCAGATAAGACCCAACACAGCCCCCCAAAAAATAAAATATTAATAAAATAAATAAATAATAAACAAATCTTAAAAAAAATAATTTATCTGGGTAACACATGCCAGGTTGGAAATTATTTTTCCTCAAAATTTCAAAAGCATTTCTTCATTTATTTCTAGCTTCCAGTGTTTTTTTAAGAAATCCAATGCCATTCTGATTCTCAGTTCTTTATGTGTGATCTGTTGTTTTATCTCAGGAAGTGTTTAGTGTTTTAGGATCTTTCCTTTATTCAATGAATCTGAAATTTTATGATATACCTTGGTGTGAGTCTTTTTTTTTTTCTTTCATTGGGCAATAAACTCTGTGAGCCCTTTTTGCCTGGAAACACAAGTCCTTCAGTTCTAGGAATTTTTCTTATATTATTTCTTTGGTAAAGTGTCTTTTTATGTTTCATGGGATTTTCTTTTGAAATTTATTATTTTGGATGTCAGATCATTTATCTTGACTCTCTGATTTCCTTGACTTTCAATTTTAATTTCTCTGTTTTTATAATCTTTTTGGGAGAATTCATGAACTTTATCTTTCCACCTATCTTTTTTTTTGCATTGTTTTTTATACTGCAGATTCTTATTAGTCATCAGTTTTATACACATCAGTGTATACATGTCAATCCCAATTGCCCAATTCAGCACAACACCATCCCCACCATCCCCCATGGCGATTTTCCTCACTTGGTGTCCATATGTCTGTTCTCTACATCTGTGTCTCAACTTCTGCCCTGCAAACTGGCTCATCTGTACCATTTTTCTAGGTTCCACATACATGCATTAATAAACGATCTTTGTTTTTCTCTTTCTGACTTACTTCACTCTGTATGACACTCTCTAGATCCGTCCACGTCTCAACAAATGACTCAATTTCGTTCCTTCTTATGGCTCAGTAATATTCCATTGTATATATGTACCACATCTTCTTTATTCATTCATCTGTCGATGGGCGTTTAGGTTGCTTCCATGACCTGGCTGTTGTAAATAGTGCTGCAGTGAACATTGGGGTGCATGTGTCTTTTTGAATTATGGTTTTCTCTGGGTATATACCCAGTAGTGGGATTGCTGGATCATATGGTAAATCTATTTTTACTTTTTTAAGGAACCTCCATATTGTTCTCCATAGTGGCTGAATCAATTTACATTCCCACCAACAGTGCAAGAGGGTTCCCTTTTCTCCACACCCTCTCCAGCATTTGTTGTTTGTAGATTTTCTGATGATGCCCATTCTAACTGGTGTGAGGTGATGCCTCATTGAAGTTTTGATTTGCATTTCTCTAATAATTAGTGATGTTGAACAGCTTTTCATGTGCTTCTTGGCCATCTGCATGTCTTCTTTGGAGAAATGTCTATTTAGGTCTTCTGCCCATTTTTGGATTGGGTTGTTTGTTTCTTTAACATTGAGCTGCATGAGCTGTTTATATATTTTGGGGATTAATCCTTTGTCTGTTGATTCGTTTGCAAATATTTTCTCCCATTCTGAGGGTCGTCTTTTCGTATTTATGGTTTCCTTTGCTGTGCAAAAGCTTTGAAGTTTCATTAGGTCCCATTTGTTTATTTTTGTTTTTATTTCCATTACTCTAGGAGGTGGATCAAAAAAGATCTTGCTGTGATTTATGTGAAAGAGTGTTCTTCCTATGTCTTCCTCTAAGAGTTTTATAGTGTCGGGTCTTAAATTTACGTCTCGAATCCATTTTGAGTTTATTTTTGTGTGTGGTGTTAGGAAGTGTTCTAATTTCATTCTTTTACATGTAGCTGTCCAGTTTTCCCAGCACCACTTACTGAAGAGACTGTCTTTTCTCCATCATATATCTTTGCCTCCTTTGTCATAGATTAGTTGACCATAGTTGCGTGGGTTTATCTCTGGGCTTTCTATCGTGTTCCATTGATCTGTATTTCTGTTTTTGTGCCAGTACCATATTGTCTTGATTACTGTAGTTTTGTAGTATAGTCTGAGGTCAGGGAGTCTGATTCCTCCAGCTCCGTTTTTTCCCCTCAAGACTGCTTTGGCTATTCGGGGTCTTTTGTGTCTCCATACAAATTTTAAGATGATTTGTTCTAGTTCCGTAAAAAGTGCCATTGGTAATCTGATAGGGATTGCATTGAATCTGTAGATTGCTTTGGGTAGTATAGTCATTTTCACTATTGATTCTTCCAGTCCAAGAACATGCTATATCTCTCCATCTGTTGGTATCATCTTTAATTTCTTTTATCAGTGTCTTATAGTTTTCTGTATACAGGTCTTTTGTCTCCCTAGGTAGGTTTATTCCTAGGTATTTTATTCTTTTTGTTGCAGTGGTAAATGGGGGTGTTTCCATAATTTCTCTTTCAGATTTTTCATCATTAGTGTATACGAATGCAAGAGATTTCTGTGCATTAATTTGTATCCTGCAACTTTACCAAATTTATTGATGAGCTCTAGTATTTTTCTGGTAGCATTTTTAGGATTCTGTATTTATAGTATCATGTCATCTGCAGACAGTGACAGTTTTACTTCTTCTTTTCCAATTTGTATTCCTTTTATTTCTTTTTCTTCTCTGATTGCCATGGTTAGGACTTCTAAAACTATGTTGAATAATAGTGGTGAGAGTGGACATCCTTGTCTCGTTCTTGATCTTAGAGGAAATGCTTTCAGTTTTTCACCATTGAGAATGATGTTTGCTGTGGGTTTGTCATATATGGCCTTTATTATGTTGAGGTAGGTTCCCTCTATGCCCACTTTTGGGAGAGTTTTTATCATAAATGGGTGTTGAATTTTGTCAAAACCTTTTTCTGCATCTACTGAGATGATCATGGTTTTTGTTCTTCAGTTTGTTAATATGTTGTATCCCATTGATTGATTTGCGTATATTGAAGAATCCTTGCATCCCTGGGATAAATCCCACGTGATCGTGGTGTATGATCCTTTTAATGTGTTGTTGGATTCTGTTTGCTGGTATTTTGTTAGGATTTTTGCATCTATATTTATCAGTGATATTGGTCTGTAATTTTCTTTTTTTGTGGTATCTTTGTCTGGTTTTCGTATCAGGGTGATGGTGGCCTCGTAGAATGAGTTTGGGAGTGCTCCTTCCTCTGCAGTTTTTTGGAAAAGTATGAGAAGGATGGATGTTAACTCTTCTCTAAACGTTTGATAGAATTCACCTGTGAAGCCGTCTGGTCCTGGACTTTGGTTTGTTGGAAGATTTTTTTTTTTTTTTCGGTACGTGGGCCTCTCACTGTTGTGGCCTCTCCCATTGCAGAGCACAGGCTCCAAACGCGCAGGCTCAGCGGCCATAGCTCACGGTCCCAGCCGCTCTGTGGCATGGGATCTTCCCGGACCGGGGCACGAACCCTTATCCCCTGCATCGGCAGGCAGACTCTCAACCACTGTGCCATCAGGGAAGCCCATGTTGGAAGATTTTTAATCACAGTTTCAATTTCATTACTTGTGATTGGTCTGTGCATATTTTCTGTTTCTTCCTGGTTCAGTCTTGGAAGGTTATACCTTTCTAAGAATTTGTCCATTTCTTCCAGGTTGTCCATTTTATTGGCATAGAGTTGCTTGTAGTGGTCTCTTAGGATGCTTTGTATTTCTGTGGTGTCTGTTGTAACTTCTCCTTTTTCATTTCTAATTTTATTGATTTGAGTCCTCTCCCTCTTTTTCTTGATGAGTCTGGCTAATGGTTTATCGATTTTGTTTATCTTCTCAAAGAACCAGCTTTTAGTTTTATTGGATCTTTGCTATTGTTTTCTTTGTTTCTATTTCATTTATTTCTGCTCTGATTTTTATGATTTCTTTCCTTCTGCTAACTCTGGGTTTTGTTTGTTCTTCTTTCTCTAGTTCCTTTGGGTGTAAGGTTAGATTGTTTACTTGAGATTTTTCTTGTTTCTTGAGGTTGGCTTTTATAGCTATAAACTTCCTTCTTAGAACTGCTTTTGCTGCATCCCATAGGTTTTGGATCGTCGTGTTTTCATTGTCATTTGTCTGTAGGTATTTTTTGATTTCCTCTTTGATTTCTTCAGTAATCTCTTGGTTATTTAATAACGTATTGTTTAGCCTCAATGTGTTTGTGTTTTTTACGTTTTTTTCCTCTGTAATTCATTTCTAATCTCATAGTGTTGTGGTCAGAAAAGATGCTTGATATGATTTCAATTTTCTTCAATTTACTGAGGCTTGATTTGTGACCCAATATGTGATCTATCCTGGAGAATGTTCGTGCGCACTTGAGAAGAAAGTGTAATCTGCTATTTTTGGATGGAATGTCCTATAAATATCAATTAATGCTATCTGGTCTTTTGTGTCATTTAAAGCTTCTGTTTCCTTATTTATTTTCATTTTGGATCATCTGCCCATTGGTGTAAGTGAGGTGTTAAAGTCCCCCACTGTTATTGTGTTGCTGTCGATTTTCTCTTTTATAGCTGTTAGCAGTTGCCTTATATATTGAGGTGCTCCTATGTTGGGTGCATATATATTTGTAATGTTATATCTTCTTCTTGGATCGATACCTTGATCATTATGTAGTGTCCTTCCTTGTCTCTTGTAACATTATTTTAAAGTCTGTTTATCTGATATGAGTATTGATATACCAGCTTTCTTTTGGTTTCCATTTGCATGGAATATCTTTTTACATCCCCTCACTTTCAGTCTGTATGTGTCCCTAGGTCTGAAGTGCGTCTTTTGTAGACAGGCATATATACGGGTCTTGTTTTTGTATCCATTCAGCAAGCCTGTGTCTTTTGGTTGGAGCATTGAATCCATTCACGTTTAAGGTAATTATCGATATGTATGTTCCTCTGACCATTTTCTGAATTGTTTTGGGTTTGTTTTTGTAGGTCCTTTTCTTCTCTTTTGTTTCCTGCTTAGAGAAGTTCCTTTAGCATTTGTTGTAAAGCTGGTTTGGTGGTGCTGAATTGTCTTAGCTTTTGCTTATTTGTAAAGCTTTTGATTTCTCCATCAAATCTGAATGAGATCCTTGCTGGGTAGAGTAATCTTGGCTGTAGGTTCTTCCCTTTCATCACTTTAAGCAGATCATGCCACTCCCTTCTGGCTTATAGAGTTTCTGCTGAGAAATCAGCTGTTAACCTTATGGTAGTTCCCTTGTATGTTATTTGTCGTTTTTCCCTTGCTGCTTTTGATAATTTTTCTTTGTCTTTAATTTTTGCCAATTTGATTACTATGTGCCTCGGCGTGTTTCTCCTTGGGTTTATCCTGTATGGGACTCGCTGCGCTTCCTGGACTCGGGTGGCTATTTCCTTTCCCATGTTAGGGAAGTTTTTGACTATAATTTCTTCAGATATTTTCTCTGGTTCTTTCTCTCTCTCTTCTTCTGCGACCCTTACGATGCGAATGTTGTTGCGTTTAATGTTGTCCCAGAGGTCTCTTAGGCTGTCTTCATTTCTTTTCATTCTTTTTTCTTTAGTTCTGTTCCACAGCAGTGAATTCCACCATTCTGTCTTCAGGTCACTTATCTGTTCTTCTGCCTCAGTTATTCTGCTATTGATTCCTTCTAGTGTAGTTTTCATTGTCATTTATTGTATTGTTCATCTCTGTTTGTTTGTTCTTTAATTCTTCTAGGTCTTTGTTAAACATTTCTTGCATCTTCTCGATCTTTGCCTCCATTCTTTTTCTAAGGTCCTGGATCATCTTCACTATCATTATTCTGAAATTTATTTTTGGAAGGTTGCCTATCTCCACTTCATTTAGTTGTTTTTCTGGGTTTTTATCTTGTTCCTTCATCTGGTACATAGCCCTCTGCCTTTTCATCTTGTCTGTCTTTCTGTGAATGTGGTTTTTTTACACAGGCTGCAGGATTGTAGTTCTTCTTGCTTCTGCCGTCTGCCCTCTGGTTCCACCTATCTTTTGATTTCTTTTATTTGTATTGTAATGTTTTTAATTTCTAATATCCTAGTATATCTGAATGGTCTTTTTTTTTTTTTTTTTTTTTTTTGGCCACACAGCTTGCGGGATCTCAGTTCCCCTACTAGGGATCGAACCCATGTCCCCGCAGTGGAAACGCAGAGTCCTAACCACTGCACAGCCAGGGAATTCCCAGAATGGTCGTCTTTTAATTACATCTTATTCTTGTTTCTTGAATATAATCTGTTCTTTCACCTCTTTGAGGATATTAATGACAGTTTCTTTAAAGCCTTCTGCTAGTTGCATTTTCTCAGTTTTTTCCTAGTTCCTTTCTCAGTACATCAGTTCCGCTGTAATGTGACATATGCATTCCTAAAATCACTGTGCTATGCAAAATTACTTAGTAAAAACCACAGGGCTGGGCTTCCCTGGTGGTGCAGTGGTTGGGAGTCCGCCTGCCGATGCAGGGGACACGGGTTCATGCCCCGGTCCGGGAAGATCCCACATGCCGCAGAGTGGCTGGGCCCGTGAGCCATGGCCGCTGAGCCTGCGCATCCGTAAGCCTGTGCTCCGCAACGGGAGAAGGCCACAACGGTGAGAGGCCCGTGTACCGCAAAAAAAACAAAACAAAACACACAGGGCTTATGGGAAAATGGAATTGGGATACAACAAAAACTTTGTAACACATTTAAAATAAAAAAATAAGGGCCTCCCTGGTGGCGCAGTGGTTCGGGGTCCGCCTGCCGATGCAGGGGCGCGGGTTCGTGCCCCGGTCCGGGAGGATCCCACATGCTGCAGAGTGGCTGGGCCCGTGAGCCATGGCTGCTGAGCCTGCGCGTCTGGAGCCTGTGTTCCGTAACGGGAGAGGCCACAGTGGTGAGAGGCCTGCTTACCGCAAAAAACAACAAAAAAGATAAGAACCTAATGACAACAGGACTTGCTAGATTATTAAGAAATACATAAATACTACAATAAATATGGCACTTTATCTTGATAATGACCTGAAGTTTTCTTGTGAAAGTGGCCATCAGAAGTATTGCAATTTGTGTGTTATTGTGAAGTATTGGAAGGAAGGTTGTCTGAAAACAGAAGGAAAGTATGATACCAGATGTGAATTGTTATGGCTCATAACACACATGGTGACCTGAAGTAGCTACTAGCTGTTTGAGGTTTGTATATTTCATGTATGCTAGATGCAGTTTTCTGTGTTCACCTAGTGTTTCTCACAGATGAAACTGTTCATAATCAAACGCAAAGTTCATATTATGCTCAAATTGTTCCCTTATATATCAGTCTCATTGTAATAAGTTCTTGTGTTTTCAAGACAGTGTTATCGTGGAACTGCCTGTCATTTGTTTTAGACTCTCTTTGCCTTTTCATGTAAGGGGATATCCTCAAATGAATGCTAATCTTTGGTTTTCTTTACAAGTCCAAAAGTTCTCCCTAGAAAAGCCTGGCAGCCCAGCTGTTTTTGGGGGTTATCCCCAAATATCAGTATTGACTTTTCCTCAGTTTACCCAGAGAGAATAACTGCAGTTCGTATTTCTCCTGCTTGTTCAGCAGAAATTATCAGTCAACTCTATAGATGAACATGAACCTAAAGATGCCACAGACTTCAAAGAGTATATAGATTTTAAATATTTTGTATTACCCTGTTTTGTTTCTGTGGCATCTTTAATTATTTGCTTGTGCTCAGATTATAAGTAAGACTTTTAACATGAGTATATCAATGTTAATAGGTAAACAACTTCAGGAGCCAGAGTACAAAGTTTTTTTGTTTAACATAATGCCCTGAACATAAAGGTTTGTTTTCTTTTGTTTTCTATTTCTAGGTCGAGTATGTGTTTACAGACAAAACTGGTACACTGACCGAAAACGAGATGCAGTTTCGGGAATGTTCAATTAATGGTATAAAATACCAAGAAATCAATGGTAGACTTGTATCTGAAGGACCAACACCAGACTCTTCAGATGGAAACTTATCTTATCTTAGTAGTTTATCCCATCTTAACAACTTATCCCATCTTGCAACCAGTTCCTCTTTTAGAACCAGTCCTGAAAATGAAACTGAACTAGTAAGCAATTTTTAAGTTAATAAATAGGAGTTTCATTTGAAATAGTAATTCTTTGTTAGTTGGTGGGTTGTAGGAGAAAAAGTTTAAGTGTTAGTGGGGCAAGGAATATACATTTGAAATGTTTAGCCTTTGATTCAGCACTGAAAATTTATAGTCATAAGCCAGTTTGTCACTTAATATGCATCTACTTTAGGGAGGGAGGCTCAAGAGGAAGGGGATATGGGGACATGTGTATACGTATGGCTGATTCGCTTTGTTGTGCAACAGAAAGTAACACAGTATTGTGAAGCAATTATACTCCAATAAAGATCTATTAAAAATAAATAAATAAATAAAATGTTCCACTAAAAAAAAATATATAGGGCTTCCCTGGTGGCGCAGTGGTTGAGAGTCCGCCTGCCGATGCAGGGAATGTGGGTTTGTGCCCCGGTCCGGGAAGATCCCGCATGCCATGGAGCGGCTGGGTCCGTGAGCCATGGCCGCTGAGCCTGCACGTCTGGAGCCTATGCTTTGCAGCGGGAGAGGCCACAACAGTGAGAGGCCCACGTACCGCAAAAAAAAAAAAAAATATATATATATATATATATGTGTGTGTGTGTGTGTGTGTGTGTATATATATATATATATATATGCATCTACTTTAGTTCTCTGGGTATTTAAACGGGACTAAGTTAAAGAAAGCCCTTTCTGCCTTGAAATAAAGAGGACTTTGTTAAGGAATAGAGCTTAATAGAGTTTTTGAGATATCAGTTCTTCCACAAAAGAGTTTTCACCTTTACTTGCAATTTGTTTATGCCTCCTAAAAATATACTCAGATATTGAAGGGTCATAAGCAAATGTGACATTTTACTCTTGGGATTCAGAAGCAACCAACTGTTATTTATGCAATTCAGAATTGTAGCACTCTGGTTCTACGTCTTAGTTTATCAAATTATGAGCTGTATTGGCATTTTTTAGAATTTTGTTTCTGGTTTCCTACATGTTCCTACATGTTTTTTGGTATTGGTATATTTTATTATGAATATTAATTATGTTTCTACAGATTAAAGAACATGATCTCTTCTTTAAAGTAGTCAGTCTCTGTCACACTGTGCAGATTAGCAGTGTTCAGACTGATGGAATTGGTGATGGTCCCTGGCAAACCAACCTTGCACCCTCCCAGTTGGAGTACTATGCATCTTCACCAGATGAAAAGGCTCTCGTGGAAGCTGCTGCAAGGTAGTTTAAGTTTAATTTTCAAATCTTCAGAAAAATACCTTTTAAATGAAAATGTGAAAATGCAAGAACATAATTTTAAATTCTCAGACAAAATTCAGAAACATAAAGGTATTTTATTTTATTTTTACACTTTTTTTACACATAAAGGTATTTTATTTATATGTATATTTACACATAAAAGTATTTTAAATGAGAATTTGAAATGTCATTAATTTTGTTGTCAGGCTTGCATTAAGTCATATTTTGAAGAGATCTCTTTAAAAGTCTGGTTACTGTGAAATATGAACAATATAATTTGTGAGAAATACTTGTGTATGTATTGTTTTGGATCTACTCTCATCCTTCAAGTTCTTAAAAATAATCCTATACTCAAAGGAAATAACTTTAAAATACATCTTAAACTTATATTTTAAATGATTTTATTCAAGTTAGTTATATTGTGAATTATAAAATATCATCCTTTAAATCTTATATTTCTTTCTCCTTTTATTCCCTAGATTTGGCATTGTATTTATTGGCAATTCTGGAGAAACTATGGAAGTTAAAACACTTGGAAAACTGGAACGGTAATTTTTTTCTATATTGTAATTTTCTATATATTAAGTGTTTACTATAGAACAGGAATTGGTAAACTATGACCCAGAAACCAGATCTGGCCTACAGCCTGCAAACTAAATTACATTTTTTTTTTTTTTTTTTTTTTTGCGGTATGCGGGCCTCTCACTGTTGTGGCCTCTCCCGTTGCGGAGCACAGGCTCCGGACACGCAGGCTCAGTGGCCATGGCTCAGGAACCCAGCCGCTCCGCGGTATGTGGGATCTTCCCGGACAAGGGCACGAACCCGCGTCCCCTGCATCGGCAGGCGGACTCTGAACCACTGCGCCACCAGGGAAGCCCCCTAAATTACATTTTTAAAGTGTTTTCCAAAGCAAAAAAATATGCAGCAGAGATCATATATGGTCTTCAAAGCCTAAAGTATTTACTGTCTGGCCCCTTACAGGAAAAGTTTACTGACACCTGCTCTAGAATGATGTCAGTATTACATTGTATCTCATCATGGTAGTAACAGTATAATACTCTGAAACTTTCATCTGTAGTTTAGCTTAATGGTTCTTGAATTTACTTATGTGTTTATTTTACACATTCTTAGGATAATGAGTTTTGTAAATTTCTACTCACTAAATAAAAACTTCCTTATCTTTCCTATGATTTTTATCTTTCAAACATTAAGGAACTGTTGTATTATTTCCAGTATTTCCTCTGTTTGATAAATTAGTCCATTCTTATCACATTCATATCTTTCGTGGTTTTATCATTTCTGATCATATCTCAGCTCCACTTGTGCTTTTCCAGACTATGCTTTTCTGAACTAAATAGTGCCCAGTCTTTGGCTACTTTTATCTGGGAGCCTGTCTAGCTCATTTTATCAACTTATAAACCATTCTACTCAGTGTTTTTCTTTGAGATGTGCCAAAACATTCCATATGTACATCATTGTATAAATTCATCTAGAAGACTTTTCAATCCACACCTGACCCATCCACACAAATTCTTTTACAGCTCCCTAGAGAGGCCTTTGTGTCCCCCAACTGCACACACATGCCCTGTCGTAGGTTCAGAATCACTGCTGTAATGAGCCTCTGTTACTAATGTGAGTGTTCGTATTTCTCAGGTGTGTTTAGGCAGAAAAAAGAGTTGAGAATCAGTCACCTTTTTTAGTGAGGAAAAACATGAAGCTGGGCAGATATGTATTCCATTCCTTGCTGTGCCATTCACATGCTTATTTGACTTAAGGTAAATGAGTGTATCTTTCTGAGTTTAATAGTCCTCACCTGTAAAATGAGATAAGACCTACCTCCTTTGGTTCTCATGGGTATTAAATGATATAAGGTATGTAAAGTACGTGGCATTTGGTAAGTACTTAATAAATGTCAGTTCCTTCTTTTTCTGTCTTGTGTTATTAATGACTCATAATCCATCATCTTGAAAAATGTGACTGAGATTAATTTCTTGTTCTAAATTAACCATTTTATCTTTTATAGGGATTCTTTCCAAATATTCACTTAATATTCAAAAAAGTACAGATTTTGTCTTTCTTATTTTTTCTTCCTTAGGTACAAACTGCTTCATATTCTGGAATTTAATTCAGATCGTAGAAGAATGAGTGTAATTGTTCAGGCACCTTCAGGTAACCAATTTAAATGTTCATGAATTTTTAGTTATGTAATACTAAGAACTTAATAACTCATTTTTCTTTTTAGGTGAGAAACTTTTATTTGTTAAAGGAGCCGAATCATCAGTTCTCCCGGAATGTATAGGTGGAGAAATAGAAAAAACAAGAATTCATGTAGATGAATTTGCTTTGGTAAGTGCAAATTTCTCTAATTTAAAAACCGCTAAAAAAATATATATATATGAAAGATTTGGGGTTTCATTTTTGCATTAGTATTTTATCAAAAATTATAGAAATTCTGCAGTTCTGTTACATTATATGTTGGCTCCTCATTCGTTGGTTAAAATGTGACCTTTTTTAACCTGCTAAAATATGTCTTCTCTTTGCACCTAGTACAGCCAGAGTACTTATGGCTACAAGGACCACTCAGATTGCTATATTAAAAAGGGAGGGACTTCCCTGGCAGTCCAGTGGTTAAGACTCCGTGCTTCCATTGCAGGGGGCATGGGTTCCATCCCTGGTCGGGGGATTAAGATCCTGCATGCTGTACAGCATGACCCCCCCACCAAAAAAAAAAAGAGACGTACAAAAATCCCAAGTATGTGTAGAAACTGGAACCCTGATAACATTGCTGATGGGAATATAAATGATATGGCCACTTCCAAAAATAGTTTTACAATTCCTCATAGAACATAGAGTAATATAGAGTTACTATATACTTGGAAATTTCACTCCTAGGTATACATCCAAGAGAATTGAAAACATACATCTACACAGAAACTTGTACTTAGCAGCTTTATTCCTAATGGCCAAAAAAATGGAAACACCCAAATGTCCATCAACTGATGTGTCATATCCATATATGATATGTGTCATATCCATATAACAAAATGTTATTTGGCCATTAAAAGGAATGAAATACTGATATATGCTACATCATGGATGAACTTTGAAAAGATTGCTAAGTGAAAGAAGCCAGTCACAAAAGGCCACATGTTCCATTTATATGAAATACCCAGAAAAGACAGATTCATAGAGCCAGAAAGCATATTAGTGGTTGCCAGGAGCTGGAGAAAGGGGGGAAAGGGAAGTGTCTGCTAATGAATATGGAATTCCTTTTGGGGGTGACACAAATGTTCTGGAATTAGATAGTAATAACAGTTGCACGACTTTGTGAGTACACTAAAGACCACTGAATTGTACTTTTTAAAGTGAATTATGGTACGTGAATTATGTCCCTCTTAATAAAAGAATAGGAAAATCTTACAAAAACAAAGTGCCACAATTCATGTGAAGAGGAAACTTATTAAGCAGCTCCGTCTCAGTGTTAGAGCCTCATGAGCTCTCATTTCTGCATTTCTATAAATGCTGCCCACCTGCCTCCTTTACTTACTTATGGTTTCTTTTCTCCCATTACTTTCTATTTGTTTATGGTCTAGTTCATCTACCACGCTGTAATATCCATAAGAACAAAGGCATTGTTCTACTTTTTTGGGGGGGGCCGGGGACTGCGGTGGGTCCTCGTTGCTGCCTGTGGGCTTTCTCTAGTTGTGGCGAGTGGGGGGGGCGCTACTCTTCATTGCGGTGCATGGGCTTCTCGTTGCAGTGGCTTCTCTTGTTGCGGAGCACCGGCTCTAGGCTTGCAGGCTTCAGTAGTTGCAACATGTGGTCTCAGTAGTTGCGGAGTGTGAGATCAGTAGTTGTGGTGCACGGGCTTAGTTGCTCCATGGCAAGCAACATCCTAGGAAGATGTGGGATCTTCCTGGATCAGGGATCGAACCCGTGTCCTCTGCATTGGCAGGCAGATTCTTAACCACTGCACCATCAGGGAAGTCCTATTCTACTTTTCTGTCATTTTAATCCAGAAAAATGCTGGCACGTAGTTGGCACTCAATAAATGTTTGTTGTGGAATTAATTTAGTAACTCTCATAGTCTCTTAACTGTTATTTAAGAGAAGCAGGTGTTTATAGGTGTAGGTCATTTGTAAATCAAGGAATGACAACATTTAGAAATCTAAGTAGTGTCATATAGTATTTTAAAACTTTTCCTTTCTGAGTCCTACTATTAGAACATTTATTTTGGGTTTTTCTGAGGAAAATGTGTTGCAAGAAAAAGAACTTTTGTAAGCTTTCAGATTTAGATACCAACTTCCAAATATTAACACCATAAGAAAAGTTTACACCTGGTAGAATCAGATAATCAAATATATATTCCTAAGTTTTGTGAAATTCCAATTCACCAGTAAAGGTATAATGATACAATTTAAAATCATTCATTCAGTGGCTCTAGAAAGTATTGGTTGGTTGATAATGACCACTTTACAGGCTTCTTTATTTGAAATGTGAATTTGTCATATCATGAACCCTCAGGAAATTATAGTCCCCTTTGCTTAAAAAAAAGTTCTTTTAAAGTAGATAAAAGTGGGGACTTCCCTGCCAGTCCAGTGGTTAAGACTTCACCTTCCAATGCAGGTTCAATCCCTGCTCGGGAAGATCCCACATGCCTTGCGGCCAAAAAACCAAAAAAACCCACATAAAACAGAAGCCGTATTGTAACAAATTCGATAAAGACTTTAAAAAAAATTGTCTAAAAAAAATAAATAGATAAAAGTGGAGTTGTAGTGGTTAAAACAGGAGAGAAGAACCTGGGGCTGCCTCTCTCTTGACAATCCTAAAGGTACCATTATAGAACTTTTTGGCTTTCCTGGTAAAACATATTTAAAATCACAGGTAGATCGTCTTTATGATCCTGTCTAGGCTCTAATGTTCTACAATTCAATGACCTTAATTTTTTTGAGCAACTGTTTAGGAACTCATCAAAAATTGCAAGAGCTATGATAATATGTGTCCCATAACTCAGATAACTAGGGTTTTGTGACAGTTTATTTCCTATCACTAGATGATAGTACTTTTTAAATTATTTATAGTTGAATTTTGGTAATGGGGTCCTCAGTTTATTTCAGTGACTTCTTAATTCCCCATTAGTTATCTTTGTTCAATTTTTGTCTTTAATTTTCCTATTTTAGAAAGGGCTAAGAACTCTGTGTATGGCCTATAGAGAGTTTACACCTAAGGAGTATGAGGAAATAGATAGACATTTATTTGAAGCCAGGACTGCCTTGCAGCAACGGGAAGAGAAATTGGCAGATGTCTTCCAGTTCATAGAGAAAGACCTGATATTACTGGGAGCTACAGCAGTAGAAGACAAGTAAGTATCAGACAAATAGGCAATATCATTTTTCTCTCATAAGAATTTTTCTAGCCAAGTGTTTCTAATTTATGACAAATTCTATTTTTTAACATTTTATACTTAATATATTTAAAATGAAAATAGAGAATTAAAGCCTTAATTTTTCCCAGTCCATATATATAATTTTTGTTCTAGCCAGCTATCTGAAATAGTTGAAAGAATACAGCCATGTATAGTTTTGCCTGTAGTCTGGAGTTTTTAGACTATTCCTCAGTGTTCCATACAAAGATTTTAAGTTCCTGCTTAATTCTCCAGCCTCACCTCTTACCACTGCCCCCCCTTCCACTTTACATTTCAACAGTACCAAACTGTCTAGTTCTCTGAACGACAGCTATAGTTAAAAGTGTTCTATTTTGTGCCTTTTTTCGTTGGCAAGGCTGTGCTTTCTGCCTGGATCATTCTTCCCTTATCCATCTGTGAATACCTATTCATAAACCATAGTTCATATATCACCCCCACTCCAGGAGGACCTTTCCTAACCCCTAACAGTATTAAAAATTCTCTCGTTTGGAAAGCCTCCATGTTTTGTAGGTAGTTCTGTTGTAGTAGTTTTGTAGGCAGTATATTATTTGTTGAAGACTTTCTCCTCTGTTAGCCTGTGAATTCCTTGAGGTCTACTTATTCTTTGCCTTTGTTCCCAGCATCTCTCTCCCTGTGTGTTTCAGTTTCTTGAATTAAATTGAATTCTACAAATTAAGCCTATTGTTACGTTTTTCTCTACCCGCTAGATCTAAAGGTGCTTGCATTTTTTAAAATCTAGGGTTTCATTTACTTTTCAGTTGTCCTCATGAGATTTATGAGACTCCCTGAGGTTATATGTAGACCATTATTGTCCACAGTCTGAATTTTGAACTAATGAGGTAAGAGATTTTCTTGCCGAAAAAGGAGAAAATCTTCTAATTTGAAATTTAAGACTTTCTAAGAAAATGAGTTTATGAAGACTATATAGTTAGTTGGTTCTATAAAAATCAGCTTTGAAGATACACTCTTAAAATATGAAGTTGTAGATTTTACATTTAAGTTTACATAGTGCTCCAACATATCAATACCCTGTGAGCTTCAAAAAAACCAAATACATTTACAGTAGTATTATCAGTAACCAAAATGAAGGGAAGGAAACTTTACAATTGTGAGAATGCACAAATGTTCTCATTAAGGCAGTATTGACCCAAGCGATCATTTAGTATCTGTCACCTAAAATGCCTCACAACTCTGGAATTCCCATTGTGACAAACATGTGTTAGCACACAGTTGTAGATTTTATATTAGCCAGGTGGTCACTAATTTGGTTATTCCTATTTTTTCCCTAATGGAAAAAAATTCAATTATATTACTATACTATAACATCCGTAGGTTAAGGAGTTCGGAATTACCTTACTTTACTTTGTGGTTCATACTTTAAATACAGTCAAAAAAATGTTCTCTACTACTAATTTTGTTTCTTTTATTTTCAGACTACAAGATAAAGTTCGAGAAACTATTGAAGCATTGAGAATGGCTGGTATCAAAGTATGGGTACTTACTGGAGATAAACATGAAACAGCTGTTAGTGTGAGTTTGTCATGTGGACATTTTCACAGAACCATGAACATCCTTGAACTTATAAACCAGACGTCAGACAGTGAATGTGCTGAAAAGTTGAGGCAGCTTGCCAGAAGGTAAGAATATAATTATCTGTATCATGGAGTTCAGGGGCCAGCAAGCTATGGCCCATGGGCCCAAATATGGCCCACCGCCTTTTTTACAGCCCATGAGCTCAAAATAATTTTTACATTTTTTAATGGATGAAAAAGAAGTCAAAGAAGAGTAATATTTCATGGTGTGAAAATTACATGAAATTAAAAGTTCGGTGTCTGTAAATAAAGTTTTATTGGAACAGAGCCACATTTGTTCATTTACACATCATCAGTGAAGGCTTTTGCACTATAACAGCACAGTTGAGTAATTGGGACAGAGACCTTATAAAGCACCTTTCTCATTTCTCACTGCTGCTTGATAATATACTACAAATCACAGCGACACAATTATAACTTGTTAATGTTTTCCGTGCCACACATTTTGCCGTATGACATTTTAGTATATTTTTATTATCAGTATTTAACCATCATGTCCAAACATGAAAAGAAAAATGGAATTTTAATATCACACTCTTAAAGCATAGTGGAGTGTTGATTATTATCAAATTAGGTGGCAAAGAATTGTGTTTATTATTCAGTGATAATATGCTTTAATATACTGCCTGTTTGAAAAGACATAATCAAAAATGAAATACAAAATCTCATTACAGATGGTTCTTTTGCAATAAAATGTAAAATTTCATTACAGATCAGCATTAACACATGGACATGTGCAATTGATTTTGATGATAGGAAACATGAACTTTGAACCCCAATTAATCAAAATTAATTGGAGTTCTTCCCCCTGCAAAATAAAAAGGTTTCTGTTCTCCTCATTAGTAGACTTCTATTACTTTAAAAATTGTACTTAATTTTTTTTTTTTTTTCGCGAAAAGGAAAGATTTATTACTTGCAGCAAGTAAGGAGAACACTGGGGATCTTTCCTAAAATAGTGTCTCCCCCAAACAGCAAACTTGGGGAAGTTTTAAGTTAAGGGTACATGCATATTCATGAAGGGGCTTGAGCAGAGGAGAATTCAGCATAGAATTGGGGCCACGATTGATAGAGTCCAAGCTTTAGTTGATTGAAGTCATGTGGGTCAACATCATCATTCCATCCTCCACCTGGGTGCGGGCCTTAGTTCCCGCAGAACTCAAAAGACTGGCCTCAGGACTTAATGAAGCTCGGATTCTTGATGTCTCATCACAGAAAGAATTCAGTGAGAGACAAAGTGATAGATAAGAAGTGGATTTATTTAGGGAGAAACACTCCACAGACAGTGTGGACCCTCTCAGAAGGTGAGAGAGTCCCTTAATTATTACATTTTTTACTTAAAATTTTTTTTGTCAAAATTTGTTTCCTCTTTTGTAGCATGAGTACCTACATAATATCCTCAATTTAGCCTCATGGCCCACAAAACTTAAAATCAAAATGTTTACTTCTAACGCTTTACAGAAAACATTTGCCAACCACTGATGAGGTTCACATGACCAAACAGGGAAATTAATCTGCATTTTACTGTTCAAAGATAATTTCATAGGTATTTATTTTCTTAATGCGTTCTCTTTTTCTCTAAATCTGCTTTTTTCGGTAAATCAACTTTATTTAGGAGCCCCCATTTAACACAGTCAGTTGTTTTTACAATAAATCAGGAGTGCTTCAGTGTAAGCATCAGGGTTGCTTGTATGTAGCCATCTAAGATATTCTACAGGTACCTGTCTTTGCAGTCTTGTAATATTAATGCAGAAAAACAAATGCGAAAAGACAATGCCACAGTTGTCAATGTACATTCAGTGCTTGATTTACATTTGTTATGCAGAGATTGATGTGATACTAAACTCTGGATTTCATCAGAGAAAAACTTACTTAAGGAATGTTTTAAAGAGACAGTGCAGCTCTCAGAAGGGTCTTTGCTTGAGCTCAAAAAGGTGATTAATTTAGGTAATTATACTACAGTTTTGGAGCAGTGCCAACACTATCGTGATTGCTTAAACATTTAAGTATCATAATGTCAAGAACTCCCTAAAACATACAGACTATTTGCTCAGAATCATTTACTTCTTAAATATTACTCCTGATTTTAAAAATACTAAATGTTCATTTAAAAAATACTGAAAATGGTAAAGAAGATATGGTTAATAATATAATACAGCCATCTAAAGATAATTATTACTTGTATTTTAGAATTTTTTTAAGTCTTCTATATATGTGCTTTTAGTGAGTCTGTTAAGATCATGGGTATTGTTCATTTCCCTTTTTGTACAAAAGCTGTATTATAAAGTGAAGGTTATACCTTAAAATGAATTTTAGGCTTGCTGTGTGAAACTTATGTTTTAGAGATACCATCTTTTTGGTGGAGTACGTTTTCTTTTCTTTTTTTCCTTTGGCCATGCCATGAGGCTTGTGGGATGTTAGCTCCCCGACCAGAGATTGAACCTGGGCCCTCAGCAGTGGGAGCACAGACTCTTAACCACTGGACTGCCAGGGAGTTCCTGGAGTGCATTTTCTGAGTTAACCGTGTAAGTCAATAGGATTTTGATTTACAGACTTTCAGGAGGTATCTATTCTAAAAATTTTGGGTATAGCAAAAGAATTCCATACCTTTGAAAGCTTTAGTGTATATATCCAGTCCTTCACAAACATATAATGATTGTCTCTTATCTGGGCATTTGGAACAGAGTCACATAAGGTGTATTTATTCCCAGAACACTTACAATGTGTAGGAAAAACAAATAAATATATTGTCATAGACCTATCACAACTGAATTGTAACTGAGGCAAGAACAGAGAGCTGTGGGTAGACAGAAGAGGGAAGCTTAGCCTGAGCTTAGCGTAGGCTAAGTTCTTGCTCTACATTAGAACTCACGACTGTGTTGTTTCCAGCGATGAAATGTAAACTGGTCAGAGAGTAACACCAAGAAGCAAAGCGGGCAATGTATGCAAATTGCCAGAGCTGAGAGATTCATTCAAGGAATTGATAGTAGTTAAATATGGCCAGAGAATGGAATAGATGGGAGATGATGTGGGAAGTATTGAGACATGAGACTACAGAAATAAGCAGATGCTACCTTACTGTGTACCAGAACTGTGAGCTGGTTTTCCGTACTGCATAAATGTCACCCCATGGATTGTGAGATAGTATGCTGATTTATGACACCTGTCCAGAGGAAAACCTAAGTTAGTATGCTGTGGGAAGGTTGCCAAGGAAAACTGATCTGATCTATCCTACTCTTGGCTGCTACTACTTCTTATGAGGCCATGTGCTCAGGCAGTGCTCACGCTGAATGTATTGGAGGCAGCAGAGGCTGCTAAATAAGTTCAGCCAACAGGGAGGAAGAATAGTTTAGGTGCTGATTTTGGATATTGGAGAATTATTAAAAGAAATATACATTTTTTAAATTTTATGTTGTGAATGTTGTTTACCACTTATTAGTTGTAGTGCAACACAGTAGTTGTTAGGCATACTATGAAAGACATAATTTTAACTTACAGAAAAGAATTAAGTATTATAAGACAAAAATTACAGTATTTATTTAGTTTTTATAGCTTGTTGCTCATTTAATAGTCTTCTCACTTGTCATTTAAAATTTGAGGGTACAACCACTATGGAAAACAGTATGGAAAAAATTTTAAATAGAACTACCATATGATCCAGCAATTCCACTCCTGGGTATTTATCCAAAGGAAATGAAATCACTATCTCAGAGATATCCACACTCCCATGTTCATTGCAGCATTATTCACAGTAGCCAAGAATGGAAAGAACCTAAATGTCCATTGTTGTGTGTATGGATAAAGAAAATGTGATGTGTGTGTGTGTATACACACACACAAAGGAATATTATTCAACCATAAAAAAGAAGGAAATCTTGCTTTTTGTGATAACATGGATGGACTTTGAGGCTTTATGCTGAGTAAAGTAAGTCAGAGAGAAACAAATACTTATATGTGGAATTTTAAAAAGCTAGTGGTAGAAGGGTGGTTGCCAAGAGCTGGGGTGTGGGGGAAATGGGGAGATGATAGTCACAGGGTACAAACTTATATATAAGTTTATATATAAGATGAATAAGTTCTGGGGATCTAATGTACAGCATGGTGACTGTAATTAACAGTACTATATTATATATTTGAAAGTTGTAAAGAAAGTAGATCTTAAATGTTATCACCACACACAAAAAAATATGTGAAAGGATGGAGGTATTAACTAACCTTGTTGTGGTAGTCATTTTTGCAGTATATATGTGTATCAAACCATCATGTTGCACACCTTAAACTTATATATGTTATATGTTAATAATATCTCAATAAAGCTGAAAAAAAATTGAAAATGTATGGATGTTTCTCAGTAGCAGTCTTGCTATACTGTGAACCCAGTGGTGAACTGTAGTATTTTCCTTTTGGTGGATTTAGTGCAGTGCTACTTTGAGTGCTGGCCTTTAGCAGCATAAGAAGCTTGCTCCAGAATGTAAATCTGTATATACGTATGCTGCTTCTTTCAGCGAGAAACTCTTATTACCAAAGGAGGAGCGGGGTAAAGCAGTTGAACAAAATAGTGTGCTCAGTAATACAGTTGATTTACATACTGATGCAAGCTTCTTATCTTTCTTTTTGTTTTTCTTCTTCTTACCTCTTTCTTGTCACAAGTAGTTTGCCCAGTTGCCAGTAATTAGGTCATGCTTTGGAGTAGTCCTCGGTTTAGTGTATGCCCACAAGAGGGGTGTTATCCATGTTCCACCGTCGTAATACCTGGCATTACAGTCCATTGTAGGGTTAAATATCAAGAGACAGTTATGATTCCTTCATTCCTTTCCTTCCTACGGTGAATCTAGCTTGTAAATTTTCCCGAACATTCTTGATGTCATTTAATTTTTTAAAATTAGAATTTGCTAAATGTGTAACTAGTAACTTTTTTTATTTTTGTAAGACTTTCCATAGTCACAGTTTGGGAGAATATCCTCAGATTATGTATTACAGTTCACATTTTAGAAAATATGGTTACTGCATGTATATACCAATTCATTGTAAAAATGAACATCGTCTGTTTTACTCATCATATCAGTCACTCTCAGTTCTGCTTAATCTTAACTTTCAAGTGATAGAACTCAGTTTGTTCCCTGACATGCCAGTTTTGTAACAGTGAAGTCTGAGTAAATGATCCATCTTTCAGTAAGAAGCTTTTGTTTACTAGATGAGTCTGAATAATATGGCTTTAAAGTATCTTACAGAGAATATAATTATTTTCTTTTTTAGAATTACAGAGGACCATGTGATTCAGCATGGTCTGGTGGTGGATGGGACCAGTCTGTCTCTTGCACTCAGGGAACATGAAAAACTATTTATGGAAGTTTGTAAAAATTGTTCAGCTGTAATGTGCTGTCGTATGGCACCACTGCAGAAAGCAAAGGTATGTTTATGTCATAACAAGTCCCATAAATGTATTTAGATTTAAAAGTATTCTTCGGACTTCCCTGGTGGCGCAGCGGTTAAGAATCCGCCTGCCAATGCAGGGAACACGGGTTCGAGCCCTGGTCCAGGAAGATCCCACATGCCGTGGAGCAACTAAGCCCGTGCACCACAACTACTGAGCCTGCACTCTAGAGCCCGCAAGCCACAACTACTGAGCCCATGTGCCACAACTAATGAAGCCCGCATGCTTAGAGCCCATGCTCCGCAACAAGAGAAGCCACCGCAATGAGAAGCCCGCGCAGCACGAGGAAGAGTAGCCCCCACTCGCCGCAACTAGAGAAAGCCTGCAGCAACAAAGACCCAAAGCAGCCAAAAGTAAAATTAATTTAAAAAAAAAAAAGTATTCTTTAACGTTAATGCCTCATATAGTTCCATTTGGTGGTATGCAGTATATGTATCTTACTAGGGGTCAGTCACTTCTCATAATATGAATTTTAACCACGTACATTAGGCCTTTGGAAATTTCACAGTGAATATTGAAGTTTCAACTATTCATAATGACCTAGAAATAGATCATTGTGACCTAGAAATGACCACGTGGTAGGTAGCAGTTTGTGATTTTCCTGAGACATAAATTTGAACTGTGATAACTGAAGTCTCACAAGTTAGTTACTTAACTGGTGAGGGAGCCTATAAGACTTCAGTTCATCTGCACCTCCAGGTGGTTCTGTTGATCTGTGCTTATTCTTGCATTCTTACGAAGTGATAATTCTCTTTGTTAAAGATAGCTGTTAAGTGATAAATAGAACTTTAGTAAAAAGTTGAAAAGCCAATTAATTCTGATATGAAGCTATATACAGGAATTATTTAAAGTTCAGCTAACTATGATTCAAGTGATAGCCTATACAAATATTTTTTGCAACTGTAATCTTCACAAGGATACCCTTTGAAATGCACATCTGAACACATTTTTTTACATATAGGTCTAAAAAATTTTACATCCAGTTTTTTTGGCTTCGTGGATTTTTTTTTACAGTGCCTATTTTATTATTATTATAAGCCATGTACTTCCCCCAGTCTATGGAGACTAAAACCTGAGACCAAACAGAGCTAATGCCTAGATTCTTTTTTTTTCTTGGTTGCGGCGGGTGGGCCCCTTGATTGCAGGCAGCAGGCTCCTTAGCTGTTGCATGCTAACTCTTAGTTGCAGCACGCATGTGGGATCTAGTTCCTGACCAGGATCGAACCTGCATCCCCTGCATTGGAAGGCGGATTCTTAACCACTGTGCCACCAGGGAAGTCCTCCTAGATTCTTTATAAAAGTATATTCAAGTATTCCAAAGAAACCTTTCTTTTGATTTTATTGAATTTAATTTTGATTGCTTTATAAAATTTTAAAAATTTATTACAAGAGAAAATAATTATCTTTCCCCTGTATCAAATGAAAAGAATAATTTCTTGAGAAGGAAAAAAAATTGCCTGACAAAGTGCAATTAATTGTAATTATTTTTTACACAATTATTATTAAGCTTTTTACAAATTTAAACTGTTTAAAAGATTTTTACATACCATCATAAAATCCAAAGATAGTACTCTGTTTTGCTGTGTCATTTCTGAAAAACATTCCTAACATCTTAATGGAGACATCCCTCAAAAAGTGAACCTCGGTGCCTATTATCGTCTAATATAAACATTTTTTTCATTGCTCTACCTTTCTTACAACAGATCGTTTCAGATAAATGACTTTATATAAATACATGAAGATTTAAATTTTATCTAAAACTAATTAGTTGTATGTCTTTCAGGTAATAAGACTGATAAAAATCTCACCTGAGAAGCCTATAACATTGGCTGTTGGCGATGGTGCTAATGATGTAAGCATGATACAAGAAGCACATGTTGGCATAGGTGACTGATTTTTTCTTGAACTTTTAAAAAGTTGGTTTAATCAATTGGTAATTTTGAATTTTCCTTTTGTAGACTAAAGCACAATATCAAATATATGAATGAACACTAAATGCAGCAGGGTAATATATCACAGTGTATTTCCATCGGAAAGCTATTATAACTAAGCCCAATATTTAGGATATTTTACTTCCAAATTTTCAAGGAAATAAATACCACATTAGTGAATTTTATCTTTGCCAGTTCTCCTTCCCAATAAAGTAACTTTACTTTTACTTGCCATTTTGTACCTTTTAAAGTACTTTTACACATTATTTTATCATTTTAACACTCTAAATTTGTGATTTACATAGTTACCCTCATGGTTTTAAATTCTCATTTTAGAATGTTATTATTATTTACTTTATTCATCAAAGATTCTGCAACTTATTTTAAAGATAATTTTAGAGACAGGAAATTACACCAAACTATAATATAATTGTAAAATTTCAAATACTTTCTAATTTAATAACCTTCATTCTTATTTCTTTTCTATTTTTGCCTAAAATTTTTATTAGATTCAGAATACTAAAATCACTTTATTATGTTTAAATTATCAGTCATTTCCTATTTAAACCATATTCTGACCTAACTTCCTCGATAATTTTATTGAGGAAGGAAAAGAGAAGAGTATGGGTTTTTTGTTGAAGGATAAAATTTTAGAGTTAGAAAAGAGGATACTCCTCGCTCTGGAATTGCCTATGTGATGAGTAGTTATTGGGTCTAATATTTCCAGTGTATCTCTCAAATCAACTCCTTCCTCTTTGGGATTATTAACTCTTCATTTTGAAAATTTCATTTTCTTTCTAGTGTGTATACTGTTGTTCCCCAGAAATCTTCATAGTAATTTGATGATAACTTCCTATACCATATGTTAGAGCATAAAAACTACAGTATTTATAACAGTTTGATTCTAATATGATAACAGCCAGACCAGTGAACAGAATCAGTTCAAACATCTGGAAATTTAGTATATAACAAAGGAGATGTTTCAGATAAGTAGGGAAGCAAATTATTTGATTAAAATATGCTGATATAACTAGTTAATTATTTGGAAAAAAAAAAGTGGGTTCCTTTCCATTGCTTATAGCAAAACAAATTCCAGGTGGATTAAGGATTTAAATAATTTTTGAAGGCCATAAAAAATAATAGGAAACTTTAATGAATAATCCTGTTATTTGAGGTGTGGAAGGATCTTTTAGGTACAAAACCAAACAAAACAAGGAACTAAAAAGGAAAAAGATCAATATGTGTGGCAGAAGTAAATACTTCCCATAAACAAATTTTAAAGACAAACTGGTAAGGAATATTTGCAAAATAGATGACAGTCTTAATCTTCCTAATATGTGAGGTCTTAACAAATTAAGGAGAATAAGGAAAACATTCTAGTAGAAATATGTTGAAAGGTGTGAGCCATCAGTTGTCACAAAAGGAGAAATCTAAACAGAATACTAAATGCACGAAAAAACTGTTGTCTCCCTAATAATTAAAAGAATATAAATTAAAATTGCTTATCAGATTGGCAAAAATTACAAAGATTGATAAAACCTGGAATTGACAAAGGTATAGATTAACAGATGCCCTTATACGATGTTAGTGGGAATGTAAATTGGTACACCTGCATTATTATGTATAACAATTTTAAATGTGTGCCTATTGACCTAGCAATTTTGCATCCAGGAATTTCTTTTAAGAAAATAAATGAATATGTTAACAAACACATATGTTATAAACAATGTCCATAATGTAGTAAGTGACAAAAGCTGATTACAAAACAAATAATCCCATCTTTATGCACTCGTTTTTATATATGTTAAATACACATAAGGAAAAATTCTAAAAGTATAGAGACCAAAAACAGTGGTTTTCTCTAGGAGTTGCGAATATAGGTGATTGTCTTTACCTATACATTTTGGAACACTTTTATGACAAAAGTAAAAAATTTTAATTTTGAAAAATAATTTTTTCAAAGCTGCTTCCATATTGAATAAACAAATTTGGCAATAACTTTTGAAACCTAAAGAATTATAGTAACCTAAAAAAAAGTTCTCATATTTATCAGATAAAATTATGTACTGATTTCAAGTAATAGTGTACATTTTCCTTTTAAAAAGCACACTGTGTTTGACTTACGCATGAAAGTTTTAAGACCATTAAACATGATCATATTTGCTTGGTTCAAATTACTCAATTTGCATATTTTTAATGTTAATTGGAAATAGTGAAGTCAAAGCTGTTT
This sequence comes from Grampus griseus, assembly GCF_964374135.1. NCBI lineage: Eukaryota > Metazoa > Chordata > Mammalia > Artiodactyla > Delphinidae > Grampus > Grampus griseus. Next base: position 59,790,280 of record NC_138998.1, read on the forward strand.
TATAGCATTCTCTTCATTAGAATTTTTTTTTTAATGTTCTTAGATCCTGAACTTTTAATATTATTTTTATATTAATTTTATTCTGATTCTTTGAAAATTGATATTGCATGCCTGGTGTAAGTTACAGCTTTGTGTTAATTACATATTTGATTTAAGGGGAGCAACCTTTTGGGAATCTATTGTCTACTATATTTTAGGGTATAGTGATCCTAAGTCCAGGTTCAGCTGCTACAGTTAATTAAGGTATTTGCAGATATATCATAAACATTACACTTATCAGTTATCAATGAACTTACCTTTTTGTCCCCTTATTACAGGAATCATGGGTAAAGAAGGAAGACAAGCTGCAAGGAACAGTGACTATGCAATAGCTAGATTTAAATTTCTCTCCAAATTGCTTTTTGTTCATGGTCATTTTTATTATATTAGAATAGCTACCCTTGTACAGTATTTTTTTTATAAGGTAAGTTTCATGGATATATTTTAGAATCAATTTCTAACAGAGTATTTGAGGTTTCAGTTTAAGGAATGCTATTACCGTACAAATTATTCTTAAAATTTTTTTCTCTGTAAGTAAAACTAACAGTTTATGGAATATCCTTTTATTATTTTATTATAATAAATCTAATGTGTACTCACAGAAAGCAAATCAGTGGTTGCCTGAGGCCAAGGGTGCAGGTGATAGAATTGACTAGAAAGGAATATGAGAGAACTTTGCATGACAGAAAAGTTCAACTTGATTATGGTGGTGGTTACACAGCTGTGTGAATTTGTCAGAATACATCAAAATTCACACTTAGTATGTTATTCTATGCAAATTAGAACACAATTAGTTTGATTTCTTTATTGTTATGTTGTCCTGAACCAGTAATAAATTTTAATTTTAACTCCAATATGATGATTTCAAGCAGAGGTTCTTAATCTTTTTTGAGATTACAAATTATAGGGATTTTAGATGCATAAAATAAAATATATAGGATTACAAGGAAACCAATTATGTTGAAACACTGTCCTAATCTCTTGACCCTTATGGGCAAAGATGGGGTTCTGTGGAATCCATATTAAGAGCCTCTGAGTACCAAGACATTTAATACATCAGAATGTCCTATATTGCGTATATTTCTATAATTAATTAATAGCTGCAACCCAGTGAAAGAACACAGGTAGATTGCATAATGCTAACAGATGATGGTGGCAGTTTTTTCCTAGCTTGTTATTATAACTTTTGCTGTGACATAAGGCTATTGAAATGGAAAGATGTTTTGATCGTTCCATTTGTTGTATTTTAAATATTTCTGCATTTTAAAGCAATTTTAGCTCTAAAGTTTAAGTAAACTTTTCTTATTGTACTATAAATGAAAAGTATTGAATAATAGTTGGTAGGTTATAAATTCAAAATTACGGTATTGCTTGGCAATGATAGGAGTCAAAGGTGTTTTCTTTCTGACATTTGTAATGCTGCCTAGACTACTTTTAGACATTTTTTAATAAAATGGGAATCCTATTTCCCCATTTTATATGGACAAGTTCTTATGGGCAGATCTACTTACCATATCAACTGATACTATATTTTTGGACTCTTAATAGCCATTTTTAGAAATTGTTTCTCTTTTAGACCTAAATATTTCAATTATTTCCATTTAATCTTGTTTTTCAGAATGTGTGCTTTATCACACCCCAGTTTTTATATCAGTTCTACTGTTTGTTTTCTCAACAGGTAAGTAAATAGAATCTTTTGTTTTATCCTTTTAAAGTAAAGTGTGTGTGTTCAGTTTTTGGTAGATACTTGGAGGGACTTTTTCCATTTTTCCTAGTCCTACAGATAACTAGACAAAACTTTTCTAATGTATTTAATTAGCATAACATCCATAATATTTCTTTATTCTGATTTTCAGTTTGAAGCAAGTGTTAATACCAAAATATATTTTAACTCTGGATGCTTTTTAAAAAACTAGATATTAACTCTTAATAGCTTATGAGAGAATTTTGTGAACTTTTTTCAACTTACGTGTAGTGTTTCTGCAAAATCCATATCAAGCCAGGCCAGATAATTATTGGAAGTTTACCTCATTGTTTATTTTTTGAGTCATAGAATTTTTTTAGATTTGGAAGAAACATTAGTGATTGAGTCCAGGGATGACATACAGATTTCATCTCAGAAGGTAAATAATTAATAGAGGTTCCAGGAGTGCTCTATTGAAAAGGGTTCTGAAGCTATAGGCTCAGAGGGAAAACTCTGTAATAGGTTAGCAGTAGCTATAATAAGCACATGGTGGGTCTTCTGTTGTATACATGTCACATAGAAAAGGAAATTGAAATCCGTAGAGATTAAGTAACTTGCCCAAGATCCCATAGCTAAACCATACTTGGACCTACCGCTTCTGACTGACTACCTGAGCACCCTTTTCACATACCACACTCCACATCTCTAATTGATCAAGACATTTATTCTAGTTTATTGAAATGACAAGTGTATTATTCTTAGGTTTTTTTAATGAGTTGTTTCTACCCTTAATCACTGTTTTCTCCTCTGTTTACAACCTATAACTCTAAATTTCAGATACCTGCTTGGACATTGATTGCCAGTAACAATGTTTGCTTACTTGGATGAAATAAAGAATGCTGTAAGAGCATGTGACAAGGAGACTTAACCTATTTTGATTAGGTTTTGGGGGAGTTTATAGTATAATTCGAGAGACAGTATCAATATTAAGAAAAGCAATATTCAAAGAATAGGCAAAGTGCTAAGCAATTAGTACCAACTAATTACCAACAGTAGCACATATGACTTTAGAAGAAGCAGCTATCATCAGGAATTTGAGCCAGTGTTTTTAAGTTTCATGGATCATGGATTAAAGGAAGTGTAGGACTTAGATGGGAAGACAAAGCCATGAAAGCAAAACTATATGTGTAGCATATCAAGGGAATAATAACAAGCCCAGGATACGTGTAGGAGAATTGTCTAAAATTACATCACAGCGACCAAATTTGAGTATCTTGAAATATAGATCCAATTCACTATAATAGCAGAATCACTTGACATAACAAAATGTTCCAGATTCCACAAAGATTATAAATCTAGGAACATTATGTCTATATAAGAAACAAGTTGGAATTAATAAAATGAATTTTGTGTAAATTAGAAAATATGTAATGTAATTTTTATATTTATTTTTAATATGCTTCTTTGTAATTACATGCATAAGTATAATAGTAATACATAGTTTAGGGTCTCAAAATTCCTACAAATTTCTCTTTCTAGACATTGTATGACAGCGTGTACCTGACTTTATACAATATTTGTTTTACATCCCTGCCTATTCTGATATATAGTCTGTTGGAACAGCATATAGACCCTCATGTGTTACAGAACAAGCCCGCTCTCTATCGGTAAGTGTTTTCCAGTATTAAATGTCCATACACTTCTTACTGCAAATAGTACATTACATAGTTATCAATTTTTGAAAGTATCTTAAAAATAAGCAGATATATCAAGCACTGTCTTGGTGCTTAATGCTTTACTGAGGAAGTACTTCAGTTGTCATATGGTTTATAATTGTTGAACATTAAAGAGAAGATTTGAATGATTTTTTCCAATGTTTTTAGGAATGAGTAGTTTCATCCTAGGAATGCATTGAGCAGCTGTGTAATTTACACTTACTGCTGTAAACCAGTAATACTCTGTTTCATGGACACAAAAGAAGTTATTCAGTAATTAGTTGTCTCTGGAGTTCCTAAGAAATTAGTTCATGTTCTGGCACTGCCAAATTTATGAGTAGTAATTGATGCAAAATGCAGAGTTGAGGACATTAAATCTTCCCAGCTCCCCTGGGTTATTCCTTTCTCAGAACCAAGTAATCATACATATGTGGAGTCAGCTCAGGACCAGCTTATGGTTCCCACATTAACTTGACCTCTACACTTACAGAGATATTCAGTTATCCAGAAATGGCAGTAACTTACCTTGATTTCCCAGGTTAACTAGGACTGGTCTTGACCCAAGATTGGCACAGATGGTTCTTCTCATAATAGCTATTGATAGACAGGAACTCATTCAGGAGCCTCAGTGCTGAATCTAACTCAGATGACTCCACTAAAAAGAAACAATCATGGCAGAATGACTGAATGTTTACAACAGAATATAATAAAGAGGGAATTCCCTGGTGGTCCAGTGGTTAGGATTCCAGGCTTTCACTGCTCTGGGGCCCAGGTTCGATCCCTGGTTGGAGAACTAAGATCCCACAAGCCATGAGGCGCAGCCAAAAAAAAAAAAAGAATATAACAAAGAAAAATCAACTTTTCACAATTAAACTGAAGTCTTATGCCTATATCATATTTCTTTATTAAATGAGAAAATATATTTGAATATGTTATGAGAATTATAAGCTGTTACACAGATGTATAGTGGTTTGTAAATTAGGTTCTATTCTTTCTGCTAAAATTTTTAAGCAATTTTAAATTAAAAATCCATCTTGTTTTTTAATTATCAAACTGTAATAATTATTTAGTAGGTATAATAAGTCCTAATACATTTCTTTTTTTCTTCCTTTTTCTTAAATTTGCAGAGACATTAGTAAAAACCGTCAACTAAGCATGAAAACATTTCTTTATTGGACCATCTTGGGTTTCAGTCATGCCTTTATTTTCTTTTTTGGATCCTATTTTCTGATAGGGAAAGATACATCTCTGCTTGGAAATGGCCAGGTAAAATACATAGTTTTTTAAAGAACATTTTTAATAATTTAGTTTGGCTTTTGATAACTTTCTGTCATACAAAATAAAGTAAAATTCCATTTAAGTTACAAAATTGCAGGAATTAAATTAAAATGCAATTATAAAAAGGTTTTTAACTTTTTTTTACTTAATAAAATTTCATACAAATGAGAATTAAAACAGAAAGGCAATGCAGTGTAATTTTAATATGAAACTCAAGTTACCTAAGCAGTTTTGCTGTTCAAAACTTAATTCACACATGAGGATATGTTCATGCCCCTCTGCATGATGTTCACTTCAGGATTGTGTTTTAACAATGGCTACTGTTTATTTCGTACTTAACTATTGTGTTCAATGCTTTCCATGCCCCATTTCCATTAATCCTCACAATACTCCCATTGGAGAGATATTATGATTCAGCTTTTTTAGATGAGAAATAAGGACTTAATGTTTAGGTTTTTGCTTTTAATTGCAGGAATTTTTTTTCTTTTTGGGGGGTCGCGGTGGTATGCTTAGGAAGTGCTACTGTACTTTTCAGTGCACTCCAGCAATTCCAAGGATGTCAAGTTACTGCTTAGAGTGGCCATTTTTCTGAAATGTGAAATTGGAAAGGAGTACCACACAGTATGTTGTTTCTGTGTCCTGATTGGAGTGCTCGTGTTGAGAGACTCTGCAAAACTAGGCCTCTCTTTCTAAGCTTAGCTAGATGGGTCAGAGGAAAATAAATGACAGGTGTGGTACTGTGGTGGACTGGAAATGCTTGTCACCTTTAGTTTCTCTTTTCCACTGGCAATACTTAAGTATTCCAAAATATTCAATATATTTGCAGAAACAGAGATACAAGGTTTGCAGTTGGGAGAATATGAAGTTTTATCTGTTCAACAAACATTTATTGAGGACCAACCATTACCATGTACTATACCAGTGTCTGGATTTATGAGAGGAACTAACACACTCAGTTATGGAGCTTAAGAGTCTTGTGAGGGAAACAGAAAATAAACAAGTAAAATAACAAAATATTCAAGTGCAGTGAAGGAAATGGGTTTCAATTTTAGAGAGGCTTTAACCATGCAGATCCCTTTAGGATGTAGAAATGGAACGTATTATTGCCACTCTACTTTTGAGGACGTATTTAGCCTGGTTTGGACAAATATATGAATCTGGTTTGTGTAACATGAAGGTTACAGCACTTCCCCCAAGTAATAACTACCTTTTATTGAATTTTTTTCTCTCTGCCAGGTATATTTCATGTATTAGCTTACTAAATTGTAATAACCCTGTATGAGGAAAATATTTTTTCATATTAGAAAATTAACCTCAGGTTAAGAAACTTGCCTCAGGTCACGTAGTGAATAAATTACAAGAGTATAATTCAAACTCAGATCTGTATAACTTCAAAACCTATGTGCTTAGCCAAGATCCTAAATTCCTTTGAGAAACAAGTATTAGCCTGGTACCCTTCTGTGCAGTATTGCCACTTGTGCAAAGACCATCAAACATATAGATATATGAGTGAGCATGCCCATTTCCACCTGAAATACTGGGCTAAAACTGGACAGAGTGAAGAGGGGAAAAGAGTTAAGAAAGAAGGAAGATGTCATTGGATGAAAAGGAAGTTAAAAGAGATCTCTCTTGTTGCTAGTTACTACTTTTTTTCTGATTTTAAAAGTAACATGTGGGGGCTTCCCTGGTGGCTCAGTGGTTGAGAGTCCGCCTGCCGATGCAGGGGACATGGGTTCGTGCCCCGGTCCAGGAAGATCCCACATGCCGTGGAGCGGCTAGGCCTGTGAGCCATGGCTGCTGAGCCTGCGCGTCTGGAGCCTGTGCTCCGCAACGGGAGAGGCCACGACAGTGAGAGGTTCAAGTAACATGCCCATTATGGTAAATTTGAAATACTCTATAGGAAAAATATACAAAGAAAATAAACCGCCTGTTCTTCTTCTACCCAGGTGTAATTATTTCTGTCATTTTTACATATTTTCTTCCATTTTTTTAAATTTTTTACTATTTTTCATTAACGTCATAACTTATCCCCTTATTTCTCAATGATAGGCTTATTATAATTATCCCCTTACTATAGTCTAAGTGATTTTTCATGTTATTAAAAATGCTTCAAAAATATTTTTTCACAGCTACATAATATTCATTACATGGCATAAATTATTTAAGAATACTTATAATTTAGGTTTGTTTCTAGTTTTTAGTGACTTTTAAAATTAAATCTTTAGAGACTTCCCTGGTGGTCCAGTTGCTGAGACTCCGTGCTCCCAATGCATGGGGCCCGGGTTCAATCCCTGGTCAGGGAACTAGATCTCACATGCCACAACTAAGAGGTCACATGCCACAACTCAAGATCCCGCACGCAGCAGCAAAGATCCTGCATGCCACAACTAAGACCCAGCACAGCCAAACAAACAAATAAATAAATAATTTTTTTAAATTAAATCTTGAGCATGCTTTATACAAAAGAAAAGAATCTTAATGAAGTGTAAATTGTTGTTGGCCCTTTAGTACAAAAGTTTTTCTTCTTTTTACCACCTGTTATTGTTTTTTTTAACTCAAATTGTACATCATTAACTTCCCCTTTTAGCCTACCGGTTCTACCACTCATATATACCACTAGAAATTAATCTACCACTCCCTGTAGAAACAGTGGAAAAGAAGCATACATTGCAATTGGTCAAATTGGATTTACATCCTGGCACCTGAAGTTCCTATTTGAGTGATTTGGGAATAGTTCTTTAACTTCTGTAAGGCTCAGTTTCCTCGCTGCAAAATTAGGAACATGATTACTACCTTATAGGTTTGCTGTGAGGAATAAACAACATATTACATGTAGGGCATTAGGCATAGTGGCTAGCATATAGAAGTACTCAATAAATCTTAGCAGTATTACTTGTTATTATTACTATCAAATCATTATATTGAAGACTCTGTCCTACCCAGTCCCCCTCTAATCTACTTCTCCCAGAAACTCTCCTCTTTAATGGTGTAAGTTAAACTGTCCTTACTGGCTCTCTCAGAACATGCAGTGCTCATTTCTAGTTCCAAGCCATTACTATGTTTTCTCTCTAGAATGCTCTTGCCTCTTTTTCCCAAAGTCAGTCTTATGACTGTCTGTTCTTCAAGATTGAGCCCACAGGTCCCTGTCCTTTCACTGTAGCTCCCTCTTACGCCTCCCTATACTGAAAGTCTTTTTCGACATGGGTTGAATGCTCTGTTTTCCAGTAATTATTCTTGTATGCCCAAGAAATCTGCAAACAGTGGAGGACCTAGAGTAGAAAATATTAGGGGGAAGTACTGGGAAGAGAAGTGGCTAGAGGTGAAGATGAAGTCAGTGCAAACAAATGATCCTGAGAAAGGAGGAGGAGAAGGAGTTGCAGTAGTTTGGGATCCACGCAGGGCAAGACTTCAGGGGAAGTTAAGATTCTACCCCCATCTTTTGTGATGGGCCTAGCAGTATCATGAATATTCTAGGTATTAATTAATTTTCAACAATTTTTTTTTTTGGCCATGCCATGTGGCTTGCAGGATCTCAGTTCCCTGACCAGGAATTGAACCTGGGCCACAGCAGTGAAACTGCCGAATCCTAACTACTAGACCACCAGGGAACTCCCTCAACAAATATTTTTGAAGTATCCATTCATTCATTCTTAACTTCTCTTTTACTTAGGAAAGAACTATTTATTCTTCATATATTCCCCTCAGATCTTTTTAATAGGTCTTTTCTCTTAGCAAAATATAAGAATCCTGATAAGTTTTCTCTGAGATTTGGAAAGACTAGAAGAATGTATATGACATGTCTGAGTACCTGTTTGTGTGTGTGTGTGTGTCTATAAACTGCTTTCCTATGGACAGATCTTTACCTTCCAAGCACCATAAAAAAGATATTCCTTTACTGCCACTCCTTGATTGCCTGCAGAGAACAAAAAATATACTAAGAGGACTGAACTACTGACTTTTTTTTTTTTTTTTTTTTTTGCGGTATGCGGGCCTCTCACTGTTGTGGCCTCTCCCGTTGTGGAGCACAGGCCCCGGACGCGCAGGCTCAGCGGCCATGGCTCACGGGTCCAGCCGCTCCGCAGCATGTGGGATCCTCCCGGACCAGGGCACGAACCCGTGTCCCCTGCATCAGCAGGCGGACTCTCAACCACTGCGCCACCAGGGAAGCCCCTAACTAATTTTTAATTATTTTTCTTCTAAATATTAGAAGAGTTAAACTCAAATAAAATTTGTCTAGCCTTATGCAGGCTTAAAATACTCAAAGTATTTGGAATATAAGTATTAGTTAAAAACTGGGGCTTGTCTTCCAATACCTCAGTATCATCTTTTCACAAACATTTGTCAAAAAGTCAGATTTGAAATTTGGTGAATATTTGTTTGGGTAATTTTTTTTTCTTTTTTTTATAAATTAATTTATTATTTATTTATTTATGGCTGTGTTGGGTCGTTGTTGCTGTCCTTGGGCTTTCTCTAGTTGTGGTGAGCGGGGGTACTCTTCGTTGCGATGTGCGGGCTTCTCATTGCAGTGGCTTCTCGTTGTGGAGCACAGGCTCCAGGTGCGCAGGCTTCAGTAGTTGTGGCACACAGGCTCAGTAGTTGTGGCTCGCAGGCTCTAGAGCTCAGGCTCAGTAATTGTGGCACACGGGCTTAGTTACTCCGCAGCATGTGGGATCTTCCCGGACCAGGGCTCGAACCCATATCCCCTGCATTGGCAGGCGGATTCTTAACCACTGCGCCACCAGGGAAGTCCCTTCATTTTTTTTTTTTCCAGAGCTGAAAATGAGCTTAGCATAAAACTTCATATTATTTCTGTAATCCAACAAGATCAACTTTGTTTGAGTTGGTGTTTTTTAACAGGCTTTGTAGAAGAGAACAGAACAATCATTTCTTTTTTATTAATTGAATTTTGACAAAGGTAAAATTGTTATAATGTATTTTGTTAGAGATCTTAATTTAACTTTTAAAAAATGTTAACTCCTCCAAGAATAATAGAAAAAACTGACTTCCATGATACTGGTTTTTAAAAAACAGCTTAATTGAGGTATAGTTGGTATACAGTAAGCTGCATATATTTAAAATTTTATAATTTGATACTTTTTTACCATCTTAACATTTTTTTTTTTTTTTTTTTTTGTGATACTCCGGCCTCTCACTGTTGTGGTCTCTCCCGTTGTGGAGCACAGGCTCCGGATGCGCAGGCCCAGCAGCCGTGGCTCACGGGCCCAGCCGCTCTGCGGCATGTGGGATCTTCCCGGACCGGGGCATGAACCCGTGTACCCTGCATCGGCAGGTGGAGTCTCAACCACTGTGCCACCAGGGAAGCCCATCTTAACATTTTTAAGAGTACAGTTCAGTAGTGTTAAGTAAATTCACATTGTTATGCAACAGATCTCCAGAACTTTTTCATCTTGCAAAGCTGAAACTCTGTGCCTATTAAAGAACTACCCATTTCCCTTCTTACCAGCTCCTGGAATTTACCGTTCTTTCTGCTTCTATGAATTTGACCACCTATGAAATCATTTTTTTTTAGAAGCTAAATAATTGGGAAGTGAACACCAATGAAGAATGTTTATTAAGGTTACTATAAATTACAGAGGTACTAAAAGCAAATGACTATGTTTTTTAAAAAAGAAAAATTTATCTCCTTTGTTTATCTCTACAGAGTAAGTGTTCTCATATTGGGACACTGCTTGTTCTAACAGTGTTGCTGTTGTCCAGGATACTTTTGGAAATAGCTTATGTTGTCTTTCTGTGATCTCACGAAGAAACTTTTCTCAGGGAAGAATATTTATAAAGTCATAGACAAGGGAAGATGTTACTTAAGATTATAGATAAGGAAAGTATGAGAGGAACAATTTAGATTACAGGAGTTCACCTCCAGTTAAAGCAAACTTCCATAGAATGCAATGGCAAAGGCATCGTGGCTTGGGTAAGTGTATATTAGAAGAATTAAAAAAAAATTTATAGTGAAGGAAACAGAACAGAGGGAATTTTAGTCATGTGGTAAGAGTGTAAAACTAAGATGATGTAGGGAGAAAAATATTGGGAGAACAGTTTCAGAGGTAGCTGAGTTCCCATCCCAACATTCCATGACATTCTGCTTGTCTAGTGGTTTCAACCGAAGACTTCAGAAGAAAAAGAGAATAAAGAAAAAATCCTTTGTTAACTCAGGAACTTAAACACTAATACCTATTCCACTCATTCTCAGTGGTCTGATATGAAAATTACAATCTAGATAACTACTGTTTAAAATGAGATCCCACCCAAATAAGGGTTTTTAAAATTTGTTTTGGTTTTGTTTTACTGAAGTATACAGAAACTCAAAGAAAAATGTCAACCATTAATTTCTTTTTTTCTCTCTGTATGGAATTATACCCAGTTTGGAAAACTAAAATAATTGAAATTCAAAAAAATATGGGATCAGAGAAAAAGGGAAAAACTATTAAGAGTATTCTAATTCCAGTTGGACTTCTCCAGTAGGGAAGCTGGAATTATCAGACCCTCAGCACCATTCTAAACTATATATTCACTGTTCCACCACATTAAAAATCAAATGACAAAGGAACGAATAAGCATGAAAAAGTAATTCTTCACCTCTTATTCAAGCCTTCTAGGTCTGGACTGTTTGCCAGACTAGTTGGGGGAAAACAATCAGCAACACAGAATGGAAGAGTTGAAATTTCAGGTTGTAATTTTGAGAGAAAGAGAAAAATAAACCTTTTTGTAGTTTTTACTACTATTTTTTTTAATGTTAATGATTTCTCCCCTTAACTTTCTATCTTTAATTAGTTTCTCTTTCACACTATACATGTCATCAGCTGTTGAAACCTAGCCATCAAATGATAAGAGCTCTGTGTTAAGATAGAAATATACTATTTTATATTTGTATTCCACTGAGAATTCAGTATCCTTTACTTTCATTCAAATGATTTAACCACCATAATTACCAATCAGGTCATTCAAGAACACATACGCAATTTAATTCTTGCCAGTAGATACAGATTTCTTTTAATTAAAGCTTGTATGATTAAAATATCTTTGATTATCTAGTTCATTACAGAATTTCCCTGTATGTTCATTTATTCATGAGACAAATATTTAAAGCACTAATAATATTCCAAGTAATTAATAGAAAATTACATCATATACAGAGAACAGAAGAATATATCTTGCTTCTTATGGTATCACCCAACAATTGGTCAGTGTTTAAAACCAATAATAAAGAGATAGTTTGTACTGGAGAACTGAACAACTGATTAACTCTATAGGAGATAATTCTTTTATAGATCAATGTGTAGTTAAGTTAGACCTATTACAAAATTTGAAGAAGTTATATTTTTTTTACTATTTCTACTTTCTGGCCTCCTCTTCTCCCTTGAATGTTCTCCTGTGGGGCTTTCACCCCCAGCACTCCCATCAAAACCATGTTCTTTATGGTCACCAGCCACCACTTCATTGCTAAATCTATGAGCGTGCCTCAGCCCTTTTGAACTCAACCATTGGGTATAATTTTTGAAGCCTTCCTGCCTGCCGCATTATCTTCTCTCAGCCTCTGTAAGTTACTTTGGCTTCCTTACCAACTGTTTCTTTTCAGTCTTCACCTCCTACCCTCAGATTCAGGGCTTCTCAACCTCTGCACCAGTGGCATTTTGAGCCAGATAATTTTTTGCTGTGGAGGTTCACCCTATGAATTGCAGGATGTTTAGCAGCATGCCTACCCACTAGATACCAGTAGCACACAGGCATACACCCCTAACCCCACCCCCCAGTTATGACAACCAAAAATGTCTTCAGATCCAGCCAGCTGTCCACCGTGAGGCAAAATGCCCCCACCTTGAGAACCGCTGTTCTACGTGGAGCAGTGGCCTAGGACTCAGTGCTGTGCCATCTTTTCTTTATCTGTACACAGGGTGAATTCATCCTTCTCATGGTTGAAACATTGCTTATACGCTGAACTCCCAATTTTACATCTCTGCCAGTTGCTTATTAGATTCAAATAACTAACTACATTCTCTACCTGTAAGTCTTATAAGAATCCCAAAGTTAATATTGCTAAACAGAATTTTTTTATGTCTTCTGTAAACCCATTTCCCTTCCAGTTCTTCTTATATTTATTAATAAATGGAGCTACCTTTTACCCATCTGCTCAGGCAGAAATCTAGGAATCATCCTTCATTTCACTTCTTCTCTCACAACCCATATGAAATCGCATTGGTTCTGATGTCACACATATCCCGGATGTTTCTACTTCTCTCCTCCTCCACACCAATCAGATCCTCACCATCTCTTCGGAGACCATAGTAACTGCCTTCTTCCTCCTCCTGCTTCTGTTCTTCCCCTTCCTACTATCTATTCTCCACACAGTAGCCCAAGTGATCTTTTAAAAATGAAAAGATCTTGGACTACCTCTTGGACTGTATTTCCTTCCACCTTCCCTTTTATTCACTCTACTCCAGCCACAGTGGTTTTCTTGCTCTTTCAGACCAGTTAGTTCCTGCCTTAGGACTTCTGCACTTGCTCTTTCTCTGCCTGGATGCTCTTCTCTCACGTGGTCATTTGACTATCTCCCTTATTCATTCAGGTCTCCTGAAATGTCACTGGCTTGAGTAGGCCTTTCTAGCCCACTCCAGTAAAATCCCATCTCCCTCACCTTCCATCACTTCCCGACCCCTTACTCTACATTTATTTTCTTTTATTTATTTGTTTGTTTATTTATTTTTGGCTGCATCGGGTCTTCGTTGCTGCGCACGGGCTTTCTCTAGATGCAGCGAGCGGGGGCTACTCTTTGTTACAGTGTGCGGGCTTCTCTGTGGTGGCTTCTCTTGTTGCAGAGCACGGGCTCTTTACCTCAAAGTATATATATTTAGGTTTATTTATTTTTTGCCTCCTCCACTATGTGTAAGCTCCTTGAGGTCAGGAGCTTACACGTAGTGTAAGAGGTCTGTCTATTCTGAGCAGGGGCAGATCCAGGTTTAGTAGAGCAATCTAAGCCTTACTCGTTTTGGCAGGCCCTCTTTAAGGGAAAGAACTATAAGTACAAACACAAGTATATGTGGAAGTGATTATGAGTGACATAAATAGGTCCCACTTAACCCAAGCCAATGTAATAAGCCCAACTCAACTTCTCTTTAGCCAGATCCCCAATATCCCCTCTGCCACTCACTTCATCACCACCTAAACTAATTCAAGGGGAAAACAGAATGGAAAGAGTCTTAACTGACTGATGCAATTGAAATACATAACTTGTGCTAATTTTATCCAAAAAGGAGAGAGAATGTGAATGTGTTTTCTACAGCTCCCTCTAGGGCCTTGAATACTAGAAGGAGCCCTAAATCTTCCTCTGCTTCTAAGGAAGATACCATGTAACTAGCCCCAGTCTGGGCCCAGTAAAACCATATACTGAGGGATAGACATGTGTGGCTGTTACCACTCCCAGACCCAGGTTCCCTGACTACATCAATTACCTATCTCCATATCCCTGAAAGAGGAGCTGGCTCTCTTAAGAGCTGAGTTAAGTGAGATCCAATGATTTTTCAGTATTTCCAGGTCATTTCTAGAGATGATAAAAGTAGGAAAAGTCAATATGACTTTTCCATTTTTTTCCTCTTGACAAATAAACTCCCCAAAATACTCTCAAATAAAGGAATATTAATGTTTCATTGTTGATTATAATAACCATTATTTATTGATTTTTTTTTTGCCTTTTAAGCTATTTATTTTTTTAACTGAAGTATAGTGAATTCACAGTGTTGTTAGTTTCAAGTGTACAGCATAGTGATTCAGTTATATCTATATATAAATATTCTTTTTCAGATTCTCTTCCATTATATGTTATTACAAGATAGTGAGTATAGTCCCCTGTGCTATTAGGTCTTTGTTGTTTACCTATTTTATATTTAGTAGTGTGTATATTTTAATCCCAAACTTCTAATTTATCTTCTCCCACCCCCCCCACCACCCGCTATCCCCTTTGGTAACCATAAGTTTGTTTTCTATGTCTGTGAATCTATTTCTCTTTTGTAAATAAGTTCATTTGTATCATTTTTAAGATTCCACATTTAAGCAATATCTTATTTTATTTGTCTTTCTCTGACTTTCACTTAATATGTTAAACTCTGGGTCCATCCATGTTGCTGTAAATGGCATGATTTCATTCTTTTTTATGGCTGACTGATACTCCATTGTGTATATGTACCACATCTTCTTTGTCCATTCACCTGTCAGTGGACATTTAGGTTGCTTCCATGTCTTGGCTATTGTAAATAGTGCTGCTGTGAACACTGGGGTCTATGTATCTTTTCAAATTAGAGTTTCCTCCAGATATATGCCCAGGATTGGGATTGCAGGATCATATGGTAACTCTTTCTAGCTTTTTAAGGAACCTCCATACTATTCTCCTAAATGGCTGCACTAATTTACATTCCCACCAACAGTGTAAGAGGGTTCCTTTTTTGCCACACCCTCTCCAGCATTTACTATTTGTAGACTTTTTAATAATGGCCATTCTGACCAGTGTGAGGGGATACCTCATTGTAGTTTCAATTTGCATTTCTCCTATAATTAGTTATATTGAGCATCTTTTCGTATGCCTGTTGGCCATCTGTATGTTTTCTTTAGAGAAATGTCTTTTTATGTCTTCTGCCCATTTTTTGATTGGGTCGTTTGTTTTTTTTTGATAATTAAGCTGCATGAACTGTATACTTTGGAAATTAATACCATATCAGTAGCATCATTTGCAAATATTTTCTCCCAGTCCATAAGTTGTCTTGTCATTTTGTGGATAGTTTCCTTTGCTGTGCAAAAGCTTTTAAGCTTAGTTAGGTCCCATATGTTTATTTTTTATTTTATTTCCATTGCTCTAGGAGACAGATCCAAAAAAATATTCCTGCATTTTATGTCAAAGAGTGATCTGCCCGTGTTTTCCTCTAGAAGTTTTACATTTAGGTCTTTAATCCATTTTGAGTTTATTTTTGTATATGATGTTAGAGAATGTTCTAATTTTATTCTTTTATGTGTAGCTGTCCAATTTTCCCAGCACCACTTATTGAAGAGACTGTCTTTTCTCCATTGTATATTATTGCCTCCTTTGTCATAGATTAATTGACCATAGGTGCATGGGTTTATTTCTGGACTTTCTATCCTGTTGCATTGATCTATATGTTTGTTTTTGTGTCGGTACCATACTGTTTTGATTGCATTAGCTTTATAGCGTAGTCTGGAGTCAGGGAGTTTGATTCCTCCAGCTCCATTATCCTTTCTCAAGATTGTTTTGGCTATTCAGGGTCTTTTGTGTTTCCATACAAATTTTTAAAAATTTTGTTGAGTATTTTATTTATACCAGGCAATATATTAAGTATTTTTAAATAAACAATAATTTTATAAGCACTGAGGTTGTGGTTTATCTTTAATTACTTAGATGAGTTTTATTGCCATTGGAACCCATATTTTTTTTTCTTTCTTTTTAAACAACCAATCTTTTAAATAATTTTTTAAACCAATGGTAAAGATTATGACTACTTTGTAAACTAAATTAACATAAATTTCTGGTGCTTTTATTTGTGGAAATTAAATCCTGACATTCTTTGGGGATTCTGCATTTTTAATAGGCCTTAGTAAGTTTTGGCTATAAAGCCCAGGGCAAAACTATCTAACTGGCATTAACTGCATTTTTACGTGAAATCCCTTGAATAGGTCCACTGGCCATTATCTTTCCTTTCAGGTGTTGGTTTTGTGTATAAGTTTCTTTTTACCTGCTCTTTCTATAGTGTGTCCAGAAATACAGTGGCAGGTGATCTGCTGTGACATCTGGTTGGAATGATTTCAGAAAATAATTGTGATTGAACAGGGTTTTATTTGATTTTTACTTTGTGATAGGAGTAAAGCAGTCACTAACAGCTGTATCATTATCACTAAAAACTGTGCCACATAATTCCAAACCCATCTTTGAGTTTCCAGTCTGATAATGTTATCCAAAGAATCATTTTACATAATAATAAACATGATAATACTTTATGGTGTTTCTTCTCATTCTCCTTTAACTTTACTAATCTAGTCACAGATTTCAAATGTAACTGGCGTAAATGATGCAAATGATTTTTAGTAAAGAATGTACACTAGTTACTCTTTGCATCACTTCTGATTTAGCATCATTTTAACCCATAATGCAATACTGGTTTATTCATTCTGTTTTAGATGTTTGGAAATTGGACATTTGGTACCTTGGTCTTCACAGTCATGGTTATTACAGTCACAGCAAAGGTATGGTACAGAAATTAGAAGCACGGATACATTTTGTGTCTGCATAATTCTTAGTTAATTTTCCTCATTTCTTTGTTGATAGATTTTCCTTTTTCAGTCATGAATAATTTCATGGATGCCTAGTTTAATAATTCATTTTAATTTTTGTCAAAAGATTCATTATGAATCATTTTTAAAATTCATTATTTTGTAAAGCCTCAGCTGATTTTTATGGTCAGATAAAGGTTAACCCCTCAGTACTCATCTCCGAAATTCTGCTTCTCTCTATGTAATGCAAGACAACACAAGCTGGTTTAGGTCATGGAGTTCTGAACAAAGTACTCATGAAATTTTAATACTGCTTCCTCACAGAAGAAAAATACTATAAACTTGAAATTGTTGAATTTCATACTAAGATCTTTTCATTAATATTTATCTTCTGAGGGACTTTGCCATAGCAACCTTAGTCACTTATAATTAATACATTTTATTCTTGAGTTTTAGCTGAGAAGTTAAAGATTTATTAATTTACATTAAGGATTTATTTATTTATTTTTTTAGATGGCTTTGGAAACTCATTTTTGGACCTGGATCAATCATCTTGTTACCTGGGGATCTATTTTATTCTATTTTGTATTTTCTTTGTTTTATGGAGGGATTCTCTGGTGAGTGACTATATTTTAGTTATATTGATTCAACTCTAATAAATAGTTATTATGATAGATTTTACTATGAACAAATTCTACTCAGAATAGTTTTGAGACCCTATCCTGATAAGAAATTTAGTTTTTTCAGTTGATCTTACTGATATGGAAGAAAAAAGAAACTAACAAATACTGAATACCTACTATATTCTAGTGTTTTACCTAAGATATTACATTGATTCATCATGATAATCTTGTTACCCCATTTTTTTCTATTTGGAAACTGAGCTCCAAGATCACAATGGTTAAAAGTAGCAAAGCTAGGATTTACTTGAAAATTAATGTTCTTTACACTAATCGTATTACCTTTAAATTATTATTAATGTATATAATTTTAAAAGTCACGTAGAATCATTAAATTTTCATGAATGAGTTAACTTCTCTCTCAAAAGTAATGTGCTGCATATTCATTGGTAAAATCAGATATTCAGCTATTCTGATAGATTAAAAATTAATGCTTTTCCTAAGATTGTTTGGTAAGTGATGGACAGCTGAAATCCCTCAATTGGAGAATGTATATTACATTGCCTACTGTGCCTGTGATCCCTGTATCAGGCAAAATTACAAAAGGCAGGGAAAAACTTGTATTGGCTAAACATTAACTTTCATTTAGGATTATAAAAAGATACTCTAATGAATATCATTTGTTTGTTTTCAATCCTCTTTATTTCTGCATTTCTTCCGGTATTTCCCCTCATTCTTTTGAAGTGATATATACACAAACCCAAAAAGAGTATCTTGACAATACCTACTACTATGTAGAACTAATATTTGTGAGTACATTTATTTTAAAATCCATGTGTAGAGAAGATCCTCTAAGTAGAGCTTTTCAACCTAAAATTTGGGTAATCAAGCTTGTAGTTGCTTAGTAGAAAATATTTTATTACATACTTTTTCTTGCTTTTTTGGTCTCTTAAGTCTGTATTATTCACTACATAATTCTTTTGAATTATCCTAACACTTAAGGTAGGATAAGTCAATTACTTGCCACTTTCCTAATTATAAAAACCATGGTTGTCATTCAAATGAATTAAATTGGATTTTATTTTTAACAATTAAAATCTACCATGTTTTATTAGTTAGTTGATTAATTAAATTACACTGATTTCACATTTTGAATATTTTCCTGGAGTATTCTTAAAATTGTAACCTTCATGTATAGTGGGTTTACTTAATGTCTTGATTTAAGAATCTGTCTTGTTGGTTTCTTCTTTTATTATAAGCCCACTTTCTTTCTTTGCAGGCCATTTTTGAGCTCCCAGAATATGTACTTTGTATTTATTCAGCTCTTGTCAAGTGGTTCTGCTTGGTTTGCCATAATTCTCATGGTTGTTACATGCCTATTTCTTGATATTGTGAAGAAAGTATTTGACCGACAGTTTCATCCTACAAATATTGAAAAGGCACAGGTAACCACTTTTTATATACAATACCTTTTTAATTAGGAGTCTTGATGAATAGCTGTCATTATAATTTGCTTATATTAGAAAATAGGAAATTATCTATTCCTGTATCAAGTATTTTGCAATATAAATATTGTTACATGTGATATTTTTAAAGTTGTTATTGTTGCTATGAATTTTATGACTCCTGAAAAATTATAATTTTTAAAAATTACCTTGTGTTATTAATAGAACTAGGTTTTAAGTATAAAACTATCAAGTTATGTCCAAATAATAGTATAAATATGTCTTAAATACTATTATCACAGCCTTCTATCAAATATATATAATTGGGATATATATCCATTTCTTCAGAACCATTAGAATTTCAGTAGTGCTTCTTCAGGTCATATTGTTTTCAACAAAAGTATGAAATAAGTTCTTTAACCTAAATAACTTCTACAGAATGGATTTTTATAAAATATATTCTCTCACTAAACACTTACTAATAATATTATACTACAGCAGATATTAATAGTATGTTACATAGTGTTTAAGAATATGGTCTTTAGGGCCTGATAGTTGTGGGTTCAAAACCCACATTCTACCACTGAGTAGCTCTGTAACTTTAAGTCTCCATTTCTTCATGGGTAAAATTATGACAAATGTCTATCTCATTACATTTGTAATAAGGATTAAATGGAATAATGTTCAAACACAGAGTATATCCTCAAGAAATGATAGCTATTTAGTATATTTGACTTTTTTGTGTATTTGACTTGTACATAAGCTAGAAATATTGGTTTGTCTTATTAACCGTATCATGGCATTGAACATATGTCCTCAAGAGTACATTCTAATCAACTTTTATGCCCTTGTAAACACAGAGTTTATTAATCATTTAGTTCTGCCTAGGTTGAGGGTTTTGAGGGGGGTTTTGTTTTTCTTTTTGTTTTTTGCATATTTGCTGTATGCCAAGCAAATTTTGGAAATTTAGTTGTGTGTTCATGCTACAAATAGAATAAGTGCTTCTTAAGTATTTAGTGATTTGAGTTAGGCTTCTTAAACAGTGTATTGGTTTTAATTTCAGTTGATCATATTAACATTTCTTTAGCACTTGTTTGCTTTGGTCACTCAGTCCTAGCCAATATACATTTTAACACCACTGAAGCAGCATAGGCCTCTGAAGCCTGACAAACTTAATTCAGATACTGTTTTAACCACTTATAAAATGTATGTCTTTAATCAAGTCACTTCCCTAAGCCTCAGTTTCTTCCTCTGTAGAATCAGAATAATAACTACCTTACTTGCTGGTTAGAGATCATTAATATAAAGTGCCTAACCCTGGGTCTGTATGTAGTAAGTCCTCAGTAAGAACATAACTATAAGAAAGATGAGGATGTTGCTCTGATACTGATCTTCAGATGGGGCTGAAAAACTTTGCATAATCTGATTACTGTGTCTGCCTATGCATATATTTATATCAATATGGGCAGACTTTTCCACCTTGCAATATATTACTTAAATATATGTCAGAAAGTTTTGCCTTTTTTCTAATCTTCAGAGATATTCATGATAATAGAATACTACTTTTAATACATTGTCTATTATACTTTTTCTAGACCTTTATGGAGAACATATTTGTCTTGCCCTCTTGGCTATATAAAGTTATATTTCACCAAAATATATTAATGACATCACTTAAAAACTTATTCTTTATAAAAGTAAATAATGATTTATTTACATTTATCCTTAGAAATTTTCTTTAGGCAGAGCATTATATCTTAGAGATTTCTTAATGATAATAAAAGGTGATAATATTAGTCCTTATTACCATTTTTGTAGAACTCTTTTTAAAGGATTACACAGGAAATATTTGATACTTTAAGGCGGACCCTTAGACAAGAAAAAGTTAAAAGTACTTTATATATATTTTAGTTATTTTACCATAGGCTAAATTGATTAAAAATGGAGTTGATTTTAAAAATCAATCATTTTTCTATGTATGAAAGCCAGTATAATCTCCCTTTCTACCCTACTAAATTCCTTTTAAATGATTTAACTGGATGTTCAACTGTGATCTAATCTAAAGAGAAAAAGAATGTGATATATATTTTTAAAATTGAGTCACTTTGCTGTACAGCAGAGATTGGCCCAACATTGTAAATCAACTATACGTCAATAAAAAATAAACATGGAAATAAAAATAATCTAAAGAGGAAATCTCTACTTCCACTCAGGGATTTTCTAGCCTACTGGGGATTTTTTTGTTTTTGTCGAGACAGTATATGGTCATTCATATCCCGTGTGTGACATTATTCTTTCGCTATAGTCAGTAATCTTTATTATTTCAGCCTTGTACTTTCAACTCTGATTTCAAATGTTGAGAAAGTTGTTAGAAAGTTGTCAGCTACTTACTTCATTGCTTACCAAAAGTAGCAAGAAAAATCATATCAAAAGAAGAGTTGTCAGCATTTATTTTGAGCTTTGTTTTTCTGCAGAATAACAATGTGGTATTAAGAATAAATTCTTTTGATAGCAAAGCCAATGGCCCTACAAATGTGTACCATGTATGATATATCCTATTCTTGTAGGGACAAATGTCTTTACAAAGCTTGTCCTGTGTCTGTCTCTTAGGTGATAAATACAGCTCACTGACTTGTTGTATGTCCCATCCCTTTTCTGTCCACTTATAGATGTACTCCAACACAGTCGCTTTCAGTGACGAGTTCATCGCACTGCAGCCATTGTCGAGGGCAAGGAATCAGCTGAGCAAACTTAGGTAGAGTAGGAGGAGTAGAACCTCATTAACTCTTCTGCATGCTAAAGGTCAATTTAAAAATATTCAAAAGATGGGCAGAGGCATGAATTAAGAGTGGGGCATTTTTGTTAGCACAGCTCTGTCTCTAATTTGACCTTTATCAATATGCATGTTAAAACCTAAAAAATACATCCATTTCTTTGAGACAAAAATTCAGTATAACAGGACAGAGATCTGTACCTTATTATATATTTTATACCTTAACTACCTTTTCTAGCACAATTCTAATGCTTCTGCTTGTCGTACTGGTACGTAAGAATGCTCCTGCATGTTGAGTAATTTAAGCTACAGAAATTGAAAGTTTTAAGTTTCAGTTACTTGGAAGTGAGAATTGCCCATTTTTTATCTTGCCTTAATCTGTGTTGCAAATACATGTGTATATTTGTCTTTGTACACTGTAATGGCTGCTGAAACATTTCATATCCTTGCTGCTGTTTAGTGCATCTATAAATTGAACAAATACTTTTTTCTTTTACTTTTAATTATTTTATTGGTATAAATAATTCAGCCCTGAAAAAAAATCACTCTAGATTTCAAGCAGGTTTATTGACTACAAATTATTTTAAAATAATGCAAAAGTGTGTCCTAATTTTTTTTCCTTTTTTTTTTTTGCTTAAACAATAGGTAAGATTTTAACAATACATTTTGTATCTCATATGTATACCTTTATCTCCACAGACAGATCCATTCTGTCAGTTTCCACAAAAAATAATCAGTAATCCGAAGATGTCTTGATGGAAGAGAATGAAAGTTTAAATCCTAGAACTTTTCATATTAAGATACCAAAGCTATATATTAATTTTAACTCCAGTCTGGTTTGAAAAGGAAAAGTAATATAACTGATTGTTTTGTTTTGGCACCCTTCAACTTCTCACCCTGGATTTTTAGTCATATTTTTTTTAATTCTTTTTTATTCTCAAGGTTTCTAATCCATCTATGTTCACTTGATCAAACAAATGACTTTGACAGAGCACTGCTTAAATAACTTCTTATGTAGTCCTATGAGTTCATAATTTTGAGCTGTTTGAAAATTTTACCAAACCTTTCGATTTTATTATTCCTATTAGCATCAGGATTTTTGAAATATTCTACTTTGAATTACAAAGGTATAATAATTGTAAATGAGTATACAAATGGGTGGTTAAGTGGTAGTCAACTAAATTTCATGTATAAAACAAGAACTAAAATCAAAACAAGCTTGGAAGATTTGCCTTCACCTTTGGTTGAGCCAAATATGTGCATCACATTTTATCTATATGTGCCTTCTGAAAACAGTGTGTATTTATCACATTTTCAAACATCTAATTATTTAGCTCCAAGGCAATAGGAGAGCTCATTATTTAAAAGAACACTCCGGCAAGCACTTCTGTGAGGATTAAGTTTTACATTGTGAATAATCTTAATGTTTTTATTAAATCATATTTTCTCATATCATGGTGGCTCAAATCAAGCAACATTTTTTGAGCAATGATAGACTAAAAAAGAATGATACACGGAGATCATAAATTAAAGAGATCCCACTCTCCTTAATAGTGTAATAAAGTAGTAAGCTTAACATTCATCTGTGAAGGAACACAATGAGAGCAGGGTACATGAGTCAGGTAGTGTTTCCCGTAAGCACTGTCCAATCAGGTGGTGTAACAAAGAGAGAAGAGCCCTGTTGGGGAGATGGTGGGCCTGAATGCTAGCACAGCATGCCCTTGGCCCTGCACCCTGTATATCCTAATGAAATTAGTTCACCTTTCTGAGCCTCTAGGTTCTTCACCTATCAAATGACTATTTTACATACTGTGGTCTATATGCTTACTATCAGCATCAGAGAAAAACAAAAAGAAATACTGTGCTCAACCAAAGGCCAGGCAGAAATAACAATTGCTTACATGAGTGGTGAATGATCACTGGATGGGCATTTGCTCATAGCTTCATGAAGAACAAGTGTCCACAAACATCTGTCTGTTGATGCATGCTGTGGATTTTGAATACATCTTGTTTTTGAACTACGTTGAACGATATTCCTGGGTGTGATTCATGGTAGCTTAATTGTTTACTGTTGTGACAGAGAGGAAGATTGTGCGTATATCGAATATCTTTAAGAGCTTTCAAATCTTTAATCAGGTTAGTACTTCTT
This sequence comes from Grampus griseus, assembly GCF_964374135.1. NCBI lineage: Eukaryota > Metazoa > Chordata > Mammalia > Artiodactyla > Delphinidae > Grampus > Grampus griseus. The sequence goes on from NC_138998.1 coordinate 59,814,268, forward strand.
AAGGACCATTAACACAAAACTATTAATTTTCTTTTGAATAAAAGAAAACTCATTTTGAGTATTTTACACTCCTTTATGTTATAGGCAAAACTATAATAATAATCTACCTTTACATAAACTTACTGTACTCTTGAAACCAAGGAATTCTACTACTTTATTTTTTATGTATGTAAGAAATTTACTATAGCATTTTTTATAGAAATAATTATTGATTAGTCCTAAGACTGAGAAAACACATAGAAATGAGGGGGAAAATTGTTTTTTATTTATTGAGGACATTTTTTTATAATTTAAGAAAGGTTAAAATTAGCTTGGCTCTGGGCACATACTCCTTAGAAGGTTTCTAATACTTAAAATATAGAGGGAATTCCCTGGTGGGCCAGTGGTTAGGACTTTGCGCTTTCACTGCCAAGGGCCTGGGTTCAATCCCTGGTTGGGGAACTAAGATCCCACAAGACACAGCCAAAAAAAAAAAAATAGGAAAAGCAGAAGAGTAGAAATTTATATAAGTTAACACTCACTTAAAAAATATATTTCAAATTAAGGATTAAATTAATTTTGTTTACTACATCAAGTCAAGCTCCCCCCTACTCTTATGTCTAACATTTGAAAGGCCATATGATTGACCCTTCCACTCTGCTGAAGTCCAGTTAAAGTAGAGAAGTCTTCTGAGAGGGAGCATCAGAGATGCGAAATGGGACATACCTTTGCAATAAGAACCCTAACTCTTAGTGGCAAGGAATTTGTTTAATAGAAGAAATTTAATTTTATTCATGGAAACCTGGTTTTAATTTAACTTTGTGCACCAGAAAATCATGGCTTTTTTTTGTATGCTCTGTTGTATGCTCCTTAAGAAGCTACTATTTGCTCTCTTTTGTGACAGTAAATGAATGTGGTGTTGTGTGAACTTTCATTTGTGCCTCACAGATTGTGGACCCCAACTTGCTATTTTGATTCTAAACTTATATACAGTGAGAGTATTGTTCTGTAATATGAGACTTGTTGCTTTTCTGTCCTTCCAGATGGAAGAAGATAAGGGTTCAGTCAGCTCAGCATATGAATTTGCTGAAAGCAAGCACAGAGGGGAGGACAGTAGGCACCTGCTAGCTGAGGCTTGCAGCCAGCAGGACAGTTCTTACGTGCACTAGGTAGTACTGCGCTGGACCTTCCTGGGGACATATCTGCTAAGTTCTCAAGCTTGGGGCATGCTATGGGAGAACTGGCCTGACATTTCAGTTTTTACTTTACTAATTCCTTCACCATTTCTCATATATTGTTTTTGTTTACCTGTTTTCCTTTTTTATGATCTTTACATTTTTTATATGTCTGTATCTGAATATTTCATTAATCTTCCTTTGGATTTATAGTGTTAAATCTTACTTTACTTCAAATTCTAACCTATTGTCTTATACTCAAGAATTTATTCCTTTTCACTTCTTTTGAAAATATGTCATGCTATTTCTGTTATTTCCCAAATCACTTTTCCCACTTGTAGTTATGTGTCATTTTATACATGTTAACATAGTTAGACACTGAATTACTTATCTAAGTCTACCTCTTGAGTTGAATGGTCAAATGAGTGAGTGCTTAGACTTGGTACTGAATAATTTTCTGTTGACTGGTATTCACCAAACTCTCAGTTCTTACTTTTCATAAACTTTCATAATTACATCTTTGTAATAAAAAAGTATGAATTAATGAGGACTTGATTCACTCCCTCTTGAGAATTAAACCCTAACAACCACTTCTAGACCTAATTGGGATATGCAAAATATTTTAATTGGTAGTAACCATGGAAGATAAAAATTCTTACCACTAGTAATTATATTTTTACTTGGGCTGTTTGCCACTTTGTACATTCTAATTACTGGTCAAGAAGGTGCTGTTGTCTTATCTGAGATAACCCTCATAAATGGTGAAACTTTAAAACAAAGCTACTTGAAGATTATAAATCAGACAGTGGAACAGGTACAATAATTTGAAAAAATGTGAATTATTCTGGAAGACATATGTTAAAAATTAGATTCCTTTAGTGAATTGCTGAAAATGGAAAATGTTGAAGATTAATCAACTCCCAGTCATTATTATTATTAGTTGAAATTCAAAACAATTCTGAATTTTTATTTTGTTTTGGGATATTCCATATGATTACCTTCATAATATATTTATCTTGTATTTTGCTTTGATAAATATAGAAAGATTTTTAGTTTTTAGAACATGCCCTCATTGGTTACAAGGAAAACTCAGCTGAAGAACTCATTGATTAAAGAGGGGAAGCTAGCTGGGATTTATAAGATGTCCTGGTTAATTCCCAGAGCACATAATCCATTTGGGAACTGACTGTGCTAATACTGTGAAATTATGTCCTCTGCGATAAAAGTTCCCCAAAGATTCAAGCTCAAGTGGATATTTCAAAAGACATGGATATGGTGCTGCTTTACTTTAATATGTCTATTAAAATGTATAGAACAGTTGAGAATTGGGTTCTTAGAATACCCCTGTTCAATAATAGGGGCCTTGTTATGGTTACTTTTACAAAGGAATGATAAGTGAATTCTTTTATCATCCTGTGACATATGGTCTCTCTTCCTATAAACAAGAAAGTAGAAAAGCCCTCAAACCATCGATATGATTTTAGTAAAATTGCTGGAGGTGCTTACCCTGATCTGCAGTTTTTTTCTGCTTATCACTGAATTTTAATTAGTTGAATGAAATATATCTTGAGTATTTCTCGTCTCATATATTTCTGTCTTGGGCATATATTTTGAGATAAAAATCACTTTTTAAAAAGTAAGTATTAAATAATCTCTCTCTCCTATATTTTCTGTCTTGAAACGGCAGTTGTTTCTCTAATCAAAATTTGGTCAGCCTTGCCAAATCTGGCAGAATTATGCTGAGCCCTAAATGTTGCCATGGGCTAGACTCTCCTAGTCATCTCCCTCTATGTCACCCTGCCTCTTAGGCCTTCATTGTTCTGTCACATTTTTGTCTCTGGATTCCTGGCCCTACTCTGGATGCCCTCTTTCCAGCTTGCACCTAGCTACCATAGAGATATCAGCAGGATGCTACGGCTACTGACCTTTCTCATTGTGAACCAGGACACTTAAGCCCCAGACCTGAAACCTGCCACCACCACCAACAAAAAACATTTTAAGCAGTTTCAACCAACTACAAGTCACCTTCCTCTTCTTGTGTGACAAAGATACATATAGCTATTGCTTCACTTAACAAAGCAGTGAACTACAAAAGGAACAGAAAACCTTAATGGCCTGTATTTAGTTATTGGCCACTAAAAGCTACACTTTTCTGAATGAGTAAAATTTTGTAAACAAATACAATCGAACATTTAAAAGACTAATAATAGTAAGGCAGGACCTAGATGCATATCTGATAAGTGTGACAGTTTACAAAACTAATGTTATTTTCAAATCTGTCCTGACTTATTGAATAGCTTTTTCATCTGGAGGTCAAAATGAAGAAAAATATTAGTATTGATATTATTTCTACCAAATGGTAATGAGATATGCTGTGAATGATTGATAGTTAGAAAACTGATTTCTTAACATCAGCTGTGCTGATTAGTTAATTGTTGCTATTCTGATTTACCCTCTCCATTAAATTAAAATCGGAGATTTTATCATTTTTCACAGATAATTCATACTCTTGTTCACCTAAACTACAAATTCCTAGTCAGATACTGTTATTTGGCAATCACATCATTAAAATAAAGGGGCCTCAGTCTTTTTGAAACAAGGAATAAGCCAAGTTTATTAAAATAAGCTTACCTGGGCTTCCCTGGTGGCGCAGTGGTTGAGAGTCTGCCTGCCGATGCAGGAGACACGGGTTTGTGCCCCAGTCCGGGAAGATCCCACATGCCACGGAGCGGCTGGGCTCGTGAGCCATGGCCGCTGAGCCTGCACGTCCGGAGCCTGTGCTCCGCAGCGGGAGGGGCCACAGCAGTGAGAGGCCTGCGTACCACAAAAAAAAAAGAACAAGCTTACCTAATAAATAGAATTCATATTGTATGCTTATTTTCACACGTAAATTAAGGCAACACATATGGAAATCTCCTTCATTCTGGAGATCCCTAAAAGTCAGTATAGAGGTATTTTATTTATACTTATAATTGGCTTTCAAAATTGTTTATTTTACTTGGTGAAAAAGAAAGGGAAGGGAGTCCAGAGGAGTAAATGTGAGCTTACAGCATGTTTTGGAGAAAGAGGCCTTGAGTAAGCGAAGCAGTTATTTAAATACCATCATTAAACAGGTACCTTTTCCAATTCTGAATAAGAACTTGAAGCTATTAACTTGTTGTAGGGGTTTTATTATTCTTAGCCATATATGGAAATTGGTAACATTTGATGACTTTTGATCTCACATTTAAAAGAAAATCATTTCCTTAAATGCCTTTTCTTCCCTCCATAATTATAGTTTAAGGCTTCTTTCCAAATATCTCCTTTAAGGCTAAACAAGGTGTTCTTTGATTATGAAGTATATAAAACAATTTTACAGGCAAAAGAACAAATATGGTCAATAGTTAAATAATTTCTATCTAAACTTAAAAGAACTTTATTTGATTTGATAGGGTAAAATGTCATAGGCGTGACTAAAAAACTTAGAAACGTATGACAGTTTTCCAACACTTAGAAAATTTAAGGAAGATTTTTATAGAAGTAACAGGAGAAACTTCTAAATGTTTACCATCATTGATGTGAAAATAATGGAAATAAGAGCAGTGAGCCAGAATTTATTTCAAAAGGGAAGTTCTATAAAGATGAAAATTTTTATTAGCCATACATACCCATGTTGGATCTCCATAGTTGTTTTGCTTGGCAGCCCTTTTAGCTCTAAGTTATGTGGTTGTTTCTGGGACGTAAATGTGGTGGAGAGTGAGTCTTACCAATAAATCAAAATTTCTGTTAAGTTAAAAGTTACTGTTTAGTGCCACCAGGTAGGGTCTCACTCCTGTTACTTGTTTTCTTTTCTAGTATTTATTAATAGTCTCTTTTTTAAAAAGGTAATGACTCCCTCTCCTTACTTTGAATGAAATGAGATCTAAATGCTCCACCCCCGGTTATACTGGAAGCTATGATATGAGATCAAATATGTATATATGGAAAATGATGGAGCTTGGAGGTTTGCTAGAGAACACTATAGTGTTTTCTATAGATAGCTTTACAGTAACACAGTTAACCAGCATTTTCAAAACAGTTGGGTTTTTTCTTTCTCCTTAGGGAATAAAAAGGAAATATATTTTGCTTAGTTCAGAAGGTGATCTGAAAAAGTCATTTCTTTTTTTTTTTTTTTTTTTTTTTTTTTTGCGGTACGCGGGCCTCTCATCGCCGCAGCCTCTCCCGCTGCGGAGCACAGGCTCCGGACGCGCAGGCTCAGCGGCCATGGCTCACGGGCCTAGCTGCTCCGCAGCATGTGGGCTCCTCCCGGACCGGGGCACAAACCCATGTCCCCGGCATCGGCAGGCGGACTCCCAACCACTGCGCCACCAGGGAAGCCAGTATAATATTTTTGACATATTAAGATGTTTACTCTCTGTGTTGAGTTGCCCTTAGTTTAATACTTGTCCTTAGGTTTTAAAGTAAAAGGTGATGAATGCAAAGCAGATCCAAACCTAAGCAGTGTTCTGCATGTATGTGGACACTCAAATGCTGCTGACCTTATGGATGTTATCTTTAGTGAATCCCTGTCAGTTGGTTGAGCACCAGCAGTAGTAAAGCACATGTTGTTAAGCTAAGAAGAAACAAACCCCTTGCTCTTTCAAGTTTCTGGTCTAGTTCAGTGCTCCCCAGATAAATGTTGTGAATGACCAGTTTGTTTTCTTGTTTGTTTTATTGTTGTTCATTTCCAGTTCATCACGGACCAATACTTTTGTAAAATACAATAAAAATGAATTACTAGGAAATGAAATTTGAAAGATATATAAAATAAGCCCCATTTTTTAAATTAGATTCAACAGTTACAAAAGTATTCTGTCAAATTGCCATAAAATTGTCTAATCTCTTACTCTCACGGGCCAGACGCACTTGTCTCTCATGAGCTAGTAACAGTGTTTTCAGACCAACAGTGATCCATAGATCACACTTAGAGTCACACTGGTCTTTTTGCAAGGGGGTAGGAGTAACAACTACTCTGTCTACACTTAGGCTAAACATGCACTAAATGCACATCATACTTCTCTGCCCACGCAGTTACTCATTCTCTCTGCTTAGCCTGGAATGCTGTTACTCTCCCATCTCCAGCTATTGAAATCCCATCCAGTCTTCATATGCCATCTTTTTCATCAAATCTCTCATGCTCTCCCAGTAATACCAACAACAACAGCTGGGTTTGAGCTTTCCTTTCTCTTTTTCAATATTGTACTCTGCTTCATACCATAATTATAAGAAGGCAGTATAACAGCATGGTAAAGAGGTTTGGGCCCTGGAATCAAACCAAGACTCAAGCCCCAGCTGGGTGAGCATGAACATATTTTTAACTTCTCTGTTTCCTCATCTGTAAAATGTGTATGAGCCTGGTGCCTGTCCAAAAAGGTGGTTATAAATGAGATAATCCATGAGAAGCATCTTATATACTAACTGGCACATACATAGTAAGCATTCCATTAATATAACTGCCATTATTACTTGTTCTGGCTTATCTCCCACCCTTTTCTTTATCCTTTACTCAACAGATTGAAGGCAGGGTTGCTGTCCCCTTTAGGAACTAGCACAGTGCCTTGCTCAGTGAAGTATAA